>NW_027185764.1:36116970-36117624 GCF_028583685.1 Petaurus breviceps papuanus | reverse complement strand
TCTATGCTTATTGTCTTTACTTTCCTCACATTACTTTACTCACTCCTCAAACTCTCAAAATCTGATTCTATGTCCCAAACAAATCTACTGAATTTGACAAACAGTATAGACAAGCCAGGAGAGCAGAAATAGAAAGACACCCTGAGGTATGAATAGGAGAAAACATGTGCAAGGCAAACCACCCCTACCACTTTGACCACAATTTCCCTTTCAATCTCCACCAAGACCTCATAGGACTTGAAGCACAACAGTGTTGGGAATATCAGTGACCCACACACTCATTATTCAAAGCCATCATTGACAAATCTTTGTGGAGAGGGAGCAACTTCCTCCTTACCACCAGCCATAACTTCTTTCTTTTTTTACTTTGTTTTTTTTTAATTTAAATGCTTTATTAACTGCTGATTTACATCATTCGTTTCCGCCAGATTTTGAGTTACAAATTTTCTCCCCGTTTTTCCCCCACCCATCCCCCCAAAACAGCAGTCCCACAGGATATCCCCATCTCCAATCTGCTCTCTCCCATATTTTCTCCCATACCCATTTCAACTTTTCCAGTGGATCTCTATGCCTCAGTGCCTGTATATCTTTTTTCTTAATTACATGTAAGATGGTATTAATAATAGTATATATATATATATATATATATATATA
>NW_027185764.1:36055881-36116870 GCF_028583685.1 Petaurus breviceps papuanus | reverse complement strand
CCCCCCCCCCCCGCCAGCCACCCCCACTGGGGGGACAAGCAGTTCAGTATAGGTTGTACATGTGTAGCTAATGAAAAACAATAACATAGTAGATGTATTGTAAAAGACTGACTATATTTCCCTCCCTCCTATCCCACCTCACACTTGTTTTATTCTCTACTTTGATCCTGTCCCTTTTCAAAAGTGGGTGCTTCCAACTTCCCTCCCCCCAAGCCTACCCTCCCTTCCATCATCGCCCCTCACATCCCCTTCCCCCCCTATTCTCCTGGAGGGTGAGATCCTCTATTTAGTGTGTATTTCCCTCCCTTCTCAAGCCAGATTCAATAGGAATGAGGTTGACCTATTCCCTTTTGCCTTCCTATTCTTCCCCTCCATTGAAACTATTTTCCCTTGCCTCTTCTATATGAGATAGTTTACCCCATTCTGTCTCTCCCCATCTCCTGTCATTATGTTGCCCTCTCACCTCTTAATTTCACCTTTTAAGTATCATCCCTTCCTGTTAAATTGGTCCCGTGCCCTCTATCTATGTATACCTGTAAACGTATATACACATATTCACATATGTATTCATATGCCCGCATACCCTCATATAAAGACATATATATTTCTAGTCCCTTCAACTACTGAGAAAAGTTTCATAGGTTACAATTATTGTTTTTCCATGTAGGAATGTTAATAGTTCAACTTTGTCCAGGTGGCTCAGCAAGCAAGAGCACCGGCTCCAGTGCCGGGACGACCCGGATCAAATCCGGGCCCAGACACTCAGCACCACACGCAGAAACAAAAACTGGCCATGCAACCCCGAACAAGCCACTCAACCCCGATTGTTTTTTTTAAAAAAAAATAGTTCAACTTTGATAAGTTCCTTATGATTTCTTTTCCCTGTTTACCTTCTCATGCTTCTCTTGCTTCTTGTATCTGAATGTCAAATTTTCTATTCAACTCTGGTTTTTTCAGCAAGAATGCTTGAAAGTCCTGTATTCCACTGAATGACCATATTTTCCCCTGAAACATGATACTCAGTTTTGCTGGGTAGGTGACTCTTGGTTTTAATCCCAGCTCCCTTGACCTCCGGAATATCACATTCCAGGCCCTTCGATCCCTCAGTGTAGAAGCTGCCAGATCCTGGGTTATCCTGATTGTGTTTCCACAATATTCAAATTGTTTCTTCCTGGCTGCTTGTAATATTCTCTCCTTCATCTGGGAATTCTGGAACCTGGCTATAATATTCCTAGGAGTTTTCTTTTTGGGATCTTTTTCAGGAGGTGATCGATGGATTCTTTTAACCTCTATTTTGCCCTCTGGTTCTAAAACATCAGGGCAGTTTTTTTTGAGAACTTCCTGGAGGATGCTTTCCAGGCTCTTACTTTGGTCATGGCTCTCAGGCAGTCCAATAATTTTTAAATTATCTCTCCTGGATCTATTTTCCAGGTCAGTGGTTTTTCCCATGAGATATTTCACATTGCCTTCTATTCTTTCATTTGTTTGGATCTGTTTAACAGCATCTTGATTTCTCATAAAGTCATTAGCTTCCATTTGCTCCAATTTAATTCTGAAGCAATGATTCTCCTCAGTGAGCTTTTGAGATTCTTTTTCCATCTGGCAAATTCAACTTTTTAAGGCATTCTTCTCCTCATTGCCTTTTTGAGCCTCCTTTGCCATTTGAGTCAGTCTGTTTTTTAAGGTATTATTTTCTTCAGTCAGGCTGTTGACTCTCATTTCATAATTTTCTTGCATTGTTCTCATTTCTCTTCCCAATTTTTCCTCCACTTCTCTTATCTGCTTCTTAAGGTCCTCTATGGCCTGTAACCAGCTTGTATTTTCCTTTGAAGCTTTTGGTGCAGGAGTTCTGACTTCACTGTTTTCCTCCTGTTCCATGCCTTGCTCCTTCTTATCCCCAAAATAGGAGTGTAATGTTGGAATCTTCTGTCTGCTTTGTTTCCTTTGCCTGCTCATTTTGCCACTCAATGATTTGACTTTTGGACTTTTTGCCACAGTAGGACTCTGCCACCAGACAGGGGAGTTTTCGTCCCAAAAGCTGGGGTTTTCTCAGCTGCCGGAGGTATTAGATGGGTGCCCTCTCTGAGGTCTCCACACGCTCTGGCAAGCTGGACACACACCCCAGGACCTCCACCCTAGACTGCAATCCAGATCCAAACAGGTTAAAGCAAGAGCGATGACCCCTCAGACTGGTGCTTGGTCCCCCTACACTCTACAGGCCAGGAGCTGAAGCCGCCACGTGGCGCTGGCAGGCTGTGCTGGCGTCTTAGTGGTTTCTTGCTCCGGGGGTAAAAGCCACGCATTCCCACTTCCTGGGTCCCAAAGTCCAGACTGCACTTGCCTCTCACCTTGTCCTTCGCATCTATGTATTGATAAATCTGGAAAGGCCACAGCTGCTGCTGATCTGGAGTCCCTCTGGCTGGCGGCTGGTCATGCCCGCCCTGGGGCTAAAGCCTTGGAGTGGTGCTGGGCTCGGCTCCCAGAGCGCTGTGCTGGCCGATTCCTGCCAGCCTGCCAGGCTGTCCTCAGCGGGAGGTTAGTTTCTCTGTGTCATTTTGTGGGTTCTGCAGCTCCAAAGTTTGTTTAGAGTCACCTTTTTACATGGATTGGGGAGGGTGGAAGCCGGAGCCGCGGGAAGGTTGTGCTTCTACCTCCCTTTGTTACTTTGAATTGGAATGGTTAGAAAAGGAATTGGGGGGCTCTGGGAGTTTTTCCTTCATTACTTAATAGTTTCCAGGTTTCCCCTTGTGGAATTCTGTCATGTTTCTGTCTTACTCAATGGAAGGAGTCTTCCCAGTAAGAGTGGTTGACAAGAGAGGAAGGCAAAGGGTCTGGAGAGATTTATACAAATTAATGCTGAGTGAGAAGAGCAGGACCAAGAAAAATGTGTACACAATTACAGATACAACGTATGTGTGATGACCAACTTTGATAGACTGGACTCCTCGCAGAAATGCAGGGCTACAAGTCAACTCCAAAAGACTCATGATGGAGAGAGATGCCTGGAAAACAGATCCAGAAGAAATAATTCAAGAATCATTGGTCTCTTGGAAAAACTTGATTTTTTAAAAATTCCTGGTTACTAGTATCCAAGAAATTACAGATGAAAACTGCCTAGATCTATTAGAACCAGAGGGCAAAGTGAAGACAGAATCCATCCAATACCTCTAGTGACATAATGGAAGTGTGTGAGAAGCACCAGCCATAACTTCTTGCCAATTGACACCAAGAGGTAGTTGAGTTTATAAGCCCTGAAAGTGGCAGGAACCCTCAAATTACTGTTCTTCCTTCCAGACTTGCTGTCTCTCACAGTCATCATCTAGGGAAGCTACTTCTGTGAAGAAAGATATAGCCAACCTCACCAATTAACAATTAAATGCCACTCATAGGCAGGTGTAATGATGAGGGAATTTGAAGATCTTCCTTCCCTTAATGGACTTCAGGTGGAACCCAACAGGACAGGCTTGATTGGGGGTAGGCTTATTTTTCAGAAAGGCCCACACCTTTTGTTACTTTGTAACTTGGTAATTAGGCAATGGGTCATTAAGGTCATGATGTCTTCTGACCCTGAAGAAGGGTGCTTTGGGGCTTACTAATGGGAAGAGTTGCATGATTTGACCAGATGAGACTCTGGGTAGCCATTGAGCTCCCTGGCTTTGAAAACCCAGATGTTGGTGCTTCTATCTCTGGTCACTACCTATATTTGTATGTCATGGTCAGACAGCTAGAATTCCTGTTGGTCTGTTGAATTATGTTATTTTCTCTGTCTGTATTTTCTGTCTGCTTGTTATTTCTGTTTGTATTTCTGAAGCTCAGGATGCTGCTTTTTTTTCCCCCTGAACTAAGTGAATGATATATGTGTTTGATTAAAGTAAGGTCTTAACCCCTTTTAAGTTGCTTTCCTTTAGAAAAACAGATCAAAGGATCTATGCTAGCAGCCATGCTGGGTATGCTCAGGTGCTTATTGTTTCAGCAGGCAATGGAGCCTGGCGGAGGCAGCAAGATTCCCTGGAGGGATCAAAGAGGCAACTTGTAACAGGCAAATCATAACACTACCGCCATCTTCTTCCCTCAGACTCAAATGGAGGAAATCCAGGACCCCAAACCCAATATCCTTAGAAAGAGCAATACTTTGAGCCTAGTGCATTAATTCATCATTCTGTGAAGCAAACTTTGTGGATATGTAGCCTAGCAACTTTTTTAGCTGGTGCTATAGTTACAGCTAGTGAAGACTCAGTAAAAGAAAATTCTTTCCGCAAAAGTGCTTGGCACTAACAAGTGGGTCACTATGAAAGATTGATATTTTATCAGTGGAAATGAAATTAAGGAAGAAATATTGTCATCTGTTTTGCTGCTACATTGTAAAGAATGTGTGACCTTTCTATCTGATGTGCAGCTGAAACCTTCCATGTGTGTTGTCTCTTCCATTAAAATGTGAGCTCCTTGAGTCCAAAAATCTGTCTCACTTTTCTACTTGTATTCCCAACATTTCAAACAATACTTTGTATGTAGTAAGGGTTTAATTAATTCACTCTGGAAAGTCATTAACCTTGTAATTGTCAAATCCATCACCTGTTACATAATACTTATTATTTAGCCTTACTATATGATGCAATACAGGATAATTTTAAGTACTATGCCATTTTCCAATTTTTTTCAGTCTTTATACCTGTTAACTTACCTCTTCATTTCCACTTTTGTTCCTAAAACACTAATTCTTTTTAATTTTTCAATTACTTATCCAATCATTTCTTCATAGAATCTTTTGCTAGGTAATCTTTTAACTTCTAGTATTGGGGTGACCAAGAACTTAAAGTGACTAAATGCTAGCGTGAGCAAAACCTAGGATGAGCTAGGAATAACCTTGCTAGCTTGCTAGTAAAAAGAGACTATGATTCCATAAGATCCTTTTCTCAAGGATATAGGGTAAAATGGCATGTAATGGGGTAATATGATATTTTATTCTTGGACACTGAAATTACCATACACTTTAGGAAAAACAAAGAAATTCTAAATCTTCTCAAATTACTTTGAGAGAACTGAAGGATAAAAAAGTTGGTGATTAATATGGAATTTCTGGAAAACTGTTGCAGAAATAGCATAGAAGAACCCAATTCCACTGGAATACTAACTGAACATGAATTCCTTCTACCAATGGTGTTTTTAAAAGAGTCAATAAATAACAGTAGAGGAGGGATTGCCATAATTGGTGTTTCAGTGATATTTTGGGAAGAATGAGAAAGAGAAATGCCTGCAAGTAGTATGGGAATGGAAGAAGGATATTATTTAACCTAAAAGATATAAAAAGACATATTCAAAAGAAAACAGAGATAAGCCATGCAAAAAAAATTTTCTCCATAGCTGCTTGTCAGAATATTTGAGTACAGTTAAGGTACTTAGATAAACCCTTCTTTCTTCTATATTACTCTCAATCTCAGAATGTCACTGAGAGAAGAAGAAATGTTTGAAATCGACTCTTACCTTACAATTAATGTATCCTCATGGCAATATCTCCCTTTTTGGATCAATGTCTTGTTATGCCATTATAAGTTATGCCATGCAAGGTTTCTTAAGATGGACAGATCATAGTAAAGGGTTCTAACAAAAGGTTATCCTTCTGGTTATCCAGAAGGAAATGGCAAAGCACTCTAGCATCATTGCCAAGAAAATGCCATGAACAGTAATAAAAAGATAAAAGATATGACACCAAAATATGAGGCCCTCAGTTTGGCAAGTGTCTAACATGCTACTGTGGAAGAATGGAGGACGAGTACACTAGCTCCATTACTAATGAAATAGCTGGGCTGGGTATGAAAGGAAGCTCAGCTGCTGAGGTGTCTGGTGACAAAAGGAAAGCCCGATGCTGTAAAGATAAATTGTGTTCCTTTCATATACCAGAAATATTAATATTCTGCAAGCTAGACTTCAGCAACAAGCAAATCAAGAATTACCAAAATGGGTTAGTTTTTCAGGAGGCTGAAGAACTAGAGAGCAAATTGTCAACCCTTGCAGAATTATGAAGAAAGCAAGGGAGTCCTTGAAAAACCTACTTTTGCTTCATTGACTGCACTTAAGCTTTTGATTGTGTGGATCATAACAAATTATGGCAAGTCCTCAAAGATATGGGAGTACCAGATCATCTTATTTGTTTCCTAAGGAACCTACACATGGGCCAAGAAGCAACAGTGAAAACCAAACAGAGAGCAACTGATTGGTTTAAGGTTGGAAAAGGAGTACAATGCAACTATATATTGTCAACTTATTTGTTTAACTTATATGCAGATTATATCATGAAAAATATCAGGCTGGTTGTGTCAGAAACCAGAATTAAGGTGTCTGAGAGAAATATCAATAATTTCAGATAAGCATATGATACAACACTGAGGGCAGAAAATGAAGAGGAATTAAGAACCTCCTTGATGAGGGTGAAAGAGCAGAGGTTGTAAAAGCTGACTTGAAGCTGAATATAAAAAAGCAACCATAATATCATGGTAACTGGTCCCATCACTTCCTGGCAAAGCGGAAGAGAAGAAATGAGTAAAAAAGTGTAAGACTTTACATTTTTGGGCTCAAACATCACTGCAGACAGTGACTCAAGCCATGAAATTGAAAGATAATTGCTCCTTGGAAAGAAAGTTATGGGGAATCTGGACAGCATACTGGAAAGCAGAGACATTAACTTGCCAGTAAAGTCCATTTAGTAGAAGCTATGGCTCTTCCAGCAGCAATGTATGGCTGTGATAGTGTGACTATAAGAAAAGTTTGGTGCCACAGAATCACTACTTTTTATTTATGATGCTGGAGAAGACTTTGTAGAGTATCTTGGATGGCAAGATTAAGTTAATACTTAAAGAGATCTCTTTAGGCTATTCACTGGAAAGTCAAATACTGAAGCTGAATCTTAAATATTTTGGACCTGTAATGAGAAGACAGAGTTCATTGGAAAAGACTCTGATGCTGGCCAAGAATGAAAGCAAAAAGAAAAGGGCTCAGCAAAAGGTAAGATGGATAGATAGCATTATGGAAGAAACAAACATGAACTTGGATAGATTTTGAAAGATAGTTGGGTATAGAAGGTCTAACATACTATGGCCCATTGGGGCCACAAAGAGTTGGACACAATTGAATGACTAAAAACCAAAAACAAGGCAGTGTTTTCAGCATTCTCTCCCCCCTTTTCCCCTCCACATTATTTTTATTTGGGGAAAGTATCTTAAAGATACGATATTTGAGGCAAAATAGAAGTGGATGAAATCATCAATCTGGTTATTGAATCTTAATCTCTCCCTTAGATTCCAAAATGAAATTATTGCTAGCCTTTCTATCTAGAAAGCCTTCCACAACCTCAAATTCAAATATTTGTCTTCACCACTTTTTATACATGACTATTTGAACCATAGACCTCATTACACATCCTGGTCCCTAATTCTTCTATCTCCAGTCCATCCTTCACAGGACTGCCAAAATAATCTTCCAAATGCATAGTTCTTCATTACTTCCCTGTTGCTTATAGAATAAAAATTCACACTTAATAATCTAGCATTTATGGCTTCCTTCATATAGCTTCAATCTAAATTTCAAATTGTATTTACTCAATTTTGTTTTGGGCATTCTAAATTTAAGTCAAATGGAATGTTCTGATGATCCCCTCTCTCTTCTTGTCTCCTCTAATACTATATTTATGTAAGCCATTTACCCATTAATTGTATACATCCTTTCCTATCTCCCTCATTGAAATTATTCCTCTACTCTCACTTTCCTAAGCTGTCACCTCTTTCATAATTCCTAACTTCCATTAGAGCAGGAACTGGGTATAGGTTACTACATATCAGTGCTATTATTACAAATGCAAATAACAACAAAAAGAGTCAGAAGAATCCTACAAGCATCATGGGAGTGGAAGAAGGGTGTTATGAAGCCTAGAAGATAAGATGTTTTATATTCAAAAGACAGGACCTTCCCTGGAATCCTCAGATGAAAATGATGTCTTGTTTCTCAAATTTTTATGGTTTTTAATTCTAGAAATTTGTTTTGTTTTTATTTACATTCTACCTTATATAATAATTATTTGAGTTATTTTTATTAGTCCCCTAACTGGAATGCAAGTTCTATGATGGCAGGAAAATACCTATATATTTACTTGAGACACCAGAGTAGGAATTCAGTAGATTCCTTCCTGTGAAGGTGTGAAAACATCCTTTAGCACCTGGAGCTGCTAGATAGAACTCTTGCAGTTATTTGTGACTGCCTCTTGAGCTTCTTGTTTAACCAAGGACTTTACTCATGAAAAAAAGACCCCATTCATGACAGAAATGTTTCAGAGAAACATTTTTAATGATTACTACTATTATATTGTGTCAGTCTTTATAGGGCAAATATGTTAAAACAACAATAACCCTTCAAAGCAAATGTAAATCTCTTTAGAAGCATTTGATGATATGTATAATGTATTTACTTCAGTAAATATTCATTATATTAAAGATATAATCAATTATAGACCTCACTTGAATATTTAGTCCTCTTTTATAAAGATTTTTATATCAGTAATTTGATTGTTTTGAAGTTTAGTTCTTTCAAATAAGAGAAAAATATAGTTCATAAATCATTTTAGGAAAATTTTAGTTCATACTATACTACCTTTTAACATTATGGACACTTCTAAAAATAAAAATTTAAGTTAGACTATGATTTAAATATAAACTTTACTATTTGAAAGTAAAATAACAGTAATACCTTACTTAGTCTTATCACAAGTATTTTTTTTCTTTTTTTCAAATGCCATCCTATAAAAATATATGTATTCCAAATATATTTGATGATATGGTAAAAAAAAGAATATAAAATTGAAGTGTCACTTTTGCTATCTAAGATATAGATTTCAATGAATGCTGAAATCCTTTGTTAAAGGAGGAAGACAGGTAAAAGACACTTTAATTTGAATGTAGCATCAGAGAGCATTCAAAGAAAAATTGAAAATATGATTTCATGTGGCAAACTATAAATATATTCTGCCATGAGAAGTGCAGAAAGGTCAGTTTTAATCATTTTACATGAAATGCAAAAAGATTTGAATGCAACTTAATGAAAAGGCAACAAAGTTTGATAAGAGCTCAACATTCTTATCATCTAGTCTGTGGTTCTTAATTCCTAAAGAAAGAAAGCAACTTTGTCACATATATGATTAAAATATTATTCAAAGAATGAATATTTATTTTTATTTCATGAATAAGTTAAATTCAGATTTGATAAATGAAGGTGACAAATTTCCACAAACATGATCAAAATGGGCAAGATATTAAATTTGCATAAGTCTAAATACAGCATGTGACCTAAATAGTTTGTATATTGCTGCCATCAACTAGGGAAGATTTCATTACAAAACATTTTAAATGGAGCTTATTTTACTCCAGGAAAATTTTTATTGGTATTTCACATGGCTGATCCATGATGGTGATAATGGTAGGCTTTGTAAACCATAATAAAGTATAAAAGTGTCATCAGATAGAATTGACTGATAATACTTCAGCTCACATGATTTTATTCTTTTTTTTCTGAAACAGAAACAAAAGAAGATGAAAATGAACTTTTGATTTTTTACTCATTTGAATTCTTTTTGGATGCTTACTTTGTCATCCAACATGATATGTATCCCTGACTTTATTTCCTCTACAAACTTTATAAGCATACTACCCATGCTTTCATTCAATTTTTCCAATTTAGGTGGAATTCCATCTAAATGAGATGAATAAGGACAAGGGATCTGTGGATCCCTGAAGCACTGCACTACACTAGACTCATCAGGGCTTCTTAAATTTTTTCCACTCATGACAATTTCAGTGTTTTAAGAAGTGTAAGAAACACTGCACTAGAAAACTCTCCCAAGGTTAACATTATTCTATTAATATACTTTTGAGTTCAATATTGAATCTATTTAATTACATTATAATTATTATTATATAGTCCCTATTTCTTCCTGTCATTCATGAGAGATTTTTCTTGTGATCATAATATATCATAATTATTTGAGTTACATACATTATACATACTTCTTTCTTGTGAATTACTATGCTAATAATCTTTTTAAAAAGGAAAACTTTTTTTGTTAGGCAGAATTTGGTCTTCATGAATTCACACTAACACTTAATGCTCAGGAGTTATCTTTTTAGAATTTATGTAGCACTCACTCTGGGCTACTCTTAAATTTTATTTGAAGTTTGAGTCTATCAAAGGCCACCACCACATCAGCTTTCAAGGGAGAAGGGGGAGAGATAAAATGTGGATATCTGCTCTCAAAACTAAACTTATAAGTCCCCATTGGTGTGTTTCCTATTAACAACTGGTCAGTACACATAATTAATTCTTAGCAAATATATTTATAAAGATGGCATAGTAAAAACATTAGCTGTAAAACATTTCCCTCATAAATATGATGTGAATTTTCCTGTTAATATACACTGAATTCATGGGAATAAGGGCACAAACTCAATGTACTCTATTAATGAGGCATTCATTCAGTCAGAAAAAGAATTGGCCTTCAAGCCAGGAAGGTTTGGGTTCAAAGCCCTGCTTTAGACATATATTTCTGATATATACACATGTGATCCTTGAAAAGTCACATAATCTTTCAGATGGATTTTAGGAAATTCTATAAGATTTTAAGCTGCAGAGGGAATAAAGGGAGTATCCTTGTCTGGTGAGGTCCCTATACCAAGAAATCACAAACTCATTCCCTAATGCTAGCTTATCAGTGGGAAGAGTGATCCAAACTTAGAATATAATGGAATAGAGACCAATTAACACTTCCTTACTTCAAGGCCTAGAAATTTATTTCTCTTATAATGGAATCCTCACAAACTCCCCCTGTGCTCTATCACTCTTCTGCCTCGGATACTACATACTTTCTTGGCCATAGGTCTTAGGTTTTATACCCCTACACAATTTGACTCTATTATTGCCAAAGATATCTCTTTTTTTGAAACCACAGCCATCTCTCTTATGTACTAGCAATTCTGTTTCATGAAAATGCTTTCTTCATCCAGTAATTTCTTCTGTCTAAAATATATGTCTCTGTGAGTGTATACTGCTCCTTCAACTGTGTATCAGTCTCTTTAAAATTGATAACCCACATTCTATATGTGGTTTCTATCTCTGGAAAAGTAGTTCTGTTGCTAGACTTCTTGATAGGAGAGGAGGGAGATGCGTTCTTTCCCTCTGCCTCTGCAGGAGTCCCTTCCACAGGAACCTACTGGTGTGCAAGCATCAGAAATGCTGAACTAACTCCATTGCTTATATTTTAAAAGACTGAAGGAACTTGGCCTATTTTCAGCCCAGTCAATGTTTCCTCTTCTGATTCAATTTTTAAAAATTGTTTACAATTCATAAATGGATAACTAAGTGTTGACACCTTTTAAACACTTTAACATCTTATTAGACCTACTGCCTCCTCCATGCTTTTTGGTGACACCAAATATTGAAGAAAAAATACCTCATCCTTTACCCTCACTAATTATTTGTGTAATATTACAATCTGTCATTTTCTCTGAAACCAAAGTCAAGATCATGAGACAATGAGTTTGAAGAATTTGTACTCTTTTAATTTCAAATCGATATATATGACCTCCTCTATATCTAATGTACATATCCCATTTGCCATAATTTCCCAAAGATTTATAATTTTTAAAGGTGAAATGTTTTGTTATTTAGGCCATTCCGGTGACTTGATGACACTGAAACCATTTGTAACCTATTCTTCCCAATTTGAAGAAAACTATTCTGATTGGTAGAGAAAATCAAAATAAATTAGAATTGAAGATTTCTACTTTCTTTCCACTGTCTGTCATCATCTACTCATTGACCCCAGGCAGGGACCTTTTTTCTCTGATCCTTCTCTTATGCCCAAAATTAACAAAAATATCTCTTAAGTTTTTCTACTATTCAAAGTAACTAAGACACAAGTCACTGAGCATTAATGGCATCATCATCATCATCATCATCATCATCATCATTATTATAATTATAGTATAATTTAGAAGAGAGGATTTGTGGAAGAGCATGGAAAAATGTGGTTGCCCAGAGAAGTTCATCAGTATTATACCCTAGTTTCACAGTTGGAAGGCTTGCATAGATTCTGGATAATGGACAATGCTCTCAAGCTTTAAGTCTCCAGTGGAGTAAAGCAGAGCTTTGTGCTTGCTCCTCTGATTTATAGAATGATGTTTTAAGTAATGTTGTCAGATGCCTTCACCAACAATGAAAATGGCACCAAAATCAGCTATTTCTCTGATGGTAAAATGTTTAACTTGAAAAGTCAAGACTAAAGTGAAAGGAAAGTTGATTTGTGACTTTTTGTTCACAAATGGCTATACATTCAATGAAGTCCCTCAGACTGAGAAGCAACAGATTATGGATCAGTTATATACCTTTTGTGCTAATGTTGGCCTGCAATCAACACAAAGAAAAAAGAGTTTCTCCACCAACCAGCAGCACACCATACATATATTCAACCATTGGCTAGAGCAAATGGAGAAATTTTGAATTCTGTATAAAATTATTTTACCTTGGCAGTATATATTCATACATGATGAGGTGTAAAGCCAAGCACAAGCAGATTTCCAGAGGACTGCTGCTGTGAGCAGCTTTGAGGTTCTGATCACATAGTACAGTGAACTCTCTATTTATTCAACAGTAAACTAAAGCAAAATATTCACAGAAACCAAAGCACAGCATTCACAATGTTATAGCATAATAAGTTATCACTAAATTGGGCACATAGTTTTCACCAAAGTGGCCACATAGTTTTAAACAAAAGATATCATTCAGTAAGTCCTTAACTCAATCATCCTTAAGGGACACAAAGTACCAAGGTCAAATTCTGCACTCCTAGGTCACATTGTCTTAAATTCTCAGTCAAAAAGTCTTCTTTCTTCTTGCCTGGAGATTAGTTTCCATTCCTGCTTAATTCAATCATCCTTAAGAGGTACAAGGTACAGCGTACAAAGTTCTCCCACCCCAAGGCCACGGTAAATCATTATCTTTTCAGTCAGTGTTAAGTAACCAAGAAGAGGTCTTTTAATCATGACTCACAGGTGGCTCCCAAATTCCATGGTTTCTCTTCCGTGGATCCACTTTTTACCTGATTCTACCCAACTGTCACCTGGATTCAAAAGTAGGCAGCTCTCAGCTCTTTGTCCAGTTTCATATTGAATCTCACAGTGTCTGGTCCTCCTCAAGTCCTTCAAAGTTTCTGTTCCTGGGAAGACAAAGCTTAACAAAGCCACAATAACATTCATGCACATTGCTGGCACCATCATAAATCAACTCACTCTTTGCCTGGGAAGTCAACACAGACCCAATAACAAGGTCTGAGAACTTAACACACATCTTTCATAAGGTTCCAGGACCTCTGAAACCCTCCTCCAGGACTTCTATAAATAGATAACAATATAATCCTCTTTAAGGGCTTCCAATAAAGATAAATCCTAGGCATTCCTGTATATTTCTAATGAAATTCAACAAGAAGAGATAGCAACAGAAATCCTGTTTAAACTTACTGTTGACATTATAAAATATTTGGTCATCTACCTGCCAAAACAAACCCAAGACCTATATGAAAACAAATACAGAACATTTTTACACAAATAAATTCAGATCTAAATAATTGGAAAGAAATCAGTTGCTCGTGGCTGGATGTAGCTAATATAATAAAAATGATAATTTTACCTAAATTAAATTATATATTTAGTGCCATACCTATCAGTTTACCAAAAAAAAAAAACTATCCTATAGAGCTAGAAAAAATAGGAATAAAATTCATTTGGAAGAACAAAAGGTCCAAAATATCAAGAGAATTAATGAAAATAAATACTAAAGATGGTGGACTAGCTATACCAGATTTTAATCTGTACTATAAAGCAGCAGTCCTTAAAACTACTTGGTACTGGCTGAGGAATAGAATAGTGGATCAATGGAATAGATTGAGTACATGAAACTCAGCAGTCAATGACTATAGCAATCTACTGTTTGATAAACCCAGAGACCCCAGGTTTTTGGATAAGAAATCACTATTTGACAAAAACTGCTGGGAAAACTGGAATATAGTAAGACAGAAACTGGGCATAGACCATTATCTAACACCATATACAAAAATCATGTCTAAATGGGTGAATGATCTAGGTATAAAGGCTGATACTTTAAGCAATCTGGGAAAGCAAGGAATAGTTTACCTGTCAGATTTGTGGAGAGGGGAAGACTTTATGACCAAACAAGAATTAGAGAGCATTATAAAATGCAAAATGGATTGAAAATCTTCTGTACAAACAAAGCCAATGTAACCAGGATTAGGAGGGAAGTGGAAAATTGGGAAAGAATTTTTACAATTATGTCACTGATTATTTCTAAAATATACAGAGAATTGAGTCAAATCTACAAGAATACAAATAATTCCCCAATTGATAAATGTTCAAAGGATATGAACAGGCAGTTTTCAGAGGAAGAAATTAAAGATATTTATAAGCATATGAAAAAATGCTCCAAATCACTATTGATTAGAGGAAGGCAAATCAAAACAAATGTGTGGTACCACATCTCACCAGTCAGATTGGCTAAAAGGACAAAACAGGATAATGACAAATGCTGGAGAGTGTGTGGACAAATTGAAACACTAATGCATTGCTGGTGGAGTTGTGAACTGATACAACCATTCTGGAAAGCAATCTTTAATTATGCCCATTGTGCTATAAATAATTTCTTACCCTTTGATGCAGCAATGCCACTTCTAGTGGTGTATCCCAAAGCTATCATAGAAGTGGGAAGGAGACCCATATGTACAAAATTATTTATAGTAGCTCTTTTTGTAGTGGCAAAGAATTGGAAATTAAGGGGATGCCCATCAATTGAGTAATGGCTGAACAGGTTGGGTATATGCATGTTATGGAATACTAATGTGCTATAAGAAATAAGGAGTAGATGGACTTCATATTTACTTGGAAGGGCTTATACGAACTGATGCTGAGTGAGAAGAATAGAGCCAGGAGGAATGTGTACATAATTACAGACACAACATATGTGTGACGACCAACCTTCATAGATTGGACTCTTCTCAGAAATCCAGAGTCATAAGTCAACCCCAAAAGACTCATGAGGGAGAGAGATGTTTACATCCAGAGAAATAACTGAATTTGAACCCAGATTGAAGCAAACTACCTGCTCTTTTTCTTGTTTGGCTTTGTTTCCTCTTTCCCATTGTTCGTTCCATCTGATACAACCCTTCTTTAAAACCTGACTGATGTCTGATGTGAAAGTATTTGCAGATACTATACTTGATTGTATGCCTCCATGGGGGGAAAGGGGGTGAGAGAGAGAAAATTTGAAACTGAAGGAATTGTGGAAATGAATCTTGTAAACTAAAAGTAAACAAACAATAAAGACCAAAAAATTAAAAATTTTATATATATTTATATATATATATATGACATAAAAAAGAAATTCCTCTTTCAGGGCTTCCAATAAGGTTCCAGGGCTTCTGTACAAAGTATCACAAACAAAAATTAACTCAGACAGAAGAGACAAGCAGAGTGCTATGCTCCACAACCATTCCCCATCTTGTTTCTGCTATCTCCCAGCTTGGGCTTCTCCTTATATGTTGTCATTAGCTCCTCTCTGTTCCACCCCTTCCAGTTGCATTAGCAAGTTCCTCCTACTGTGGGTTTCACAAGTTCTGTTTCTTAAAAAAGACTTGATATAATCAAGGGCAAACCTCAACTGAAACAAGGTGCTAACTACTTGTTTGTTTGCCATTATATGAGGTTCACAATTGAGATAGCTCAGTGTTTGGGCACTTCAAAGGAAAAGTGTGAGAAAGAAGTATTAGACTCTCTACCACACTGAAGTATACAAAGCCATTGTGCTGACCTCATTGTTGTATGCCTGTGAAACTTGGAGAGTATAACAATACCATGCCAGGAAACTTAATCATTTCCATATGAACTGTCTTAGAAAGATTCTGAACATTACCTGACAAGATAAAGTACTAGACCCACATCCTTTCTTGAGTTGAACTACCAAGCATTCAAATCTACTGAAGAGAGTGCAACTCTGATGGACTGGACACATTGTCAGAACACCAAATATTCATTTGCCTAAAAGATTATTTTACTGGCAACTCACACAAGGCAAGTGCTCACACATGGAGATCAGAAGAATTGATAGTAGGATACTCTTAAGTTCTCTCTGAAGAACTTTGACATTGACTATGATACATATGACATTGGCACAGAACCATTCAGCATGGCATACACCCATCAAAGAAGATGCTGTGCTTTATAAACAAAGCAGAGTTGCAGTAGATGAAAATAAATATGAGATGTTCAAAATTAGAGTCATCTTCATTCAAAATGTTCAAATGGCTTATTTGTGCCAAACTTGTGGTACAGACTTCTGAGCTCATATTTGTCTGATCAGCCACACTTGGACATACTCTATGTTGACCCTGACATAATGATGTCATTTTTATCCTCTTTTGAGTACTAAGGACAACAATCATCTTTCAATTTATCTGACAGACAGGGCATATTAAGAATGAGTTGGGTCTTGAATTAAACAGGAGGAAGAGACCAAACTGGCTTGCCTTCAGTAAATTACAAATCTCCCTTAAATATCTCAAACATCTATGAGAAAGAAAAATGCATTTTCTTAATATAAAGTTTTCTACCAGTGAGTTTTCTTTAATGCCTGCACATCATATAATCTCTGGAGAATTAAGAATGATTAGTTCTCGAGGAACAATGGAGAGAAAGAGTACATGTAAGCAGATTGTAACACATAACAAATAAGAGATTCTGAAGGACAAAAGTAAAGGATGCCATTTGAGAAATATACAATAAAAAATGATGAACTGATCACATGATGAGAGCTAAGGATAATAGGAAGACTATTTGTAACTGGTTTCTTTATATAATGTTAGGGGAAAGTGAGGGGAGGGAGAAAAATGAGTTAGACTGGGTACACTCCCTATGGTGAAATTATATGAAGAAAGGAAAAATACAGCATTGATGGGAGAGACAGGATCTAATGGAATGGGTATCATAGAAAAGAACAAGCTCACTAATGAGATCATGGATCCATTTAAGTATTGAGAGAATTATTCTGCTGTTTAAGCTTGAACTGATTCAACCAATTCTATAACTTTATTTTGAAAACCATATCACTTCTTTATAGACTCCCAATGAACTACTGCAAACATTTTAATTACATGTCCTCAATTAGGAGGCACATATTTGTTAAGATATATGTTTTATTAGGGGCGGCCAGGTGGCTCAGTGAGTAAGAGCACTGGCTCCAGTGTCGGGATGACCTGGATCAAATCCAGGCTCAGATACTCAGTACCACACCCAGAAATAATTGGCCGTGTAACCTTGAGCAAGTTACTTAACCCTGATTGCTTTAAAAAAAAAAAAAGAAAAGAAAATATATATGTTTTATGGCAAATGAGATGATAAATTTTATTTATAAACTTTAAGTCAAGCAAGCATGACATTAAAATGTAATTAAGTCAATGAAATTGGTAATTGTGAAATATGAACACATACTACATTTTCTTTAGATGATACTTTAATTATATTATGGGTATCTCAGGTATACTCAAATTGTCTGACAGAAAAAGTAATTTAAATATCTTTGTTTCTGAATCAAATCTGTGAACTAATAAAGAATACATTGAAGACACCTTTAACACAGACTTGTCAATATGAGGTCAAATTTTGTTAAAGGAAATATACCCTTGTTTTCTTTTTGTTTACTCTCCTAGAGAGGAATTTGGTTGTTTATTCAGTGAACTCTTAAGGCTTCTTTCACAACCAAAAAGTTCATAGCTTGGTTTTCCTATACAGATAGAATTCACAGTATTATAATTGAATAACATGGAAATATTTTTTTCAAAATAATATAAAACTAGACATACTATTTTTTGCTTAATTCACTATTCCTAAAGGTTTATAATAAGACCTCTTTAATCAAGAATATTACTATTCATTTAGAAATCCTGCAGGTATAACCTTTTAGATTTTCCCTTTTGAGAAATCCAGACTGACTTGGCAGGAAATAGATATTCACATAAAAAGGCCTTTTTTCTTTAATATGGAGTGTGTTTTGAATTTATTTTCACATTCATTTTAAATAGCATCTATTTCTTTATGTTGCTTTCTTTGACAATAACTCGGAAGTTATGAATGAAAATATTTGAATTTTAAAATAATATATAGCAAAACCAGAGCTTATTGCTTAAAATGTACATTTGGAGGCAACAAATACTAATGGTACAGAAAACTTAACTCCTTTATCTAAATAGAATTGAAGGCTTTCCTGATGTACTGAAATGGAAAACACGGTCACAATTCAACTTCAAAATGAACCAACTTATAAAAATTTTCATATTATTTTGAATAATGTCAGTGAGTCCATAAACACTTATTGAGTACCAAAAAGGTGCCCAGAACCATTGTTGTTTTATAATTCACTCCTTGTAAATATATTGGGAGCTAGTAGCATATTCAAAGGATTTTCAACCATAATTAGCCTTGAGAACAAGTGAAGCAACATAAGCAAAATTTATCACTTTCTCAGACTCCACAAATGCATGTGTTAATAGTACTTAAGGGGAACAGCAGCCATCAGTTAAGCAGATAAACTAGTAAGTAAAATGCAGACCTTGTTAATCAATGATGGTCTCAGCTAGTTGATGGATTTTAGCTATAATACAAACATAGACACCTGTATATACAGAGCAGTGGGTAGAGCCTGCATAAATGAATATGTATAAAGAAAACTCTGGAGATTTATTTAACTTGTTCATAGATCTGACCAAATTTCACAAGAGTATTCATCACTCTGGCTGTTTGTATATTACTCAGTTGCTCAAATGTTTTGTTTTTGTGTACCTCAGGCCCTCCCTCTCCTGGCCTAGATTAAAACCATGAAAAGTCTACTTTTAAGGTTATGCAAGGAAGCACTACATCACAACTATTAATATATACCTCAAATAGAAAACATGCCTAGCTTCATTTGTCTTTTGCTTCATTTATGTCAGCCTGCATCTTGCTAGAAAAAAATTGCATTCCACTTCCAGACAGCTTAATTTGATTGTGATGCTTTCTGGCACTTTAGTATTACAGTGTTTTCTTGGTTAAAGCAAAAGATTTGCAAAACCAGTTCAAAAACTTTATTATCAGCACAAAGTATCAACTTGTTCTTTGCACATTTATCACAAAAAGAATGAGAGAGGATATGGGGGGAATGAATCATCCAAGATTGCCTATCTAGTGCTGAAGAGCATTCCTGAAAAACAGCAACAGGAGAGATTAACTTGCTCTAGTACCCAGTGAATTTACAGAGGCCATTCTGCAGAGAAATAGAAACTCCATTTGCAAGATCCTTACCTGTGAGAGCTATCTTAAATCAGATGTAGCCCCCGATATGAAAATTCTGAGAGGATGCCCTAGGGGTCAAAGTAATCTTTCCAACATTCTCCCTCTTCATTGGGTGTTTTTAACCTTTGAAGTTGTATGTGAATACAAATAAGTGAACAGTAGGGAACAAGAGAGGACATAAAATTCTAGTGTCACCAATAGGCATGATCTTCAAACAGATAATATGGCACTATTTCATCATGGAGCAAAGATAGTCACCCCTATTTACTCCCTTACTATGTAGGAATTTGAAGATGTGTATGTATGTATGGATGTGTGTGTGCATGTGTTTGCATAGAAGAAGAAGCCTCAATAGGTAGAGGAAAAGCTCAGGGGATGATAAAAGGGAACCAGATTATTCATGGAGAGCAATGTAACTCAAGGGGTTATATTAAAGGATAACACAAGGTCCTTTCCTAAGTTCTTAGCCAAGGAATCCAACCTGCAACCTGTAATCCCTTGTTTCACTAGTAACCTCATAGCCAACATTGGGAAAACTGGCTTCCCACCCCAAGGCTTAATCAAAAGGATAATAACAAATAAAAATAGATTAATCAATAAAGAAGTGCTTATTAAGATTCTACTTAGTACCAGACACTAAGATAGCCGCTAGTGATACAAAGTCCAAAATAAAATTATTCTTATCCTCAAGTTTCTTGAATTCTATTAATGGAAAACAAAATATACACTATAGTAAAAATGCGTAAATGGACCTATACACTCATCAATTTGGAAATTACATCCAGTGAAAGAGATTGAAACCCATTTATATCTGCACATTTTGTGTCACACCAATGTTTTCATTAAATTTTAATATCGACTGAAGTGGAAGATGGGGGAATGGACACATTTTGTTATACACCTTACAGGGGTAGTGAAATGGGAAGACTCTTCCCTCAGGGGCAAGAAGTGGGCTCTAAGCAGTTGAATGATCTCTTCTAGAAGCAAGGCAGCTTTTAGCCTGGGTATGAGGGAAATGGGAATCAAAAGAAAGTCTTAGCTTTTCAGTTTCAGAAATTGAAGAGTAATGTGGTTTAAAGAAGCTATAGTAGATAGTGTCATAAAAATGAATTCAATTACCAAAAAAAGCCCAGCAGCAAGAGATAGAGATATACCACTTAAAATAACTGTAGATAGTAGAAAATATTTGGGAGTGTGCTTGCCCAGACAAATCCAGGAATTATATGAATATGAATTATATAGTGGTATATGAACACAATTACAAAACACTTTTCAAATGAATTGAGACATATATGAAAAATTGGAAAAATACCAATTGCTCATGGGTAGGCTGAGCTAAAATAATAAAAATGAGAATTCTACCTAAATTAACTTCTTTACTGTCATGCCAATCAAACTACCAAAAATATTTTATACAGTTAAACAAATAATAACAAAATTCATCAGAAAGAAGAAAAGTTCAAGAATATCAAGAGAATTAATGAAATAAAAAATGTAAAGGAAGGTGTGCTGGCCATATCTGATCTAAAACTATATTATAAAGAAGCAATCATCAGAACTGTTTGGTGCTAAGAAATAGAGTGCTGGGTCAGTGGGACAAATTAGGTACAGAAGAGACAGTTGGGATAAGAAGTCACTATTTCAGAAAAACTGCTGGGAAAAAAAATCTAGAAAATATTACAGTAGAAACTAGGCATAGACCAACATTTCATACCATATAACAAAATAAGGTCAAAATGGGCACATGAATAAGGCATAAAGGGTGACACTATGAGAAAATATTAAGAAAGAAAAAGGAACTAGAACTTAGAAGTGTTGGGAAAGATCTCCTTTAGAAGATGGGAAATATACAGGAAGCCAGGGAAGGTAGTAGGCAGAGATAAACAGGGCAAGAATTATAGGAATATGGGAGAGCTAGAGGAAATTTCTGGAGTTAAGAGTGGAATATTCATGAAGCCAGTGTTACTGGATATAATGCCAATGTGATATTCACAGAGTTCTGAATCACAAAATGAAACAGACTCTTCACAGGGAAGAAAGAGCTAAAACTTTTATTCAAACACCCGAAAGCTAAATCCCAACACCATAAAGTAAAATACATCATAGCAACCAAGAAGTTGGTACACATTACTAATGTAGCAAGCACCAACATCTCCAAACCTTTCCTCCATCAGGCCTTGAAAACAATACAGTTTCCCTTCAGTAAAAATTCCCCTCTATCATTCAAATTAGTTGCTCTGCCTCAGCTTTGCCTGCTCCCAGTTCTACTAGTGCTCTGCTGTCCTCCTTTCTGCTCTCCCCTTGCTGTTCCACTCTTTAGCAAACTCCCCCCACCACAACCTTCATGTGATTACATTTGGTCTATTAAAGAAAGGGAAGGTCTTCAAATTCTCTTAAGCCTATTAAGCGGCAGGAAAGATCTTCAAATTATTGCCATTACATTTGGCCCTGTGATATTCCATGCCCCTTTCATAGGTCAATGGGAGTTTAAAGGTAACTAGCATCAACAGAATTTTACAGTAATGTAGTAGGGATAACAGACAATAAACACAGAAAACAATATCTGAGGTTGGGGCTTGAGCACAAGCACCCCATCATTCCCCCTCAAATGAATGGGATCCAAAATCTTAGGGTAAGGGGCAAAGGCCTCTTCTTCTATGATTACTTCCTGCTGAAATTTAATATGGAGCTGTCCCTATCCCAAGAGTTCCCATTGGACAAGTCAGTTCTTTAGCCAGCATCCAGAGTGTGGTTGATGCCAGGTCCAGGGTTGACACAATGCATTTGTGGACAGGGGGTGACATCCAAATTAAGTGATCAAGCATCTACAGGTGGAGGATACCAAGTCTGTAGAAAACAAATCTAGCAAACAAGGTAAACATACAAAAAGCCAAAAAGAAACAAGGAGACAATAACCAGAAGCAGGGTAGAAATAGGGTCAGTGACACTTCTGGAGTCCATGAACCCACTATCACACATAGCCTCATTCATGGTAGAATATATGAGCTAAGGGTACAATTTGGTAATCATCTTTTCCTGAATAAATAACTGCTACATTATTATCCTTCCTATGTGCTATAATATCCACATCCTTTGGAACATTGTCTGGCTTCCATTTTACCCATGCTTTAGCTTCCAAGTAGAACCAAACTCTTCAGTTACTCTCATAGTTATTTCAGAAGCAGGATCAAGTTTTACAAGTGGTATTGTTTCCCAAGGAATAGTAATCACTTGAACTATTCAATCATTTTTACAAAACTATATAGGGTCTTCACCTAAATTTTAGAATGTCACAATAATTTTTCCTTGATAATTTGAATCTCTTACTCCAGTCAATATATGTATACCTCAAGCTGCTAATCCTGATTTAGATCATCTCCACTGAAAATTATTTTTAGGGATTTTCATACATATTCAAATAGAGATTTTCCTTATTTCTTTTCTCTCCAACCAAAAGCCTTTTATAGAATGTAAATCATATCCTGCTGAATCAGGTGTTCCTGGATATGTTGATGGGACATCTTGCCTCACAGTCCAGTAATCAATATTTAGGATCTTATATGTTTGCAGTTTTCTAATTTGAAGATTTGGGGTCATCATTCTTGTGACATGTGTGCTATATCCCAGGGGCCTATTGTTCAAATTATGTAAAGCAGTGGACAAATTATTGTTCTAATGTTGATAAGAATTATTAAAATTTAACTTCCTTAACTGTTATTTAAACAATCCATTCATCCTTTCAATTAAGCCAGATGGTTGTGGATAAAATGGAATATCATATATCCATTCTATATTGTTTAATATGCAATATCTCTTAATTTATTTACCTTTGAAATGTGACCCATTGTTGCTTTGAACCTGCTTTGGGGTTCCATAATATAGAATTAGGACATCTAGAGTTTTACAGATGTTTTTTCTGGGTCCCATTCTTATAAGGACAAGCCACTACTACACCTGAATAGGTTTCAACACAAGTACATATAAATTTGCATCTTTAACTTTGGGTAGGGATCCAATGAAACCTATTTGTGAAATCTGAGCGGGGACTTTTCCCCTTGCTATCTCTCCAATTTCTACTTGAGGAAGATTTCATTCCTTTTCTAGTTGACATATATGGCATTCCTCTGCTACCTGTTTTAACAGTGAATGTGAGATACTAATATCTCAATCTTGTGAACACCAGTGTGTGACCTGGACACCTAAATGACCAGCCATTTGATGGCCCCATTTTGCTAGTATCAGATCATCAATTGGTGTCAGAGTAGGGACAATATGTTGAGTAACAATCTTTGCTAGTTGATCAGCATGTGTGTTTCACTCATATTCTAGAGTAGTGAGGGCCATGTGAGCATCAACATGAAAAACCGACAAATTACTTACCAAAGACACATCCAAGATATCTCCCCATAATCCTTTGCCATAGATTTGTTTACCATGAATTTCCTAATTTTGATTTTTAAACATGGCAGCCATATAACTAACCCATTAGCTACCTCTCATGAATCAGTGAATATATGACACTATCCTCCTTGTTCTGTTTTAATGACTTGATGTAATGCCATAAGTTCAGCATATTGACTACTTCCCCTTATCCCAGTACTTTCCAAAGTGTGCCTAGTACATGGGTTATAGGCTATCACTTTCCATTGTCTTTTGTGGCCCAAATAATTTGCTGTCCCATCAGTAAACCATGCACGTCTCTTTTGTTCTTCAGTTAATCTATCATATCTCTCATTCCATTTACCAAAGACTGTGTCAACTATTGCTTTGTTCAGGGGATGTATCATTCCCTTCAGTGTCTATGTTTGCTATGGATTTATATAGAGCAGAAACTCCATTTTTGCAGGTTTTAGTTCTATTTTGAATATACCCCTTCCATTTGATTATGCAAGCCTCTTGCACATGTCCAGTTCTGTGAGAAGCCAGGGTACTTTTTACCCAGATTATAATTGAGATTCCATGTCTTAATACTGATCCATGGCTGACAGTCAATTGTTCAGTTTCTACCAAAGCCCAATATGTAGCTAACAACTACTTTTGCAAAGGTTTATATTCAACTCCAGATAAAGGGAGTTTCCTAGACCAAAATCCAAAGGGTACATTTCAGCTTTGTTCTTTTTGCCATAAACTCCAGTTTGCATAATCATGCTGTACAGTCACTTGTAATTCCACTGGGCCATTTTACATAGGCCATAAATCTAGGGCCAAGTGTATAGCAACCTCGGCTTCTTCAAAAGCTTTATTCTGCTCAACTCCTCTATAAAATTCATATTTTTTACAAGCAACTTTATATATGGATTTCAAAATCTATCCTAGTTATAGAATGTGATGCTTCTAATATCCAAATAATCCTATAAACTTTTGGGTCTTATTCTTATTGGTAGGGATAGGAAAATCCTGAATCTTTTGTTGGGCTTGAGGGAGAATCTCTCACAGACCCTTAGTTAATTGTATACCCCAAAATGTTATTGTTTGAGCTGGCCCTTGAAACTTTGCAGGGTTAATTACCCAAGGCTAATTTAAAAGCATCAAATTTTCTCCACTTCTCTTACATCTTTTCCCTGTATCATAATGTCTTCTATGTAGTGGGTAAACTATACACAAAGTATGTAATTCATCCAAATATTCAACAACAATCCTATATCAAATAGTGGGGTATACAGATATCCTTATGGCAAACAGGTGAAAGTATATTTTCTGCCCTCCCAAATGAAAGCAAACTGGTTACATTATTTAGAATCTATTGGGACAGTAAAGAAAGTATTGGCTAAATGAACAACTGAGTACCAGGTCCCATCATATTTCTGGATCCTTTCTATTAATGTGATGGCATCTGGGGCAGCACATACAAGGGGGGGATTCAACTTATTCAATTGCCTATAATCCACTGTCATTTTCCACATCCTATCTGACTTTCATATTGGTCAGACAATGTTATCCCATCAATGTTGTCAAATATAAAGCCAATGCAGTATTAATGACACCCAGGGCAGCTTTGGAAATGCTGATGTAATTCTGAATTGCAAAATGTAACATATTCTACACATGGAAACAGAAGCCTAATCTGAACACCAGAAAGCCAAACCCATCATAGAAACCAACAAGTTGGTCCACATTACCAAATGGAGCAAGCACCATCATCCCCAGGCCTTCCCTCCATCAAGCCTTCAAAACAAAACAGCCTCCCTTAAGTGAAAATTCCCCCCTCTCACTCACACTAGCTGCTCTGCCTTAGCTCTGCCTGCTCCCAGTTCTGCTGGTGCTCTGCTCTTTCTTGTTCCACATTTCCTCTTCTACCCTTTCAGCAAGCTCCTCCCCCCATTGTCTCCATGTGATTACATTTGCCTTATTAAGGGCAGTAAATGTCTTCAAATTCCCTTGGGTATTCTAAGAGTCAGGGAAGATCTTCAAATTATCATTATCATTACTCTGAATCAAAGAGTGCATAACAGGGGATAATGTTTAACAAGCCTGGAAAGGTTAGCAGAAGTTAAGTTATGAATGAATTTGGAAGCAAGAAGAGAATTTTGTATGCATTTCAGGTTATATAGAGTCATTTGAGTACACATGATCAGACCTGTGCTTTAGGCAAATCACTTTGATGGTTGATTGGTGTAGGGAGAGACCCAAGAAAGACATACCCACCAAGTTATTACAGTAGTACAGATAGGAACTGATGAGTATCTGCATCAGACTAGGTATTCAAAGAGATGTTGCAAAGTTGAAATCTGCAGGTCTTGTAACAATATTGATACAGGGCAGAAGAGGGTGAAATATAGTGTGGAGTAGAGAGTGTGAGTAAAAGTGTGAGTTTGAGGGAGGGGAGTGTTGCCTTTGACACTAATATAGAAGGTAGGATGTAGAAAGTCTTTAGGGGGAAAGATAATGATTCCTAATTTGAACATGTTGAGTTTATGATATCTTCTGGACATCTAGTTCAAGATGTCATAAATCCATTTGGACTTGTGAGATTCGAGGTCAGCAAACAGGTCAGGGTAGGAGAGGCATATTTGACCATCAATATTATAAAGATAATAATCAAAATACATAATACTTGATGAGATCACCAAGTGAGGTATTATAATACCTCTCAGTAAAGGGAGAAGAGAAGAAAGGTTAGGACAGAGCCCTCTTGGTCATCTATGATTAGAGGGAATGTGATGAGTCAGTAAAGTAGGTGGATCAGGAGAAAGTGGTTCTCACCTGAGAGAGTGAGAGAGGGGGAGTCACGGAAAATTTGAGGAGGGACAAAAAGTTCAGGAAAAAATCATTGAGGACAGTGAGATAGTGAGGTGCTAAGGGAGATTTAGGAAGATTGCCAGCAGCAGTGGGGATACAGGAGGGGTTGTATGATATAAATTTGTAGTGGACCCAATCAGAGCTATTGCATTATTTTCTCTACCTTGTTTCAACTGCACATGTGTGAGATGGTGGATGTGATCCAGAACTGATGCTAGCAGGAGAAAATTTGCAAAATAATAAGAGGGCCAGGGACTCAAGGAAAGAAGCCATTATAGAATTGAGCTGGTTCACTAAGGAGTAAAGATGGGGAAAAGAAGAGAGAGAGGGAAAAGTGATGGGAGGGAATTGAGAGGTCAATGGATTAGAAGTCAGAATGTGGACATAATAGGATTTTATAAGGAAAGGCAGAGGGCGTTAGAAAGCCAATATTGCCACCAAGATTGTGGTAAGATGAGTGGCTATTCCACATTCTTTAGTGGCATATTTGGGGATGATGGAAAGCTAAAGACTATGAGCACCTTTAAATGTGACTGAGGTATGGTGGAAGAGTAGATCATGGAAAGAGAGTAAGTTGGGAAGTTGAATGGTTAGGGTATTTGAGGTAGAGTTAATTTGTATATTAAAGTGCCTTACTATGAAGGCAGGATCTAAAAAGAAAAAAATTGTGAGCCATGTACCAAACTCACTGGGGAACAAAGGAAAGGGAGTGACCTGGTCGTCCGTAGACAACAGGTACTACTTTGGTTGGGTGGTAGATATGAATAGCAAGGACTCTCAAAGAAGGAGAGGTTACTGAATGATGGAGGGATGGATGAATGAATAGAGAGAGAATCTAGAAGTGGCAAACTACATTCCAAGTCTCCCCCCCACCCCTGCCTTGACCAATGAAGGAATGTGAAGATGCATTAAGTACTGGAGAAGGTGTCTTGGTGGGGAGGTGTCATCAGAAGGGAAACAGGAGTCAGGAATAACCAGAAGATGAAAGGAATGGAACAAGAAAAGGTTTTGAAGGAAGAGAGTTTATTGTTTATGTAACAGGTATTCCATAGAACACAATAGAAGAAGAGGGTGGTGTTTGATTGGAATTTAGGAGTAAGAGGATTGAGAGTAATTTGAAAAAGAAATTGGGAGGTAGAAGTTGGAGGATAGAACTTGGACGATGACTTACAGGGATTCAGAATCACTGGAATGTGTATCAGTGAATCAATGAGAGGAAACGTGGTGCCGGGCTAAAGGGAATGAAGGAGCTGAAAGGGGTTGCCATTTCAGTCTATGGTTTTCAAGAAAATAATACTTGTCATCTTTATCTCAAGTGGTCTATATAAAAGTCCAGCAAAATTTATTTTTTTTTAATCAAGGGGCATATTCAGTCATAATTTGCACAGAACTAACTGAGTAATAGTACAAAGTACATTAAACAAATTAACACTAGGCATTTCTCCATGCAAGTTGAAATTTACAAGTAGATTGAGAGATGGGCTGGTGGATTAGCACATAGAAACCATTCCCAAAAATTGTTGTGGGCAACATGTATCCCCATAAATAGTCATTAATCCAAAAATATTAGTGTTTTAAAATATGTTTAAAACTTCAAGTAGTGAGATGTTCCCTGCAATATAGACACACAAATTTTAGGCAGCTAGGTGGTACAGTGAATAGAATATCAGCCCCACAGTCAAAATGACCTTAGTTCCAATATGGTCTCAGACACTTATTAGTTGTGTGGGCTTTGGCAAGTCATTTATTCCCATTTGCTTCCAAAAAGAAGAAACATAGATATGTAGTTTTAAACATTGTGGCTTGTGCTTTCTTCTGGTGATACAGAAAAACCTCTGAGAAATTTCATGGCCAATAAAATAACATCCTGAGTTTCAGAACTCTCCATGCAATTTAGTTCCTAGAGCCACAGTGTCTCTCACATGTCTTGCACCACTCACTTTCCTCCTATTCATTAAAATTCCTTCTCCAGTCAGAGGAAGATATCCTTCAGTTTCAGGATAGAAGAAAGTAGATTTGTAGAGTTGGCTTCTGTGGGTTCCATGAGTAAATTGTCATCAAGTCCTCATCAGTGTTCCTCACTCAGGCTAAGAACCTCTTCTGATCCCCTGAAATTTAAGGTCATACATTTAGATCTGTACAGGCTCGCAAAGTTCACCCCTTCCCCACATTTCTGAAATAAGTGTATTGAAACTTAAGGCTTCAGTCTTAACTGACTTTTCCCAAGGTCACAATGCAATACATAAAAGAGCTAGAATTTGATCCCAGATCCTTTGACTTGAAATTTTATATTCCCCTTTATTGTCAATTTATTTTTAATGAACAAAATCAACTTTCTCTTCCCCTCCCCCATAGAGGAAAAAAAATGAAACCCTTGTAAAGATTAATTGTCAAGCAAAAAAAAATTCTACATTGATCATGTCATTCTGCATCTTGAGACCACCACTTCTCAGTCAAGAGATAGGTAAATTGCTTCATTAATGGTCATCTGGCGATGGGGTTCATCATTGGATTGATTAGCATTCTCAAGTCTTTCAAAGTTTGTGTTGTGATATTTTTGTTATTGCAGTATTGTTTTCCAGGTTCTGTACTTTCCACCAATCAAAAATCAACAATATTTTCCCTCCTCTTTACTCTGCTATATTTGAATTTTCTTTTACTTACAATTTTATTGAATTTTGATATTTTCTCTTCAATGATATGTCTGTACTCCCTTCTCTCATATTTGGATATTTAATATTTTAAATTTTAATCTGGATAAAAAATTAGTCTTGATGAAAACTTAATGAAACTGTTTCTGTGTTATACCCTAGAGAATGATTGATCCCAAGTTGCTAGATATCAGAGTGGAGAGCAGATTTTCTGCCTTTGCATGGACCAATATTATGCCAAGAACCAGAAGGTAATTAGTGAGTTCTGGCTAGAAGTGTGTATTACCTGCTACCAGGGGTAAATCAGGGCAAATATTCCTTCCACTGCCTTGATTAAGAGAAGAGAAAACATACTTGGCTCTAGACCCAAAAGGGAAGTGGAGGCAGAGCCAAGAATAACGGAAGCAGCCATTTATGTCACAATACTTAGTGGAGGCTGGGGAGCCATGAAGGACAATTTTTAATGCTCCTCTTTATAAATTCATATTTCTAAAGCCAGAAAATTGTACTTTTCATGGAATATAAGTATTCATTTTATGGTAAGTTGAAGTTGCATGTGTTACAGTGAAGGCTCAAAGCCTCTGGTGGAAAATATCACACAAGGGGTACAATTTTCTAATCTTGCCTAGAGCATACAAATGTTTTGTCCTGGCACTGAATGGAGGACACAAAATTCTCTCATGCTGCGTTTAGCTATATTTTTTGTCAGTTTCATATTTCTCTCTGTTTTTATTAACTCAAGCTAAAATTTAATGTATGTATTTTTCCTAGTTTGCTACAAAACAAACAAAAGAACAGATTAGAGGAAAAATAGTGGGGCTACTCTTGTTCTGACGACAATGAGGAAAAAATATTATATATGTTCTACAACTTGATATGAGAAACCAAAATGCAGATATTGTCATATTTTAGCCATTAAAGTCACTAGGAAGTTACCCTGATCACCAGAATGATCGCTTGGGATCATGAACCTATCTTTTCAATCTTTGGGTTCAGGAATATCTTTTGATAATTAGGAAAAGATAATAAATATAACAATAAGTAATGGAAAAGCAAAATAATTGAGATTTCCAGGTAATATAAATCAGAGATATCAGAGATGGCCCACAACATTCCCAAGTATATGTGGAACCAAATTTAATGTAGTTGGGAAACATTTACCAAAGTAAATGAAATTTTAAAAAACTGAATATTTTAATTTATGCTTATCTAAGGTTATATGTGTTCTGCTGTGTTCCTTATATTCTTCTTAGTAACTGATACTTAGATCTGAGTTTGACAATACTAACATATATAGTATGGGAAATTTTGAAATCCCAGAGGAAGTAGGTTTTCAGATTTACAGTAAGGAGTTGCCTCCTTTTTTTCTGTTTTGATCTTTAAAAGAAAGTATTTTTTAATGACTTATAAATACTTTCCCTTCCTCCTTTTCCTCTCCTAATCTTTCAGAAGGCAAATAATATGATTTCAATTATACATGTCAAATCATGCAAAGTGTATTTCACTATTGGCTATATAGCTAAAAAAAGCAAGAAAAATAAAGTAAGATTTTGCTTAAATTTGCACTCAGAGTTAATCAGTTCATTATCTCTCTGGAAGTGGATAGCATTTTATTCTTCATCATGAGAATTTTGGAATTATTTTGGCTAATTGTATTGATCATAGAAGCAAAGTCTTTCATTATAATATTTCTGTTGTGTACCAACACTTCCTGATTATACATACTTCTCTTTGCATTAGTTCATATGGGTGCCCTTACATGTTTGTTTGTTTTTTTTCTGTCCATCATCCTAATCATTTCTTATGGTACAGTAATACTCCATCCCCACCTAATTCATGTAAGGGTTTCCCTTGGTGAAATGGGTTAATGAGACAAGGATGAAGGTGGCTGAAGCAATGCCATTGCAGCTCTTAGAGCTTGGTCAGACATTGATACCAAGGTCATCTATTGCATCCTAAATCATTGCCAGTTGTCTTGACTTTTCACTTGCTACTGGTCTTCAATACTCTGGAAGAGAGAGTGAGGCTCACAACTTTTTGCAAATCTGCCTCATTTAAATCCAGTTTTTACACAAGTCAAAACATTACCCCATGATGTTATTGGTCCTTTTCAAAGAACAAAAGACAAAAGACTCCATCACAATCATATGCCACAACATGATTATACAAGGATCATGTAAGGTGAAGCTAAATGAGATGACAAATTCTGGGAATTTTGGAATGTCCCATTCAAAGTTACGAGGTGTTTGTAAGGAAATGGTGCTATTCCTCTGAAACAAATATAATCATGAGCCTTTAGATCCTCATCTGGCTCACCAACTTACTTAAAAGATGACCTGCCTTGACGTAATTTGCTAATTCCTGAGACCAGGTGAATGTATGAACTTTATAATTTATCTTCATCCCTGCCTCATTGCTACCTGTTGAACTGGTATTACTTAATCTTAAACCTAATTTATTTGCTGTCTCTACTTTTATAAGTGATTTGGTATCCAGATGAAAATAATCAAATTTTCACTACCCTTTGACTGTATGTTTGCCATAAATTAGTGCAACACAGTATAAGGGAAGAACAAAAGGGAACCTCTGAAGAAAAAGTCCTGAATTTATCCATAAGCTTTCCTCTCTGTCTCTCTGTCTTTCTCTCTCTGTGTCTCTCCTTGTCTCTCCTTGTCTATGTGTCTATGACTCTGTCTCTGTCTCTCTCCAAATATATAATATCTGCAAATTATATGCATGCATTACATACCTATGAAAACATTACATACACATATAAACACAACATACATATACAAACATATGTAAATATTATTATGTATGTGTAAAGAAACATATATAGAGATAGAAACTGGGTCTGTGATTTCTTTAATGAGAAAACTCTCTCTGCCAATTCTGGGAAAGTGGCTTAGTACATTGTCAAACACACAGCTTGTAATAGGCATGAGACCCACAATAGTCCCCATTTTGTAGGAACCAGGTTAAAATGTAATTGGTAAATATTTATCAAAATATATGAAAATATATTAAAATTTTATGAGAAAGATAACATTAATTTTTGTTTTTATGAATCAAAATGCAGTCAACATCGTTCCTTACATAGGACTTAGTGACTACTATTTCTATTTGTTTGACACCCATGGATAAGGGCCCTGAAGGTTTAACATTTTTTTTTTTATTCAAGATCATACAGCCAGTAGATTTTAGAGTGAGATTTTAAATCCAGGTTTTCCTGCCTTAATAGACTTCCACAATACCATTTTTATTCTCTGAATTCACACACATGGAGAAATGTAAGTGTGAATATTTGTGTATATACATATATATGCAAATATATGTACATATATAAGTACATAATGAGACATGTACATATAGATGATATATATTCTTATGGTAGATTCATATATAGATCTATGTGCATGTACCCAAATTTATATCTATCTTTCTATGTATCTTTCAATGATTGTTATTTACTTCCCCCTCCTTTCTCCGTATATTGACATATTATTTACTCTAAAGGAATACTAACCATCTTGGAAATGGTACATTCGTCAATCATTTCTTTTTTCTCTGTGGAAAGTTGTATCAAATTCTTTGAGTGATTGTAGATTTTATTTAGGAGGCTCAGCAGATTTATGAAATTTGACACAGTCAATACAATGATATCCATTAATAGGAACATCTGGAGGCCCTTTCTTCTATCAAATATACCTCTACTATTTAGGCTTTTTTATGGATATCCTCAGTGACGATCATTGAACAAATGAAATGTATATTATATATCATAATATATATTATTTTAATATAATGTTATATAAAATATATAACAATATATTATATATTTATATTATATAACAATATATAATATATTTATATATTATATATAAATAAAATTACCTCTGTTGTTACATGTTACAAGACATCATTTATGAATTTGAGATTATAATAGGAGAAACCTCACTTTAAGAGAGTCTATTAAGGCAACATTTTGCCTTATAAACAATACTTTTTTAATAGTCAATCAATAGTAAGCACCACCAGATCTGTACAATTTTAGTCAATGTTGTGATTGTTCTTGAATATCATTTTTTTTAGTTTACCTGTTGTTTTCTCACATGTTCACCTGAAACTTTAAAACAGAAAACAAAATATAATCTAAGCTGCAATCACATATTTAATTTTTAATGTGTTCATTTAGTTCATTCATGTTTGAACATATTTCTATTCACATTTATTCTGAAACTGAATGGCACAAAATTATTTAAATTTTTAAAATATTTTTCCAATTGAATGTTAAAACAGTTTTTCAGGTTGTTTTTTTTAACATTCTAGGTTCCAAATTCCCCTCTTATCTTCATCACCTCTTCCCTAAAACATAGCTTGTGGATGTGCAGTCATGTAAAACATATTTCCATGTTAGTCATGTTGCAAAAGAAAACATAGACAAAAAAAAGTAAAAAAGTTAAAAAAAAACTATACTTTGATCTGAATTCAGATATCATCAGTTCTTTCTCTGGAGATGGATTATATTCTTCATTAGAAGTACTCTGGAATTTTCTTAAATCATTGCATACCAACATCAATGCATGGAAAGCCTCTTTATTTTGTTAGGTGATGAAGAAGTCTTCTTAATCTCAAGAGAAAGAAGATTTCATTTGTCATATTTTTAACAATGATACAAAAAACCATAGGACCACACTATGTCAATTTGTTTTTATATCTTCTGTACTCTTAAATGGATATTCATGCCTAACGAATATCTGATTCTTTTGTCTAGTGGCATTGTGATTTGTGATTAAAACCTATATTGCTCATCTGACTTCTATATTCCAAATAAATCCTTTCCTTTCTGAAATTAACATTACGTGGCTCTTGTATTTTTCTCATTTTTTACCTACTTTACCACCTCATTTTGAGTGAATTAAGAGTGGAAACTTCATCAATACAATTTGATTTTCACCTACCTAGAAAACCCAAGTATAATCCTTCAGGGGAAAAATGAATATTCAGTGAAATAGAGGAGTTTTAAGCATTCTTGATAAAAAAAATACCAGATCTGTATAGAAAATTTGACTTTCAAATGCAAGATATAAAAGAAGCAAAAAAAAAGTAAACAGGAAAGAAAAATCCTAATAAATTCATTATATTAGGAAATGATATTTATAATATCTTAAAACTTTCTCATTTTTAGGGAAGTTAGAAGGCATATACATTGACAGAAAGCAGAGGTTGGAGTTGAATATCATGTGTAATTATCTAAAAAAATAAAATGAAGTGATGAGAAAAAATGCACTGGGAGGAGGGAAAAAGGAGAAGTAGAATGATATAAATTACTTGACATAAAAGAGGCCTGAAAGATTTTACAGTGGAAGAGACAATGGGGGAAGCAGGGAGGGGAGCACATGAACTTTATTCACATAAGAATTCATTCAAAGATAGAATAATATAAACATTCAGTTGGGTTTAGAAATCTATCTTACCATAGAGGAAAATATGATGGGAAGGGTCTGAGAGGTCAGGGAAGAGCTGATAGAAGGGAGGGCAATTTGGGAGAGGTAAAAGTCAGGAGTAAAACACTTATGAGAGTGAACAGACTTAGAAAGAGACAAAGAGAAACAGAGAGTGAGAGAGAGAGAGACAGCAACAGAGACAAGGAGAGACAGAGACAGAAGTGAGGGACAAAATTTGGAACACAAAATTTGAAAAAAAATATTGTTCTTAACATGTTGTTGGGAAAAATATACTATTAAATAAAGTTTGACTTCAGTTACTTTCCATAATTTGGAATTATTTATTCATTTGGTTCTTTTAAAAGACAAATTAAATAAGCAGCTCTCATGCCCAAAAGACATTTTCCCCATTCGTTTTTATATCCTAACATTTTAAAAGACTTAAACAATACACGTTTATCTCCCAGAGTTGGAATCCTTTATGGATCCAATTTTATATATTTCCACTTTTATTTTGTTGATTGTTTTCTAAATTTACATTTAAGAAATTTCCTTCATTTATGGGAATGAGCACTTACTAACCACCAGGTATCCACATATGATCCATCAGGTACTATGCTAAGGTTATTCAATAGTGAATATACATTTACTGAATTCCTTCTGTGAACTAGACACTATGCAAGGCTCTAGGAATAGAAATAAGGACCAAAAAATGAAAATAGACTCTTTGTTTGAGGACCTTTTATTCTATTGGGGTGAGGGAAGAAGATCAATATGAATAAAAATAACTAACTGCACACACAGTAAATAAAGTAAATATGAAATGCAGCCCTAAGACCTGAGTCATTAACTTCCCTTGGAGTATAGGGTATGGCACTATAAAAAATATTTTATTTTATTATCCTTCCAAAACTGCAGCGAGACTGAATGCTCTTTGGGTTGTGTTTGGTTTGGTTGTTTGTTTTCCTCTGCAATCTCTCCTGCTGATATACATTCTTCCACTTCTTAATTTTTGGTTCATTTACTTTTTTTTTCATTTTTCAAATGCTTTATAAACTTCTGATTTCCATCATTCATTTCCTTCAGATTTTGTGTTACAAATTTTCTGTCCATTTTATCCCTACTCACCACCCCAAAATAGCAGTCCCACAGGATATACCCTCCTCCAATCTGCTGTCTCCCATATTTTCTCCCATACCCCTTTCGACTTTTACAGTAGGGCATGGGGTATCTCTATGCCCCAGTGTCTGTATATCTTATTTCCCGACTGCATGTAAAATAGAATTGATAATATATATAATATTATATATATATATGTATATGTTTAGACATTTGAGTTTAACACTTTGAATTCCAGATTCATTCACTTCCTCCCTTGTCACCCACCCTTACGGAGAAGATAAACATTTCAGTATAGGTTGTACATGTGTAGCTAATGCAAAACAATAATACAGTAGATATATTGTAAAAGACTGACTATATTTACCTCCCTGCTATCCCACCTCCCGCTTGTTCTTTTCTCTAATTTGATCCCGTCCCTTTTCTAAAGTGGGTGCTTCCAACACCCTCCCCCCCAGCCTTCCCTACCTTCCATCATACCCCTTCTCATCCCCTTCCCACCTACTCTCCTATAGGGTGTTTTTAGTGTGTATTTCATTCCCTCCCCGAGCCAAATTCAAAGAGAATAAGGTTGATGCATTCCCTTTTGCCTTCCTATTCTTCCCCTCCATTGAAACTATTTTCCCTTGCCTCTTCTATATGAGATAGTTTACCCCATTCTGTCTCTCCCCATCTCCTGTCATTATGTTGCCCTCTCACCTCTTAATTTCACCTTTTAAGTATCATCCCTTTCTGTTAAATTGGCCCTGTATCCTCTATCTATGTATACCTGTAAACATATATACACACATTCACATATGTATTCATAGGCCCATGTACCCTCATATATTGACACACACACACACACACACATATATATATATGTATATATATATATATATATACATATATATATATAATTCTATTCCATTCAACTATTTCCATACTGAGAAAACTTTCATCAGTGACAATTGTTGTTTTTCCAAGTAGGAATATTAATAGTTCAACATTGATAAGCTCCTTATAATTTCTTTTCCCTGTTTACCTTTTCATGCTTCTCTTACTTCTTGTATCTGAATGTCAAATTTTCTGTTCAACTTTGTTTTTTTCAGCAAGAATGCTTGAAAGTCCTCTATTCCACTGAATGATCATATTTTCCCCCTGAAACATGATACTCAGTTTTTCTGGGTAGGTGATTCTTGGTTTAAATCCCAGCTCCTTTGACATCTAGAATATCATATTCCAAGCCCTTCAATCCCTCAGTGTAGAAGCTGCCAGATCCTGGGTTATGCTGATTGTGTTTCCATAATATTCAAGTTGTTTCTTCCTGCCTGCTTTTAATATTCTCTCCTTAATCTGGGAATTCCAGAACCTGGCTATAATATTCCTAAGACTTTTCTTTTTGGGATATTTTTAGGAGGTGTCAGTGGATTCTTTCAACCTCTATTTTGCTCTTTGGTTCTAAAACATCAGGGCAGTTTTGTTTGAGAACTTCCTAGAGGGTGATTTCTAGGTTCTTTTTTTCATCATGGCTTTCAGGTAGTCCAATAATTTTTAAATTATCCCTCCTGCATCTATTTTCCAGGGCAGTGTTTTTCCCAGGAGATAGTTCACTTTTACTTCTATTCTTTCATTTGTTTGGATCTATTTAACAGCATCTTGATTTCTCATAAAGTCATTAGCATCCATTAGCTCCAGTCTAATTCTGAAGCAATGATTCTCCTCAGTGAGCTTTTGAGATTCTTTCTCCATTTAGCAAATTTGGCTTTTTAAGGCCTTCTTCTCCTCAATGCTTTTTTGAGACTCTTTTGCCATTTGAGTTGTTCTATTTTTTAAGGTATTATTTTCCTCAGTCAGGCTGTTGACTCTCATTTTGTAATTTTCTTGCATAGTTCCCATTTCTCTTCCCAATTTTCCCTCCACTTCTCTGATCTGTTAATTAAGGTCCTCTATGGCCTGTAACCATTTTGTATTTTCCTTTGCAATTTTTGGTGAAGGGGTTGTGACTTCACTGTTTTCCTTCTGTTCCATGCTTTGCTCCTTTTTGTAACCAAAATGGGAATCTAATGTTGGAATATTCTGTTTGCTTTGTTTCCTTTGCCTGGTCATGTGTTCCCTCAGTCACTTTTCCCCTGGGATTTTTGCCACAATTGGACTCTGCCACCAGAGAGGGGGACTTTCTTGACAAATGCTGGGATTTTTTCAGCTGCCAGAGGTATTAGATTGGTGCTCTCTCTGAGGCCTCCAAATGCTCTAGTAAGCTGACCCCAGGACCTCCACCCTAGACCGCAATCCAGATCCAAGAAGGTTAATGTGAGAGCGATTACCCCTCAGACTGGTTGTTTTGTCACCATACACTCTGGTGGCCAGGAGCTGAAGCTGCCATGTGGTACTGGCTGGCTGTGCCAGGTGTCTCAGTGGCTTCTTGCCCCAGTGGCAAAAGCTGATGCACTCCCACTTACTGGGTCCCAAAGTCCAGACTGCACTGACCTCTCACTTTGTCGTTCACATCTATGTGTTGATAATTCTGGAAATGGCAACAGTTGCTGCTGATCTGGAGTCCCTCTGGCCAGAGGCTGGTCAGACCCACCCTGGGGCTAAAACGTCCGGCTTATGCAGGCCTGGGCTCTGCTCCTGGGGGCGGTACTGGCCGATTCCTGCCGGCCTGCTGCGCTGTCCTCAGTGGGAGGTGAGCTTCTCTGTGTCATTTTGTGGGTTCTACAGCTCCAGAGTTTGTTCAGAGTCCCCTTTATACATTGATTGGGGTAGGTGGAAGCCAGAGCTACTTGGAGGTCCTGCTTCTACTCCGTCATCTTGACTTTGCCCCCGCTTCATTTACTTTTAACCTCTGATGTGATATGTCCCATCTTCATATATTTCCTTTCAAATTTAAATTTATTCTTTCCTTCTCTTTCCATTTATATTTATTTTTAATGTCTGAACAAATACAGTGATCAAACAGTCTGCACTATAATCTTCTAGAAAGGAAAAATTGATACTATAACTATCATCATCATCTTCAAGGTCTATTTATTAAATATTCTTATATGACTAATTTATGTTGCTTGGAAAAATGAACTTAAAAATCTCTAGTGCCTGAACTACATTCCTCACCTCAATCTACCTATTAGATCCTTCCTCTCAAATGTCTCTAAAACACTAATTATCATCTTCCACACTGAACCTATTCCACTTCTTGTCTTTGATATTTCAGTTGATGATAACACAATTTTCTCTGTCCTCTAGAGTAGAAATATAGAAATCATCTTCTAATCTTCCATCTTTTATAACCCTTTCCCTTCCCAACCATATAAAATGAATTGCCAAGTCCTATGGATTTCAGATTCACAACATCTCTTGAATCTATTCCCTTCTCTTCATTCTCACTGCCATATTTCTCGTATTCAGACCTAGAACACCTCACACCTGGACTATTTCAATAGATTTCTAAAGCACTCACATATTATTTTTTCCTTTATTCTGACCTTTGAAAACTTTTTTTTCCACAGCCTTCATCTTGTTTTATCATTTTTTCATCAATTCTAATCAAATCATTTAAATATGAATAAACTTAGTCACAGAGAAGTTAAGTTACTTTTTGTCAGTCACAACCATAATTACTAGCAGAGCTGGGGCAACAACCTATATCTCCTGAGTATGCATTCACTTTTCTCTCCATTGTTTCATGAGGTCCTTCTGTTGCAAAACATATAGAAAGTTTTGTACCATCAACATCCATATTCAAGATATGTGATTAATAACTTTCAATTTTCCATAGAATTCATCTTCAAATTCATGAACAATTGTATTGCTACAACTGGACAAAGAAAGGACACTGATATTTGAGAAATAGTTAAACTTAATTTTTTTTAAATACCAACATGTTTCTATAATGATGTACCTGAAGTATTTTACAGATTTTAATCAGGAAACTGTAAAGCTATAAAGTATATGGGGAAAGGGAGTATAGACATGGAATCTGGAATCCTCACTCCTGGTATTAGCTATACCATTGAATGACGTTTGATAAATCATTTCACATTTCTAGTGCTTGAGTTCCTCATCTCTAAAATGAGGGCATTGGATTAGATGGAATCTCAGGTCAATTTTACACTTGCAAGTTTATGATTCTAAGACAATGAAGATCACTAATGTTCTATTCACAAACTATAACCTAACTCGTGTTCCTAGAAGATATTATGACACTTAAGTTAGATAGCAAAGAGAATATAATGATAGTCCAATAATGTATTGCTCTAGAGGATGGCTGTTTAGAAAAAGGAGATGATATTCCTTTAAATCAACTTCAACTATCCACATTCTTATGCCTCAAGAAAACAAGGCTTAGCCTCTGGAAGCATAGATTTTCTTCTTCCTTAGAGTTATGTAGTCGATTAAGATTATTATTTTGCGCAGCTAGCATTTCCTCAAAAGAGTCTACCTCTTTTCTATTTTGAAAGAGTATCTTGAAATGCCTGGCTCTAGTGAATAGAATTCAAGAGCCACATCCTTGACAAGGCTTTTCCCTAAATTGATAGAATTGTTAGCCATAACACCCCCCCCCCCATTCTGCTGTTACTTTGTATATATTTGATACAATGTTACCTATTTATAAGTTGTTCTTTCTACTCCTCACCATTTTCCTTTTTTGCCTTATTGACTAATCTGATAGGTGTGAAGTAGTACCTTGTATTTAGTTTAATTTTAATTTCTCCAATCAAGAGAGATTTAGAGCACTCTTTCATGACGATGGATAGCTTTGATTTCTTCCTCTGAAAGCTGCATGTTTATATCTTTGGACATTTATCGATTGGAGAATGACATATTCTTATAAATTTGATGCTTTATATTTCGAAATGAGACTTTTATCAAAAACGCTTGTTTTCCAGCTTTCTTTCTAATCTTGGTTACATTGATTTTCCTTATACAAAAGCCTTTTATTTTAACATAATCAAAATTATCTACTTTACATTTTTAATGACCTCTGTCTTTTGTTTGGTCGTGAATTCTTCCCCTCTTCATAGATCTGACAGGTAGACTGTTCCTTGCTCTTTTAATTTGCTTATGGTGTCATCCTTTATGTAATTTTGTTAGTTTTGACCTTACCTGATATGTGGTTTGAGATGTTTGTGTCTTATTGCTAGTTTATATATCTAGTTTGTGTCTTATTGCTTTCCAGTTTTCCCAACAGTTGTCAAATAGGGATTTCTTATCCCAAAGGTTGGGGTTTTGGATTTATCAAATATGAGGTTACTATAGTCTTATGTATTTACTATTGTTATTATGTACCTAATCTTTTCGATTGACCCACCATTCTATTTCTTAGCTAGATAGTTTTGATGATTTTTTCTTTATAATATAGTGTGAGATCTGGTATTACTAGGCCACCTGCATCAGTTTTTTCCACCATTAATTCCCTTCATATTTTTTTTTTATTTTTTGTTCTTCCAGATGAATATTGTTGTTAATTTTTCAAACTTTATCAAATAATTTTGATAGCTCTATTGGTATGGCTTTGTATAGGTAAAATAGTATAGGAAGAATTGTAATTTTTATTATATTGGCCTGGGAGATTTTTTTTTTCCTAGTGAGTTCATTAATGGCTTGTTTAATTTCTTTTTCTAAGGTGGGGTTATTGAGGCATTCTATTTCCTCATCTGTTAATCTGGGTAATTTATATTTGTGGAAATATTCATTAATTTTGCTTAGATTGACAGATTTATTGGAATATAATTGGGTGAAATATTTCTTATTGATTCCTTTAATTTCTTCTTCATTGGTTGTGTTTACATGTTTTTCACTTTTGATACTGGATATTTGGTTTTGTCTTTCTTTTTGTTAATTAAGTTAACCAGTGGCTTATCTATGTTGTTTGTTTGTTCATAAAATCCTCTCCTAGAATTATATACTAGCTTAATTGTTTTGTTTTCATTTTCTTTCTTTTTTTTTACTTTCAATCTTATTAAGTTCACCTTTGATTTTAAGGATTTCCAATTTGGTGTTTAGTTGGGAAATTTAATTTGTTCTTTTGCTAGATTATTACTTGCCTGAGAAATTCATTGATCTGTTCTTTTTTCAATTTTGTTGGTGTAAGAATTTAGTGAAATAAATTTTCCCCTATGTACTACTTTGAGAACATCGCTTAAATTTCTGTATGTTGTCTCATTGTTGTCATTCTCTTTACATACATTATTGATTGTTTCTATGATTTGCTTTTTTTCCTACTTATTCTTTAGAGTTAGAATATTCAGTTCCAATCGATTTTAATCTTTCCACTGCTTTTATTGAATTTAATTTTTGTTGCATTATGATCTGAAAAGAATACATTTAGTATTTCTGCCTTTGTATTCTTGACTTTAAAGGTTTTATGACATACTACATGATCAATATTGTATAGGTGAGAAAAAGTTATATTCCTTTCTGTTTCCATTGCATTTTCTCCAAAGGTCTGTCATATCTAACTTTTCTAATAATCACTTTAGCTCATCTTTTCTTTCTCTTTCTTTTTTTCTTTCTTCCTTTCTTTCTTTCTTTCTTTCTTTCTTTCTTTCTTTCTTTCTTTCTTTCTTTCTTTCTTTCTCTCTCTCTCTCTCTCTCTCTCTCTCTCTCTCTCTCTCTCTCTCTCTCTCTTCCTTTCTTCCAATTTATTAATACCTAAAAGGAGACAGTTGACACAAACTCAGAAGAGGACAACAATGTCTCACTAATGCAGTTTTGCTATTTGTTTCTTCCTGAAATTCCCTTAACTTCTCCTTTAAGAATTTGGATGCAGGGCAGCTAGGTGGTACAGTGAATAGAGCACCGGCCCTGGAGTCAGGAGGACCTGAGTTCAAATCCAGCCTCAGACACTTAACACAAAAACTAGTCATGTGACCTTATGCAACTGACTTAACCCCAATTGCCCTACCTTACCCCCTCCAAAAAAGCAAAAAATTAAAAAGAATTTGGATGCTATACCACTTGATGCACTTGTGTTTAATATTGATATCACTTCACTGTCCATGGTACCATCTAGCAAGATACAGTTTCTCTCCTTATTTCTTTCAATTAGATCTATTTTTGCTTTTACTTAGTTTGTAATCAGGATTGTTGCCACTGATTTTCACCTGAAGCATAACAGATTGTACTCTAATCCTTTTCTCTTGCTGTATTTGTGTCTCTCCACTTCAAGTGTATTTCTTGTAAAGAATATATTGTAGGATTCTTGGTTTTGATCCACTCTTCTATCCATTTCACTTTATAAGAGGTTTCATACCATTCACATTCACAGTTATGATTACTACCTCTGTATTTCCCTCCATCCTTCTTTTCCTTCTGTTTGTCCTCTCTTTCCTTTAACCCTTTGCCTCCTAGACAGTGGTTTGCTCATGTCTACTACTTCCACAGATCTGTCCTCAATTCTTTCCGTACCATCTCCTCATTATTTAATCTCCTTCCCTCCTAAAGTGCTGTCAGGTAAGATAAATTTCAATTTTCAGCTAATTGTGTATATTACTCTCTCTCTGAGCCAATACTGATGAGAGCAAGGTTCAATTAATGCCTATTGCCCAACCTCTCATTTTACTCTCTACTTTAATAGGTCTTTAATTACTCATTAATTTACCTCCATTTACCTCTCCTTTACTTTTGCAACCAGTGTACTCCGCTTTCTCATCCCTTTATATTTTTTGTCATTCCCTCAAACTCACCTCATACACATACCTTCTAAGTATATTTCTTTCTGTCAGTAATATTTGTGGTACAATTTTTAAAATTATGAATATCATCTTTTCAATCAGTTATGTAAACAATTCTGCTACATTGAATCCTTTATGTTTTCTTTTTTTTCCTTTTTACTTGTTTATGCTTCTCTTGGGTCTTGATTTTCAAGATAACATTTTTGGTTTACTTCTGATCTCCTTATGAAAACTTGAAATACTTCTAATTCACTAGATAAGTAATTCTTGGTTGTAGTCTTAACTACTTAGCCTTCTGGAACATCATGATCCAATCCTTTTAACTTGCAGTAGCCAAGTCCTGTGTAACCTTGAGTGTGGCTTACTAATAATTGATCTTTTTCTGCCTACTTTCAGGATTTTTCCTTGACCTGAGAGTTTTCAGATTTGGTATAAGGTTCTCTCAATGTTTTATTTAGGGATCTCTTTGCTGAGGTGATCAGGAGATTCTTTTAATACCTATTTTGCCCTCTGGTTCCAGGCTGTCAGGACAGTTTTCCTTGAAAGTTTTTTGAAAGATGCTGTCTAGGTGTTCCTTTTGATTGTGACTTCCAGGTAGTCCAATGATACTGACATTTTCTCTCCTGCATCTATTTTCGTGGTCAGGTTTTTTTTAATGAAGCATTTTACATTTTTTTTCTATTTTTTCATTCTTTTGAATTTGTTTGATTGATCCTTGATGTTTCATAGAGTCATTAGCTTCCACTTAGCCAATTTTAATTTTTAAGATGAATGCCTAAGATTAACATTTTTTTAAACTTCTTTCCCACTTTACAAATTGTACTCTTTAAGGAGTTGTTTTCTTCATTGGATTTCTATATCTCCTTTTGCATTTGGTAAATTCTACTTTTTTAAGCAGTTATTTTCTTTGCCAAACTGTTGATTCTTTTCCCATAACTCTCTTGCATCACTCTCATTTCTTTTCCCAATTTCTCTTCTATCTCATCTTATATGATTTTTAAGTTCCTTGTTGAACTCTTCCATTAGTTCTTTTTTTTTAAGCAATTGGGGTTAAGTAACTTGCTCAAGGTTACACGGCCAGGTGTTTCTGGGTGGGTGCTAAGTGTCTGAGCCCGGGATTCGATCTCCAGGTCTTCTCAACACTGGAGCCGGTGCTCTTACTTGCTGTACTACCTGGCCGCCCCCCATTAGTTCTTTCTTGACTCAATAGCACTTCCCTTTTCTCTTTGATGCTTTGCCCATAGGTGTTTTGAAAATTTTGTCCTCTTCTGAGTTTGTGTCTTGATCTTCCCTGTCACTATGATAATTTTCTTTTGTCAGAATCTCTTTTGTTATTGGTTTTGGCTCATCTTTTTTTTTCCTTTCTTTTAAATTTGTGCTCCACTCCAAGGGTGGAAGGGGCACTGTCTCAGGCTTCTTCTGCTACCAGGTACAGGTCATGGCTGTTTAAGTGGTGCAGCAGTGATGTTGCCATGATGCCCAAGGGAAATCCTCATGTCTGGTGATGCACTGAGTGGTGGTTTGGGTAATAACTGGCACGGCTTAAGACCTTTGGAGTCCTGAGTCAGAGTCCTATTGCTGGGGTCTGGTGTGTGCTAAAGTTGGTGGGGTGTTTCTGTGTTTATAGGGATACAATGAACCATGTGGGAGGGGCCTGGCACTTTGGGCTGCCTGTTTGCATAAGCACCTGTAAAGTTGGCATTTACCTGGGCCTACACTGAAGTACGTGGTGATTCTTGGAGCTGGGGTCTTTTGGTTCTCTTGCCTATGCTGAGGCATATTAGAAGAGGGTTGTAGTTTTGGAGTTTGTTTGCTCTACCACGCTGGGACTCAGGATCTCCCACTGATTTGATGAGATGGAGCTTGCTGCTGGTTTACTATGATACTTCCTTTCCTGAACTGTGTTCACCTTTTTTTTCCAAGTGACACAGACCTTTTCTGCCAATCTTTCAGGTTTCTTTGGATGTAAGATTGTTTCACCTTGTCTTTTTGCTGGTCCTGTTGTTCTGGGATTTGTTTTGAGGTGCTATTCCGTGTTTAGAGATGAATATGGGAAAGTTACAGCAATTTACTGCTAATTCCATCATTTTCACTCCCAGAAGCCAAATTCAAGCTTTGTGAGGATAGGAACTGTTTTGTTTTCTATTGTTTTTCATTTCTCTTCTCACATTCACATTGCTCAGTACAATCTTTGGCAGTTAGGTAGGTGTATCAGCAATGCCATATTCACAATGCCTATAGAGATTAAAAATATGCTGATATAATTATCCATCACAAAATACGTCAGGTTTGCCATTTGTGGAAATAAACTAGAAAATTTATTAAGATACCAAAAGACTGAGTCCCAAAACCAGAAAGTGAAAGCCATCAGAGTAGTTATGATATTGGCACAGGTAGATAAAGTAGAAAGCACCCACATTTTCAAGCCTTTAAAACAGAACAGGCTACCTCAGGCAAAGGTCCTCCTCTCCCCACTCACAGCAACCACCCAACGTCCGGGAAGCGCACTCCCAGCAGCTCCAGCCCCTGGCAGTCCTCAGCAGGAGTCCTTAGCAGAAAGTCCTGCTCCCAGCAGCTTATCCCTACTTTTACACATAAGGTGATAACTTGTTAGCAGCACCCAGCCTCTCCTGCACACTCCTGCCAGTTCTTTGCCTGGTTCTATGGGTATTGCTTTCAAACATCTTTCCAAATCTCCAGGTTCTCCCTCTTTTAGCCTTGGTTCCCAGTTTTCACAGGGCCCTGTGCTTTTAGCCCATTCTCTGGCTAGAGAGGAATAAGACAAATCCTCCCAACCTGGAATAGCCATTTCTCCCTCTAAAGCCCCACTGCTTCCAAATAGAGGCCTGACATTTTGTGATCCCATCCTGGTCGCCAAATGTACTATCACAAGCATACATGATTTTAAGTAGTTTTACTATCAATATTCCCTGAGATGAATGTGTACTCTATGAAAGATTTTTTTTAATTTTTATAAAAGCTGAGCAAATTTGTAAAAGGTGCATCAAAATCTAGCTAAACTTCTTATGTGTGTGTGTTTTAAAAGGGTGTGGTTTTTCCTGTCCCTGAATTGTTTGAAAATATTTCCACAAAGCCTAATTTACTTCTCTTATGTCCTGAACACAGTAACTGATGCCTTAAATAGCATGAAAATAAAAAATTATCCTAAAAAAAAAAAAAGGCAACCGCAGCCAACTGCCAACCGCAGGACCGTTAGCTCGGCTTTTCACTTTCTCTTGCTCTGCTATGTCAGCACGTCCATGGGGCATGGGAGATCTTTAAATCCCATAACCCTTACAGTAGGTTAAGTTCAATTCAATAAAAAATTTATTAAATATCTACCATATGTGCTGATACCAGGAAATCCAAACAATAAAACTAAAGACAGTGCTTACCCTCAAGGAACTTAGAATCTAATGGGGGAAGACAATATTTGGAAAAGACAGAAAGACTCTATGGCATCTTGTTCCATGGAGTTGAAATGAAGCAGTACTACAGATAGAAGTATAGTGAATGGTAAAGTCCATGCTCTTACTTCTACAAAGGAAAGCATTAGGTGCTTAAGAAATGTTTGTATAGAATTAAATTAAATTTCATCTATATTAGTACTTCTTCCAGTGTGAATTGTATATACTTCATTTCATTTATAGATTATTTTCTGAAGTTTTTCCTATTATGATTTCCATTTTTTTCTTTGGAAAGTTATCAGTCATCAACAAAATTAATATTTCAGGATACAGAGATGGAGTCATCAAATTATTGTTCCCTGAAAATTCATTATCTGGCCTTCAGTCTTTGCTAGACTAGTCCTAAGCTGACAAACACACAGGGCAAAAAAAAAAAAAAACCACTGTCAGGACAATATAGTCTTTCAAGTTTCATAGGATTTTCTACAGCGGACTTTGACAAGTCTGTGACATGATAACATATCAAAGTATCAGGTCAGATGAGTCAGAGACAGGTTATTTGATATAGCATCATAATAGAAATAGCTGATATTGATTTGACTTTACAATATTCAAAAAATGTTTTGAATAATTTATTTCATTTGATTATCATAACAACCTTATAAGACAGATACTATTATTGTAATCCTCATTTTTCAGATAACAAAATTGAGGTTGAATAAGGTTATAGGATCAGATGAGAAATACAGCTAAACATCTGAGATAGTGTAAAGCCAAGCATGAGCAGCTCTCCAGAGGACTGCTGCTGTGAATAGTTTTAAGGTTCTTATCATGCACATTGCTGGCACCATCACCAACTCACTTCTGTCTGTGAAATCAACACAGACCCACAAGCAAAGTCTGAGAACTCAACACAAATTATCAGTATAGTCCCAGGACCTCCAAAAATCTCCTCCAGGACTTCTGTAAATAGATAACAAGAAAATCCTATTTCAGGACTTCCAGTAAGGTCCCAGGATTTCTGTATAAAGTATTACAAATACAAATCAATACAGACAGAACATATGTAGTGTTGGGATACCACAAGTTTTCTCCTTGGGAACTCTGCCACCACAACTATTTTCTTCTCAGTTCTGCTCTTTCCCAGCTTGGACTTCTCCTTACATATAGTCATTAGCTCCTCCCTGTTCTGCCCCTTCCTGTTGCATCAGCAAGTCCCTCCCACTGTGGCTTTCACAAGTTCTGTTTCTTAACAAAAACTTGATATAATCATGGACCAGGTTCAAAAGAAACTTGAACTGAAATAAAGTGCTAACTAATTAAATAGCTGAAACAAAGTGCTAAGTATTTCTTTGCATGCCATTACAGGTAGGTTTCAAAATTAGATTTTTTTTTTACTTTAAGTCCAGTACTATCTCATATTTATATTTTATCTGCCTAAATATAGACTGTTTAAAAGTATTTCTCTGTCCTTCACTTTCTTCCATGATATTGTCCTGCAATTTCCTTTATGTATTCTCACCATGTTTGTACTGCAGTTATTTCAAGTCAGATAAAGAATCACAGCTTAGAATTTTCACTAGATATTTTGCCTATTCCTGGATAGTAGAATATTTTGATATTTTCTCCAAAGAGAGAGGAGAGACTTGAACTATTTTTCAAGTGGGGTGGGGGTGGAGAGGGAAAGGAGGATTACCCAGAATTCACTGCATGTAGACCAAAGAAAGATTTTTAACTGAATATTTTATCTTACATACTGAATCTGATTCTTCTTACTTCAAATATGGCTATAAGCAAATAATCAATGTTGCTTTCATCCTTTTGTTTAAAGCAGTTGAGTCTCCTGGGATATATTTGCATAGTTTCACTATCAAGTGGAATGCAGAAATAAACCATTTTCCCTAAAACTGTCAATCGAGAAATGAGTAACTTCCTATTGTAAAACAACTTCTGTTCTCTTGACACAAATGGAATTTTCTGATTTGCTGCCAAGGATAGTATCCCTCTATTAATAATTCTCCCTGAATGGACCAAGGACCTTGAAATTTTTCCATTTTTATCATTTCCATATCATAATAGCATTAAGAGACTCCAAGCATTTTTTTTTCTGGGAGATTACTTCTCTGATGATTGAATTCAGTTGCACTTCAGCCTCTAGTCTTGCAAATATTCTCTAGATTTCAAGGAAGACACTCACCATCTGTGTCTTATTGCTCAATAATAAGGGGCAAACAAGTGTCCTCTATGGGTATTATAAGTACAGGATAATATCTTGCATAATAAATTGGAAAATCAACCCCTTTGGTCTTGCTTGAATTTACATGCCCAACATAAAGCATAATTTTTAAGGAAATCTGAATTTTTGTTTAATTAATTTGAAAAAATATAAAAAAAATACCATGCTGATATGAAGACATTATGGGATTAACTGCATTACTAAGAAACTCTGGTTGAAAACACAGTCTGAGTTCACTTTTGAACAGTTAATTGGGACCAAGAGAAAGGGGATAAGCAGGAAAGGAATTGAAAAGAAGGATGAGTTTACATCATATTAATTGTTATAAAAACATTTTCAATAAACCACTTGTTAGGCAGAAATATACAAAATAGCAGGGTTATACCCTTCCAAATCATGCCTTGGGAAACTATGGAGGAGGAAAGATAAGAGAGTTGAATTTAGTCATCTTTCAACCATTTCTTTGCATAGTCTCACATAAGGTCTTATTTATTACCTTATTATTGCCTGTTTGGCCCCAAGCAACCTCCAAGAGAACAAATTTGCCTGATTCTATTTTTTTTCCCCTCCATGCTCAAGTAGATAATGAAAGTCTCTTTTCCAGTCATGTAAATTAGCACAAGCCTGAGGGCTTAAGGACGAAAAGAAATTAGGCCTGGTCTAAAAGGAATTATGAACTAGAAAGGTAAGCATTTTAATAAAAATTGAAATCATGGCCCAAAGAACCTTTATTCAAGTTACCAGGACTCCTTGCTAACAGACAGCTTTGCATCTGGACATGAATACATATGTTCTGGTTCACTGACAGTCTGTAAGTGAACTAAAGGAAAGAAGATAAAAGGAGGGGGAAAAAAAACACTTATGGCCCCAAATTCTTAAAATGTATGTACAAATGCATTTTTATCTTGTGAGACAGATATCTTTATCAATTTGGAGCCAATAAGACTATGATTTTGGCTATTTGGTGTTGTCTTCTTCTACCTCTTTATCTGAGTGATCTATAGGGGCAATTTGGTCTCTTCCTTTTCAGAATATAGAAACTGATAGTAGCATTCCATTGTAATTAGGATGAAATGAAACTCATCTTTTGCTAAAGTTGCTATGGACTTCTTCTGTACTGATAAAAGCAGTATGAGAAGCACCTCACTCAATCCTTGACAGATAATAGACATGTAATATTTATTAATTGAGTGTTGAATGAATCAAGGTAGGAAATTAATTTTCTAGATTTTATTTGAAAGAAATGAGCTTTTGGGAAGTTGCCACTTGGCAAGTCAGAAGTTTATGTTTCATATTTGATATAACTTGACCATATCATATAGATATAGCAGAATCAAAACAAATAATACAAAGCATCTACTCCCTCCCAAAGAAAATAATGGGGAAAATAGCAAAAGAAAACATAGGGAAAAAATTATCGAAGAATCTTCCTACATAAGAAGAACCTCTAGGATTCCCTTTGCCTTCTAATACATAATTCACAGACCATCAAGGTGTATGTGACAATAATTATATCAGAAGTTTGCAACAACATATCTTCAGCAGTATCTTTTGATTCTTTCTGTATTTACAAAAGCATGTCTGTGTCAAGGATCCTAGAATTTTGAAAGATGGGCATCACTCCATTAAGTGCAACCCTTCCCAACTTTCAAGTAAAGAGATTCATCATTAAAGAGAATAAAGTGATGTTGTCTTAAAGATTTTTAATACCTCTTTTTGTAATTTTTTAATACTCTGAGAGGCAACATGAAAGAATGAATAGAGTGACAGTCTGGAAGTGAGAAACCTAGTTTTAAGGCCTGCCTCTGACACATATTTGATGTATGGACATGGACAAGTTACTTAACCTCTCAGTGGCCCTGGCAATTCTCTAAAATTGTAAATTATAGGTGAGTTGTTCAACCTGTATTAGTGGGTGTTTCTGCCCATAGAATTCCTTCTTCTTTGGCCCGTCTCTCCTTTTTTTCCAAATTAGTCAGGTTCATTTTGGGTTCATGGAAAATAATTGAGGATTTGTTGGATTCTCCTATTCAGATTGCTTTCTATTTTTAGCAGAAATTGGTCTCTAAATGAGTGATTTGTGATAAATTAACCATCATGCCTAGGGAAAATAAATGAATAGATTAATAAGCACTTTCTATGTTCCAAGCCCCACACTAAGTTCTTTAGATACAAATAGGAAAGCCAGACAGTCCATTCTCTCAAGAAGTTCCCATTCTAATCAGTGGAAACAATATTTAGAGGATGGTATGAACAGAAAAATCTGGCAAATCTGAGTTCACTGGCAGGCTAAATGAAAAAAAAAAGCAAACAGGGATTTGGATGTAGTACAAACAGGGCAGAGATAAGGCTATGTGATTTTCTCTCTTGGTGAAAACATGACTCGGATCATCTAAATGGTATGAGCATCCATGTTCACCAGTAGAAGGAAACTAGAGGAGATAGGTTCAATATTTTCAAGAAGTGGGAAGGGGTCTATAGGGTCAGTGGGGGAAGAGTTCTACAATTTTTGCTTCCGGGGTACGGATGGGAGAGCAATATCCAATCTAAAGTGGATGAAGTGAGAACTAAGTAGTGGGCTCTTAGGGCAGGGGAAGAGAAGTTCTCTGCCTTTCATACTTACTGCTTCTCTTGAACCACCTCATATCCCTTGGGAGAAGAAATAATAATAGCTCATAATAAGAAGCATTTATATAGTATTTCAAGGTTTACAAAGTGTTTTTGCAAATATCATATTTAAGCCTTACAACAACCCTGAAAAATAGCTACTTTTATTATTACCATTTTACCTAGGAGAAAAGTGAGACAGACTTGTCCAGTATCACATAGTAAATGTTTGAGGCAGAATTCAAACTCAAGTTTTCTTGACTCCAAGTCTAGATCTATGCATTGTGCCATTTAGATGTCTGAAATAAACATCGTACATGAATAAAGCTTACAAATCTAAGAGGATTAGTCAAAGATGTTCTTTGTAGCCACTAGGGATCTCAAGAGAGAGATAAGATGAGCTCCTCTTCAAGCATGTGCTTTGAGTTGGGTCTTTACTAGCTATGCCGTTCTTCAAAGGATTTCAGTATCAAGATCATCCAGTAGGGGAAAAGAAAAAAAAAAATCAATAGCTCCCCAGTAGCTAATGGAGAAAGGGTGAAGAATAATTTACAGGGATTTGGGGGATGGATAGAATACCAGAGATGGAGACATCTGGGGTATAGGAGGGAGGTAGCAGTTCAGTCCTCTGTATTAGCACCAAAGATAAGCGAGTGATGAGATGTTGAGCAGAAAAGCAGCTCAAAACTTCTCCCCTGTATATCTGAAAAACATCCTTATTTCATTAGCCCATTAGACATAATCAGTTTTTTCTTCCCAATAATTTTGTTAAGGGTTATCTTAGTGGTATGAGGAGACTCAGCTTGCACAAGGCTTATTCTTTTCTTTGTTTAGAAATGCATTACCTCTAAGAACCAGTATGATATAAAATATTTGCTTCATCTTGGCTAAGCTGAACATCATTACAATTTTGGAAATTTGTGAAGATCGTTCTGATAATTTAAAGATCTATAAAGCATAGAAGCCCTGGGAATGGCTTCAGTTCATTTTTCTTGATTCTATCCTAACCCTCATATCCATGGTATGGACAAACAACCCCTGTGAAGAAAGACTTATCTTCCACTACTGTCAACAAATGACCATCCACAAAGGAGGAAACTAAAAGAATTGAAGTAGCAAAACTCTATAGAGGGGAGAGAGAGGCAACATGTAGCAGGCAAATCAGGCTCCCACCACCACCTTCACCACCTTTTCCCCTTAGACTCTGATGGAGACAGTCTAAGAACATGAATGTAAGAGCTTTGGGAAGAGCAATGTTTCCATCTTAGTGCCTTCAGTCATAATTATAGGAAGCTACTACTGTGGACATGTAGCCTGACAACTGCTCTCTCAGGGGCTACAGCCCTACTGAAGTACCAGAAAACAAAGTCACTGTGCCCAAAGATCTTGGTTCTGGCATATTGCTCAACATCAGAAATCAGTGTGATTTTATTAGTGAAAATGACATTAAGGAAAAAATAGCATCTGCCTTGTTGCTGTACTCTAAGGACAAGATGACTTTTCTCTCTGATTTGCAGTGGAACCCTTCTCTATGTGTTTCTCCCCATAGAATGTGAACCCCTTAGGAGCAAAGATCTTTATTTATTTATTTATTAGTATTTATTTTCCTCAATTACATGTAAAAACAATTTTTAACATTTGTTTTTAAAACTTTGAGTTCCAAATTCTCTCCCTTCCTCCCTCCCCACCCACTTAATTGAGAAGGCAAGCAAATTCAATATAGGTTATACATGGTTAATCACAGAAAATATATTTTCCTATTAGTCATGCTGTAAAAGTAAACATAGACAAAAAACTCAAGAAAAATAAAGAAAGCTAAAAGAGTATGCTTCAATCTGTATTCAGACATCATCAGTTTTGGGGATAGCTAGCATTTTTCATGATAAGCCCTTCAGAGTTGTCTTGAATCATTATATTGCTGAGGAGAGCTAAGTCATTCAGAGGTGATCATCTTATAATTTTGCTGCTACTTGTACAAAGTACATGTCAGTTTTCATTAGCTTTTGTAAGTCTTTCCAAGCTGTTGGTTTTTTTTTCTTTCTTTCTGAGAGCATCCTGCTCTTCACTTCTAAGAGCAAAATAGCATTCCGTCACAATCACAGACCATAATTTGTTCAGCTATTCCCCATTTGATGGGCATCTGTAATGGTAGTGGGAATTTGATGATCTTCCCTGCCTCTTGATCCGCTTAAGTGAATTTAGGGACCTTCCCTGATTTGAAAATATACTCTGCCCCCAATAGGCTGAATGTGGTCACATGGAATCTGTAGTGGGAGACTGGTTTTCCATGAACACCAAAACCTTGTTACTTTGTGATTGGGCATTGGATCACAAAGGTTGTGATGTTCTCTGACCCAGGAGAAGGCTATATATAACTTGATATGAGGTTTTGCTTTAGGACACGCTTATGGGAAGAGTTGTGTGATTTGACCAGATGAGACTCTGGGTAACTGTTAAGACTTTTGGCTTTGAAAACCCAGATGTTGGTGCTTCTCTTTCTTGTAACTAACTAGGTACGGATGTAGTGGTGAGACAACTGGAAGCCCTGTTTATTGGTCTGTTTCTCTGTGTGTATTTTTTGTCTCCTTGTAAATTCTATTTGTATTTTCTCTGAAGTTTAGAGTGCTGACTTTTCCCCCTCAACTAGGTAAATGACATATGTTTGATTAAAGTAGGATGGTTCGTCCATTTTAGTTGCTTTCCTTTAGAAAAGCAGATCAAAGAACTTGTGCTAGCAGCTATCCTGGGTATGCTGGTGCGCTTGCTGCTACAGCATCCCTTCAATTTCCAATTCTTTACCATAAGAAAGAAGCTTCTATAAATGATTTTGTACATATAGGTCCTTTTTCCATTTTTTAATCTCTTTTTGGATACAAATCTAGTAGTGTTATTGCTAGGTCAAAGGACATGCATGGTTTTATAGCATTATGGGCATAGTTCCAAATTGCTGTACAGAATACTGAATCAGGTCAAAGTGCTACCGATACTGCATTAATGTTTCATTTTTTCCCACATCAACTTCAACATTAGTCATTTTCCTCTTCTGTCCTATTAATCAATGTAATAGATATGTGATAGTACCTCGGAATTATTTTAATTTGCATTTCTCCCATAAATAGCGATTTTATAACATTTTCCTTCATATGCCTATATTAGCTTTGGTTACTTCATCTATACACTATTCATATTGTTCGATCATTTATCAATTAGGGAATGGCTCTTATTTCTGTAAATTTATATAAATAAAATATATTTGTATATTTTTGTACATTATACAATATAATTTTGCATATTATATAGTATTTTGTATGTTACACAAAAATTTGTATAAACAAAATATAAATCCCATTTCTCCATAGTTTTGAGAAATATGGCCTTTATTAGAGAAATTTGCTTTGAAAATTTTTCAGTTACTATCACTAACTATATTTTCGTCCATCCTATTTCCCCCTCTGTTCATTCTATTCTCTCTCTTTTCACCCACTCACTCCTCAAAATATTTTGCTTTGACTAATATCTCCCCCTGTGGGTGCTCCCTTCAATCACCCCTTTCTCTCACTATTGTCCCTTCTTATTTCCTGTAGTGTCCCTCTAGCCATCCCCATTTTCCCCTCCACTGTAAAATCTTTTTCTTGCCCCTTTTTTTCTGAGATAATTTGTCCCATTCTACTCATAAATTTATCTTTCTCCCAGTGCATTCCTCTCTCATCCTTTAATTATTTTTTATATATCATCCCTTCATATTCAATTCACACCTATGCCCTTTGTCTATATATACTCCCTTTTAAATTAAATTTTATGTTTAGTTTTAGTTTACATCATTCATTTTGACAAGATTTTGAGTCACTAATTTTCTCCCTGTCTTTCCTTGCCCACCATCCTAAAACAGCAATCCCACTGTATACCACCTAACCCAATCTGCTCTCTCCTATATCCTCCCCCATACTCCATCTGACTTTCAAGTAGGGCAAGATGGATCTCTATACCCCAGTGCTTGCATATCTTATTTCCCAGTTGCATGTAATAATAATAATAATAAATATTATTATATATAGATATACATATATATGTATGTATTTAAACATTTGATTTTAAAACTTTGAATTCCAGATTCTTTCCCTTCCTCCCTCATCACAAACCATTACTGGGAAGATAGGTAATTCAATATAGGTTATATATGTGTAGCTAAGCAAATGATTTCCATAGTGTATATATTGTGAAAGACGGACTATATTTACCTCCATCCTATCCTTCCCCCCACTTGTTCTACTTTGACAATGTCACTTTCCAAAAGTCTGTGCTTCTAACTTCCCTCCCCCCAATAAGCCCTCACCTCCATCATCCCACCTCTCATTCCCTTCCACCCTACTCTAATGCAGGGCAAGATACCCTATTTAGTGTATATGTCATTCACACCCTAAACCAAATTCAATGAAAGTAACGTTGACAAATTCTCTTTTGCCTTCCCATTCTTCCCCTCCATTGTAAAAGTTTTCCATTATCTCATCTATATGAGATAATTTACCCCATTCTGTTTCTCCCCATCTCCTCTCATTATATTCCTCTCTCACCTCTCAATTTCACCTTTTGAGTATCATCCATTCCTATTCAATTGGTCCTGTGCCCTCCGTCTATGTGTATCTGTATACATATATACACACATTCACATATGTATTCATATGGCCATATGCCCTCCTATATAGATATATATTTATGTATATATACATACATACACACACACACATATATATATAAACATTTATATTTCCTTCACCTATTTTCATACTGACAAAATTTTCACAAGTTACAATTATCATTTTTCCATATAGGAATATAAATAGTTCAATTTTGATAAGTTCCGTATGGTTTCTTTTCCCTTCTCATGCTTTTCTTGCTTCTTGTATCTGAATGTCAAATTTTCTATTTAACTCTGTTTCTTTCATCAAGAATGCTTGAAAGTCCTCCATTTCATTGAATGACCATGTTTTCCCCTGAAATGTGATATTCAGTTTTGCTGGGTAGGTGATTCTTGGTTTTAATCCTACTACATTTGACCTCTGGAATATCATACTTTAAGCCCTTCAATCCCTCAATTTAGAAGCTGCCAGATCCTATGTTATACTGACTGTGTTTCCTCAATATTCAAATTGTTTCATCTTGGCTTATGATAATATTTTCCCCTTGATCTGGGTACTCCAGAACCTGATTATAATATTCCTAGAGGTTTTCTTTTGGGGACTTTTTTAGGAGGCGATCAGTGGATTCTTTCAACCTCTATTTTGCTCTCTGGTTCTAAAACATCAGAGCAATTTTCCTTGAGAATTTATTGAACAATGATTTCTAGGTTCTTTTTTTTTTTTTGATCGTGGCTTTCAAATAGTCCAATAAATTTTAAATTATCTCCCCTGGATCTGTTCTCCAGGTCAGAGGTTTTCCCAATGAGATATTTCACATTGCCTTCTATTTTTTCATTTGTTTGTATCTGTTTAATAGTATCTTGGTTTCTCATGAAGTTGCTAGATTGCATTTCCTCCAATCTAATTCTGAAAGAATTATTCTCTTCAGCAAGCATTTGTGATTCTTTTTCCATCAGGCAAATTTGTCTTTTTAAGGCATTCTTCTCCTCGTTGGCTTTTTGAGCCTCTTTTGCCATTTGAGTTAGTTTAATTTTTAAGGTGTTATTTTATTCAGGCAGGTTGTTGACTCTCTTTTCATGATTTTCTTGCATCACTCTTATTTCTCTTCCCAATTTTTCCTCCACTTTTTCATTTGGTTTTCAAAATCCTTCTCGGACTTCTCTGTGGCCTATAACCAGTTCATATTTTATTATAAGCTTTTGGTGCAGGTCTTCTGACTTCATTGTCTTTCTCTTGTTCCATGCTTTCATCCTTTTTGTCCCCCAAAAAAGGAATCCAAAGTTGGATTGCGCTGCTTGCTTTGCCTCCTTTGCTTGCTCATGTTGTGACTCAGTTACTTGACTTTTAAGCTTTTTTGCCATTGTAGAACTTTGCTTCCAGAGAGGCGAGCTTTGTCCCAAATTGTTGGGGTTTTCTCAGCTTCCGGAGCTATTAGTTGGGTGCCCTCTTTGAAGCTTCTACCTTCTCTGGCTTACTGGTCACACTCCCCAGAACCTCCACCCTAGATAGCAATCCAGATCCAAGCAGGTTAAAGCAAGAGTAATTACCCCTCAGAATGGTAGCTTGGTCCCCCTACAATCTGCATGCCAGGATCTCTGAACAGCCATGTGGCAGTGGTAATCACGCCTCAGCCACTTCTCCCTTTGGTGGTAGAGGCCAGACCACACTCCCAGACTCCCTGTTCCCAAAGTCTTCACTTATCACTCACTTTGTCTTTGGCATCTATAAGTTGATAATTCTGGTAACCAGCACAGCTGCTGGTGATCTACTCTCCTGGCCTCCCTCCAACCTGTGGCTAATTGTAGCTGCCCTGAGGCTAAAACTGTGGCCTCACTCAGGTCTGGGCTCTTCTCCCAGCATCGAGATGAACCCTTCCTGTTCACCTGCCAGGCTGTCTTCAGTGGGAGATTTGCTCCTCTATGTCTCTTTGTGGGTTCTGTATCCCTAATATTTGTTTAGAATTTTTTAATAGGTATTTTAGGTGGTTATGGGGGGAGTGCAGGGAGTTTTCCTGCTTCTATGCCACCATCTTGGCTCCACCCCCTATATATACTCCTTATAACTACCCTAATAAAGAGAAAGTTCTTATGAATTACAAGTATAACATATCAATGTAGGAATGCAAAAGGTTTAATGTCATTAAGATCCTTATGGTTTCTGTTTACTATTTACATTTTTATGATTCTCTTGAGTCTTATATTTGAAAGTAAAATTTTCTATTCAGCTCAGATATTTTCATCAAGAATGTTTAAAAATCATCTATTTCATTCAATACACATTTTTCCCCTGAAGGATTATACTCAGTTTTGCTGGGTAGGTGATTTTCGGTTGCAATTTTGTCTACTTTGCATTCCAGAATATTATTTTCCAAACCATCTGATCCTTTAATGTAGGAGCTGTTAAATCTTGTGTTATCCTGATTATCCCTACACAATACTTGAATTGTTTCTTTTTAGCTCCTTATAATATTTTCTCCTTGAACTGGAAGCTGTGGAATTAGGGTTTAATATTCTTGTGGGTTTTCCTTTAGGGATCTCTTTCAGGAGCTGATTGGTGAATTCATTCAATTTCTTTTTTACCTTCTGGTTCAAGAATATCAGGAAATGTTCTTCAACGATATCTTAAAAGTGAGTCAAGATGTCGGAGTGGAAGCAGGACCTCTGAGCAGTGCCAGCTTCCACCTTCCCAATCCATGTAAAAAGGGGACTCTGAACAAACTTTGGAGCTGCAGAACCCCCAAAATGACATAGAGAAGCTAACCACCTGCTGAGGACAGCCTGGCAGGCCAGCAGGAATCGGCCAGTGCAGGCCTCTGGGAGCCAAGTCTGGGCCTGCGTGATCCGGAGGTTTTAGCCACAGGGAGGGTCTAACCAACTCTGGCCAGAGGGACTCTAGATCTGCAAAAGCTATGGCTGTTTCCAGAACTATCAAGAAATAGATTCAAAGGACAAAGAAAGAGGTTAGTGCAGTCTGGACTTTGGGACCCAGTAAGTGGGAGTATGTCGGCTTTTGCCCCTGGGGTGAGGAGCCACTGAGACACCTGGCACAGCCAGCCAGCACCACATGGTAGCTACAGCTCCAGGAAGGCAGAGTGTAGGAGTAACAAGCAACCAGTCTGAGGGGTAATCACCTTGCTTTAACCGGCTTGGATCTGCATTGCAGCCTATTGTGGAGGTCCTGGGGAGTGTGTCCAGCGTGCCAGAGGATGTAGAGATGTCAGAGAGGGCACCCATATAATACCTCTAGAAGCTGAGAAACCACCAGCGTTTGGGAGAGAAGCTCCCCTGTCTGGTGGCAGAGTCCTACTGTGGCAAAAAGCCCAGGGCTCAAGTGACTTAGGGGTGATATGGCCAGGCAAAAGAAACAAAGCAAACAGAAGAATCCAACACTGGACTCCCATTTTGAGGACAAAAATGAGCAAAGCATGGAACAGGAGGAAGACAGTGAAGTCAGAACTCCGGTGCCAAAAGCTTCAAAGGAAAATACCAGCTGGTTACAAGCCATAGAGGAACTTAAGAAGCACATAAAAGAAAAGGAGGAAAAATTGGGAAGAGAAATGAGAACAATAAAATAAAATGATGAAATGAGAGTCAACAGACTGACTGAGGAAAATTATACCTTAAAAAATAGACTAACTCAATTGGCAAAAGAGGCTCAACAAGGCAATGAGGAGAAGAATGCCTTAAAAAGTCAAATTTGCCAGATGGGAAAAGAATCTCAAAAGCTCACTGAGGAGAATCATTGCTTCAGAATTAAATTGGAGCAAATGGAAGCTAATGACTTTATGAGAAATCAAGATGCTGTTATACAGATCCAAACAAATGAAAGAATAGAGGGCAATGTGAAATATCTCATGAGAAAAACAACTTGTTTGGAAAATAGATCCAGGAGAGATAATTTAAAAATTATTGGACAATGTGAAAGCCCATGATCAAAGTAAGAACGTAGATATCATCCTTCAGGAAGTTCTCAAAAAAAAAAAGTGCCCTGATGTTTTAGAACCAGAGGGCAAAATAGAGTTTGAAAGAATCCACTGATCACCTCCTAAAAAAATCCCCCCCTATAAAACTCCTAGGAATATTATAGCCAGTTTCCAGAATTCTAAGATTAAGGAGAGAATATTACAAGCAGCTGGGAAGAAACAATTTGAATATTGTGGAAACCCAATCAGGATAACCCAGGATCTGGCAGCTTCTACACTGAGGTGAAGGGCTTGAAATATGACATTCTGGAGGTCAAAGGAGCTGGCATTAAAACCAAGAATCACCTACCCAGAAATACTGAGTATCATGTTTTAGAGTAAAATAAGTACATTCAGTGGAATAAAGGACTATCAAGCATTATTCATTAAAAACAAACAGAGGTGAATAGAAAATTTGATATTCAGATACAAGAAACAAGAGAAGGATGAGAAGGTAAACAGGGAAAAGTAATTATAAGGTACTTATCAAATTTGAACTCTTAAAATTCCTACATAGAAAAATACTAATTGTAACTGATGAAAATTTTCTCAGCATGAAAATAGTTGAAGGGAATATATATATATATATATATATATATATATATATAT
>NW_027185764.1:35999035-36055871 GCF_028583685.1 Petaurus breviceps papuanus | reverse complement strand
ATATATATATATATATATATATATATATATATATATTTATGTATGTATGTATGTATGTATGTATGTATATGTGTGTGTGAGCCTATATGGGCATATGAATACATATGTGAATGTGTATATATGTTTACAGGTATACATAGATAGAGGGCACAGGAACAATTTAATAGGAAGGGATGACATTTAAAGTGTGAAATTTAGAGGTGAGAGAGGAATATAATGGCAAGAGATGGGGAGAGACAGAATGGGGTAAACTATCTCATATAGAAGAGGCAAGGGATAATGGTTATAATGGTGGAGAAGAATAGGAAGGCAAAAGGGAATGGGTCAACCTTATTCTCATTGAATTTGGCTTGGAGAGGGAAGGAAATACACACTAAATAGGGTATCTCACCCTGCAGGAGAGTAGGGGGGAAGGGGATGAGAGGGAGAATGGTGGAAGGGATGGTAGGTTGGAGGGAGGGAAGTTGGAAGTGCCCACCTTTGAAAAGGAATGGGATTAAAGTAGAGAACAGAACAAGTGGGAGGTGGCAGAGGAGGGAGGGAAATATAGTTATTCTCTTACAATATATCTACTCTGATATTGCTTTGCATTAGCTACATATGTACATGCTATATTGAACTGCTTATCTTCCCAGTAAGGGTGGGTGACAAGGGAAGAAGGGAATTAATCTGGAATTCAAAATTTTTTAAATCAGATGTTTTAATATATATACTCTTATTAATACTATTTTCATGTAATTGGGAAATAAGATATACAGGCACTGGGGCATAGAGATCTACCATGCCCTACTGGAATAGTCGAAAGGGACATGGGAGAGAGCAGATTGGAAGAGGGGATATACTGTGCGACCGCTATTTTGGGGCTGTGGGTAGGGAGAAAATTGGGGGAAAATTTGTAACTCAAAATATCACCTAAATGAATGATATAAATCAGAGGTGAAAAAAGCATTTGTAAAATGAAAAAAAAATAAAGAAAAAACAGAGAAAAAATATCTTAAAAGATGATGTTTAGGCTCTTTTTTTTTAAATCATGCTTTCAGGTAGTCCAAGAATTTTTAAATTCTTTCTCCTGGATTCATTTTCTAGGTCAGTTATTTTTTCAATGAGATATTTCACCTTGTCTATTCTTTCATTCTTTTATTTTTGTTTTATTTTTTCTTGATTTCTCATAAAGCTTTCATTTGCTCAGTTCTAATTTTTAACGAACTATTTTCCTCAATGACCTTTTGGATGTCTTTTTCCTTTTGGTCAATGCTGCTTTTCAATGCATTCTTTTTCCTCATTGCTTTTGTGTACCTCTTTTCCCATTTGGCATTGTCTGCTTTTTAAGGTATAATTTTCTTCAAAAATTTTTACCAAGCTGCTTACCTTTTTTTTCCTGATTTCATTGCATTATTCTTATTTCTCTTCCCATTTTTCCCCTTCACCTCTCTTATGTGATTTTCGATATCCTTTTTGAGCTCTTCCATAGACTTTGACCAATTCACATTTGTCTTGCAGGTTTTGGATGTAGAAAATTTGATGTTCTTATCTTCTTCTGAGTGTATGTTTTGATCTTGTTGCCATAATAACATTCTATGGTCACAATTTTTCTGTTCTTTTATCATTTTTCAAGTCTATATTTTTAAATTTTGTTTAATTGGGGCTCTGCTTCCAGGGAGGAGGGTGCACTGTTTCAATTTTCAAAGATTTAGTGCAGCTATTTTCAGAGATACTTCTAGGCACCTGTAAGTTTTCAGTTCTTTAAAGTAGTTTGATCGAAGAAGAGATGTTTACTACTCTCCTGACCTGTGCTCTGGTATATGAGTGACCAAAAGCACTCTTTTATGCCATGGAACTGTGACAAGGATCCCTGCTCCACTGTAACCCATCAGCTCTAGTATGCTAGTGCACCTCCTTGTCCTGGGTCAGCCACACAAGATTGTGAACCAGATTTATGTATAGACAAAACAACAGTCGTCCCCAGTGCAACCAAAGAGAGCCCTATAATCTCATTCTGATCAATTGTTTGACCCTATCACTGTGTGTAGTCTGAAAGTTATGGAAACAGCTACAAAATTGTGTAGCAGCAAGTACCCCAACATCCTCAGGGTGGCTGCCAACAGAGGTTCTTATATCTGCTTTTCTAAAGGAAAGCAACTGAAAATGGGTTAACAAGCTTACTTTAATGGATCAAACATATATCATTTGCATATCCCATGGGAAAAAGGTCAGCACCCCAAACTTCATAGTATACAGACAGAAGTTACAAGACAGAGAAACAGATTGCAACCAACCATTACATCCATACCAAATCACATTTACCACAGAGGGAAGCATCAACATCTGGGTTTTCAAAGCTGGGGGGGCCCTCAACTACTGCCCAGAGTCTTATCTGGACAAATCACACAACACTTCTCAAAGTGAGCCCCAAAGCAAAGCCTCACATCAGGGACTATACAGCCTTCTCCTGGGTCAGAGAATGTAACCACCCTCTTGACCCACTGCCCAATCACACAGCATCAAAGTGTGGGAATTCCTGAAAACCAAGCCTCCTGCCACAGGCTCCATGTGACCATATTCAGTCTATTAGGGGCCAGAGTATATTTTCAAATCAAGGAAGGTTCTCAGAGTCTCTTAAGCTTATCAAATGGCCTAGGGGCAGGAAAGATATTTAAATTTGTACTTCCATTACATATTGGTACAGATTCAGTGGCTCCCAAGGGCTGCTCCTGGTTTGCTCGAACCTGTCTCTATTGACAAAGCCTGCTCTGGTCTGTGCTCCACTTTCACCCAGGTGTGACAGATCTTTCTTGCTGACCTTATAAGTTTTCTTTGACTACAAAATTGTTTCACCCTCTCCTTTTGTGGGTTCTACCACTCAAGAAATATTTTTATGACATTATTTAAAGGGTTTTTTTTGATAGCTCAGGTGGGTAGTTGTCTTTTTTTCTTCATCTTGGCTCCCTCTCTTGCAGAGACTTAATATATGTATTACTCAGTCTTTCAAAGTAGTGAAATTTCATAGGTAGGCAGGTAGGGATATTTCACAAGGATTGTGATGTTAAGGAGAAAAGGATCTCAGGGTTTATGTGCATAGATAAGTTCTTTAGCACTTGTAAAGCCAAGCACAAGCAGCTTTCCAGAGGACTGCTACTGTGAATCAATTTAAGGTTCTGATCCCATAGTATAGTGAACTTTTGATTTATTCAGCAGCAAACCAAAGCAAAACATTCACAGAAATCAAAGTATAATGTTCATAGGGATTTCACAAAAAAAAAATCAACTTATTACTAAAGTGGTCATATAGTTTTAAACAAAAGATGTCATTCAGTAAGTCCTTAAATCAATCATCCTTTGGGAGCAATCATACTTAAGGGATGCAAAGTACAAAGGTCTCCCACCTTTAGGTCTCTATCTTAATCTCATAGGTCAGAAAGTCTCCTTTCTTCTTGATTGGAGATTAGCTTCCAAATATCCTTAACTCAATCATACTTAAGGGATACCAAGTACAAAGTTCTTCCACCCCTAAGTCACAGTAAATCATGATCTTGTCAGTCAGCATTAAGTACCCAAGGAAAGGTCCTTTCATCTTGACTCTGATCTGGCTCCCAAATTCCATGCTTCCTTTTCCATGCTCCCAGCTCTTGCCTGAATTCACCCAACCATCACCTGGATTCACAGGCAGGCAGCTCTCAGATCCTAGTCCATTTCCAGTTCCCATTCCATATTGAATGTCATAGTGACCACTACACCTCAAAGCCTTCACAGTTTATGTTTCTGGGAAGGCAAAACTTAACAGAGCCTCAACAACATTCATGAACATTGCTAGTACCATCATCAATTCACTTTCTGCCTGTGAAATCAACACAGACCCACAAACAGGGTCTGAGAAATCAAGATAAATCATCAGTATAGTCCCAGGACCTCTGAAAACATCAGTGGAACCCTCTTTCAGGACTTTTGTAAACAGACAACAAGAAAATCCTCTTTCAGGGCTTCTGAACTGGCAGTAAGGTCACAGGGTTTTTGTAATAATAGCAATGTCCCTTATCAGTAGACAGATCTGACAAAGTGCTGGTGCTACAGACATGCTTCCTCTCAGTTCTGCTTCATCCCAGCTTTTGCTCCTGCTTTTATATGGTCTTTAGTTCCTCCCTGTTCTGCCCACCTCTTATGTCCTTCCTGCTCCGATCTTTGGTAAGTCCCTCCCAATTGGGCTTCACAGGTTCTGTTTCCAACAAAGACTTGATATTATCATGGGAAAGGATCAGACACTTGAACTGAAACAAGGTACTCCTTTGCTTGCCATGTATAGCACTCAACTCCAATGCATTTATGTCCAGAGAAAAGTTAGCACTTCTAGTTTCAAGAACCTTAAAGAGAAAACACATCTTCATGTACATTATTAGCAAGGACATAGAACTACAGAGGTCAGATTATTATGGGAAGTATTGCAGTACTTAAAATTCTATTGGTCCTGCCACACATCCTTATGAAAGCACTGACTTAAAACAAATAAGTCAATATAAGAATACTTAGCAGACATGATATAAATACTTCTAGTAATTATTTGATATCTGTACTATTAAAATATTTGTTTAGTTAAGGGTTGAACAATTATAAGGACAAAGAACTATGGAAAATAATTCATTTTGGCATTCTAACCAAAATTAATGCTTCCCCATGGTCATGCATTACTTTGATTCTTACTCAGATATCAACTTGAGCTCTCAGTCTTAAGAAAAATCACTTAAATAACCATTATGACTTCCTCTCCATGAAAAACAAATAGCAGTGAGTTATGATTTGAGGATGCAGAAAGATTAAAGTAATGTAAAATGTACAAAATCATAATATAAATTTGACATATCTACAAACAAACATTCATGAAACAGGAAGGTAGAGACAAAAAACAGGAAGTGAAATGGTACTAAAAAAAGCCTAGTTTATCCTACAATTGGTAAAGAAAAATGTATTTCTAAGCTCTGCTTTGAAAACTTGACATTTGCACTTACCTTGTTAGTGATGTGGGAGGGGATGGATGGAGACAATTTGGAAATCCACTGTAAAAAATGAATATTAAAATTGTTTTTGAATGTAATTGGAGGAAAAAAATTAAATCATCTAGAAAACTTGAGATGTATTAGTTTGAGCTCAATTATATTTAATCAGGATTTTAGTCCTAAGTAAAGGTAGGATGTCTTTTTAATTATTTTATAAATTATTTTCCTCTTCAAGAAATTGTTTTTGAATACTTTGACAAACCTTGGAAACAAATGGACTCTGAAAAGAATGGGAGGGATAAGACAAAACAAAAATTGAAACACTGAAATAAATGAAATTTTGAACCCACATTTAATAGAACCCTTTGCTCTTCTGGAGTTTTACAGGTTATCATGTGAACACAATTTTTCAGCGTTTAAAACTTACTGTGTCTTTGTATTAACTCAGACAATTTCAGAGGGTTTCAGTGGGTTCTTCAGGTAAATAGATTTTCTTATCAGACAAAAGTGCTACCATATGTATACTTGTTCTTATAATGGTGAGGGTGATGGTGAATAATAAAGGCTCTTTGCTTCTCTCCCAAACTTTTAACACTTACAACTTGAAAGTTCAAATCCCTAGTAAAATGACTTCATGGTAGTTTTGAGAGCTATTGAGCTATATTGAGCTATATTGAGCTACTTCTGAGCTATATCGGCAAGGCATTTATTTACTCTACCTTTTAAAAAAATGCTATATTTCTTTGTAGAATTTCAAAGCAAGTAATCCAGTATGGCATAACAAACAGACTTCTGCAAAGTCAGAAAGTCCTAAGATTGACTCCTATCTCAGACATGGATAGATTCTATGACTCTGAGTAAGTCACTCAACTTCTCAGTGCTCCAGGCAATTGTCCAAGACCATAAATCTGTCTTGGGAAAATGAATTTCCTAAGTGGGAAGTTCCATTGCCAGTGATATCACAACCACCCCTGAAAAAAAATGTTTAAGGTATATTTTTATTTTGTAGAAAATGTTCTTTGTGTGTATATTAAATTAAGAATAAAAGCAACCAGCAGCAGCTAGGTGGCACAGTGAGTAGAGCACCAGCCCTGGAGTCAGAGGACCTGAGTTCAAATCTGACTTCATTGCCGCATACTTGCCATGTGACCTTGGGCAAGTCACTTAACCCCAATTGCCCTGCTTTCCCCCTACCAAAAAGGAAAAAAAAAAGAATAAAAGCAACAATTTCTATTATTGTTTTGTTTCTTTTTATTTTTAGAAGGTCCAAATGGAGAGGACTAACTAAGCACCACAAAATTCTAGTAGAAAAGGAATAGGCCCAAGGGAGATGAATTGATACAGCATGAGAATATTTTCCTTTCCTGAGCTTCTTTCTATCATCTTCTCTGCATCCCAGCAAAACACTGCTGACCCTGTTTGTTGATCAGTGAATCAAATAAATATTTACTAACAGCTTCTCCCCCATCACCAAATAGTTAGAGAAGACTTACAACTCCTTAGTTTTCATAAAAAGATGCCTAGGCCCCTCAAAGGTGCTATTGAGACAAGCTATTTAACATTCTGTCATTAAGCCCCAGATGGTAAATGGAATTTCTTCTCTCATTTGTATCCAGAACAGATATCAAGACAAAACCACTCTCCCAATTCTTGCTGCTTTTTGGGAACTATTTTATTTCTCTATGAAATATGCCCCAACCCCCACTTATTTACAGCTGTATAAATTCTAGATGCTGAAGAGATTGATATTTCCTCAATTTCTAGAGAGGATAAGTGACATATCGTCTTTGTAAATGGAGACTCATGCTGTTCTTGTCTACAGTCAGAGTAGTCCTGTTAGACTAAACAGAGTTTTGCTGTTGCCCCTTATTAATTATGATGCCTCCTGCTGCCAACGTCATTCTCTCAATCTGATGGTGCTACTGTGTGTTAGCACAGTTTCTTTCAAAGAAACCCATCACAATGAAAGCAGCTCATTAACTTCAGCCTTCCTCCTGGTTTGCTATGACAGACTGAAGAACCTTCCCTAACTAACTTTAGACAGATAATAAACTTTTATTTCCCTTTCACAACAAATCTAAAGGCAGTTTATCATGTTCTTTACTTCCAGACAACATTTGGAACAGAAGTGTAGGCAGAAACTTATTTTTTCTTCTTTAATGTCCTGACTATGCCTAAATTTGAAACAACTGTAATCCAAAACAAAAACAAAAGGAAACAAAAATCTCTTTAAACCTAGCATGCCTGGTATATGCCATGTCTTTCCTGCACAGAGTTGGAGACTACTGTGTAGGTGTTTGGTTCAGGGAATGGGTGACATGAGACATCTATGATTATCTTCTGTGGCTCATATCCTTGGACTGGATATTTTTATGTGGAAAGAAGGCAGAAAGGAAACAATCAGTTACTAAGTACTATGTTCTGGGTACTGTGTAAAGCACTTAAAAATATCTCATTTCTTCCTCACAACAACCCTGGGGGGTACGTGTTATTATTATCATTCCTATTCTATAGATGAGGAAATGGAGGCAAATAGAGAGCAAGTGACTTACCTCAGGGTCACGGCTAATAAGTGTCAGAGGACAGATATGAACGAAGCTATCCCTCACATCAGGGCCAGCGTTCATTCTCTGTCACCCAACTGCTTCCTGCATTAAATTAGAAAGCCAGAACAGGTGGCTGTATATATGGCATTAGTCATGTTCTGAATGCTGCTGTTGCCCAAAACAGCTTTTCCATTCCTGCTATATGTTGCTTCATGCTCTGACTTTAGGAACTTCTTCCATAGGATTGTCTCTCCAGGGATACTTTTAAAATGCAATTAAACTTCTATCAGTAATGAAACTAATGCATTAAACTCATTTATTTTCCCTCACAGTCAGCTCAGATGATGGCATAAAGGGAATAAGATTTTGAGTAGAGGAATAATTTTAAAGGATAGAAGAAGGTTTGGTTACAGAGGCCTTAATAGGCATACTGGGCCCTGAGAAACAACGCACGGAAATGGTATTTGCAGACATCATTATCCTGTTCAAAACCTTGAGGAGCTCCCATATGTTTGACCTTTGATTAAAAAAGGTCAAAATCTCCCATTGCATTCTGGGCCATCTCCAGTTTTTGTCCTGATTTATATCTGGCCACTGGACTCAGCAAGATGATTCTGGAGAAGAATGTGAGGCTGGTGACTTTGCTCAGCCCTGCCTCACTTAAATCCAATTCACTCGTATGTCATTACATCACTTCCCTGATATCATGGTTTTTCTCAAGAACAAAGGACAAACAACAGCAGCAACAACTTTTATTGCCCTGTACCTATTTTTAGATACATGTTGTCTTCCAAAATAGGTTTTAAGTGGCCTGGGGAGTGGCAGGGCGTGTGCTGGGGGTGTATTTATTTCACCTCTAATACTAGCACACATACAAAATGTTTGGTATATATTTGTTTTTGTTTATGTTTTTATTGTTGAAGATATTGCTTTTGGTGGTAGTAGTTGTGAAGGTGATTTGAGGAGAGAGGCGTTGCAAATTGACCCAAACTACAAAGCTCCCAGTTTTATCTGATTCAGTCCTATTAGCCCAAACAACATTATAGTATATACCTATTTTCTCAGCAAGACTGATCCTGGTAGGGAAATCTAGTAAAGTACTTAGCCTTAAAGGTAGAAGTTTTGGGTTCAAATGCCAGTCCTGCCATTTCTTAGGCACCTACAAATAGGTCATTTAGCCTCTCTCAGTCCTAGTTTACTCATCTGAAAAAAATGGAACAGTGGTACTAGCATTACCTGGCAATAGGACAGTTGGTGAGGAAAGTAAACTGGACACATTAAATATAGCATTATTGTGTGCTATATTGTAAAGTATAGGTATTAGCACTTTGATATGATTGTCATTATGTTAAAAGACTTTTATTCTCCAAGAATATCTTCCCTGGGAACTGTGACAAAGCTGCTGAACTTCCTAGCATTACAATCCTTTCATTTATTTAAGTAATTGTCTTCAGGAGGACAAATGCAAACATGTGCCCTAAGCAGAGTAATTGTATCAGCCAACAAACTAATTAATGCTCTGATGATAATGACTTAATGTTTCCCAGTAACAAACACAAAGCAAAAACAAAACCTTGCATTTACTTTGTATCTACTTACCTGTGCATATGCCGTTTCCTCCTGTAGGAGGGAACTGAGGTTACAGACTTTTACATTTTTGGTCTTTGAATCTCGAGCAAATACAATTAAGTCTGGAATGTAGTAAGGGTTTAATCAATTCTTGTTGATTAAAAGAATCCCATATTTAGAGCTGCAAAGGACTTTAGTGATCATCTAATGCAACCTCCCTCTATTATGTATGGGTGATGAAACTGACTCCTGGAGAGGTAAATCGGTTTACCTCAGGCTGAACAGGTAGCAAAGGTTCTCTTTCTGGAGAACCATATTTCCTACCTGTTGGTGAGTTAACAAGGCTTGAGGGATTGTGACCATGGACAAGTAAATTTTTAAAAGAATAGGAGGAAGAAAAGCACAGAGCTTAGGTATATCATCTCACAGAGAACACATAGGAGGCACTTGAGTTCTCAGTCTCCAGCCTGTAACAGGTTCATGCATGGACTGGTCAGACAGGCAGACAGCTTTCCAGGAGTGAATAATCAGCTTTCTTCAAGTCTAGTCTTTTCAAATGACTGTTGGGAGAATCAGTTCCTATAGCTTTTCCTAATCACTCTTCTCTCAGAGAAGGGGGGGCAACTACTCCTACGTTTCTATGGGGGTAATCAAAACAGGCACACTTGTACACTCCACTAAATCCCCTCAATTCCCAATGGGGGTCAGTTGAGGCACACACAGAATCCCCTATGGGTTCCCCATGGTTTCTTCCCTATGGGTTCCCCATAGTTTCACCCCACTCTGCCCGGTGCCCACCTGCTTTAAATGTCAACAGACAAAGAAGGCATCTTGCCAACATTAAGCTCATAGGCTAATTCTAGCAACCTCATCATTCTGTGCAAGTGTAGTAAATTTTACGTTATGTGACCCCTTATCTTACAGCGTAGCCTCAGTAGGGCTGTCATTATGATTCTGGGAACAGTAAAAATCCTTGGAACAATTCTGGGAGTTATGATCTAAGACCTGGAAACTAGTCATTCCCATGCCCGTGTATCCTAAGAAACTAACTCTTAAAAGAATAACAAAATCCTCCTTACATACATGTACTCATTATATTTAAAATGGGTCATCTTCAAGCAGGTCCCCAAAAGAAAAGATACACATACAGGGGTGGGCTAGGTGGCCCAATGAAAATAACACTGGCCCTGAAGTCAGGAGGACCTGAGTTCAAATCCAGCCGCAGACACTTAATACTTACTAGCCATGTGACTTTGGGAAAGTCACTTAACCCCCATTGCCCAGCTTTCCCCCATCCAAAAAACAAAAACAAAACAAAAAAAAAAAAGCAATAAAAGAAAACACACACATACAAAATTACATGCTAACAGAGATGTATAAAACAGAGAACATGTAGTCTAACTTACCCAAGAATATTTTCTTCAGAATCTACTAGAAGTTGCTATCTAATCCAGCCTAGAAAGAGACCTGAGCCACCTTCTGCTAAGAGGTAATGGGTATTAAGGAATTAGTGCAGAGGCGGCTAGGTGGCGCAGTGAGTAAGAGGGCTGGCCCAGGTGTCGGGAGGACCCAGGATTGGTTCCAGCCTCAGATATATAACACCCATGCAAAAAAATTGGCCGTGTAACCTTGGGCAAAGTTACTTAACCCCAATTGCTTTAAAAAAAAAATAGTGCACTGCCACTACTTAGGTATTAATTGTGAGGGAAAGTTGAAAATATTTGAAGGCTTCTTTCCTGAAGTTTATGGTGTTTGGGTTTTTAAACTTTCCTTATCATTCCTCCCTGAGTTGTGGCTAATATCAATCCAAACATATAACCATTATTAGTATAGTAATAAAAAATCATCAGTTTCAAAGTATAAATGTCACAGGTAACCAGATTCTGGAGTCCTTCCCTGGCATTTGTCAAACAATCTATTAATGAACTTTAAATATCTACTTTGTACTAGGGACTATGCTCACATGTATGGACAGGGACACAAAAAAGATAGAGTCCATATAGTCAGGGTTCAATAAGACAAATAAACAAATAAAAACAACTATAAAAATATCTTGAAAAATTTAAAAATACAATACATTTTTAATCTTTTTATTTGTATCTTTTTTTACATCACCTTATTTTCTGAATGTGTTTATGTTCTATGAACTAAGCCACCTTTTATAAGAAAGCTTGAAAAAAACAAAGGGAAAAAAAAGCAGTTCTTGAAAACCAGTAAACAAATCAATGTTTTCTGATTGTAATATTCCATACTCAATCTCTTCTACCTTTTTAAAAAGAGAGTGAAGGAAGAAAGGTACATTTTCTCAACTTTCCTTGAGGGCTGCTATAATCAATATAATTAAACAGAATTCTGCTTAATGGTTTATTATTTGTTTCTTTACTGGTATATGTCACTTCTTTATGAATCAAATACCATCAGTTCATAGGACTCTTCATGTGCTTCTCTTAATTTCTCATTTACATTGTTTATGATGCTATAACATAACATAATGTTTCTGAAACACAAATTAAAATGTTTCTGTTTTTTCAAAGCACATGTAAAAATAATTTTCAGCGTTCATTTTTAATGAGGTCCAGATTCTCTCCCTCCCTTTCTTTCCTGCCCCTCACTGAGAAGGCAGAGAATTTGATATAGTTTATACATGTGCAGTCAAGCAAAACATATTTCCACATTAGTTATGTTGTAAAGGAAAACACAGACCAAAGGAGAGAGAGGGAGAGAGAGAGAGACACAGAGAGAGAGAGACAGAGACAGAGACAGAGACAGGGACAGACAGAGACAGAGAGAGAAACAAAGAGAGAGAGAGAGAGAGAGAGACAGAGAGAAAACTAAAAACTAAAAAAGTAAGAATTTTGTTTATGTACAATAATGTAAAAGGTATTTCCATATTAATCATGCTGTGAAAGAAGAAACAAACCAAAAGAAAAAAAATGAAGAAAGTGAAAATACTATACATAAATCTGCATTCAGATTCCATAATTCTTTTTCTGGATGTGAATAGCATTTTTGATCGTGAGTCCTTTGAAATTATGTTGGATCATTGTATTGCTAAGAAATGCTAAGTCATTAGATCATTTGATCTGATCATTGCAATATGTTGTTGCTGTGTACAATGTTCTCCTGGCTCCGCTCATTTCACTTTGCATCTGTTCATGTAAGTATTTTCAGCTTTCTCTGAAATTTGCCTTCTTGTCATTTCTTATAAGCATAATAGTATTCCATCAATTGTTGGGCATTCCCTCACTTTTTAATTCTTTGCCACAACAACAGCAACAAAACCACACCCCCCAAAAAACTGTGATAAATATTTCTGTTCTTATAGGTAATTTCCTGTTTTTTATGATCTCTTTGGGATACAAACATAGTAGTGGTATTGTTAGATCAAGGGGTATGCATGGATTTATAGCCTTTCAGAATAGAATTGCTTGCCACAATGTTTGATCAGTTCACAACTATGCCAACAGTGCATTAGTGCCCCATTCTCCCACATGCTATCCAACATTTATCATTTCCCATTTCCATCAAATTATTCAATCTGATAAGTGTGAAGTGATACCTCAGAATATTTTAATTTGCATTTCTCTAATCAATAGTGATTTAGAGCATTTTTTCATGGAAGTATAGACAGCTTTGATTTCTGTCTGAAAACTGCCTATTCATATTCTTTGACCATTCAATTGGTAAATGATTTGTATTCTCATAAATTAACTTAGTTCTCTATATGTTTGAGAAATAAGGCCTTTATCTGAGACATTTGTTGCAAAAAATGCTTCACAGCTTTCTTTTTTTTCCCCTTTTAACCTTGGTTGCATTGGTTTTGTTTGTGAAAAAACTTTTTAGTTTAATATAATAAAAATTATCCATTTTACATCTCATAATGCTTAATATATTGTTTGGTCTTAAATTCTTCCCTTACCTGTAGATCTGAAAAATAAACTATTTCCTACTCTCTTAATTTGCTTATGATATCTCCCTTTATTTTTATATTATGTACCTATTTTTACCTTATCTTTGTACATTGTGTAAGTTTTTTTTTTATCTATGCCAAGTTTCTATCATACTTCTTTACAATTTTCCTAGAAATTTTTGTCAAATAGTGAACTCTTGTCCCAGAAGCAAGGATCTTTGGGCTAATCAAACATTATATTACTTTGGTCATTTACTTCAAAGTCTTGCATACATAATCTGTTCAACCGATTCACCACTGTATAGTTTGGCTGGCACCATATAGTTTTAATGATTGCTGCTTTATAACATAATTTTAGATCTAAGATGACTAGGTCACCTTCCTTTATATATTTTTTTTCATTTTCCTTCATATTTTTACCTTTTGTTGTTCCAGATGAATTTTGTCATTTTTTAAAGCTCTATAACATAGCTTTTGTTTTTGTTTTTGGTGGGATGAGTTTGACGGATTTGGCATTTAATAAGTAAGTCGGTTTACATAGAATCATCGTTTTTATTACATTGGCTTGGCTTACCCATGAGCAACTGATATTTTTTCAGGTGTTTAGATATGACCTTATTTGTGTAAAAAGTGTTTTGTAATTGTGTTCATATATTTCCTGGGTTTTATTCGACAGATAGATTCCCAAATAATTTACGTTATCTACAGTTATTTTAAATGGAATTATTCCTTCTGTCTCTTGATTCTGAGTTTTGTTAGCAATATATAGAAAGGCTAATTATTTATATGGATTTATTTTATAACTTTCAACTTTGCTAAATTTAATTATTTCTAGTATTCTTAACTTGATTCTCTAGGAATCTCTAATTATGCTATCATATCATCTGCAAAGAAGGAGAGTTTTTATATCCTCATTGCTTATTCTAATTTTTTTTTCCATTTCTTTTTCTTCCCTTATGGCTCTGGTTAACATTTCTAGTACAAAATTAGCTAATAGTAGTGATAATGGACATCCTTGCTTCATCACTGAACTTACTGGGAAGGATTCTAGCTTATCCCCAGTAGAGATAATGCTTGCTGATGGTTTGGGACAGATACATATACATATATGTATACATATACATATATATATATATATATATATAATGTGTGTGTGTGTGTGTGTGTGTGTGTGTGTGTGTAAAAGCAATTGGGGTTAAGTAATTTGCTCAAGGTTATATGGCCAGTTTTCTTCTGGGTATGGTGCTAACTATCTGAGCCTGGATTCGATCCCAGGCCATCCCAACTCAGGGGCCAGTGGTCTTACTCACTGTGCTACCTGGCCACCCCACATTTTTAAGGAAACCCCATTTATCACTAAACTCTCCAGTGTTTTGAATAGAAATGGATGCTATATTTTTCAGCATGTACTGAGATAATCATATGATCCTGTTGATTTTCTTGTTGATTTGGTCAATTATGCTGATAATTTCCCTAATATTGAACAAGGACTGCATTCCTCATATAAATTCTACCTGGTCATAGTATATGACCGCTGTGATATAGTGCTATAATTTCTTTGTTGGTATTTTCTTTACATTTTTTTGCATTAACATTCATTAGAAAAATTGGTTTATAATTTTCTTTCTCTGTTTTGGATGCTTCTGGTTTAAGTATTAACTCCATATTTTGTCTAAATATGAATTTGTTAGGACACCTTCTTCTCCTATTTTCCCAAATGGCTTAAATAGAATTGGAATTAATTGTTCTTTAATTTTTGGCAGAATTCAGTTTGAATCCACCTGGTTCCAGGGATTTTTGTTTCCTTTGGCAATTCATTGATGGCTTGTTCATTTCTTTTTTCTAAATTGGGGTTAAGAATTTATTTCCTCCTTTGTCAATATCAGAAATTTATAGTTTTCCCATGTAATAGTATTTTATTTTTCTAATTCTGTGCAAAAATAGTTTTCAAGATTCACTTCTATAGACTTTTGATTTCAAATTTTTTTTCTCCCTACCTATCTTCCCTAGTCCCTCCACAAGACTGCAAGCAATCTGCTAAAGGTGCATGTACAATAACATTTAGCATATTTCCACATTAATCATATTGCAAGAACAAAGGGGAAAAGCCAAGGGAAAGTAAAAAAAAAAATTGAAAATAGTAGCCTTCAATCTACTTTCAGACTCTATAATTCTTTTTCTGGATCTTGAGAATATTTTCTCTCATGAGTTTTTTTGGAATTGTCTTAGATCACTGAGTTGCTGAGAAGACCTAAGTCTGTCCTAGTTGAGGATAGCACAATGTTGCTGTCTCTATGTGTTATCTTCTACTTCTACTCACTTCACAAAGCATCAGTTCATGTAAGTCTTTGCAAGTTTTTTTTTCTGAATCTTTATCTGCTCATATCTTATAGCACAGTAATATTCCATCACATTAATGTACCACAAGTTGTTCAGCAATTCCCCAATTGTTGGGCATCCCTTCAACTTCCTATTCTTTGCCACCATATAAAGGAACTACTACATATATTTTTGTATATGTGGGTGCTTTTTCCGTTTTTCATGATCTCTCTCATATACAGACCTAGTGGCATTGCTAAATTAAAGGGTATCCAGTTTCCTAACCTTTGGGCATAGTTCCAGACAATTTATATTTTTGTAAATATTCATCTATTTATCTTAGATGGTCAGATTTATTGGCATACAATTATGTAAAATAACTTTAAATTATTGCTTTACTTTTCATTGTGGTGAATTCACCCTTTTCATTTTTGATGTCGGTAATTTGGTTTGCTTCTTTTAAAAAATTTAAATTAACCAGTAGTTTATTTATTTCATTATTGTTATTGTTGTTTTTCCCCATAAAACCAGCTCTCAGTTTTATTCATTAGTTGAATGGTTTTCTTTCTTTCAATTTTATTAATCTCTCCTTGGATTTTTAGGATTTCTAGTTCAGTATTTAATTTTTTTTTTATTTTCTAGCTTTTTTTTACTTTCATGTCCTGCTCTTTCCCTGTTTTATTGATGTAAGCATTTAGAGACATAAATTTTCCCCTAAGTACTGCTTTGACTGCATCCCATAAATTTTGGTATATTGTCCCATTGTTGTCATTCTCTTTGATGAAATTATTGACTATTTCTATTATTTGTTGTTTGATCCACTCATACTTTAGAATTATATATATTTAGCTTCAAATTAATTTTACTCTATCTTTCCATGGTCCTTTATTACATGTAATTTTTATTACATAATGATCTGAAATGGATGAATTTAATGTTTCTGCCTTTCTGCATTTTATTGTGAGGTTTTTTGCCCAACACATGGTCAGTTTTTGCATAGATGTCATGTATTGCTGAGGAAAAAAAGTGTATTCCTTTCTATCTCTACTCAGTTGTCCCCAGAGGTCTATCATTTCTACCTTGTCTAAAACTCTACTCAGCTTCTTAACTTCATCTTGTTTATTTTGTGATTAAATGTATATTATTATGAGGGGGTAAAGTTAAGGTTCCCCCTTTAATATTGTTTTACTGTCTATTTTCTCCTTAATTCATCTAAGTTGTCCTTTACAAATTTTTATGGTATACCATTTGGTGCATATATGTTTAGTATTGATATTGCTTCAATGTCTGTGGTACCTTTTAGAAGGATGTAGTTTCCTTCCTTGACTCTTTTAAATATTTTTTTTCTTTTTCTTCATTTGAGATCATGTTTGCTACCCCTGCTTTATTTTTACTTCAGCTGAAGCATAATATATTCTGCTCCAGTCTTTTTTTTCTTTACTGTCTATGTCTCTCTCTACTTCAAATGTGTTTCTTGTAAACAACATATTGTAGTATTCTGGTTTTTAATCCACTCTGCTCCCCACTTCTGCTTTATGGGTGAATTCAGCTCATGCAATTCACAGTTATTATTACTAACTATGTATTTCCTTTCATGCTATTTCCCCCTGCTTATTCTCTCTCTCTCTCTGTCTATCTCTCTCCAAACTGACATTCCTTGGCAATGTTTTGCTTCTGACCACAGTCTCCTTCAATTTGCCCTCCCTGCTTTTATACTCTGCATCCTTTTCTTATTTCCCTCTCCTCTTACGTTCCTACACAGCAAGATAGATTTTTATATCCAACTAAGATTGTATGATATTCCTTCTTTCAGCCAAATCTGATGAGAGTTAGGTTCAAGCAATATTCACCGTCCTTCCTTCTTCTCCATAGAAATAGATCTTTCATGCCTTTTTAAGTGCTACAATTCACCCTATTCTGCCTCGCTCCCCTCTTCTCCCAGTGCTGTCATATTTCTCACCCTTTAATTTTATTTAATAAAATCCCATCAAAGTCCATCAAAATCCAATTATATATCCATACTCCCTCCTCATATATATTCCTTCTAGCTTCCCTAATAAAAAAATAGAGTTCTTAAGGGTTATAAGTACAGGCATATTTCAGAAAAACCTAGGAAGACTCATATGAACATATGCAAAGTGAAATGAGTTGAGCCAAGAGAATATTGTATACAGTAACAGCCACATTGTTTGATGATCAAGTGTGAATGAATTAGCTCTTCTAAGTAATACAATGACCTAAGGCAATTATGAAGGACCCGTGATGAAAATGTTATCCATATTCAGAGAGAGAATGGAAGAACTCTAAATATAAATCAAAGCAATATTATTTTTACTGTTTGTGTGTGTGTGTTCTACCTTTGGTCTGCTTCTTCTTTCACAAGTATGACTAATATGGAAATGTTCTACCTGATTGAACATATATAATCTATATCAAATTACTTATGTTTTTAGGAAGAGGAGAGCAGAGGGAGGGAGGAAGAAAAATTTGGAACTCAAAATTTTGTATAAAAGAAAGGCTAAATTTCTTTACATATAATTGGAGAAAAATAAAATACTATTTAAAAAAGTTGCAAATGTCAGCTTCCTGTGTAAAGATGTAAACAGTTTTACCTTATTGAATAATTTCTGGGTTTTTTTTTTCTTTCTCCTTTACCTTTTCATGTTTCTCTTCAGTCTTGTATTTGAAAATTGAATTTTCTATTTAGCTTCGGTCTTTTTATGAGGAATGATTGTAAGTCTCCTATTTCATTGAATGTTAGTTTTTTCTTTGAAAGATTATGCTCAATTTTACTCAGTAGTTGATTCTTGATTGTAATCAACTCTTCTTTACTTTCAGGAATATCATATTCCAAGCCCTTCAATTATTTAATGCAGAAGCTGCTAAAATTCTGTGTAATCCTGACTGTGACATTTTGATATTTGGATTATTTCTTTCTGGCTGGAATATTATAACCAGTATTTTCATTCAGAGATTTTTTTTTTATTTTTGGAGGGCAATTGGGGTTAAGTGACTTGCCCAAAGTCACATGGCTTGTAAGTGAGGTAAGTGTCTGAGGTCAAATTTGAATTCAGGTCCTCCTGACTCCAGGGCTGGTGCTCTATTCACTGTACCACCTAGCTGTCCTTTTCTGAGATCTTTTAAAGGAGGTAATCAGCGGATTCTGTCAATTACTATTTTACCCTCTTTTTCAAGAGTATTAGGGTAGCTTTCCTTAATAAATTCTTGATAAATGCTGCCCAAGTTCTTTTTTTTGAGTATGACTTTTAGATAGTCCAATAATTCCTAAATTATATTTTATAGATCTATTTTCCAGGCCAGTTGTTTTTCCACTGAGGTATTTTACAGTTTCTTCTATTTTTTTTCATTGCTTTTGTTTTATTGATTCTTGATATATGATAGAGTCATTAGCTTCCATTGCCCAACTTTAATTTTTAAGAAATGATTTTCTTCAGTGAGTTTTTGTACCTCTTTCTTTTTGTCCAATTGTACTTTTTGAGGAGACATTATCTTTTTTCAAGCTGGTGATTTTTTTAATGATAATCTTGTATAACTTTGGTATATTTTCCATTTTTTCTTCCACTTCTCTTAATTTATTTTTAAAATCATGTTTTAGTTCTTCTGGGAAGATTTTTTGTTCTTGAGACCAAGTCATATTTCTCTTCAAAGCTTTGCATGTAGCCATTTTTACATTGATGAGTTTTGTATTTTGAACTTCTCTGTCCCCATAGTAACTTTCTATGGCCAGTATTTATTTTGATTTTTTTATTCCTCATTTTATCATATTTTGTGACATTTAAAGATGAGCTAGGGTACCAATGGCACTGTCCTAAGCTTCTTGCTCTTGGTAAGAGAGAGGGAGGAAGGAGTAGGGTCACTGATTCTCTGCCTCAGGGCCTCTGGGACTGATAGTTCACAACTGTGCTTGGGTCACCAGGCCTACTCTAGCTGGATTTCCCAAAGCTTTCAAGTCTGCTAGGCCTAACGACTAGCCTGCTACACTGAGGCTAAACACCTCACTACTGGCATGCTATGCTGCTGACCTGCTGAAATAGGACAACTGGGCTTTGATTGTTGATCTGTATTGGAGTTAGGGGCCTCCTGCTCTCTTGCCTAGACACTGCCTTTGCCAGGCTCAGCTCCCCTTTTATACAAGTGAGACAGACCTTTCTTGCCATCCTCCTAAGTTACCTTGGACTAGAAAAATGTTTTGCCTCATTACTTTAAGTGTTCTGTCACTCCAGTATTCATTTTAAGGCATAATTTGAAGTAGTTTTGAGGGAAACTGGGGGAAGCTCAGACAATTTTCTGCCTTTTCATCACCATTTTGGCTCTGCCTCTCCCCTCCTGATCAATTCTGATTTTTGAGGAATTCTTCTTTTCAGTGGATTTGAGTGTCTCTTTTTCTACTGGGGCTATCTTTAAGGTGATTTTTTTTCAGTGCTTTTATTTTGTGCTTCCTTTACCAAGTTTTTCACTCCTCTTTTTGTAATTTTCTTGTATCAATATTATGTCTTTTCCCCAATTTTTCTTCTTCCTCTCTTATTTGATTTTTAAAATCTTTTGAGAACTTCTAGGAATTCCTTTTGTGTACGTGTGACCAATTCACATTTTTCTTTGAGGCTTTAGATGTAGGTATTTGGCTTTTTTGCCCTCCTTATTCTGGGATGGTGACCTGAAATGCATAAAGGAAACGCATCAGATTCCTACACCCAATGCCAACAAAGTGTCACCTGTATTCTTTTTCTGCTTAGCCTCCCATCCAGCCCCCTTACCTTTTGTGGACCGAGAGTTCCAGAAACCACAGATCCTGATTCAGTCACACCCAAGACTTGCTGCTGGCCTGCTAGGGTGCAGACTATATTGGACATCACTCCACTCTCAACCCAGTGAGACAGACCCTTCCTGCTGTATTTCTTAGTTGCTTTTGTTTGGAAATTTATTTTGCCTTTACCTTTTGTTAGCTCTACTACTACAGAACTAATTTTTACTCTTTATTTTAATGTTTTAATGGGAATTTGGGAGAGTTCATATTAGTCTGTACATTTATTCCACCTTCTTGCCAAATCCCATGCCAATAATTTTACAAGAAATTATATAATAATAGCTGAATTTATATAGTACTTTCAGACATTAAGATCAAAGACTGGTGTATTTGAACTTCAAGTAATTCTCTATTTCCGTTATTCCACACACTCTTGTAATGGAAAAGAACGACAACACAAATTTATGATTCTATTATTTGTTTTATGTGTAAATTATAAGATATTATTCATATTTTACGATTTAAATATAAAAATTTCTTGCCACTAGGACATCTTCAATGATTCAAATCACAGAATGTTAGAACTAGAAGAGTAAGTTAAATGACAGCTGGGAAATATTTGATCATCTGGCAATAGAATCAGCTTACTAGTTAAAGTATGCACTTTACTCATGGAGACAAGTAGGTACTTCAACAAATAGAGTTCTAGGCCCAGAGTCGTGAAGACCTGAATTTAAATCCAGCTTCAAAAATTTGCTACCTATATGACCCTAGGGAAGTCACTAAACCTCTGTTTACCTCAGTTTCCTCATCTGTACAATGGACATAATAGTTCCAATCTCACAGGATTATTGTGATGATCAAATAAGATATTTACAAAATGCTTACCACAGTGTCTGACATACAGTGGGCACTTACTAAATTATTCTTTTGTTCTTTCCTCAATCCTCCTTTCCTTTCTTTTTCTTTTCTTCCTCCCTCCCTCCCTCCTTTCCTTCCTTCCTTCCTTCCTTCCTTCCTTCCTTCCTTCCTTCCTTCCTTCCTTCCTTCCTTCCTTCTTTCCTTCCTTCCTTCCTTCCTTCCTTCCTTCATTCCTTCCTTCCTTCCTTCCTTCCTTCCTTCCTTCCTTCCTTCCTTCCTTCCTTCCCATGTTGTCTGTAATTAGTGGATAGACTCAGAACCTGAAGGGTTGCAGGGTTCCTCCTCATAAAGCCCCATTTAATTTTAAATATTATGAAATTGGGAGACAAGATGCAGATTAGGGGAAGCCACCTAGATGAATTTCACCAATATCCTCATCCAAACAACTTTAAAATAATACCTCCAATAAAATTTTGGAGAGGGAGAGACAACAAATTGTTGAGGTAAGACATTTTTTCAAGCCTAAGAAAGCTTAAGGGTTTGAAGAAGTCTGTGGCACATGGAAGGAGATCTTGTGTGGAACTCACTAATTCTAGCAGTGACAACAGAAACAGTTTTGGGAAACTCTCAAGTCAGAAGCAGTAAGGGGGTTTGACAACTGGTCTGAAAGAGATTGCAGGGAATTATTTTTGGTGGCACTGGGTACAACTGGCACTTATTGGCCCCTCTATTACATGCACATAGTTCTTTCTGGGTAACTGTTCCAGGTTAGAATGCTGGTCAGTCACAAGTGAGCACTTAGCTGGTCAGTCAGGATACTAAATCAAAGAGAAGCACTGCCCCTTGTGGCTGTAAGGGAGCAGGGGACCTTTTCTGGGTAAAGATCAGAGCATAGATCTAGGATGCAGTGACCACACCTCTACCAGGATCACAGTAAACTTGGAAACACAAAAACCTTGTAGAGCCCCCAAACTAGTTCTGAAACAGCAGTATGAAAAAACCAAAACTTGGGACAGTTTTCTTGGTCCCTAGGTGAGCTGAGACCAACTTCAACATAAAATTCAAATACAAGAAATAGCCTGGAAATGTGAGAAAACAATGACAACATAATTTGAATGTAAAAATTTACTACAGTGACAGGGAAACCAAGACAAAAATTCACAAGAAGGCAATAATGTGAAAATAGCTATAAAGAAATCCTTAAAGGAAAAAAAAATTAATTGGACACAAGCCAAACAAGAATTTCTGGAAGTTAAATAGATGAGTGATTGATGAAAAACTGGTAACAAATATGAGAATTATGCAAGAAAATTATGAAAAGAGAATTAAAACTTTGGGAATGGGGAAAAATATTGAAGAAAATACTTAAAAAGAGAAATAACCAAATGGAAAACTAAGAGGTACAAAAATCTCACTGAAGAAAATAATTACTCAAAAATAAAAACTGGGGGAATGGAAGCTAATGACACCATGAGACAACCACATACAATAAAATAAAATCAAAAGAATAAAAAAAAATGTGAGACATTTCATTGGAAAATGAACTGACCAGTAAATGAATTGAAGAGAGAAAAAATGGAGTATCTGAAAGCCATGATCAAAGAAAGAATCTTGACATCTTGTTTTGGCAAGTTGTTAAGAAAAACTGCCCTGATACCTTAGATTCAGAAGGTCAAATAGAAACTGAAAGAACACACTGATCACCTCCTGAAAGAGAGCCTAAAATGAAAACTCTCAGAAATATTATAATCAAATTAAGAGTCCACAGTTCATAGGAAAAATACTTCAAGCGGCCAGAAGGAAACTATTCAAATATCATGGAAACACAATCAGGATCACATAAGAATTACCAGTTTCCAAGGTTAAAAGGGCAAAGCAGTTGGAATAATATATTCGAGAAAGCAAGAGTTAAGATTATGACCAAGAACAACATACCCAAGCATAACTGAATGCAATTTTTCAGGGGAAAATAGACTTGTAATGAAATGGAGGACTTTCAAGAATTCCTGATGAAAAACCATAACTGAATAGAAAACTTGACATTCAAACACAAAACTTGAAAGAAGCATAACAAGGTAATTATAAAAGAGTGATCATAAGAGACTTAAATTATTTGTATTGCTATTTGGGAAGATGATTGATACACATAACTTCTAAGACTTTTATTATTGTCAATAAGGCAATTAAAATAATTTTTATAGACAGAGGGCATGGATGTGTGAGTTGATTATCTTTGAATGATCTCCAAAAAATGAAATGATGAGAAAGAGTGAGATACTGGTTGAAGATGGAAGAGAAAGGTAGAATGGAGAAAGTTTTCTCTTATAGAAGAGGTACACAAAGAAAATCTTTTACAAAGGAGGAGAAAATGCAAGGTGGCAGACAATGTTTGTACCTCATTGGAACTTAAATTCGTTATGTGTACATACACACTCAGTTGTATATACCTCCTATTCCATTTGGCCAATTTTACTTTTTAAGGACTTGTTTTCTACAGTCAATTTTTGTCCTTTCTTTTACAAGCTATTGACTGTCTCTTGCATACAACTCATTTCTTTTCCCAATTTTTCCTCTACCTCTTTCATTTGACTTTTAAAATCTGTCTTTAGCTCTTCCAAGAAGATTTTTTGGGCCTGAGCTACTTCATATCCCCATTTGAGGTCTCTGATGTGGGTGTATTAACAATGTTGTCCTCTTCTGAATTCATCACTTGATCTTCCCTTTCCCCATAATAAAAATCTATGGTCATTATCTGTTTCTGCTTTGTGCTCATGGTGTTTGCCTTATTCCTGGCTTTTAGAGTTGAACTCTCTTGCTGGGATGCAGGGGGCACTAACCCAAGCTTCTTGTCCTAGAAGCCTGGGACCTGATCATTGGTTTTGTGTGCTGGGGCCTCAAATAAGACAGCTAGAGGCTGTAGGGTCTGGTGGCTTTCCTGATACTTCGCTGGCTTGAACAAAACTGGAGCTCTTGGGGTGGGGGTGGGGAGTCTGTCCTTGGGTAGACGCCTGCTGACCCAAGCCTTGCACTTGAATGTTCAGCTGCTGGAGGATGTCTACCTGTGGTCTGGAGGTGTACCTCCTGTACTTGTACTTCCTGGAGTTGTGCTGCAGTACTGGAAGCTTTGGCTGTTGAAGAACACCATGGCACTCGGTGGTTTTCTGAGCTGGTGTTTATTGGTTTCCCTGCCTGTGCTGAGGCACTGGGGTGTGGGTGGGGTTGAGGGTTGGTTTTGGTGCTTGCATGCTCCACCACCTTGGTGTTTAGGAAATCTCCCTGGTTTTCTAAGGCTTGCTGATGGTTTGCTGGGATGCCTTCCCTCTTGTACTGCTTCCCCTCCCCCAGAGTGGGGGGGGCTTTTTCATTAATTCCCCAAACTTCCTGGGCTGCAAGAGAGCAGTACCCCTTTCTTCTGGCTCAGATGTTCCAAGGTTTTTCCTGTGGCAATATTTTCTGGACTTTCAGAGTTCAATAAGGGAAGGTGAGAGCAATTTCTCACTTGGCCATCTACACAGTTGTATATAGAAATGTAACTTACCCAATAGGAAATAAGAGGGGAAGGTAAAGATGGGGGGATGATTAAAGGAAGTGAGAATTAAGAAAGGCAGTGGTTAGAAGCAAAATAGACTTTTGAGGAGGGACAGTAGAGACAGAGAGACAGAGACAGAGAGAGAGATAAGGAAAAAAACAGGAGAAAATGGGATGATAGTAAATACACTGTTACTAATCACAACTGTAAAGGTAAATGGGATGAGCTCACTCATTAAATGGATGCTGTAGATAACAGAATGGATTAGAAACTTGAATACAATATGTTATTTACAAGAAATGAAATGCACACAACAGATACCTAAGAAAATATTAAAATAAGGGACCATAGCAGAATATGCTTCATCAGAAGTAAAAAAAAAAAATTAGTCAGGGGTATCAGTGATAATCTCAGACAAAGCAAAAATAAAAATAGATTTAAATAAAAGAGATAATCAGGGGAACTACATTATACAAAAGGTACCACAGACAATGAATTAATATAAAAAAAATTTCTAGTAAGCTTCTCCGATAAAGGCCTTCTTCCTCAAATATATACTGAGCATAGAATTTTGTCAGATTTATAAAGCTAAGAGTAATTCTCAAATTGAGAAATGCTCAAAGTGTAAATAGAGAGGTTTTAAAGCAAATAAAACTAGCTATAATATAAAAAAATGCTCTCAATCACTACTGATCAGTCATTTTTTGTCAGTAATCTCTGAATTTATGACTTCGTTTGGGGTTTTCTTGGCAAAGGTACTAGAATGGTCTGCCATTTCCTGCTCTAGTTCATTTTCAGATGAGGAAACTGAGGCAGAATTAAAAGACTTGTCCACATTCACACAGTAAGTTTACACACTAGTAAATGTCTGAGGCTATATTTTAACTCAGGTGTTTCTGACTCTTATTCCAGTTCTGTAGCCATTGTATCACCTAGTTGTCCCCTTCATTGATTAGAGAATTGCAAATTAAAACAATTCTGAGGTACCACTTCATAACTATCAGAAATGAGAAATGGTGGAAGGAATAAAGGAAAAATAGTTACACTAATGAACCACTGGTAGAGTAGTGAACTGGTCCAAACATTCTGAAGAATAATTTGGAACTGTTTTAAAGAAAATATTTTTCAAATGCATCAGGGCCAGATGCATTTGCAAGTGAATTCTGCCAAATTTTTAAAGATCAAAAATCCAATACTAAATAACTGACTTGGAATGATTGGCAAAGAAGGAGTACTACCAAACTCCTTTTTATGAAATAAATGCAGTGCTAATACCTATATCAGGAAGAACAAAAACAGAGAAAGAAAATTGTTGATCAATTTCACTAATGAATAGTGATGCAAAAATCCAAATATAACATATAACTAGGAGACTACAATATATCACAAAATTTATGCAATGTCATCAAGTGGGATTTATGTCAGGAATGTAGGCCATCTTCAATATAAGGAAAACTATGTGAATAACTGATTATATCAATAATCAAAGCAACAAAAATCATTTTAATATATCAATAGATACAGGAAAAGATTTTAACAAAATTCAGCACTTGTTACTGTTTGAAACACTTGAAAGCATACATGTAAATTAATTTATTTTTTCATAAAGGTAAGAAGTATCTCCCTAAATTCATGAGTAATCATTAACTGTAACAATTGTAAGCGATAAGCTTCCTCAGTGAGATCAGAAGGCAAATAAGGATGGGATGCACATTATGACCAATATTATTCAATATTGCACTAGAAATGCCAACAATAGCAATAAGAGAAGGAAAAGGAATTGAAGGAATCAAAATGGACAATGAAATTAAACTGTCTTTTTTGCAGATGATGTGATGATATACTTAAAAAATATAGATATTCAATTAAATTTAGTTGAAACAATATTCCCCCACACTTTTTTTTTTACTTTTTGGAGAGCAATTGGGGTTGTGACTTGCCCTAGGTCACATGGCTAGTTTATGTGTTAAGTGTCTGAGGCCAGATTTGATCTCAGGTTTTCCTAACTCCAGGGCCAGTGTTCTATTCACTGTACCACAGGGTTACCCCTGAAATAATAATTTTAACTAAGTAGCAGGATATAAAATAAACCCATACAACTTATCAGCTTTTCTACCTATCACCAACAAAACCCTATGAGAAATGATAGAAAATGATATTTCAAATAAAATAGACAATATAAGATACTTGGTGTTCTGCCTGACAAGACAAACCCAGGAACTATGAGATCATAATTATATAACACTTTTTATGAAATAAAGTTAGATTTAAATAATTGAATGTTAATTGTTCAGGGGTGGACTGAGTCAATATAATAAGAATGACAATTCTGATTAAATTAATTTGCTTATTCAGTGCCATCCCAATTAAGCTACTAAAAATTGAGCTAGAAAAAACAATAAAATTAATTTGTGAGAACAAAAGTTGTCTTTCAAAGGAATTCACAAAAAAAAAAACATATAAAGGAAGGACATTTAATAGTACCAGATCCTAAACAGTATGATAAGGGAATAATCATCAAAACTATCTGGTCCTAGCTAAGACACACAAAAGTGGATCATTGGATTAGAGGAGGTATACATTGCACAGGGATAAATTATTGTAGTAATCTTGTGTTTGATAAATTCAAAGATTTAAACTTTAGGGACAAGAACTCATTATTTGGTAAAAATTGCTTGGAAAAAGCAAGAGCAGTCTGTCAGAAAGCAGGTATAGATTAATATCTTACACCATTAAACAAGATAAGGTAAAAATTGAGACATGATCTAGACACAAAGGGAGATTGCATAAATAAATTAGGAGAACATGGAATATATTTCCTATCAGATGTGCAGATAAAGAATTATGAATAAGCAAGCAATAAAGAGCATTTTGAGATATAAAATGGATGATTTTATTACCGTAAATTAGAAAGGTTTTGTAAAAATAAAATCAAAGTAGCCTAGAGTGGAAACAAAGTAGTAAGTTTGGGGGAGAATTATAGACGATTTCTCAGATAAAGGCCTCATATCTCAACTATACAGAAAACTAGTCAAATTTATAAGTATATGAGTCATTACCAAATTAACAAATTATCAAAGGATATGAACATGCAGTTTTGGAAGAAGAAATCAAAGCTCTATATAGTCATATGAGAAAAAAATGCCATAAGTCATTAATCATTAGAAAAATGCAAATAAAAATGACTTTGAGCTTCCATCTCACACCCATCAGATTGGCTAAGATGGTAGGAAAATAACAAATATTGTAGGGGATGTGGAAAAATTGGGACACTAATACTGTTGTGGAACTTAAAACTGATCTGGACGTTGTGGAGAGCAATCTAGAATTATACCCAAAGGGTTCTAAATCTTTTTTTTTTACTTTTTGAATCAGCAATTCCACTATTAGGTCTTTTTCTGAAGTTGATCAGGGACAGAAAGGGGGAAAAACCTGTATGTTCTAAAATAGTTATCGCAGCTGTCTTTATGGTGACAAAGAATTGGAAATTGAAGGGATACACATCAATTTGGGAATGACTGAATAAGTTGGAGTAAGTGATGGAATAGTACTATGCAGTAAGTAATGATGAGCAGGGTGTTTTTAGAAAAAAACAACATGAAAGACTAGCATAAAATAATGCAGAGTAAAAAAAAAAAAAAGCAGAACCAAGAGAATGCTGTATGCACTAACAGCAATATTGTTCCAAGAGTAACTCTGTTGGAATTAGAATGACTAATCTGTTCTGAGTAATATAAACATTGGGTTTATGAAGGAAAATGTTATTTTACTCCAGAGAAAGAACTAACAGATATATGGAAGTACATATTATATGATATTTGTGTGCATCTACACATATGTTATAGATAGATAGATGGATGAATACAGATACGTTCATAAATACACACATATGTGTATGTGTAAATGTTGTTCTCAAATGTGGCAAGGCATTGAGTGAGAGGGACAACTTGGCACTCAAAATGTAACAAAATAAATAAAATAAATATAAAATTAAAAAGAAACCCTTTTCAGTACACATATCCTGCCCTGGAATGTATCACTATTTTTGTGTTGTTTACAACATTTGCATAGAAAAATGGCCTATCTGCAACTCAGTTATATTTTCATTTCTCTCTCTAATCAAACTGGATGTATAACCAACACACAATAATTTTGTGTGGGGCAGCAACAGGTTGAAGTATTTATTTACATACAAACACTGACATATTAGGCTACTGTTTAAAAAGGCAGCTATATTATTCTGAATGTTAATTTACTATGATTTTTTTTTCTAGCACAAGAACTTTATGTACAGTTTTGATACTGGTCTTTCATTTGGTAAAGAGCAGACCCACACAACTTGTAAACTTCTTCTGGCTGCGGACAGGTTAGACTAGATAGAGACAGACTTAGGAAGGTTGATTGCCGCGGGTCACACGACAAACAGGAAAGTGTGCAGTGTCAATGCTACATCATCCTTGGGTCACCAAAATCCTTTGGCAACGTGCAAGCAAACCACCGGCATATGTTGTGCAGGCCTGGTATAGAGGAAAGAAATCTGGAACAGGAATCAAAAGACCAGGTAAATCCTAAGGCAAGAGGAGTTTTCATTTGCATGTATGAGGGAGGGATGTGTGGGGTAAATTCAAAGGATATTTCTCCTCAATAGGGACCATTCACCTTGATAAAGATGATCTATGCCCTAAAGAGTCAGGAACTGACCACTGCAGCCCATTCAATGACTTCAAATCTGAAGACAGAACTAAACAAGGCAAACTGTTTTTGTTGTTTCTGTAGTTGTTGGGACAATGCCATCTTAAAAGAGGCATGGGAGCCCTCATCATCAATATAATGGTGCCATGGGGTAAAGCACACGTTACTTATTCCAGTTATACCTCTAGAATCAGTAGAGGTCAGACCATAGATAAAGTGAAAGTAGGAATTGTAGGATAAAGGTGGGACACATGTTCGAACCATGCTGTGGAGGACATCATGGAATGACAACATAAGGGTGTGTTATGCATTACTCTATAGGAGTATAGGAGACCAAATGAAAGTTTTTTGAATAGAGGAACAAAATTGTCAAAACAGTATATTAGAAAGACAATTGGTGTTAGTGGTTTGAACAATAAATGGAGAAGGCATAGAGAGGAGTGTGGAAAGCAGTTATGAGGCTTTTATGGTACCGTGTGCAAAAAGATATGAAAGTCTGAATTAGAATTTTACATAGGGATTGGAAAGGAGAGCTAGATTTAATCAATACTGTACAAGTTGTATTTGGCAACTGATTAGATGGGATACAGGGTTAGAATTGAATTATAAATGTATTATAATCCTGGGATAATCTTTATATTATAGAAGTGCACTTATGATTGAAATATCATTGAAAAGTATTAGTTATCCTACTCTTTAGAATTGCAAGGGACCTTATAGATGTGATTTTATAGACAAAGGAATTGATTCCCAGAGAATTTAAATGACTAGACTAATATCAGTAATAGGTGGTATCATAGCTCAGATTCTAATGCTAATAAAATAGAACAATAGCAGTAACAATAATAATAGCTACATTTATACAGTTTAAAGGTTTCCAAAGCACTTTACAAATATCTCATTTCATCCTCACAATTATGTTCTATTATTATTATTAACCCCATTTTTAAGATGAGAAAACTGAGGCAGATAGAGGTTAAGTGACTTGATCAGGGTCACACAGCTGTTAAATGTCGAAGGCTGGATTTAAACAGTGATCTTTTTAACTCCAAAAACCCCAGTCTTCTGTTTCTAATTTCAATATTCAGAATTTCAAATAATCAAAATCTTTAGCAAAAATCATGTCATACTTGCTCAGTAATATTAATATTATTGTTCCGAATTCCAGCTGAGCAGAGATTCTTCCTCATGTGCTATATACAATTCACTTAGATTACACACAGTATTATTACTGAGCAACTTTCAAATGAATATGTGTGGTCCTGTTTAATTTGGGATAAAGGCTACATGCCCTATATTTATGTGAATTGTTTTAGTATATTCAGTCTGTTTCATTTAACAAATTTGTCTGCACAGTAGGAGAGCTAGTCAGTCATTCTTTCTTGATCTTGAATTTGCATAGATAGGAAATGTCCCTTTGTAAGTCTTTTCAAGGTTATTGAGTCTTTCCCTGTTCATTACTGAAGCAGTGTCAAGCAGTATAATGTAGCACAATATTATCTCTCTGCCCTTTTATCTACCCATATTGTTTGAAGAATTTAATTCATGCTGTGCAAGCATAAATAAAAATGAATCACAAAGAAAATGAGGTTTTTCTAACAAATATATACACCTCATGTACTCAACACTAAGGATCTTTCACATATCCAGCTGAAACATTCAGCCCTGTTCTAAGTAAATGTAGAAAGTTGTAAGTACAAATCTCACTGGTAAAACCTAGTGTAGTTAACAGTGTCATGAACCCAAAGAAAAGGCTAAGACATTTATTATGTATGCTAGCATCTTTCCTGGACTCCTCCAAAATTCAAAAAGTAAGTCAGTACATTTATAACTGAAATTTATATACCTCTTTAAGATTTGCAAAGAGTTTTGCAAATATTACCTCAGTTGATTTTCAGAATAATTAAAGTAAAGTAGCTGCTATTATCCCCATTTTACTTTCTGAAAAAGGTTAAGTGATATACCTAGGATCATACAGCTAATAACTGTCTGAGTAAGCCTTCAAAATATTTTTTTCTTGTCTCCAACCAAGTTCATCACTCTTATTCTCTTTGACAAGCTGCCTATCTCTGTATAATTCATTGAGATCCTATAGCACCAATATGATATTCACAGCACCCATGGTGGCTATAAATATGCTGGTGTAGTTCTGAATCACAAAATGTAACAGACCCTCCACATGGAAGAAAAACCAAAATATGTATTCAACCATCAGAGAGCTAAATCCTTCATAGCAACCAAGAAGTTGGTGCACATAGCTACTGGAGAAATCACCAACATCCCCAAGCTTTCCCTCTGTCAGGCCTTCAAAACCAATCAGGCTCCCTTAAGTAAAAATACACTTCTCTCACTCATGATCGCTGCTTTAGCTCCATGATTCTTGCTATCAGCTCTACTCATGTTCTCCTTTGCTCCTTCCTGTTCCCCCAGTACAACAAGTTCCTCCTGCCTTGGACCTCCATGTATTTATATTTGGCCTATTAAGGAGCAAGAAAGATCATCAAATTCCCATTACCATTACATTCAGCCCTGAGATCTTTCACATGCCTTACATAGGACAATGGAAGTTTAGGGGTAACTGGTGTTAACAGAACTTTACAGCAATATAACAAGGATAACACACAATAAACACAGAAAACAATATCTTAGGGTGGGGCTTGAGCACAAGCACCCAATCAGTCCCCTTCAAACAAATGGGACCCAAAATCTTGTGGTAAGGGGTAAAGGTCTCTCCTTTATAATTCTCATTTTCCTTATTGCAAATTGGTATCCAATATTGATACAAATTATTAGAACTTAATTTCCTTAACTGTTATTTCAATAACAGATTCATTCTTTCAATTAATCCAGATGTTTGTCGATCATATGGCATATGATATATCCATTCTATATTGTTTAATATACAATGCATCTTCATTTCATTACCTTTGAAATGTCACTTTGAATCTGTATTGGGGTTCCATAATATAGACTTATGAGATCTAGAGTTTTACAAGTATTTTTCTGGGTCCCATTCTCATGACAAGTTACTAGTACACCTGAATAGGTGTCAACACCTATTCAGTACATATAAATTTTAATTTTTAACTTAGGGTAGGGATCCAATACCATTTATTTGCCAGATATGAGCTGGAACTTTTCCCCTTGCTATCTCTCCAATTACTACTTAAGGAACAGTTCATTCCTTTTCTAGTTGACATATATGGCATTCTTCTGCTACCTATTTTAACAAGCAATATGAGATACTAATACCTCAATCTTGTGCCCACCAATGTGTTACCTGGACATCTAAATGTCTGGCCATTTGGTTGTCCCATTTTGCTAGAACTGGAACATCAGTTTGTGTCAGAGTAGGGACAGTATGTTGAGTAGCATTCTTTCCTAGTTGATCAGCATGTGCACTATACTCATGTTCTGCCATGGTGGGGGTCATGTGGGAATCTACATGAAAAACTAACAAATTAGTAGCTAAAGACACATACCATATATCTTCCCATACTTGTTTGCCCCAGACTTGTTTACCATGAATTTCCCAGTTTTCTTTTTTCCACATGTGCAGCCATGTAACTAATCCATTAGCTATTGCCCATGAATCAGTAAATATATGACACTGTCCTCTTTGTTCTGTTTTATTGACTTGATGTACTTCAATAAGTTCAACATACTGACTACTTTTACCTCTCCCAACACTTTCCAAAGTCCCCCTAGTATGTGGGTTATAGGCTACTTCCTTCCAATGTCTTTTGTGAACCAAATATTTTACTGTCCCATCAGTATTTCTCTTTTGTTCTTCATTTAATCCAATATATCCTTCATTTCATTTACCAAGGACTGTACCAACTATTGCTTTGGTTCAGGGGGTGTATCATTCCCTTCAGTGTGTATGTTTGCTATGGATTCATGTAGAGCAGAAACTCCACTTTTGCAGGTTTTAGTTCTATTTTGAATATTCCATTTTCATTTGATTATGCTAGTCTCTTATGCATGTTGAATTCTGTGAGAAGCTGGGGTACTCATTACCTAGGTCATAATCGGGATTACAGTCTTTAATATCACTTCATGACCCAGAGTCCCCAATATGCAGGTAACAACTGCTTTTAAAAAAGTATATATTGAACTTCAGATGAAGGTAGTTTCCTAGAACAAAATCCTAAGGGTACATTTTGGTTTTGTTGTCTTTGCTGTAAACTCCACCTTTCATAATCATCCTGTATAGTCACTTTTAATTCTACTGGGCCATTTTGCATAGGTCATAAATCTAGAGCCAATTGTCTTGCCTTCTTCAAAAGCTTTATTCAGCATGTGTCTCCAATCAAATTCATAATTCTTCTGAGTAACTTTATGTAAGGGTTTCAAAATCTGTCCCAGAAACAGAATGTAGTCCTTCCAATATCCAAATAATCCTATAAAGTTTTGAGCCTCCTTCTTATTCATAGGAATAGGAAAACCTGGAATCTTTTGTCAGGATTGTGGAAGAATCTCTCATAGCTCCTCATTCTGTCACATACTCCCAAAATTTACCTTTTGAGTTGGTCCTTGAAACTTTACAGTGTTAATTTCCCATTCGTTGCTTTCATCTGCCCAATCAAAAATGTTAAACTCTTCTCCACTCTTTTTACATCTATTCCCTGTATCATAATATTATCTATGTAGTGGTTAAGTTGCATACCAGGTAACTCTAATTCCTCTAAATATTCAGCCACAAACCTATGACAAATAGTGGGGTTATATAAATATCCTTGTGGTAAGTAGGTAAAAGTATATTGTCTGCCCTGCTAAGTGAAAGCAAACTGGTCCCATTGTTTAGAATCTATTAGGATAGTAAAGAAAGCATTGACTAAATCAATAACTGAGTACTAAGTCCCATCATATTTCTGGATCCTTTCTAATAACATGAAGGTATCTGGAGCAGTAGTATACAAGTGGAGAGTCACCTTATTCAATTTTCTATAATCCACTCTCATTCTCCCCCTCCCAACTGACTTTTGTACTGGTTAGACAGGATTATTCCATTGGTGGCTGTAGGAACTAACACTCCTCCCTCAACATATTCTTTTATAGTAATGTTAATTTCATCTTGCCCACCTGGCATACACTATTGCTTTAAAGTAATTATTTCACAAGTCTCAGGTAAATTGATTGGGTCCATGTTTATTTTTCTCAGTAAGAATGTATTAATTCTTATCATTCCTAGTGCAAATTGATATCTCACCTCAGGTAAATTTAGAGTCATGCCTCTCAATATATGTATAACCAATGATTTATTCAGAAATGGCTATGAATGTGTTGGTATATTTCTGAATCACAAAATGTAACACTCTCCCCATGGAAGACAAACCAAAACATTTATTAAAAAACCAGAAAAAAACAAATCCATCATAGCAACCAAGAAGTTGGTACACATAACCAATGCAGTGAGCACCGCCATTTCCAGGCCTTCCCTACATCAGACCTTCAAAGCAAAACAGACTCCCTTAAACAAAAATGCCTATCTCTCACTCATGCTAGCTGCTCTGCCTCAGCTCTTACTCCCAGCTCTGCACATGCTCTCCTCTCCTCCTTCTTGTTCTACATTTCCTGTTCTACGCTTTCAGCATGCTCCTCCCTCCATCTGTTCCATGTGATTACATTTGGCCTATTAAGGAGCAGGAGAGATCTTCAAATTCCCCTTACCATTACAGAGCCCAAATTAGATTTACCTTTCTTGCTAACCCTAGTGTTTTGTATAATGCCTAGCACATAGTAGTAGATACATAATACAGTTGTAGAGGGATATTTTTAAAAGTCCAGCATTTCAGACTCCATTATTTTAGTTTTCAATAATATTAGCAGCTAGCCTTAAACAAGTCCATAGTGAAAGCTGAACTGCAAGAATCCTGTAAACAACCTACTTCAAAGACACAGATTTTTTTTCCAATTTAACACACTGTGGACAACTGAGTGCTACCAGTACAGTTAAGTCATAGCTATGTATGAGTAGACCCAAGAAGGGTCTATTTAGAAGCACAGTAAATAGTCCAAATTATTTTATAGGCTTGGAAAAAATAAAAAGAATAATTAGTTTCAAATATGCTGTAATAAAGTGTTTCCACTACTGGCTTTTTTTTATCAGTGTTAGTGATGTTTCTGGTATATTTACCTGAAACAACCTAGCAGAACAAGATTTGATGTAATGTTTGGCCTGGTAAATTGCTTTCATGCAACCAAACTTTTCTTCAGAATCCCAGAGTGCAACTAAACCCTAAAGAAATAGAACCAGAGATTATATGAGAGCATAAATCAGTCAATATTATTATGATATAGCAGATGGCAGAGTGGGAGTGTTAGATAATTTATACAGAGCTTGTCTTAAAGCCAGGAAGACCTAAGTTCAAGGTCTTACCTTAGTACAGTCTGTAAGACCTTTTCAAATCATTTAACCTCTTATTGTTCTAGGTCACTCTCTAAACTATAGAGAATATGCTAACCTACATTGGTAGAAGGAGATTCTTCATCTAGGAGGTTTCTAAACAAATAAAAATACATATCCGGTACCCATCCCATACTATGTAACAATAACCTAAATTGAAAAGATTAAATATTAATTAAATTGCTCTTGGCAAAATTATTAACTGACCAACATAAATTTAGACTCATCTTTAAAAGTTCAGACACTGAAAATATTTATTTGTATCTATATCTATATTTATATATATACATATACATACACACATATTTGTATATATTCGGATTTTTAAAATGGATATATGACATCATTGTGCCACCATGATTGATATTATATATTCCCACACTCATATAGACAGTGTGACATAGGGCTAGAGAGTTGCCTCAGACTCTGGAAGAGCTGGGTTCCAGTTTCACCTCTGAAATATTTTACTGTATGATCTTGGTCAAATCAACTAACTTCTCAATGCCCAGACAACTCTTTCAGAATGACTACAAAGTGCAGAACAAATATAAATCAGCATTGGAAGCAGATGTTTCCTTAGGGGAGAATTAATTGCACTGATGAAATCACAGAATTTGACAAAAATATGAATATGACATATCTATATCTATCTCTTTTTATATCTCCCTATATTTATCCCTAGTTTTCTCTTCTCTCATTTTCCCTCTCCTCCACATTCTCTCACTAGCACTATCTATCTATCTATCTATCTATCTATCTATCTATCTATCTATCTATCTAGTCTAATCTATTCTATCACTTTTCCATCCATCCATACCCAGACATTTCATATCACTGATATAGAAACTCCTGTTGTGGACCTACAGTGATAGCACTTGTCAAATGCTGGGGGGGATTGAAAGGTTAAGTGATTTGCCAGTTGTCACACAAGCAGAATGTATCAAAGGCAAATAATAAACCTCATTATTTTTTACTCCAACATTGGCCCTTTTATCTACTTCATCATGCTGCTTCTATTATTATTATTTTTATCACTATATATACAAACACATATATGTATATATCCATATCTATATCTATATTTATATGTATACATCTATACATGATTTTTATGCATTACGATTTATAAAATGGGTTTTATATATTACCCAGTTCTGAGGGTGTATGGTATTCTCCATTAGCTCTCTGCATCGCATGGTCCAATTATCTGCCATATGGTAGGCAGCCCTCCTCCACACTCTGGAATGCAGGAATAAACAAAGGCCGGTGAGTTTGGCACTGGAACTTGGTGAGCAGAGAATGAAATTCTGGTGTTTCTTGTCTTTGATGTGGCAAATTGTCTACCCCTCTGATTCACCTGTGTATTAATGAATGGCCACAGGTGATGCAATAAATGAGAACCAGAAGGACAGTGCAGGTGATAGGGACAGTGGGTCATTGTCTGGAAATAAGAGAATTGGAATGACAAACATTCCATTTTCCCCTCAAAAGCCTAACTTTGATGAACAATGACTTCTAAGGATTGGTTTAATATGTGGTTTATACTTCATATTATCCATGGTATTTAATGAAGGGGAAGGTAAGCCAAAGAATGTATGGCTGATTGTCAACTAATTAAAGAACAATAAAAGTTTATTATAAACCTAGAAAACATAAATGTTAATGGTACAAATCAGCAGAGAAAAACATTGCTATTCTTAGTTTTGAGAGCATGTCAAGAATAAGTCATCATAAATTCACTTTATCTTGTATAGACAACAGAAAGAAATTTGGCAAAACAGTAAAATAATGAAAAAAATATAAGAAATTATTAAATTCCTACTATATGACTACTATTACCCATTTATTACCTTTGGATAAATGAACTCAGATGTTTGTTAATATTGAAATTAAGGTATTCATTCCACATATACAACTTACCAAAACTAAGGCATATATTGTATAGGACTCACAACTGAAAACTACTTACACACACAAACACTCACACATACATACTCACTGTATATGTATATGCATGTGTATATATGTATGTAGTGTATGTCTACATATAGTGTTACATATAAATGATATGTTGTGTACTTTCATGAACAATGACTTTTAAGAGATTAAGTCTATATGTGTTTTATAGTCTAAACATTCAATAAAAAAAACTAAACAAAACCAAATTCTCCTTCAATGACAAAGAAATGAGTTGATTGTAAAAAAAAAAAGTAAGACTCAAAAGTTTATGAACCCAAGAAAATTATAACTATCATAGGTAAAATTTATAAGGGATGAATACACAAATACATATGTCTATATATATCATATGCATATGCATGTATGCATTTATATGTGCATGTATACATGAATGAATTTATAGTAATTCATCTCCTTGGCGTTTCACCTTGAGTTGTCATTCGTTAATGGTGTCTGGTTGTCACAGCATATGCTGGACATATATGTTATATAGATACTATTAAGGTACATTTAAGGATTTAATAATGGAACAAGGCCCAGCTATGAATTTAACAGTGATTCTGCACTCCATCATGAAATATTGCTTTTTTTGCTTTAATATGCTTTTCCCCTTCAGAGAATCTTTAGAATGACAGCATTTTCTCTACAATTGTCTTTGTACTAAGTAAATGCCTTCTGGCTTGTTAAAAAACATGAAATCTGTTATTATATCAGAGCATGAATACATGTTCTAGACTAAGGAAAGAGATTAGAAACAACAAAGATAAGGGCAGCTATGTGTTGCAGTAAATAGAGCATGGGCCCTGGAGTCAGGTGGACCTGAGTTCACATGTGGCCTCAGACACTTAACACTTACTAGCTGTGTGACCTTGGGCAAGTCACTTAGCTCCAATTGCCATGCCTTCCCCCCTCCAAAAATACAAAAACAAACAAACAAACAAAAAAAAAAACAAAGACCATAGGTGCTTAAGTTGTTTGCTATTTCCTCATCGTAAGATCCATAATGCTTGAATTTTTGATAAATAAATGAGTAGCTCTAGTCTCTATCAGCTATTGTGAGTTGGAATATTCTGGAAGCTACATTAACTCTTCTAAGCTACCACTATTCTTGTATTACAGTGAAAGAGTTTAATGTGTTACAAGGGATCTCTGTCTGGTTATTGAGTTGTCCTCTCAAGCTTCGTATTCCTTAAACAGAACTTGTCATCTTAATTTCTGACAAACCTACAGTGTGTTTCAATTTCCTTATTTCCATTTATGCTGTCACCAGTTCTCCATTCGTCCGTGCTCTAATCCTGAGAATTATTGTAGAGTATTCCTTTCCCTTCATTCCATGTTTATAATCTTTGAGGTCTGTTGAATCTTCCTCCAAAGTGAATTTAGGCAATTTTCTATTCTATTCTATTTCCATAGGCTAACCTCAGGGCTAAACTGCAGCAATTTCTTAAGTGTTCCATCTTCCTCTAGTCTCTTTTCCCTCCAAGCCATCCTCCACTACAGTCAGATTAAAAGTAAATGGAAATAGAAGGGAATATACATTTTCTCAGTGATTTATGGTATTTATAAAGATTGACCATATATTAGTACATAAAATTTTATACATAAAAGCAGAAAAATTTTAAGTATCCTTTTTAGATCATAATGCAATAAAAATCATATCTAATAAAGGACCAAGAAAAAAATAGATTAAAAACTGATTGGAGGTTAGACAGCCTGATCTTAAAGACTGAGTGGGTTAAAGGACAAATCATAGAAATAATAATTTCATGAAAGAGAATGACAGTAATAAAACAACATATCAACACCTATGGGATACAGCAAATTTAATGATTAAAGGAAAATGTATGCCTCTAAATGCTTACATCAATAAAATAAATAATAGACTAATGAATCGAGCATGCAATTAGAAAACTAGAAAAACAAATTAAAAAATCACTAATTAAACACCAAATGGTAAGTCCTAAAAATTAAAAGTGAACTTAATAAAATTGAGGGTTAAAAATATATTAAATTAATAAATAAAAGTAGGAGTTGGTTTTACGAAAATAAAAACTGTTAATTTAATTGAGAGAAGAAAACCTAGTATCAAAAATGAAAAAACTGCATATATCACAAATGGAGAAGCAATTAAAGCAAATATAAGGAATTACTTTGCCTAATAATATGCCAATAAATTTAACAATTTGAGTGAAATGGAAGAATATTTACAAAAATATAATTTGCATAGATCAGGAGAAGAAGAAATAGAATATCTAAATAGACTTATCTTAGAAAAAATAATTGAACAGGTCATGAATGAGCACTAATTCACTGTTGGTGGAATTGTGAACTGATCCAACCATTTTGGAGATCATTCTGGAATTATGCCAACAGAGTTTTTAAACTAAATTTAAATCCTTTGACCCTGAAATACCACTGCTAGCTCTATTTCCAAAAAATGATTAGGGAAAAAAGAAAAGAATACATATGTTCTAAAATGTTTGTTGATGTTCTCTTTGTGGTGGCACAGAACTGGAAATTACAGGGATGCCCATTGATAGGGGAATGGTTGAACAATAATGGTATATGATTGTGATGGAATTTTTCTGTGCTATAGGAAATGATGAACTCAATGATCTTAAAAAAACATGGAAAGATTTGAATGAAACAATGAAGATCAAAATGAGCACAACCAAGAGAAGATTGTGTGCAGTAATAAAATATTTTCCTAAGAATAACTTTGACTTATTTTGACTATTATAAATACTCAAATTAACTATAAAGGACATATGAAGAAAGGCATTATCTGCATCAAGAGAAGTAATAAATAGAAGTATGAATAGGATAATTTTATACATACATGAATGCATGTATAAATACTTATACACTTGTGTGTGTGTCTTTGTCTAGTTGTAGTTATCTTCTAGAGCAGAGGAGGTATAGAGAAGAAAAAAGGAAAAATACATGATAATTTTGGTATATATTTTAAAGGAATAACAAGTTGTATATTTTAGATTTGTAATTTCATGTGCAATAATATCTTTTTTTATTGTACAATGTTGTGGAAATGTGTGTTTTATTCCATAAATTAAAAGTAAAACACTTTTGAAAAAATAGGATTTTAAAAACCTGTTTTTTCTAGAGCTACATTAAAAAGTCTGAATACAAACTGTGAGGAATAATAAGTAAATTGTTCTAGCTTTTTGGAAAAAATAAGAGAACATGTATAATGACAAGAATAAGAGAAAAACAAGAAGAAATAATAATTTCCTTAACTTTTGCTAGAATTAGCAGGTTGGGTCCCCAGAAGGCAGGTACTTCTACTCTCAGAAAACATGGTAAAGACAGTTAATACAAAAACTTCTTCTAAGTGCATCTTTCCCACAGAAAGATAGTATTCATGGTGGGAGGAAGCTTAAACTTAGACCATAATAGCAATGAGAAATATTTGTAAGAAATCATGTGTAATGAGGTTTAACTCACATCACCTGCTCTAGAAAGCCCTTTTCTGTGTATTGACCTCATGCATAAACCTTGCTGTTAGTGTTTGTCCTTTGTTCCTGAAGAGAACCAATGACCCAAAAGGGTGATGTCTTGACTTGTGAGAGAATTGGGTTTGAGCTAGGGAGAACCGTGTGAAGTTTTCAGCCTCACTCTCTCCTCCAGGGTCATGAAAATCCCATAGTCACACAAAGGTAAAGAAAACAGGCAATGGCTCAGGATGATCAGGTACTGCTAGATCACCAACTTTCACATTTTTTTCCCATTGAATCCCTTGGTATTTTGTTCTTCAAGATGGATTTTGTTATTTTTTTTCCTAACTCTATAAAATAGTTCTTTTGTAGTTTGATTGGCATGGGAATGAATACGTAAATCCATGCTCATTATGTTGGTGAGGCTTACTCATGAAGGGTTAATATTTCTCCAATTATTTAGATCTATTTTATTTGTGCTAAAAAATATTATGTAATAGTTCTCATATAGTCCCTGGGTTTTTCTTCCTGCTTGAAGCTTTAAAGTATAAAAGTTTGGGTTAATAGAAAAAAAAGACAGCTTTCTAATAATTATATCCATTTAAAAGTTGAACAAGCTGCCATGCAAAGTGCTGTATTTCTCCTTTCTAGAGGTACTGAAGCAAAATGGAAAGGACTTTTGCCCAAGTTTCAAAAGATGTCAGATATTTTATAGTGTGGGTTCTTTCTCAGGTGAAGGTTGGAAAAAAAAGCCTTTGAAATTTGCTTCAAATCTAACATTCTCTATGTACAGAGCTAATGATTTATAATGATATAGAAATTCCTACCCACACACTGGCACCCAAACCCTCCTCCTCCAAGAACATATGTGTATACAGATAGATATAGAGGTAAAGATGATACAGTTATGGGCTGACTCCATTAAAATGTAAATATATTATGAAAGAACAGTTCCTTTCTGGTAAGATGATGTTGGGCTGTGGGGCACAAGGGGAAAAGCATCTCCAGATTCATTACCAGCAAAAAAAATTAATACACTTGTGATAGTAATGGAATAGAAAGATCCCCCTGTATTGGCTTGGTTTTCAAATTGATTGTGTTAAAACCCAGAGCTTGTTAATCCCACCTGTGGGATGGACTTGTTGATGTGAAAAGAGAGTCCTGAACTGGGAGGAGCTGGTGACATAGATTGGAGAGACAAGAGAGAGGCAGAAGAACTTTTTGGAAGCAGCACCCTCGTGGAGGCAGAGAGAGAGACTAAGAGAATTGCTGGGGGCCACCTTGAATCGCCCTGGACTTTTGAGACTTGCCCCCGGAGCTGCCAAGGACTGAGGAGACATGGCTGTTTTGCTGGTACTTTGTCTGTCTGTTTTGATGTTGTTTTGCCAGATTTGTCCACTGGTGAAAGACAGTCCTGTTGAAGAAGTCCTGGAACCTGGCTGTTGGCTAAGAGCTCCTGAGACTGTCCTGCAGACAGAGAGTGAATACTGTCCACTGGTGAAGGACAGTGCTGTTGTTGCAGGGGTCTGGGAACCTTTCTGTTGGTTCAGAAGCCCTGAAGAAGGATTTTCTTGTTGTATGTTTACAGAAATCCTGGGAGAGGGTTTTGCTAATGTTTTCAGGGGTTCTAGGACTGTTCTACAGACTGAGGATGAATTAATGAAGGGACTGGCAATGTGTCTTGTGGCCTTGCTAAGCTTTGTCTCCTCAGTCCTTGGCAGCTCCAGGGGCAGGTGTCAAAAGTCCAGGGTGATACAAGGTGGCCCCCAGCAATTCTCTTAGTCTTTCTCTCTGCCTCCATGAGGGTGCTGCTTCCAAAAAGTTCTTCTGCCTCCCTCTTGTGTCTCTCCAAATCTATGTCACCAGCTCCTCCCAGTTCAGGACTCTTTTCACATCAACAAGTCCATCCCACAGGTGGGATTAACAAACTCTGGGTTTTAACACAATCAATTTGAAAACCAAGCCAATACAGGGGGATCTTTCTATTCCATTACTATGACAACACTAAACTTGCCTACAGTGCTCCATATCTGAGTGTGTTTATACAAAAACAAAACAAAACAAAACTTGGAGGAATTTGTGTCTCGGAAAATTAATAAATGCATTTTCATTCCTTTGACCATGTTATAAAATGTTAACCTTATAAATTGACTTACCACTAATTGCTTTAAACAATGAGAAAGGTCAAAGCCATTCAAGTTCAGTGCTGTCTAACAATACTATGGTTACAAGTCTGGAATTTAGATTGATTCATCTTTTGATGTAGTATTGGGAAATTAAATATTATGATGCTATAAAAATTCCTCAGAAATTCAAGTAACTTTAAATTGATTCGAACTTTTTTTCTTTGAATTCCCATGAAATTAAAAAAAATCTTCTTAAAAGAACTAAAATTATAACCTAGAAAATATTTGATTACATATGTGCTATTGTAGGTATTTATTTTTTCTCATTAACACCTTAGGATGTATTCATTTATCAGAATATCTATTGTCACCTACCTTAGAGATAGATGAATTTAAATTTTCTTAGGGATTTGGATATAGAACAACAATTGTTTGGTAATTAGCTAGGCACAGAGAAAGGAGTGGAAAGAGAGTTTAAAAAACAGAAAAAAAGGAGTTCAGAATAAAGATTCACTAAGGTGTCAGTACCAGTACAAGTAAAATGCCACAGGAGAAGATATATATATATATATATATATATATATATATATATATATGGAAGGACATGGGAACCATGGGAAGAAGGAAAGGGAATAATCATTTATTATAGTTGACTTTTTGCCAGAGACTATGCTAAGCACTTTCTCAATATTGTCTTATTTTATGTTCATAACAATCTTGTGATGCAGGAGTTGTTATCTCCATTTTAGAGTTGAGGAAACTGAGGCACACAGCAATTAGTTGACTTTCCCATGATCATACAGCTAGTAAGTGTCTGTCTGGATTTACAATCAAGTATTCTTTACTCCAAGCCCATTCACTGCATCACCTAACTGCTTGAGTATTGTAAAAGGAAAAAAAAAGAAAGAAGTCAAGTTTAAAGGAACTATAGAAAGGGAGAAAAAAATACATGGAAGACCAATTTTACCTCACAATTTTGTATAGTAAAAGCTCTGATAGTAAGAACTCACTATCCATACTATTCACCGTTTGGTAAAATGGCTCTAAGGGGCCTGGAGTAGGATATATTAACATTGGAAAAAACATTTTGTCATGCATTTAGGGGACTGAGTTTGCCCAGGTCCAATTTTTCAATGTATTTTGTTCTGAGAGTTCAGTTCCCAGAAAGCCCATCTGCCAGACCTGCATTGGAGTAGCTATACACACCCGGAAAGTTTGCTAATAATGCAAGAGCTAAAATTGACTTAATGAAAGCTAGGCTACTGTCTTTCAAACTCTTCTTAAGAGTGAATAAATTCTGTGGTTTTAGCACAGGATTGAATTCAAATATTGGTTCCATTTATTAAGAGGACGCAGAGGTAACCAAATCTCCTATTATAGCTCTCTGACCATTTACTTAGAATTAGACAATCTTGGCCTAAAGATGCTATTTTGATAGTTTAGTCCTGGTCATTTATGTATATATGATAGTTATACATTCAACACCAAAAAGGAGGTACATTCATATGCAATTGAAATATTTAAATTTTGTATGCTCTGGGTTTCATTTACTCTAAAATATCAGAGCATGGAAATTAAAAACAAGATAAGAGACACAAATATATTTGTATAAATAAGTTGCACTGCACTATTGCATTGTGAAACAAAAGAAAAAAAAACACTTACTAAAATTTCATATTTGACTGTTTATTTTGTATGGAATTTTAAAAATAAAAAGTTCATTATTTTACTTTTGTGATTGGCAACTGGTACCTCTCCTATTCCTGTGTATAAGTCTTATTCATTGTTCTAATTGTTATTGATGCTTTCAATCTATGCACCAAATAATTGTCATAAACATGGTACTTTATTTGTTGAAGTTGTAGTTTCACTTAACAAAAAATTAAAAAAAAAATACACATTGATCTTGACCCCAGTGTAGTGTAGTGATGCAAGCATTGGACTTGGAATCATAGGATCAATATACACTATAACTGAAATCATTTGCAAGTCACTTAATCTCTCAAAACCTGACTTCTCTCACTTGTAACTTGAGCACATTCCTGCAAATGATAGGCTTGGGGGAGTGGTTTGGGTCTGAAAGAATTCACTTAGACAACATCCTCTTTTAGCCATTCGGAGCCTTATTTAATGTGAAAACACATGTATCTTTACTGTAGTCACAAGGTCTAGTAAAACGTGCTGATATTTAGGGAAGTATACGGAAAGAAAGTTTTACAGCCTGTTCAAGAGGATGATGTAATTTTAGAGTTTTTATGTTGGTGAAAGATTAAGGACAGGATTGTTAGGGCTGCATGTGTGAGAGACACTGAGGCAGTTACAAGATGTCAGGGGGAGTGCAGTAACCTCTGAGGGGCAGGGGCTTGGAGATATGGAGGCTGACTCTGCCAGGCCGTAAAGGCCGACATGGCATTGAACGCAGGGTCGTGGGGGCCGACTCTGCTGAGTTGGGAAAGGCCGACTTGTCACTGAGCGTGCCCCATAAACATGGACTCCTCTTAACACATACTCCTTTGCCCTGCACTCAGGAGAGTGCACGATTGGCTCCCACATGACAGGTGACAAGGGGGCAGCCAGAGGGGGTGCACGTGGCTTTCTGAGGGACTTTGTTGGGACAGCTTTGCCTGGAGGTTAACGAACCAGGGATAAGGGAGTTTTGGGCACAGTGATGCAAGAGTGATACTCTGTGTGGCAGTGCGTGAAGGACTTCCAGGAAGGACGTTGCTACTTGGTCTCTTACAACGTACTTGGGAAAGAACATGATTGGCCCCATAAGGCGTGCCCCCTCAAGATATAAAAATTGGGGAGATAGAGGAAGTTAGTTAGTTCCTGCTTAGTTCCAGTTCCACCTGGAAGTGAGTTAGTTCCTGTGCCTGTTCCTGTGCTTGCTTATGGTGTTGTTAAGCTATAATGGAATAAACAGCTTCGCATCATACTTTCCGTGTCCTGGGTGTTCTGTGGGGGTAAGTTCTTCTTGGAGACAAGAAGCCGGAGACGTCGGAAGACCTTGTATAAGGTAAGATAAGGCTGGAGTTGGGACCGGGACCCCAACACAGGATAAGGCGGAATCTTATTCTAAGAATTTTAGGGTTTTATGGTTAGTTAAAGATTAAAGACAGGATAGGGAGGACACAGGTTATACATGAAGAATGAATGCTGGGAGAGGGGGCACAGGATAAGGGAGATGAGTAATTCTTTTGCTCCAAGTTAAGGAGTTTTATGGCATTTCAGGATTAGGGGGAAAGGATATTAGGACACTCTCAAGTTACAGGATGACCTACAGAATAAGCACGCTCCCAACAACCCTCCTCTTCCAGAAGGGGCCTCACAAAGTATGTGAAAATCAACTCTTAATATTCTTCTTAACCCCTATTACTATTAGTAATTACTATTACTAACCCTCTATAAATAGGTTACTATTTATATTCACATAAATAAGTTTTTTTTTTTAAACGGATAAGACGCTTTGTATCTGTGAAATGTTTATATGAAGAAGAGTAGCTATTTTCATTTTTATATTTTTCTTATTTGTGATTACTCTTTATTAATTAGTAAAACCAGTCTTTAAAAACTGATTTTCTTTTAGTTGAAAAAATGCTATTTTAAAGACTATCTTCAAAATCAACTACCATGTATCCACCAAAATTATGCAAAATTCCTTGAAATGCCTATTAATATCTTCAATCAATGTCCTTTTGATCATTAATATTAGGAAGTGCAATAATATGTGAGACATATGCTCACGTCAGGTATTAGCAACTGCTTCAGAGGAAAATCCAACATACAAAGTCCAAGTTAAAGAGTAATTTCATGTATAAAGTGAGGTACTACTGAATTATTTTCTTTACACATGACATTGTGATGATTGTATCAAGTCTTACAACCTTGCAGAGCCTCTTAATTGAGATATATATGTACTCACCAGAGTTTGGTCCAACTTTCCCTTCAGGAAAAATATAGAGTGGATGAGGAATGCCTGTTCTCTCTCTCTCTCTCTCTCTCTCTCTCTCTCTCTATCTCTCTATATATATATATATATATATATATATATATATATATATATATATATATATATATTAAAGCAATCAGGGTAAAGTAACTTGCGCAAGGTTACATGGCCACTTATTTCTGTGTGTGGTGGTGAGTATCTGAGCCCAGATTTGATCCCTAGGTCATCTCGACACTGGAGCCGGTGCTCTTACTAGCTGAGCCACCTGGCTGCCCCGTCTAGATTATATATTGCAATTGGTTGGACAATCTATATAGGTCACTTATCATTCTATATAATGATACTCCAGTTCTCAAGACTGGATCATTAGAAACCATGACCTCATTCCCTAGGGAAGTTATCTAAATAGTTTCTGAACTCCCACTTAAAAGATGATCTATATTTATTAGTGAGTACATACTCACGTCAGTCTATTTAGTCAGAACCTGATCATTTTATGCTTTATTTGTAATCCAACTATATATAACAGTTAGTTTGCCATTGGCCTAGTAAGTACCCGTGCTTTCCCCTATCTTCTCCTGCTTTCCACTTTTGTTTTAGGCACAGTAACAAAATTAATGCTGTCTTTGCTTCTGGAAAAATTTAGAAAAATTTATCATTCATTTCAGGCTCTATATTAAAACTACTTGTTTGCCACTATGATATATGCTTTGTCACACACTATTTTAGTGTAAAAATTTTGAGCCTTGGAGGAGACACCTAAAGAAGGTGAGATTTGACCTGAGTCTTGAAGGAAGTCAGGAATGGCAGAAAGTAGAAGTGAGAATGTAGAACATACAAGGTATGTATTTTAAACAATAAAATGACCCATGGAGTACTTGAGTATGATGGATATGTTGAATATGACGAACATCAAGGAAGCCAGCCTCACTAGATCATAGTGTATGTGGAGGTATGTAAAGTACAAAAAGAAGAGAAGGGACCAGAATGTGGAGGAATTTAAATGTCAGAAAGAAGACTGTATATTTGGTCCTGGAAGTAATAGGAGGCCTCTGGAGTTTATCTAGTAGAAGGGAAACATAGACTCGTGTTTTAGAAAAGTTACTTTAATAGATACATGGAGAATGGATTAGAGTGGAAATTTGAGGGGGGTAGGATAAAAACAGAAAGCTATTGCAATGGTCTTTATATTTAACATTCTATGGCAGAGGTTCTTAAACTTCTGTGTGTGTGTGTGTACACACACACACACACACATACAAATATACATGAAAATATATTCCTTAAAATTAGTTTATCTTTTAATTCTATACATTTGATTTTATGTATGAGTAGAGATGGTACCACTTCATTTTGGACTTGATAATGTAATTAAGTAAGAGTTTTTATTTGAGCATTTGATTGAATTAAAAAAAATATTTTCTCCCTAGGTATGACTTAGCAAAACTAAAATCAAGCGGTCTCAATGGACCTACACATGCCTTTAAAAGCCTTATTATAGCAAGGGCCTATTATTTTCACCAGATTACCAAAGAGGACATACACACAAGCATGCACACATGCACACACACACAATGTTACAAAACCCATGTCTATGGAATTTTTCACCTATGTCCATAACAAAAATGCTTTTTTTATTTGAATAAATGTATTAGAAAATACTTTCATCTTTTGTATTCTTATTGAAAGCATCCATGGGGTGACTAATTTTAGTATCATATAGGACAGTATAGAAAAATTTCTTGTCTTTTTCCCATATAATTTTGATGTCGGCTAGGATCTTATATTTTGAAAGTTCTTCACTCTCTGTAGTTTGGAGATTACGATTATTTGATCTGGAATTACCATTATTGGTCTTGAATTTTATGGATCAATGCTTTTCTAGGCATTTGTGGGCAAGAACTTGGTGTATGACAATTTTATGATTTCAATAAAATTTAATGTTTGAATTCTCCACAATATTTTGAGATCTCTATGGGATTTTTCACCTATTAGTTCATGGAAGAGATCAAATATCTAATGTCCAATTTTAGGAACTAGGTCATATCTTTCTAAGCATTTGATAGATGCCAAATTTTATTGGTGTTAACTGTCTACAGTCTGTAGCAAAATGTTTCAGTTTTTGTCATATCCTTATGTAATCTATATTAAAAACTAAATCTGGACTCCATTAACCATTCTATAATTTTTAATAAGAGTGATCCGATGCAAATCATCATGACTGAATCTTTTATTAGACATTTATATCTGAAATTATTATTGTCTGACTTCATGTAGATATAGACTCTTGAAGGATTGAGGGACTTTCCATTCTTGACCTGGATCTTGGCCATTTCAGAGCTTGCAATGAAAAGTAAAAAAAAAAAGTAACAATTGAGAAATCCAGTGATGATGCTTGATAGTTTCAAAAGTGTTTCTGTACTTTTTAAAATATATTTTTCACATGCTCCCTAGAATGTCTATCAATACTCTTCCTCCTTTCTGGAAAAGAAGTGTTAATCTTTCTATAGATGACTCATGATCATTTAATGTTTTCATTTATATTGTATGGTAGATTTTTTGCTTTTGTTTTTTTTTGGATACTTTCCAAACCTGCCATAGTCCATTGTACATTAACATTTTATATTAACACTGGGATAGGGGAACTTCTAATTAGTTTAAATATATTCTTCCCACTTAACTTTGATTTCATGGTGCCAGTAAATCTTCTTTATTACTTCAGCACTAGCTTCTCCTTGAAAACATTTGTGTCTTAATATCAGTGTATTCTGCTTGGAGGGGACTAGGGTATCATCTTCATTCATTGGTTCAGTGCGATCCCTATAGTCCAATTCAATGCCTGACATTGTTAACTATCTTTGTATAGTTATAGAACTGTATGTATTTCAAATTTTGGTTGCTGTGATTTGTGTTTGTTTTTGTTGGGATTTTTTGTGATCACTGAAAAATTTCCATGAAATGAAGTAGTCATTTAATATTTTGATTCAGTGGAGCCATGTAACTTTATTTCATTACTATACATTAATTCATTAAAAATGAATGAATAAATGAAAGCGTAAAAGAGAATTTATTGAGAATTTACTATATATGAAGAATTATACTAAGCACTGAGAATACACATAGAAAAGCAAGATACTCCTTGCTGAAAAGGAATTCAGACTCTAATTAAAAAAGACAATACATACAGGAATTTATTGTTATACAGAAGATGGCTCAAAGCTAATAGTCCTTAGAATGCTGTGGCAGCATAGCTGTAAGAGGCAATGTTCTTGAATTTAAAAAGATAATTACAATTGGTGACTCCTTAGATAAGCATATGTGTGGCCAAATCCTCCTTGAATCTTGTGAGTTTGTAAAAGACCTGGGTTACTGGGAAGAGGGAGTTTCTCTGGGCATTTGAGAGTAACATATTCTGAATTCCTTTCCACAAGTTTTGGGATTTGAGCAGGGTCAAGTTGTGGTGTTTTGAGTATCTATGCCCTCTAGTTCCTTGTTAGAATTTAAAATGTGGATAATTCTTTCTATTACTTTTATTTTGAAGCTATATTCAATTCTATTAAACCTATATAGTGATGGATAAAAGACTTGGCAGAACCATATGTGACTTAAATTGTTTCCTTCAATTATGCTAATTTTTATATAAATTTTCCTATCATTGTGTTGATGGATGTATTAAATAAAGAACAGTTTTTCACATGGACTGAGAGTATGTGAGTATTCTAAGAATACTTTATTTTGTATATTTGCCATACATTAATATGTCATGAATGTGTAACTGAATCAATGGGTTTGAGTTAATTGATGAAGAAAGGCAGAATATAAATGTCATGTTACTTTCAGGCAGCTTTTTCAGGAATTAGGGAATTGATAAAAAGTTACTCATTACAACTCAGGACTTTGAACATCATTTGATCTCTTCAGCTAATATAATGTTTTCTTATATGTGTTTATATATTTTATTTTGTTAGTGATAATAGCTATTAATGCTATGTAAAAGGTTCATGAATAGAATCTGAATATCCTTGAAGGCAGGTATTTTTCTTTTGTCCCTGTGTCCCTAAGACCACGAATAGTGCTTATTACCAATAAAGTGCTCAACGAATGCTTGTTGAGTCATATATAATTATAATAACTAGTGTTTTCAATATTGTGCCCAAAAGAAAAGGGCTGCTATAAATATTTTTTGCAAATGTAGGTCCTTTAAATTGTTTTTATCATATCTTTGGGATATAGACTAGTAGTATCGGTATTCACAGTTTGGTTGCCCTTTGACCATATTTCCAAATTGCCCTTCGTATTGGTTGGATCATTTCACAACTCCACCTGCGTTAGTTTCCCAATTTTCCCATATCTTCTCTGACATTTATCATTTTCCTTTTTTGTCATATTAGATAATCTTCTAGGTGTGAGTTGCTTCAGAGTTGTTTTAATTTGCATTTCTATAATCAAAAGTAATTTAGAGCATTTCTTCATGTATCTATAAATAGCTTTGATTTCTTCATCTGAAAAGTGCCTATTCATATCCTTTGACCATTTATCAAAAGAGGAATAACTTGTATTCCTAAAAATCTGACTCAGTTCTCTATATATTTGAAAAAGGATGCCATTATCAGACATTTCCCATAAATATTGTTTCCTAGCTTTCTGCTTTCCTTTTAATCTTGGTTGCATTGGCTTTGTTTCTACAAAGCTTTTTAATTTGAAATAGTATTTTTTTTTAAATTTTGCAGTGCTCTCTGTGTCTTGTTTGTTCATGAACCTGTGTGTTGACCATCTTTAAGGCATTAAGAATCAGCCAAATAAATTCAGAACAATGAAAAAGTAGAAGAAAATGTAAAATGCTTAATGGAAAAAACAACTGACCTGAAAAATAGAACAGGAAGAGACAATGTCAGAATCATTAGGACTACTTAAAAGTCATAATGAAAGGAAGAACCTGGAAATTATCCAGGAAATTATCCAAGAAAACTACCCTGATATCCTGGAGCCAGAGGGCAAAAAAGACATTGATAGAATCTACTGATCACCTCAGGAAATAGATCCCAAAATAAAAACTCCAAGGAACACTATAGTAAATTTTCAAAACTATCTTATCAAGGAAAAAAATATACTGCAAGTGGCCAAAAATAATTCAAATATCAGTAAGCCACATTTGTCATTACACAGAACTTAACAGCTGGAACCTTAAAAGATCAGAGGTCTTTGAACATGATATTCCATAAGGAAAAGGAGCTAGGACTATAACCAAGAATGACCTAGCCAGTGAAATTAAGGATATTGCAAGGGAAAAAAATTGGTTATTCAATGAAGGAGAAGGATTTCAAGCTTTCATAAAGAAGAAGACCAGAACTGATTAAAAAAAATTGATCTCCAATATCAAGACCCAAGAGAAATTTAAAAAGAGAAATAGGGAAATAGGGAATAGAAAATATAATGGATTCCATGGATCTGAACTGTTTACATCCCTACATGGGAAGATGATGCTTTTAATCTTTTGTTTGGATGATTCTTAATGACTCAAAGAGTAATTAGCTTCTTCTTGCCCACTTATAACTTTTAAGGAGACGTTCTCCTCAGTTAGCTTCTGCACTTCCTTTTCTATTTGGCCAAGTATATTTTTAAGCCATTGTTTTCTTTATCCAAGCTGCAGACTTTTTCATAATTCTCTTCCATTACTCTTATTGCTTTTTCCATTTTTTCTTCTACCTTTCTTATTTGATTTTTAAGCTGAATCAGCCACCACAGGGCTGCTTCAGAGCTCCTGGCCTGCAGATCATAGGGGGACCAAGCGTCCAGTCTGAGACATAATCACCCTTGCTTTAACCTTCTTGGATCTGGATTGCTATCTAGGGTGGAGGTCCTGGGGTGGGTGACCAGGAACCAGAGCCGGTAGAGGCTTCAGAGAGGGCACCCAACTAATAGCTCCAGCAGTTATGAAAACCCCAGCAACTGGGATGAAGCTGCCCTTTCTGATAATAGAGGTCTACTGTGTCAAAAGCCTCAGAAGTCAAGTAATTGAGCGTCAATATGAGCAAGCAAAGGAAGCAAAGCAAACAGAGCAATGTGACATTAGACTCCTATTTTGGGGACAAAATGGATCAAAGCATGGAACAGATGGAAGAGAGTGAAGTCAGAACTCCTTTACCAAATGTTTCTAAGAAAACTATGAGCTGGTTACAGGACATAGAGGATTGTAAAAAGGATTTTGAAAATCAAATAAGGGAAGTGGAGGACAAATTGGGAAGAGAAATGAGAATGATACAAGAAAATCATGAAAAGAGAGTCAAAAACCTTACTAAAGAAAATAACATCTTAAAAAACTGACTAACTCAAATGGCAAAAGAGGCTCAAAAAGCCAATGAGGAGAAGAAGGCCTTAAAAAGCCAAATTTGCCAGATAGAAAAAGAATCTCAAAAGGTCACTGAAGAGAATGATTGTGTCACAATTAGTTTGAAGCAAACAGAAGTGAGTGACTTTATGAGAAATCAGGATACTATTAAACAGATCCAAACAAATGAAAAAATAGAATGAAATGTGAAATATATAATTGGAAAAACCACTGACCTGGAAAATAGATCCAGAGGATATAATTTAAAAAAAAATTTGGAATACCTGAATGCCATGATAAAAAAAAAAAAGAACCTGGAAATCATCTTTCAAGAAATTCTCAAGGAAAATTTCCCTGATGTTTTAGAACCAGAAGGCAAAATAGAGGTTGAAAGAATTCACCAATCACCTCCTGAAAAAGACCCCCAAAAGGAAACTCCTAGGAATATTATAGACAGGTGATGGACTTCCCAGATTATGGAGTAAATATTACAAGCAACGAAGAAGAAACAATTTGAATATTGTGAAGACGCAATCAGGATAACACGGGATCTGTCAGCTTCTACATTGAAGGATTTAAGGACTTGGAATATGATATTCCAGGGGTCAAAGGAGCTGGGATTAAAATCAAGAATCACCTACCGAGCAAAACTGAGTATCATGTTTCAGGAGAAAATATGGTCATTCAATGAAATAGAGATCTTTCAAGCATTCTTTATGAAAAAAAACAGAGTTGAATAGAAAATCAGACATTCAGATACAAGAAGCAAGAGAAGCATGAGAAGGTAAATAAGGAAAAGAAATCATAAGGAACTTACCAAATTTGAATTATTTACATTCCTACTTGGAAAAATGATACTTATAACTTTGAAACTTTTCTCTGTTTGAGAATAGTTTAAGGGAATATAAATGTGTGTAAATATGTGTATATATACATACACATACATATATATACATATTTGTATACATATTTATATGTGTTTATATAGGAGGGTATATGGGCATATGAATACATGTGTGTGTATGTGTACAGATGACCAATTTAATAAAAAGGGATGGTACTTAAAAGTTGAAATTGATAGGTGAGAAAGAAATATAATGAGAGCAGATAAGGAGAGACAGAATGGGGCAAATTATCTCATATAGAAAAGGCAAGGGAAGATGTTACAATGGAGGGGAAGAACAGGAAGGTAAAAGGTAATGGGTCAATATTACCCTCATTGAATTTGGCTTTGGGAGGGGATGACATACACACTAAATAGGATATATTACCCTACAGGAGAGTAGAGGGGAAGGGGATGACAGGGTGGATGATGGAGGGGAGGGCAGATTGGGGAAGGAGAGAAGATGGAAGCACACACTTTTGAAAAGCAAGAAGGAAAAACTAGAGAATAGAACAAGTGGGAGGCATGATGGGATGGAAGGAAACATAGCCAGTCTTTCACAATATATCCACTATGGAAATATTTTGCATAGCTGCATATGTACAACCTACATTGAATTGCCTATCTTCCCGGTAAGGGTGGTCACAAGGGAGGAAGAGAAAGAATCAGGAATTCATAATTTCAAAATCAAATGTTTAAAAATATTATTTTTTCTTTTTACATGCAACTGGGAAATAAGATATATAGGCACTGCTATATAGAGATCCATATTGAACTATTTGAAAGACAGAGGGGGCATGGGGGAGGATATGAGAGAGAGCAGATTGGGGGATGGGGTATACCGTAGGATTGCTGTTTTGGGGAGGTGGGTAGGGGAAAGATGGGGAGAAAATTTTAACTCAAAATATTTTGGAAATCAATGATGTAAACTAAAGATAAACATGTAATTTAATTAAAAAAAAAACACTGACCTGGAAAATAGATCCAGGAGAGATAATTTAAAAATTATTGGACTACCTGAAAGCCATGATCAAAAAAGGATCCTAGATCTCATCCTTCAAGAAATTCTCAAGGAAACTTGCCCTGATGTTCTAGAACTAGAGACCAAAATAAGAATTGAAAGATTTCATCACTCGCCTCTTGACAAAGATCCCAAAAGAAAACCCCTAGGAATTTTATAGCCAAATTCCAGAGTTCCTAGGTCAAGGAGAAAATAGTGTAAGCAGTTAGGAAAAACCAATTTGAATATTGTAGCAATACATTCAAGAAAACACAATATCTACCAGCTTTTACATTAAGGGATCAAAGGGTATGGAATGTGATATTCTGCAGGTCAAAGGAGCGAGGATTAGAACCAAGAATTACCTACCCAGCAAAACTGATTATAGTGCTTCAGGGCAAAATATGGATATTCAATAAAAAAGAAGACTTTCATGCATACAGGATGAAAAAAAACAGAATTGGACAGAAAATTTGACTTTCACATGCAAGAAGCAAGAAAAGCATGAGAAGGTAAACCGAAAAAAAGAAATCATAAGCAACTTACTAAAGTTGAACTATTTATATTCTTACATGGAAAAATGATAATTGTAACTCATGAGACTTTTCTTAGTATGAAGATCGTTGAAGGGTATGCATATGTATGTATATACATATATGTGTGTACATATATCATATACCTATATACATATATGTACATATACATATAAATGTAATTATAGGAGGATGTATATGTATGTGTGTACATGTATATATAGACAGAGGGCATAGGATGAGTTGAACTTGAAGGGATAATATCTAAAAAGCAAAATTAAGAGGTGAGAGAGGAATATATTGGGAGAAGGAGAAAGGGAGAGATAGAATAGGGTAAATTAGCTCATATAAAAGAGGCAAGATAAAACTGTTACAATGGAAGGGCAGAGCAGGAAGTTGAAAAGGAATGAGTCAACCTTATTCTCTTTGGATTTGGCATTTTCATATTTCTTTAGAGTACTGCATTTGAAAATCACCTTTTTATTCAACTCTTGTCTTGTCCTAAAGAATGCTCGAAGTTTTCTATTTAATAAAATATTCATTTTTCCCTTGATATATTATACTCAGTTTTACTGGGTAGACAATTCATGTTTGTTATTTGCATTCTTTTGACCACCCCCTCCCCCCTGCAAAAATCATATATCAATGCCTCAGATCCTTTGATGCGGAAGCTGCTAAATCTTGTGTTATCTTTACTATGGCTCCACAGTATGATCTCTCTCTCTCTCTCTCTCTCTCTCTCTCTCTCTCTCTCTCTCTCTCTCTCTCTCTCTCTCTCTCTCTCTCTCTCTCTTTTTCTCTCTCTCTCTTTCTCTCTTTCTTTCTTTCTTTCTTTCTTTCTTTCTTTCTTTCTTTCTTTCTTTCTTTCTTTCTTTCTTTCTTTCTTTCTTTCTTTCTTTCTTTCTTTCTTTCTTTCTTTCTTTCTTTCTTTCCTTCCTTCCTTCCTTCTTCCTTTCCTGTTTTGAGGGCAGTGGGGGTTAAGTGACTTTCCCAAAGTCACATAGCTGGTAAGTTTGTCAAG
>NW_027185764.1:35976415-35998935 GCF_028583685.1 Petaurus breviceps papuanus | reverse complement strand
GGGTTAAGTGACTTTCCCAAAGTCACATAGCTGGTAAGTTTGTCAAGTATCTGAGGGAGGATTTGAACTCAGATCCTCCTGACTCCAAGGCCGGTGATCTATTTACTGCACCACCTAGCAGCCCCTATGGTCTCTTTCTTATTGTTTGAATTATTTAAAAATACTTCTTATCTAAGTATATTCATCTCCTTTGCAAAATTGTTTCCACCTTAATATTCTTTTGTATCATAGGTACCATTGTTACGTATAATTTCTGTAGTAAAGATTTTCAGTGCCCTCAGATTCTTTGATTTTCTTTCTTCAGATTTTAGTGGCTCTTGATTTCCTTTCCCATTTTATTTCATCTACATTTGGGATTAAAGTCAGGTGTGTGTCTGTGCTTTTTATTTAAATTGTGATTTCTCTACTGATCAGTAATTACCTTCCTGTGAGACACAGATTAAAAATTCCATTGACAAAAAGCAAAATGAAAACCTTGTTGATGACTGGGGAGTGCTTATACAGTCTTTATTATGCTGTAGTACTAGAATAAAGAAACTATTCATGTCTTTAGTCCATTTTATGCACATTTGTAGTTTGCCTACTTTAATGGGGTACACAATCTGCACTGAGGCATTTATAAGTGTTGGAGACATCAGTATTTCTGATTTGTTCTGCTATATCTTGCTTTTTTTGTGGTACCAGCACACTGTTATATATTCTGTGTCAAGCAGATAATCAGAGCCATTATGAATAATACAACACTGCAATCTTATGATACATTTGTGTATTTCTTAGATTAAGAGATGGAGTCACAGCACCCTAACTGGAGTCTTAACCCAATCAGTGACATAATCAGAGCCCAAGTTCTTAGCATTTCAGTATCGTGCCAGATCAACATAGCTACTGTAACAGCGGCAGGGTAGAAAGTTTCTAGTTTACCTCACGCTCAACCTAGCTGGAATTCCCATACTTTGCTATCCCTGCCTCCCACCCCAAGTAGAGACAAGTTGAAATTCGATCATATTGTCATCATTATTATCATATTTCGATTTGGAAGGACTTACCAGTGTCAGGAAGGTAGTACAATATGATTCTGATGCTGAGCAATAGAAGTGATGAAAAAAATCTTATATAATACTTAACATCTTCAATTATTATTTGTAAAGTATGGTGACAGCCATATCTAAGAAGATTTCTGTGTTACTAATAACTTGACCTTATTAATCCAATATTAAGAGTTCAAGTTATTCTCCTCTTGCATCTAAAGCATTAAAATTGATTATTTATTATTTTTTTCTTACTATTTTAATTTCTATCTTTTCTCTAAAAGCAGACATTTACAATAAGGAGTCTTCTTAGGGCCAGCATAATAAAAATCTGCCTTCACAGCTCTTCTATAGTCTTCTCTTATATTCTGTTTTTAAAGGACCACTGAGGAATTAGAGGTGGGTCAAATGGAGAAGTATTGTATCTGCCCTCTCCTTAGGTGTGCCTGATCCTCTGTATTCCTGAAGAGGCAAAATTTAGAAGACATATGGTAAATTGTACATCATTAAGGATCTAGCCACTCTCCTCACTGTCCCAATACTAAGGCAAGGCAGCAATAAAGAATCTGGGGAGTTCAAATCAGCCCAAGTGTTCTTTCCTTAATATTATTTCCTCAGGAAAATATGAGTAGCATCATGGCTAAAATAAATTTTCTTTTTTTATTCTTTTTGCTCAAGTACCCTGACTTCGAACAACATTGAGTATTTCTGAAAACTGATGAATTGTTCCTTTCAGTGAAGGTACAGAATAAATTGTAACTTGGATTTCCTGGTTAAGGAACCACAGTATTAGGATCACTTACTTTAAACAGTGAATATTCTAGGAAGTTAGTTATTAAAGACAACAGGCAGAATACATAACACAAAGTTCATAACCACTGACAGCAGGTTTTGTGAACTACCAACAGATTAGGTTATAAGAACCATACTTAATTAACAGTGACCAGAAAATGACTTAAAATTCATAACATGTTAGAAATTAAAGGGATTGTAGAGGTTGTCTAGTCCAGCCTTCTCATTGTATAGATGAGGAACCTGAAACCTAGATGTTTGAAGTTGTAACATCAAGACCAGAACTACAAACCAGAGATTCCAAGCTAATAGTGTCCTTGTGGTACAGAGATGAGGAAAGCAGTAAAGGCCTATGTGATAAGCCTTGGTTGATTTAAAATAAAAACAATAATAATATTGTTGTTATAATCCAATACAGATATTTTTTGTCAAGCTAAACATATTTTCAATTAGGGTAGATGTCTGGATTCCAATCTTACTAGTGTTACTTGACCTAAGAATTGCAGCAAGCACTGTGGGCTTTAGATGATATCAAACATCATTAAAATGCCAGAACCAAGACATTAACTGGTAACATAACATAACATTTAACATCTTAACAGATCCCCATCTGAGTCCAAAAGATTAATTGTCTTTAGATTCTTATCCTTAGGAATCCTCAGCTTGGTCAAGAAGGCATACAGAAGCTATAAACTGTTCAGAATATAGAGAGAAAAATGTTTATGCCACAACCTTGCATTCTATCAGTCTTGCTATATCAATCTTAATTTTATTCAGAACCCTGGAGTTTTCCTTTCTGCTTTCAATGTTTAGCTCATGTAGAATTGAAAAGTAAAATAAACCATATTGAATGGCATAGAGTTATGCCCACAGAAACAGAACTTCATTCACAGCTTTACTTTAAAACAAACCTTAAAGACTTTAAAGACAAACATTTTGACTATAACCTTAAGTCTGTACTAAAACTATACTCAAAAACTACTTCACAAGGATGCTGTATATATCAAATTTTAAATTAGGATTTCAATAACTTAGCCCTTTAAAGTAGTAGCAAATCATCTTCTCTTTCTTTATCCAGGAAATTAGTGAGTCAAAAATTACATGAGCAAGACTGGCACATGTATTCTAAATTTTCTAACACACTTTTTTATGCCTCCCTCCTTTGTAACTTCTTATAGCAATCTTTCTAATTAAGGTTGCAGAACACTTTTTAAACCAGTCCAACTATATTTAACTGTCAAATAGATCTTTCAAATTGTTAATGCAATCCAATAAGGTATCTATTTTTAGTAGGATGAAGTTATGTTAGTTAGAACTTTCCCCTACATTAAAAAAGTCATTCTCATATTTAAAAAGCTCAAAGAAAATCATTTTTCCCTTTTCTAACTGTTTAGATTGAGTTTGACTATTGTTTAACTTTATCACTTTGTCTCTTTCTCTCTCTCTCTCTATGTGTGTCTCACTTTCTCTCTCATCTCTTTTATTTTATTTTTTCCTCATATTGTTTAAAACAGTGTTTCATAATATACTAGGATAAGTATGGAATAGCTGTTTGTTGTTGTAGTCTTCATTGTTCCAGAACATACTGTGTTACGTTCCTTTTGTCCTCTAATCCATGTTATGGAGTGACATAATAGTTCCGAATCTTGAAATGGTACTATCTAAGTTTGAGCCCATCCCACTTTAACCAGTACTCATCCATGATATACCGCACCTTACTTCTATTTGATATTGAATTGTACTTGAACAGAAGGTGCAGAAAGAGAACCAAATGTGAGAGTCTGGGAATTTGAAGTCATTGGTAATATTTGCAATCATGAAACCAAGTGGTCTAGGTACAAATGTGACAGTGAAAAAGGGATCTTTGAAATGAGTAAGTACTAAAAATGTGTTTTTAAGACTACAAGACCCAGCATGCCATTAATTGATGAAAGTTTAAATAGTCTAAAAACGACTTTTTCATGAGAAATTGTCTCAAATTTTTAATTGAAATCACCAGGAAGATAACATTCACTCTACAGGAATTGATGAATATGTGGTGAGGCAGAGGTTGCTAGAGAGTAGAAACAGAACTAACATGGCAAGTGTGGCTTAACTCTTGCAGGTAATAGGAAATAGTTAATCTTTCCTCGCCAATTTGGATCACTTCTCACCTGATCAGGCTTGGGTTGACACACTCCAAATACTTTGTGACCTATAAACCTCTCTTCAATGTGTGCTTGCTAGCTCTTTGAGTTCCAATTGGCATGGAGACCCATGTCAAATGGGGGGGAATTGCAGTAACCAATGAGGTATCACAGTGGAGAAAAGGATTAGTAAGGACATAGCAAATTTTAGTGATGCATTTGTGCACTGGTACATAGTGCCCCTCTAATACTACTCACAAAAGGGTAATATATAATATGCTGTATACATACCTGAACCCATCAATCAACAAGAAATTTATAAACTCTTATTATGTGTCAGCATTGTTCTAAGTATTAGTGATACAAAGAAAAGCTAAAATTATGTACCTGTCCTCAAGAAGTTCACTTTCTAATCTGGGAGACAACATCTAAAAATCTATGTTGTTTATAAGATGTAATGTGTTAATGGGAGGGGCATTCAGAGGGATATAGCTAATAGTGTGACATAGTAGTGGGGTGGTTGGGATGAATAAGAAAAGCCTCTTGGGGAAAATGGGATTTGAGTTGAGCCTTCCAGGAGGTCGGAGGCAGAGGTGAGAAGAGAAAGTACTAAATTGCTTGGAAATGCTAGAGAAAAATATAAATAGAAGGCAGTTACCCAGAGGTGGCCAGGTAGCACAGGAGTAAGAGCACCGGCTCCAGTGTTGGGATGACCTGGGGATCAAATCTGGGCTCAGACACTTAGCACCACACCCAGAAATAACTGGCTGTGTAACCTTGAGCAAGTTACTTAACCCGGATTGCTTAAAAAAAAAAAAGGCAGTTACCCAAATTACACAGCACTGCTAGGAGACAGGAAGGAAGAAAAGATAAGATACACAACTATGTATGTCACCTTAAAAAAGTGTTCCAATTTGTAATAATTCATAAATTATAATAAATATCTAAATTGGTTATAGATTAATCTTAGAAATCATAGGGCTTCTCTCATGAATGAATAATTTAAAGACATTTATTGAGTGTTTATCATGTGCCAGAGGCTGATAGGTGGCACCATGGACAAAGCACTGGGTCTGGAGTCTGGAAAATCTGAGTTCAAATCTGCCCTCAGATACTTACTTGCTATGTGACCCTGGGCAAGTCACTTACCTCTGTTAACCTCAGTTTTCTAATATGCAAAATGAGTTGCAGAAGGAAATGGCAAACTAGTCTTTTTGCCAAGAACACCCCAAATTACATGTTGAAGAGTCAGACATAACTGAAACAATTTAACAATAACTAGTATGTGGCAGAGGATGTGCTGGGAGGTGGGGGTATAAATATAGAAAGTAAGATAGGCTGTACCTATCTTAGTTTTTTTATAATTGTGAAAAAGTTTACAAATAGAGGGGGGTGGTGACAGGAAGGGATGTTTTATTATGGGAAGTCTCAGGAATGGTGAATGGAATTATGGGGAAATTTTGATATATCCTTTCCAAGAATGGAAGTGGAGGATGATTACTGTTCTTAAAGGTAAAAGAGGAGGCAGAGAATTGCATGCACTGGATAGCATGCCACAAAAGTGGGCAAGGTATAGTGAGCTAGGTGGTTCAGTAAATAGAGCACCGGCCCTAGAGTCAAGAGGATCTGAATTCAAATCTGTCCTCACACACTTAACACTTATTAGCTCTGTGACCTTGGGCAAGTCACTTAACCCCAATTGCCCTGCCCTCCTCCCTCCAAAAAAAGAAAAAAAAAGTGTTTCATATGCAAAAAGAAAAACAAACAAAAGAAAACCAGGAAAGAGAAATGTTTATAAAAACATTTTTAAATTATAGCTTTTTAAAGTAGGAATCCTGCTTTTTTATGTCTCTGAATTTCATTTTGATCTCTTGCTGTAAATGTATTTTTTTAATTTATAAACATTTCTTTCTGTTCTTTTCTTTTTAAAATCATTATCACTATTTCTCCTTTATTTCTTAAACTGTCTCCACACAACAGCCCTCCCTTTAAGAAACAAGTATAGCCAAGAAAAACAAATCATATGAGAGTAAAAGAGAAATTGTTGTTTGTCATTCGTTCTTGATTAGAACCATAAAATCAGGAAGGAAATGCCATGACATGCAAGTGAATTGTATTTGTGAGGAAGAGTTGTACAAAGTCATCAGCCTCACTTTCTCTGGGTCTAGTGACAAAATATAGATCAGGGTGACTGGAGTGCTATGGGGGACCTTGACCTTTTTAAGTTAAGGTCTTTACCAGGTCTCAGTTTGACTGAGGCAATGCCCATTCAGTCATTTAAGACTAGGTAAGAAATGAGGAAAAGAATGGCATCTTTAGCTAGCTAGAAAAAATCGTTCTGGCAGGAGAAGTTCCTCCAGGCTTCTGGCCAGAACAGAAACAATTGCTTTTTACACTCACTCTGAGCCATCAAGACTCACACAATGACCAAATGAGTTTGCACTGGGACCTATCATTGGCTGATCAGTGAGAGTCAGAGTGATTTAGTTTTAAGACATAGTCAAGTAGCTCCATTTGAATGCCAATGGGCTTTATTGAAGCTTGGGTTTTTTCCTGAGTTCTTTTTGAAATTACACGGGACAAAATAGTTAGTTCTTCCAGTTCTTGAGAAAATCATGTGGAATAAATAAATATCAAAGAAAAAAATCTAGCCCCCAAACTCCAAGACATCTTGAGAGATTTAAGTGATCAGAATTTATATTCCTTTGGACAGAGCACCCACATGTGAGGTTTGTCGTGGTAGGTAAGCTCCCAAGTATTTTATCTTGTCAGCAATTATTTTAAATGGGATGTCTTTATTCTTATTACTGAATTTTATAGGTAGTATACAGAATTGTTGCCGGTTTGAGTTATATGAGTTTATTTAATATCCAGCAACTTTGCTGAAGTTCATTATTCCAAGCACGTTTTAGTTGATTCTCTAGGGTTCTGTAAATCATATGATCTTATCTTCTGTAAAGAATGATAACTTTGTTTCCTCATTGCTTGTTTTTATTCTTTTCATTTCTTTCAATTGTCTTAAGGCTATAGCTAGCATTTCTAGCATAATATTATGTAACAGTGATGATAATGAGCATCTTTTCTTCACTGGTAATCTTAATGGGAAGGCTTCAATTTTATCCTTATTACAGATAATTCTTGCCCTTGGTTTTGGGTGGAATGTACTTTATCATTTTTAAGAATTTTTCCATTGAATTCTAATGTTGTTGTTGTGTTTTGTTTTGTTTTTATAGGAATAGGGTGTTGTACTTTATCAAAAAGTTTGTTCTTTTGTTATTTATATGGTCAATTTTGTTGAGAGTTTTCCTAATATTGAACCCTGAATTCCTGAAAAAAATCCTACCTGGCCATAGTGTATGATCTTTGTGATATATTGCTATCATCTCCTTGCTAGTATTTTACTTTAATTTTTTTCATGAATATGTATTAAGTACATTGTTCTATAGTTTTCTTTCTCTATTTTTGTTCTCCTTGATTTAGGTATCAAAACCATGTTTGTGTCAAAAAAAGAATTTAGTAGGACTCTTTTATCTATTTTTATCAAATAGCTTATATATTTTGGGAATTAATTGTTCCCTAAATGTTTGTTAGAATTCACTTGCAAATCTATCTGATGCTAGTGATATATTTTTTTTCCTAAGGGAGCTCATCAGTGGCTTGTTTTTTTCAATTTGTTTTCATAAGATGAAATTATTTGTTGTCTATTTCCTTTTCTTTTAATTTAGGTAGTTGATATTATTAATATTAATACATTTCACTTAGCTTTTCAGTTTAATGCTATGTAATTGTGCTCAAGTCCTCACAATTGCTTACATTTCATCTTCATTGTTCATATATTCACCATTCTAATTTTTCTATCAGTCCCATTAGTTTTTTGTTATTGTTGTTGTTTTGTTTTTGAAAGCAATCGGGGTTAAGTAACTTGCTCAAGGTTGCACGGCCAGTTATTTCTGATTGTGGTGCTAAGTATCTGAGCCTGGATTCAATCCCCAGGTCATCCCGCCACTGGAGCCAGTGCTCTTACTTACTGTGCTACCTGGCTGCCCCAGTCCCATTAATTCTTGATCAACTTCAATGAAAAAGGGCAAAAACTAGATATACTTTTGGTAGGTATGCTTGATTCAAGAATAAATTCTTTTTGTCTTCCCTGCATCTAGTGCTTTACCTTAGGCATCTCTCATGGTCTCACTTCCTCTACCTCTCTGCTCACTCTGTCAGTGATACCGTTACTTCCTCTGGCTTTTCCTCTATTTGAGCAAGTCCAAGATCCCTAGCCTGAGTATTTTTTTCTGTTTTTTAATATTGCATAAAATATTTCCTATTTAGCATCTCCGCCCATAATTTCCTAATGGCATTTCAAATTCACCCTGTCAAATTCATTTTCTTTCTCTACAAGTCTTTCATCTTCCTAACTTTATTATTATGTTTGAGAGGCACATCATGTTTCTCTTCAATAAGTTTACAACTATGAAGTAATTATTTCTCCCTTCTCCCTTAACCATCATATCTGATTCTTTGCTAAATCTTATTGATTGTGCCTCCAAAAATATCAGATGTTCATCCTGTTCGCGGAGGTACTGTACTAGTCCAGACAATCACTAGTTATCGCCTGAACTATCAATCAATCAACAAGTATATGTTAACACAAACAATGTGTCAGGCATTCTGCTAAGCAATAAGGATACAAATGAAACAGACACTATTTTCAAGAATATATATGAGTATATAGAGAAGAAATATGAAAAGAAGAAATATAAAATATTAAAATGCAAGGTAGTTTGAGAGAGAGAAAGGAATCCAAAAAGGCTTCCTCTAAAAGATGGCAATGAAGTGGCATCTTAAAGAATAGTGTGATTCTGTCAGGGAGAAGTGAGGCATGAAAGCATTCCAGGTATGGAGGCTACTCAAAGGCACAAATCTGGGGTCATATGTCCTGTCTAAGGAAGTGCAAATAGAGTAGTTGGCTAGCATCAAAATCTCCTCATTGGTCTATGACTCCCTGGGCTCTCCTCTCTCCAAAACACCCTTCACAACAAGATTCAAATAATTTTGTTGAAACAACAATCTGACCATGTCACATCCTTCCTCTAATCTCCCATTTCTCTCTTTGCCTTCAGCATAAAAGTCAAATTTCCCTCTTTGTGTTCAAAGCCTTTTAAATCTGTATCCAGGCTATTTTCTGACTAAGAACAAGAGATTCTATACTCTAACCAATAGATATACTTGCTATTGCTTGAATTCATCGGGCTATTTGCTTTCTTTGACATTTACAAAGCTATCTTCCATGGATGGATTGCACATCTTCCTTCTCATCTATAGATTAGGGAATCTAGTCTCCCTCAAAATTCAGCTGAACTCTAACCTCCTTTAACACCTAAGTGTTCATCTCCCCAGGTAGGAGAATTCCAGATGCATTACTTTCCTCTCTTGTCACCTACTCTTACTGGGAAGATAAGCAGTTCAGTATAGGTTGTACATGTGTGGCTAATGCAAAACAATAACATAATAGACATATAGGAAAAGACTGACTATATTTCCCTCCCTCCTATCCCACCTCCCACTTGTTCTATTCTCTACTTTGAGCCCATCCCTTTAAAAAGTGGGTGCTCCCAACTTGCCTCCCCCCAGCCTGCCCTCCCTTCCATCAGACCCCCTCTCATCCCCTTCCCCCCTACTCTCCTGTAGGGTGAGATACCCTATTTAGTGTGTATTTCATTCCCTCCCCAAGCCAATTTCAATGAGAATAAGGTTGACTCATTCCCTTTTGCCTTCCTATTCCTCCCCTCCATTGTAACTATTTTCCCTTACCTCTTCTATATGAGATAGTTTACACCATTCTGTCTCTCCCCATCTCCTCTCATTATATTCCTCTTTCACCTCTTAACTTAACACTTTAAGTATCATCCCTTCCTATTAAATTGGTCCTGTGCCCACTATCTATGTATGCCTGTAAACATATATACACCCATTCACATATGTATTCATATGCCCATATAACCTCTTATATAGACATACATATATTTCTATTCACTTCTACTGTTTTCATACTGAGAAAAGTTTCATCAGTTACAATTATTGTTTTTTCATGTACTAATGTTAATAGTTCAACTTTGATAAGTTCCTTATGATTTCTTTTCCCTGTTTACCTTCTCATGCTTCTCTTGTTTCTTGTATCTGAATGTCAAATTTTCTATTCAACTCTGGTTTTTTCAGCAAGAATGCTTGAAAGTCCTCTATTCCACTGAATGACAATATTTTCCCCTGAAACATGATACTCAGTTTGGCTGGGTGGGTGACTCTTGGTTTTAATCCCAGCTCCTTTGACCTCAGGAATATCATATTACAAGCCCTTCAATCCCTCAGTGTAGAAGCTACAAGATCCTGGATTATCCAGATTTTGTTTCCACAATATTCAATTTTTTTTCTTCCTGGATGCTTGTAATATTCTCTCCTTAATCTGGGAATTCCAGAACCTGGCTATAATATTCCTAGGAGTTTTCTTTTGGGGATCTTTTTCAGGAGGTGATCGGCAGATTCTTTCAACCTCTATTTTGTCCTCTGGTTCTAAAACATCAAGGCAGTTTTCTTTGAGAACTTCCTGGAGGATGATTTCTAGGTTCTCACTTTGATCATGGCTTTCAGGTAGTCCAATAATTTTTAAATTATCTGTCTTGGATCTATTTTCCAGGTCAGCGGTTTTTTCCCATGAGATATTTCACGTTGCCTTCTATTCTTTCATTTGTTTGGATCTGTTTAACAGCATCTTGATTTCTCATAAAGTCATTAGCTTCCCTTTGCTCCAGTCTAATTCTGAAGCAATGATTCTCCTCAGTGAGTTTTTGAGAATCTTTTTAAATCTGGCAAATTTGGCTTTTTAAGGCATTCTTCTCCGCATGACCTTTTTGAGCCTCTTTTGCCATTTGAGTTAGCCTATTTTTTAAGGTATGATTTTTCTTAGTCAAGCTGACTCTCATATCATAATTTTCTTTCATTGTTCTCATTTCTCCTCCAATTTTTCCTCCACTTATCTGCCTCTTAAGGTGCTCCTGTAACCAGCTCATATTTTCCACTGAAGCTTTTGGTGCAGGAGTTCTGACTTCACTGTCTTCCTCTTGTTCCATGCTTTGCTCCTTTTTGTCCCCAAAATAGGAGTCTAATGTTGGAATCTTCTGTCTGCTTTGTTTCCTTTGCCTGGTCATGTCGCCCCTCAGTCACTTGACCCCTGGGCTTTTTGCCACAGTAGAACTCTGCTACCAGACAGGGGAGTTTTTGTCCCAAACACTGGGATTTTCTCAGTTGCCAGAGGTATTAGATGCGAGCCCTCTCTGAGGCCTCACCTCACTCCAGCAAGCTGGACACACACCCCAGGACGTCCACCCTAGACTGCAATCCAGATCCAAGCAGTTTAAAGCAAGAGCAATTACCCTTCAGACTGGTCACTTGGTCCCTCTACAATCTGCAGGCTAGGAGCTGAAGCTGCCACATGTTGCTGGTGGGCTGTGCCCAGCATCTCAGTGGCTTCTCTCCCTGGTGGGCAAAAGCCATTGCACTCCAACTTATTGGGTCCCAAAGTCCAGACTACACTGACCTCTCACTTTGTCCTTCACATCTATGTGTTGATAATTCTGGAAACAGCAACAGGTGCTGCTGATCTGGAGTCCCTCCAGCTAGAGGCTGGTCAGACCTGCCCTGGGGCTAAAACCTCCTGCTCAAGGTGACCTGAGCTTGGCTCCCAGAGTGCTGCACTGGCCGATTCCTGCTGGCCTGTTGGGCTGTCCTCAGTGGGAGGTTAGCTTCTCTGTGTAATTTTGTGGGTTCTGCAGCTCCAAAGTTTGTTTAGAGTCCCCTTTTTACATTGATTGGGGAAGGTGGAAGCCGGAGCTGCTTGGAGGTCCTGTTTCCACTCTTCCATCTTGACTCGGCCCCCAAAGTTCCAGATTTATTCTTTTTAACTATGTAAGTGTCTGATCTGATCTAAGTGATCCCTAAGAAGCACTCCATCTCTTAAATCCCAGTTCTCAAAATTCTTCTTTTCTTTCTGGTACAAGTGAAATCTTGTTTATTCCTTTTCACAAATTTTCAAATTGTGAAATGAAATTCTTAAAATCTTTTAATACTAATGTTAGTCATTTAAGACTAATGTTTTCCATACCCAACTACTTTTTTTAATATCCCTGGGTCTCATTTTCTTTTCTAGCTTTTATTCGGATACAAATTCACTGGGCATAGAATAACCTTTCTCCATATTCTTTGAGTCCTTAAATGAAATCTATTTACTAATATAATGGCCTATAGGGATATCCATGTGGAAAGGTAACAAGCATTTAAAAGTCAATAAACTTTTTTTTCAGCTCTTACCACATGCCAGTCACTGTGATAGGATATTAATACTAGGGGTAAAAATGCTAGCAAAAAGAAATTCAGTCCCTTCCCTTGAAGAGCTTACATTCTAATGGGGGAAGACAACACATGGAAAAGAAATAAAAATCAGGTTGGTAGAAGAATCTGTATAGGGTAAGATGTCAGTATCTGGGAAGTCAGAAGCAAAGCCAGGAGGAGAATAAAGGTTGTCTGGCCTAGGCCCCTGCCCAGGTTTATAGCCCTGGGGAAAAAATAATGGGAGAAAGCAATTAGCTTGGGAGAGATACTGTAGGGTGTGGTGAGAAGGCCACAGGGGAGGATGATTGTTCCACAAGAGGAAATCCCAGGTAATAAGGAAAGCTCTAGGGTGAGAAGGCAGTTCAATGGCAGGCAAAACCCTGAAAAAGTCAAAAGCAAAGTCAGGAGGAGCATAAAGTTTGGCAGATCTTAGATCCTTCCCCAGGAGGAACTCTCTAAAAGGAACGTGGATCAACAAAGTTGAGGGATATTTGAGAATGAGCAAAAACCAGAGGGGATAGAATATTTAATGGGAGGAGACACCAGGTACTGAGGGAAGTATCACAGTGTGCTGTTGACACTGTAGCATGGTGGCAAAATCCAAAACAAAAGAGGCAGAATTAGGAAAAGAAAGAAGGTTGGAAGACTTGAACACATTCCCAAAATGGAGGTCCCTGGAGGACCTCATCAGTAGGAGATGTGGCCAGAATGATAAAGAAATGTTTCTTTTTTTCTCTTTTTTTGGAGTGTTTTTTATTTGTATATTTTTCTCTCTTTTTTTGTTAGTTTATGTCATTCATTTCCACAAGATTTTGACTTACAAATTTTCTCCCCAATTTTCCCCACCCACCACCCCAAAACAATGTTCCCACTGAATATCCCCTCCCCCAATCTGCTCTCTCCCATATCTTCCCCATTCCCCCTTCAACTTTTTCAGTAGGGCACAGTGGATCTCTATGCCCCAGTGCCTGTATATCTCATTTCCCAGTTACATGTTCAATTGTGATCCAGGGGTGGGGAACTTTTGACCTTATGTTTGGAAACTAATCTCCATTTGAGAAGAGGGACTTTGTGGTGGACTAAATTAAGGTATAGCCTAGGGGTGGAGAAGTATTTAGAACAGAGACTTTGTAATTGATTGAATGATTGGAAGGTCCTGGGGTGGGGTAGTACTTGGAGATTATTTAATCACACTTAGTAAATGCTGTATTTGGAATGATGTCATGTTTTGATCTTCTCTGTTCTTGGTTTGTCACTGAATAAAATGGAGAGCACCTATGCTGGTATTCTGAACCTTGGGAAGTTGCCTTTCCTTGGCAATTACATTACACATGTAAAATATTAATAATATATATATATATATATATTTAAACATTTGATTTTGAAACTTTGAATTGCAGATTCTTTCCCTATCTCCCTTGTCACCCACCTTCACTGGGAAAATAAGCAGTTCAGTATAGGTTGTACATGAGTAGCTACACAAAACATTTCCATAGTGTATAAATTGTGGAAGACGGAATATATTACCCTTTATCCTATCCCACCCCCACTTGTTCTATTCTCTACTTTGATTCTTTCCCTTTCCAAAAGTGGGTGCTTCCAAATTCCTTCTCCCCCAGCCTGCCCTCTCTTCCGTTATCCCCCCTTTCCTCCCCTTCCCCTCTACTCTCCTGTAGGGTAAGATGCCCTACTTAGTGTGTATGTCATTCGCTCCCTAAGCCAAATGCAGTGAAAATAATGTTAACTTATTCCCTTTTGCCTTCCTGTTCTTCCCCTCCATTGTAACAATTTTCCCTTGCCTCTTCTATAAGAGATAATTTTCCCCTTTCTGTCTCTCCCCTTCTCCTCTCTTTATATTTTTCTCTCACCTCCTAATTTCATCTTTTAAGTATCATCCCTTCCTATTCAATAGGTCCTATGCCCTCTGTCTATGTATACCTGGAGACATATATACACACACTCACATATGTATTCATACGCCCACATACCCTCCTCTCTCTCTCTCTCTCTCTCTCTCTCTCTCTCTCTCTCTATATATATATATATATATATATATATATATATATATATATATATATGTGTGTGTGTGTGTGTGTGTGTGTGTGTGTATACATACATACACACACATACATACATATTCAGAACTATCCATAAACGCATATATATACATACATACATACATATATATGCATACATACACACTTTATACATTTCTATTCCCTTCAACTATTCTCATACTGAGAAAAATTTCATAAGTTACAATTATCATTTTCCATGTAGGAATGAATATAAGCAGTTCAACTTTGATAAGTTCCTTATGATATTTTTCTCCATTTACCTTCTCAAGCTTCTTTTGCTTCTTGTATCTGGATGTCAAATTTTCTATTCACCTCTGGTTTTATCATCAAGAATGCTTGAAATTCCTCTATTCCAATGAATAATCATATTTTTCCCTGGAACATGATACTCATTTTTACTGGGTAGGTGATTCTTGGTTTTAATCCCAATATCATATTCCAAGACCTTTGATCCCTCAAACTAGAAGCTGCCAGGTCCTGAGTTATCCTGAATGTGTTTCCACAAATATTGAAATTGTTTCTTCCTTGCTGCTTGTAATAAACCTGGCTCTAATATTCCTAGGAGTTTTCCTTTGGGGATATTTTTCAGGAGGTAATCGGTGGACTCTTTCAATCTCTCTTGTGCCCTCTGGTTCTAAAACATCAGGGAAATTTTTCTTGAGAATTTCTTGAAGGATGATTTCTAGGTCCTTTTTTTGGTCCTGTCTTTCAGGTAGTCCAATAATTTTTAAATTTTTTCTCCTAGATCTATTTTTGAGGTCAGTGGTTTTCCCAATGAGATATTTCACATTGCCTTCTATTATTTTTTTTTGTTTGGATCTGTTTAATAGTATGTTGATTTCTCATAAAGTCACTAGCTTCTATTTGATCCAATCTAATTATGAAGGAATGATTCTTTTTACTGCACTTTTGAGATTCTTTTTCCATCTGGAAAATTTGGCTCCTCATTGCCTTTTTGAGCCTCTTTTGCCATTTGAGTTAGTCTATTTTTAAGGCATTATTTTCTTCAGTCAGGTTGTTGACTCTCATTTCATAATTTTCTTGCATGGTTCTCATTTCTCTTCCCAATTTTTCCTCCACTTTCTCGTATTGATTTTCAAAATATTTTTTTAAGCTCCTCTATGTACTGTAACCACCTCATATTTTTCTTGTAAGCTTTTGGTGCAGGAATTCTGACTTCACTGTCTTCCTCCTGTTCTATGCTTTGATCCTTTTTGTCCCCAAAATAGGAGTGTAAAGTTTTGTTGCTCTGTGTGTTTTGCTTCCTTGCCTGCTCATGTTGCCTCTCAATTACTTGAATTTTGTGCTTTTTTGCCACAGTAGAACTCTGCTATCAGAGACGGGAGCTTTATCCCAAATGCTGGGGTTTTCACAGCTGGTGAAGGTATTAGTTCAGTGCCCTCTCTGAAGCCTCCACCTGCTCTGGCAAACTGGTCATGCACACCAGGATCTATACCCTAGATAGCAATCTAGATCCAAGCAGGTTAAAGCAAGAGCAATTACCCCTCAGACTTATTGCTTGATCCCCCTACAATCTGCACACCAGGAGCTGAAGCTGCCAAGTGTCTGTGGCTGCACAGCCTCAGTGCCTCAGCCACTTCTTGCCCCAGGTGAAAACACCAGATCACACTCTGAAATCCTCGGTCCCAAAGTCTGCACTACACTGACCTCTCACTTTGTCCTTGCCAGCTATGGGTTGATAATTCTGGAAACCACCAAAGCTGGTGGTCATCTGAAGTCCGTCCAGCCAGTGGCTGGTCAGGCTGCCCTGGTGCTAAAACCTCTAGCTCTCATAGGGCTGGGGTTGGCCACTTGCTGCCAGCCTGCTGGGCTGTCCTCAATGGGAGGTTAGCTTCCCTGTGTCATTTTGTGGGTTTCGAAGCTCCAAAGTTTATCTAGAGTCATTTTTTACATGAATTGGGGGAGGAGGGAGCCGGAGCTGAAAGGAAGTCCTGTTTCTACTCTGGCATATTTTAAATGAATTTTTTCAAGGTAAAAGGCCACAGAATTAGAAGTCTGGAGTACATAATTAGTGTGGAGCACTGTTTAATATGATGATTTCCTATGCAAAACCAATATGCATAATCCCCATCTTGGATTGGCCATAAGTCTAAAACCTAAGGGGAAAAAATTTACATTAAAATCTCCCTTTGGATCAACTACAACAAACCTCTAACCTAGTAGGGGATCATGGATAGTTTTACCATTGAAGGAAAAGTAAGCATTATTCCAGCACATTTACCCTGCCATGACTGCTTGGGAATGCTCTAATATCTTTCTCTCCTACAAGAAAAGAATGGCAAATATGGAAGAAAACAAAAAATTGAAAAGTGGAGGAATTATTTTCCTATGCTTAAATGGCAAAAAAAGTGTAGATTTGTCAAACTACCTAGTCAAATGTTAGTAAAACTAAACTGTTAATATTTTCTGAAGGAAAATTATAGCATGCACTGCAGAGCTATAGAGTTGCTACCACTGGTATTGAAAGCATAATGCTAATCTTCAACAAGGAAAGAGGAAATCAAATCTCATCTTTTGCCAGCTGCCTTTATGACAGTAGCTGTTATTGTTTTCAAAACCACAAGTACCGGATGAGACAGTCTGAAATATTTGAAAAATGGAAATACGAATGACCCCCCCCAAAAAAAAACGCACTCAGCCAGACACAATAAGGTAAACACATGCTCTCAGAACAACTCTGTGAAACATTGAAAATAATTACATCTGATTTCTGTTCATTGAGCTTAAAAAACCTAGTCCTTCACATGTTAGACTCATTATAACCACATACTGTAGCTTAAATAATAGGTGGGAAATACAGCATGAGAGTTACTTTTCACAGAAAATAATAATAATTATATACTTCTTGTTGATACCTGATCCATTAATTACCCATCAAAATTGCAGCTCAATGTGCCCTGACTAGATTATTTTGATACATGCTCCTAGTGTGTTCCTGTCAGACAAAAAAAGAAAAAAAAAACACTGAAAACATCAACAAAACTCAGAGGAAACAACTTTTTAAACATTTGATTTGCCACTTAGTACTCTGCTGTGGCTTCAGGGGAGAAATGTCATATAATGCACAATAGGAAAATAAGCTAGAGGAAAGCTGGAGAAAAAAATAAAGGAGAAAGATAGTCATATTACAAAAATGCCTTATTAGGAATATTCTGTAGTATTAGTGTTTCAGACATTTGCCCCCTCAACAGGAAAAAAAAATGCTGTAAAATGTATCCTTTCTTCTCATTTCACAAGCTTGCTTTTCTTGAAGCATGTCACTACCAAGAACACAGTCTGTATTTGCTATAGGAATTTGTATCTAGGAATCTAAGAGCATGCTTGATTTATCATTGACCATAGGGATCAAAAGACATAGAGCTGGCAGGTAGATAACTGATTCCCATCTCATTTTGCAGACCACAAAACTGAAAGCCAGAAAAGTAAACAAATTTGCCCAGTGTTATATAACTGCTGAGTTGCAGGGGGCAGCTAGGTGGCACAGTGAGTAAAGCGCTGGCCCCGGAGTCAGGAGGACCTGAGCTCAGTTCCGGCCTCAGACACTTAACACAACAATAACTAGGCATGGAACTTTGGGCAAGTTACTTAACCCCAATTACCCTCCAAAAGGAAAAACAACAACAACAACAACAACAACAACAACAACAAATGCTGAGTTGAAGAGCTTAGAACTTGAACAAATATTTGGATAACAAATCCAGACCTCTTTCCACTGTACCACAACAGGTAAAAGAAGGAAGAAAACGTGTATTTATTAAGTTCTTCCTATGTTCTAGGAACTGTATTAAATACTTTACAAATATAATCTCATTTAATTCTCACATTAATTAGGTGCTAGTCTTATTCCCATTTTATAGTTGAGGAAACTGAGGCAGGTAGAGGCTAAGTGACTTGCTCAGAGTCACATGACCAGTAAAGTCTGATGCTGCCTTTGAGTTCAGTGATCTTTCTGACTCCAGGCCCAATGCTCCACCCATGGTTCCTGTTTGCTGCCTCTAAAGAAGAACCAAGAGAATAAAGTGATAAGGAAAATATAAGTGGAGAGGATTTGAAAGAGGAAGATCAATATGGATCTTAATCAAAATTAAGAAAGTCAAGGAAAATAGCGACAAGAAGAACGTGGATTATTATTTTTTTTAATTGACAAATTTCTTTCCTGTGTACTGCTGGTTTTTGATTCAGGTAATAACCTGATTTTTAGGTGGGGGAAATAAGATTTATAGAAATCAAGGGTCCATTTTTGCAAAACCAGTAAGTGTTGGAGCCAAGATTCAGGCACAGGATTCCTGATTGTAGCTTCTAAACTTCTTTCACTACTAAATACACTTTCCTCTATCTCTATCCATCTTTACATTTCCATAGAGGTGATTCACTGCAGTCCAATTAAAAAAAAAACTTATTAATCTTACATTGATAATGACTGAATGGTCTTCATTGATTTAAGGTAAGCCTGGCACTTCATTTTTCATCTCCATTAGTGCCATTGAGCCATTCTCACACATCACATCTTGTATGGAGAAGGAAGATTCTAAATATTATAATTTCACTGTAGGTACTAAAAAGAAAAGATTTCCAGAAAAACTCAAGATTTGATATTTCACATTAAGATGTCCTCAGTCTCAGTAAGGTATAAAATGAGGTCATCTGCTGAGATTCAAGGGAAAAGGGCACAGTACAAAAGCAGAAGAGTGAAGAAAAATTCTGAAGCAATTATGTAGAATGTGATGGTTAATCAGAGATAGATGAAAGGATTGTAATCTGTCAATGAGGGCCCATAGGGGGAGGGGAAAGCATCCATTTGTGCTAGACCCAGTGAGCTCATTTCATGATCCCTGCGGCTATGTTTAGTAGTTGGTACCACCTTATGCAGACTTTTGAAATTCTCCTTTCTTCATGCACTTTCCCAAGGGTGGAAAAACTCACTCATCTTCCTAGTAGAGATGATTGCTTAACATCCATTTGAACCAACATGTACCTAAAACTTCTGGTACCTCAAGTGAAAACCATAAACATTATTCTCCTCTGTTGTTTGCCTCATTTTCAGTTACTTTTATAATTTTCATGTTATGTGTAATATGAATATTTTATAGTTTTATATAGAATGCAATAAATATGATTCCAGGCTCACCTCTGCTACTTACCAGTGATATGAACTAGGGAAAATCATTTACCTTTCTGTGTCTTATATTCCTCATATGTATTTACATATGATAGGATGGGCAACAGGGGTGGAAAAAAATTTTCTAGGTTTGCTTCCAGCTCTAAATTGATATGACTTTGTTCTTGTAGTCACAGAACAAAAAAAAATGATTTATTTCATCACTCTCATCCAAAATACTCTAATCACTAATGATTTCTTGGATGGCTATATGCTGTTCTCATACAATTTGCCAACATTTATTTTAAAATTACTTTCTACTACAAAATCCATGAAGATATGGGAACTGAATTTATCTTGGCATTAGATGAGTCAAGAATGTTAAGCTCTTCAGTATTCAGGAGAGTTTAATTAGTCATCTCCATTATTACCAAAATATATCTTTTATCAGAAAAGTAAAACATGGAATCTGAAAGGGAACTTAGAAATCACAGAGAATGTATCAGTTTACTTTACTTTTAAAAATGAAAATGAACAGGGTCCCCAGCACACAAGAGAGAATTTGTGAAGTGAAATTTTGGGAAAGTGGAAAAGAATTACACAGGAAGAGCTGAAGTTGTTTGGCTATAATTTGTGTTATTGGAATGAATGTTTAATCAAGAGAAAACAGATTAAATTTAGCATAAAATATTTTATTAGTGCATTTTAATTTGATAAAACAATTATTTCACAACAAATTCTTCTATTCTACTCTCCCTTAAAAAGACCCTTATCAACACAACATGTGGCTTAAGAAAAAAATTAGAGTGTAGAGATTACAACTGATAGATATGTAACTTTCCACATTTATAATTTGCTTTTCCTAACAAAGATAAAGTATGTTTTAACAACTGTCATCTGGGAACAGTACTTTCTATCTTATTTGTTCCAATTCTTTATCTTTTAATTCAATCCTCATTTGAGAGATAAAAAAAATCAAGTCTTAAAGGGTTAAATGACTTGCCCAACGTCACATAGTTGCTTTATTTCTATAAAAAACAAAATTAAAAAAAATTTTTTGATGACCCCAGGAACACCAAGTGAAATGGAAAGTATTTTCCTATATGCAAATTAAAAAAAAAGTTTGGCAACTGGGAAGTTAGCACAGCAGGAACACTGCTCAGGAATAGATTTTTATGATATACGCGAGGTTTGGTGTTCACAGTCTTCACGTTAAGAGATATGTAAGTGTTGATGAAAAATATATCACCTCCCTTTTAGAAAACAGTGTCAGCATAGTAAATGTGTTGTTGCTGATAATAAGGAAATGCCCTGGGACATAGATGCCAAGGAAGAAGTAAACAAACCCATATGCACTTGGAAGAAGCCAGTGACTACCATGTAGTCACTGGCAGCATGGCTGACTGTCCCACTCAGAGAGACTGAGTTTGAGAAAACAGGTGTGCAGCACAAGAAGAGTAACAGTGGAGACAGTCTATTCATAACATAATCCCATTGACTGCCATGGCATCTGAGGACAGAACTGTGAACATCAGTGTGAGGGAGTACCTTATGGTGGTGATCTGATTGGCTACCTTTCTCAGCCTTGCCGTGAACAGTTATTGCAGGGTAGGAACTCCATTCAGTTACACGGCCAGAAATTTTTCTTCATGTAGTTTCTAGATTCCTTTCCCAAAATTGACCTCTCATGTGAGTTGTTAGTCTTTTTATGGTTTGCCCATTCAGTGTTTACACAATGGAAAACTGTGCCATCATAATAGGCTCACAGATTTGGAGATAGAAGGGATCCTTAGAGGTTAATAAATCCAACCCCTTAATTTTACAGATTATGAAACTGAGGCCTAGAAAGGCAAAATGCTTTAACTAGCATTACACAGCTCAGAAGTATCTGAGGGATGACTTAAATCAAGCCTTTCTCACTTGATGAGAACTCTATTTATGATAATAGACTGAGACATTGAGGGCCTTGGATAAGGGTTTAACTACAAAGTTTCTGTCTGTCAGAAAGGAAGCTGAGAACTGGTCCAGGCAACCCAGGTTACTAAATGGTAATGAAAAGTAGTCTGTGTTGCAGTTTGGCAGGAAGGAGGCTGTGGATTTGGGACTGTGAGTCAAATATTCAGGCAGCATTGACAATTTGAAAAAGGATGTAACTTGCTAGAGCTTGAGTTGTGCCAAAGTGAATTCTTCAGCAGCAAATGCAATGTTTTCAGAGGAAGGAGATGAAGGAATATTAATGTGGAGAGACATGGAGAGAATATTAATGATGGGAAAGCATGTGGAAAATTTAAGGACACTGGTTGGCTTTCTGAGTTAAACAGTCTATGATCTCTGTTCCGTGGTTATATTCAAGTGCTTCCCTCACACAACTGCACCTCTCCTAATTCCCCAAAACTGCATCAATGGGGTAACATGCACAGACCTAGACTAAGTTAACCAAGCTTTGTGTAAGAGTGTGGCTCTGAGCTTCTCAATCTCATGAGATAATAGCCAGAGGAAGAAGATACCCTCTCAAACAGGGAAAAACAAAAACAAAAACAAAAAAACTATTTGTATTGATTCCTACTGTGGTCATGTGTATTCATATCATAGCCTTGCTTAGATCACCATTGCTACACAACTTTATAAGAGAGGATTATGTCAGAACAAATAGTCATTTTACTTACATAATTCCTGACATTCAGAAAATTCCTGCAATTAGGCCATTACATTAAGCTTTCTCACTGAAGTGCTGTTCTATACAATCTGAAGATTTTTCAATTTGTTTTAGAATATAATTCAATTACAAACTAATGAAATTGAATTACTATAGACAATTAAATTTGACTTTTCATCTTGCTACAATTAGTGACCAGTTTGCATTATTTATGTGAGTAATTCTCTCTGGGAACTTATAGATACTAACTTATTTAAAAGATAATGCATTCTCAACTTATCATCCTTTAGCTTGAATCTCTTTCCTTCCTTCCTTCCTTCCTTCCTTCCTTCCTTCCTTCCT
>NW_027185764.1:35975887-35976315 GCF_028583685.1 Petaurus breviceps papuanus | reverse complement strand
CTTCCTTCCTTCCTTCCTTCCTTCCTTCCTTCCTTCCTTCTTTCCTTTCTTCTTTCCCTCCCTTCTTTTCTACTTTTCTTTATTCAACACTCTTATGCTTCCTTCCTCCTTTCCTCCTTTCTTTCTTTCTTTCTTTCTTTCTTCCTTTCTTCATTTTTTTCTTCATTCCTTCCTTTCTGCCTTTCTTTCTTCCTTTCTTTCTTCCTTCCTTTCTTTCTTTCTTTCTTTTTCTTTCTTTCTTTCTTTCTTCCTCCCTCCTTCCCTCTCTCTTTCTTTCTTTCTTTCTTCCTTCATTTCTTCCTTCCTTCCTTCCTTCCTTCCTTTCTTTCTTTCTTTCTTTCTTTCTTTCTTTCTTTCTTTCTTTCTTTCTTTCTTTCTTTCTTTCTTTCTTTCTTTCTTTCTTTCTTTCTTTCTTTCTTTCCTCCCTC
>NW_027185764.1:35901988-35975787 GCF_028583685.1 Petaurus breviceps papuanus | reverse complement strand
TTCTTTCTTTCTTTCTTTCCTCCCTTCCTCCAATTCCTTCTTTACCTTACTTCTTTTTTCACTCCTCCTTTTCTACCTTCATCTCTTCCACCCTCTCACCTTCCTCCTGCTTTCTCATCCTCTTTTCCTCCCTCCCTTCCTTCTCTCTGTCCTTCCCTTCTTTTGCTTTCTGCCTTTTTTTCTTGCTTTCTTTCACGCTTCTAGATTTTGCAGGTTCCAAACTAACCAGAAGAGAATTTTTATCTATTTGGATTTAAGTAAAAAAAAAAATGTTCAAAAGCTTTGAGACGATACTTAGACATTAAAACCATTGACCATGCCATTTTTCCCTGCCATAAAATATCATCTGTGTTATTTTTGATTTTTGAAATACAGAATTTCTGCTGTATATATAAAACAATGTCACTGGGGTTGCAAATAATGGTCCAAAGTAGAACTGACTAAATGTGAGAGAATCCAATTTCATATTTTTTTGTCTCTGAAGGTAGTAGCAAGACCATATTTAGTAGATTAAGGTAATTTCTTTTTCTGCTCTGTTGCACACAACCTTTTAAAATACATGCAACACAGATATAGGGTTCCATATGAATTGCAAATGACCTTTTAAGACTTTAAACTATTGCTTATCTGTAGGTTACCCACTGGAAAATTTATTACTTGCTACTTCATTTTAAAAGCTTTTACTCTAATGTACTCTATCTCTTTCTTTCTCTATTTATCTCTTTCTATCTCTTTTTTTCCCTCTGTGTCTGTGGAACCAACAGAGACACACATTTATATAAATATGCACACACACAATACACACACAATATGCAATACAATTTTTGCTTAAGAAATCCAAGTTTTTACATATATGCATGTATGTGTATATATATATGTGCTGTGTGTACGTTTATATAGTGCTCGTTATGTATAAAATACATATGATCAATGTTTACATATAATGAATATCTATACATATATGTGTTATATATTTCTATTATTCATTCTCTATAACAAGCATTTATTAAGTTATATAAAAATATATAAAATTATTAGCATTTTCATAGCTATTTGAGACTTGCAAAGAACTTTATAAATATTACCTGATTTCATCATGGAAAAGCCCTGGTAGTTGTATGATTATTATTCTCATTTTCTAAATGAGGAAACTGAGGAAGACAGATGATAAGTGATTTGCCCAGGGTCTTTCAACTATTGTGTCTAAAGTTGGGTATTGTTATTGGAAGCTAGGGATAAAAATGAAAAAAAGAAACAATCTCTACTCTCAAGAAACTTATATTTTATTAAGAAGATGACATGTGTATATTATATAAACGCATACTGAAGCATGTACATTGTGAACTTATAATAATAAGAAATATATACAAGACAATGAAAGAAAGAGAACATTACGATTTAAAGGAATCAGGAAACGTTTGTTATAAAAGAGTGAGCTGATTGTTTTTTTGGTCCTTTTTTCTTGAAGCAGACCAGTGTCATCATGAAGGGAATGTCTTGACTTGCATAGGAATCGGATATTACTGGGACAGAGATGCACAAGATCATCAGCCTCACTTTCTCCTCCAGACTCATCAAAGTCCACTGGCAAGACAACCAAGGATTTCCCTGAATGCAGTGGATGACCTTCCCCTTTCTAGTTGAACTAGAGATGCATCTTGAAGGAAGAGAGAAATCTAGTGGGAAGAGACACGAGAAGAGAGTGTGTTCCAGGTTTGAGAGACAACCAGAAAAAAAAATGACAGGGTAGTAGAATGCGGGTGTCTGCTAGAGTTCATTGTTAAATTTTCAGGGGTAAGCATTTATACTTTATAAATAAGCAAATATTAATATAAGGGCTTTATTTATTTAGCCTACAATATTAAGAAATAACAACATGATTTTTGAAGGAGTGGGGGAAAGATCAAACTGTTATGTTGATACCAGCACATCAGTAAAAATTGTCATATATGAGAAAGGGAAGAAAACTACTTTGATTGATCATAGACAATGAGAAGTGAAATAATTCATAATATGACTAGGAAGGTAATTTTGGGTCAAGTTATGCCAGAGTTAATATTTAATTCCAGGGGTGGCTAGGTGGCACAGTGAGTAGAGCACTGGCCCTGGAGTCAGGAGGACCTAAGGCAACGTGATCTTGGGCAAGTCACTTAACCCCAGCTGCCCTTCCTCCCACTCCAAAAAGAAAAAAAAAAGAAAAAGAAGAACTGATATTGTCTGAATACAGACTGAACCATACCACCTTCTTTTCTTTCATTCAGGTGTTCTTGTATAAAATAAATAATATGTTTAATTTTACACATGATTATACGTATATAACCTATTTTTCATTTGCTTAGTGTTTCAAGTAGGGAGAGGGCAGAGAGGAACAAAGATGAAATTTGGAATGCAAAGGTAAGAAAAATTTATTAGCATTTTATTATTTAATTGGGAAAAGTTAAAATATTATTTATAAAAAAATCCTCCCTTTCAAAGGACATATTATGATATTTATGAAGAAAAACAGTTGATACACTGCAGATTGTCCTTGCTGTCAAACTGTATCCTTTATTTATTTTTTATATCCCTATTCTTTGAGTTTTCTTCAAAGAATCACAGCCAGTCATTGATTGTATGTAATTATGATAGATAAAGGCCAACTATAAGCCCATGGCCAGCATTAGAATACTTTTCCATGGCATAGGTTTGATACTTAGAAGCCAGAACCACCTCCACATGAGTGAAGGGAAATTTAAACATGAATTTATGTTCACCCTTGACAGGAGAGTCATTTGAATGACTGAGAAGAAGAGTTTCTTCCCATGATCTAGTTACAAAAAGGTTATTATTTTTTAAAAGCAGTCACAAAACAATGACTCCAGATCTATTGACGTTAATACAAAAGAAAGATCCCTAATAAAATACTACTATAATAGTTTCATTTGGGTAAGATATCACTTCCTTAATTATCCTCTGATTCAAAATGATGGAGTTGGACTAGATAGATAGTTAAGGTTCCTTACTGCTGTGACATTCCATTTGTTTCCTTTGTATCTTAGATGGATGGTAACTTAGAAGGTGAAGCAAGGAGGCATACCATGCAGAAGGACTATCATCAAACACATGGAGAGGCTTTTGAAACAATATTAGAAACAAAGAAGGGATAAGATATATATCTTATAGTAGATGGGATAACAATAATGGATAAGAAAACTACTCATAGTTGAACGACATGTTTCTTGATTTTTCTTTTCTTTCCCAAGCAAAAAATGAACTTTCTGGATGAAAAAAGACAAAAGAATCATGTATAATAGGAAATAGTAACCATTCACAAGTAAGGAGTTTATAAGAGATACTCTAGTTACTCTCAGTGAATTATGATCAGATATAAAGGAAATACGTCCTAGGTAACATAAAGCATTGGCAGATGTACTTGCTAAGCCATTGTCTATCATTTTTGAACAGACTGTGGATAATGAAAAGTATCATAGTATTGAGTATGGGCAAATGATGATGGTAAATTATAAGAGGGGAAAGGACAAGTTGGAGAAGTTTTGGAAGAGAATGGAGCCTACAAACACAGGTCAATGAACATCAATATCTGGCACCTTTTTATAACATTGTTAAAAGAAAAAGTTCCCAAAGATTTACAAAGGCAGTCAGGTAGATCTAAAAGTGAACAAGATATTGCTAATAACAAGTCATGGAAGAACAACTTTTATTTTCTCAGAGGGTTACAAGAATGGTAGATTAGGGGAATACTACAGACAAAGCATTTTTAGGTTTTTGTATAATGTGTTAGGGAAACTTCAATAGACTGGTATGACTAGAAAGTAGAATACATGTATGATAAGCATGCAGAGATAATTTTGGGATAACAAATTGAGTCCAGAATATGAATTTTAAATATGATATTGAGTTAAGAAATTTGATAGATAATGCATCATGGTACATTGATACTAGATATTTAATAAAAAACCCTAGGTTCAAATCTCAGCTAGCTATTTACTGCATATATGGCCTTGGGTAAGACATTTATTTTCCTTAGATTTCAGTTTCCTCACTTGTAAAATAATTGACATCAATGACCTCAAGCATCATTTAAAGCTTTGAATCTCTATTAATAAGCCACTAAAAATTTTAGAAATAGGGACTTTATTTTGGGGGTACTTTTGGTTTGGTAAGTGCCTCATCATGGGCTTATTCTTTAGAGTACAGTTATAAGAAAGATGATATTTTGGGAAAGAATTGGGCATTGTTTCCATTGGGTTCACAATAGAGAATTAGGGCCAGTGGGGTCACAGTTGAAGAGGGATAAGTTCAGAGTTAGTGTAGTAGCAACAAAGACTTAACAAAAAAAACTTCCTTCCACTTCATCTTGCTGTTATCTGCTTAGGGTATTTAGGGAAAGCATCATAGATACCATTTGACCTGTACCTTGAAGAATGATGAGGGAGTTTGAGATAAAAGATTTTCTGGAGCATAACTTAGGTGATGTTAAATATAATTAAACATGATTTGACAATAGATTGGGACCTGGCTATGGGGGATCTTGAATGTTAAGAATTTTTATTCTATAATTAATAATTCACTTTTTTCTAATCAGGTGAATGTTATGAATATAATAATGATTTAATAAAATTCATCTTGTGGCTGTGTCTCAAACATATTGAAATGAGTGAGATCTTGAAAACCTGGAAATTAATTGACCAATTCTATTAAGCAAATATGTATTAACTACATTTATCAATACCCATATAGATTACAATATAGGCATAGCTATAGATAATTACATATATACATGGCTGTAACAGAGCAGTTTCTGTCACATGGTTGGGAAAAGAGACTTGAGGTAGGCTGGAGAAGCCTATAGCTACTTCTCAAAATAATGGTTTTAAATGAAAAAAATAACAGCCAATATTCATGTAGTGTTTACTCTGCCAAGAACCATGCTAACACTTTGCAATTATTATCTCCTTTGGTCCTCAAAACAACCTTAAGAGGCAGGTTCTATTATTATCTCAATTTTGTAGATGAAGAAACTCAAGTGAATTGAGTTTAAATGACTTGTCTAGGTTCACACAGCTACTAAGTGTCTGAGGCCAGATTTGAAATCAAATCCTCCTGACTACAGGCCTGGTGCTCTACCCACTGCGATACCTAACTGCTCCTAACATAAAGTAAAATAAAATATTTGGAATTATTGTGGAAACTGATTTTACTTAAATGTAATTGTAAGATGTGTATATTTAAAAGAAATTCATGGAACCCAGGTTAAGAACCCCTGATTTAAAAGTTTCATAATTAAGTGTTTCTATGGTAAGAAACTAGAAGCAACTAATATCATTTTTCAAGATATTTAGTATTGAAAAAATGTAATTGGAACATGAAGAAATGGCAAGTTTGGGAAAAGATTTATTTTTGTCTTGTGTTTAGTGAAATAGGAATCTGATAATGTTCAAGAGGCAGATTAAAAGGAGTTAGTACAGAAGGAAAGATTAAAGTTAGAGAAAAGATAGGACCTAAGTTTAGAGCAAGATTTGGGATAAGGCTAAAGCAGGTGGGATTATAAGGAGTTTGTTATTCTTCTAGGAAGGGAAGGATGTAAAATAGGAGGACTGAAGGATTAAGGAGGCATGGATTGTAAAAAGGCATATGGAGGCAGCTGCAGGTGAGGAAGTTTACACTCAAAGACTTTTGTTTTATCAAAGTAGAAAATAGAATCATTCACAGAAAGCAAGAGAGAGGAAAATAGGACTGGAGACTTAGGGAATCTGTAAACAAGAGAAACTATTATAGAAAATATGATAATAGTTAATGAATGCTGAATCAGATTACCAGGTTGTAGTGAGGGCCCTGTTGCAGGTAGACTATGTATAAATGGTATTAAACTGTGAGAATATGTTTGTGACTCTCCAGTTTAGGCATAGATGTAGCCTGGGCTCTGGGGATAATCTTCCAACTCTTACTTGCCCTAGTAAGTTGAGTCCCCAGAAGGAAGGGGCTACTTATCTTCTTAGGATTTTTATATACCCATGCTGGTCAAGGGGAGTATCTTTTGAAAGTGTGATAGTTCATAGACCACACTGGCATGTCTTCCAAAGGTTTTTATTTCATTATACAACTGAAAAGCAATAAGAATAGAAAAAAAAAAAGAAATAAAACCAAGGTGTCAGGGAAAAGACTAGTTTTTACAGAGCTCCTTAGAGCATTTGAGTGTATTTTTTCCCAAGTATTATTGACACTGAAAATTGCCCCCTCACTCTTCAGTGAGAAAACAAATCAATTTGAATGGGTGCTTTTGTAGCAACCCTGGTCCACTGAATCCAGATGGCTGAGCCATTTGTTCTATCCCTCTGTCATTGAAGGACGGTTCTGTTCTTTTTTTGTTTTGTTTTGTTTTTGTCTTTTTGGAGGGGGGAAGGCAGGGCAATTTTGATTAAGTAACTAGTAACAGCTAGTAAGTATTAAGGATCTGAGGTCACATTTGAACTCAGGTCCTCCTGACTCCAAGGCCAGTGCTTTATCCACTGTGCCACCTAACTGCCCCAAATGGGGTTTCTTTTTTGTTTTGTTTTTGACAGTTCTGTTCTTAACCAGGTACCAAATACTACATCAAAATTGGCACTGGGTCCAGAATAGAATGAGACACATACCTTCTCTTGATCCCTTTACTCTAGACCAACATACACATGTTAGATTTAATGACTGACAAGTTTAAGAAGGAGGAGAAAATCAAGGTTACTTTCTTAAAAGAAAAGCCTAGTTCAGGGGTGGGGAACCTGTGGCCTTGAGGCCATCTGTAGCCCTCATGGTCCTCAAGTGCTGCCCTTTGACTGAATCCAAACTTCACAGAACAAATAGCCTTAGTAAAAATATCTTTTAGTAAAAAGATTTGGACTTAGTCAAAAAGGCCACACCCAAGGCTCTGATCTAGTTCCTAAAAAAGTTTCAGAGCAGATGAGGCTCTCCTCATAGACATGCTGAACCTGAGGATTATTGAAAAATATTTCTTCACTATTCAGGTAAGAAAACAAACTATCCTGGATGAAAACTTTCTTATGATTACCCTAGTTTATAATACTATAATAAAGGAGTTTGGACAAATATGCCTACATGTGCCTTTCTACAAAAGGCATACTGAAATTCCATCACTTGACTTTATCCCCTTTGTTTAGATAAATTTCTTCATAATAATTTTTGTCAAAGGGCACCCAATATAGACATGTCACTACAAAGGCAATATAAGTAGATTTTCTATCTAATCAATCACTAAGATAGGAAGGATAAATGAAAAAGGGGAAAAAACAATCTCAGAATATCTCTCAAAATGTGTAAACCCTTTTCTTTCAAAATTTAAGTATTTGTAGTTGATTACTTGGGGTGTCTACCCCATCAGGCAAGCCATATAGTTGCAGTGCATAAGAAATTCAGACAAAGTGTCAGCACTCATATAGCCATAAGACAAGCATTGTAGGTCTAAAGGTTAAAAAATAATAAGAACATTTATGAGCTATAATATTGAGATTTAGGGGAATTGCTAGGCAATAATATTTTAGGATTGTAAAAATTCCTACTGTAAAATCTATACTCATAAGGGGACAGTAATATAACATGCAATAGTACTTAGGCATGCAAGTGAGCAAGTAAAGGTTATCTCAGAAGATCTAGTTTGACTTGTAAGGACACACACTGGAAAGCACACTGTTCAATTATAATATAAAATGATAGGTGAAAAATGATAGTTTTTCTCTAGTGAATCCCCAACAATAAGATATGTATTAAGAAAATTACACACATACAGATTCTCCCTAATGCATCCCTTCAAATGTGAAGGGCCTGATATTTATCCCAGATGACGCTTCCATCTGTAGCACATGCTCTGGGGCTACTCTTATATACTTTCCCTCCCCCTCTCCTACCACTCACATTTGAAAGCTGGGTCCTAGGTGTAGCCCTGAGAGATTGGAATTTTTTTTTCTGTCACTCTGGTTTCTAACCATATATGTATGTGCTTTACAATTAATTATTGTTGTTGTATTGTTGTTTTCATTTATATCTGACTCTGTGACCCTATTTGGGGTTTTCTTGGCAGAGATACTGGGGGCAGGGTTTTTACTATTTCCTTCATTATTCATTCAAATAGCAGCTAATTTTACAGATGAGGAAACTGAGGCAAACAGGGTTAATTGACTGTCTAGGGTCACATAGCTGGTATAAGAGGCAAGATATGAACTCAGGAAGAGTCTTCCTGACTCCAGGTCTAGCACTCTATCCACCGTGCCATTTAGCTACACAATTGATTATTAGTTGATATACATTTATCTGCCAGATTGAATTAGCTAGTACAATGAAATTTTTATAAAGGTGATACAGTAAAAACAGTTGGTACAAAACACCTCTCCAAAAATTATGTATTTTCCCATAAGTACATAGTATCAAGAGGAAAATGGGCTCAAACTTAGAGAAGACATTACAAAGGAATAATTCATAGCTCTTAGAAGTCCTTTTATTGGTTTGTAAAGTAGTTTGCTGACTTTGTAGAAAACCCACAGGTTATGACTGTATTCTGGATATGAATTTGAATAGACTTTCTGTTGAATTGAAATGTTTTTGATTGATTGTCTGGTTCAATGGAAATATCTAGGTCTTGCTCACACCTAGTTTATGGTTCTGATTGATTTATTCAATGTGTGTTCTGATCTGGCAAAGGTAATTACTGAAAGGATTGATTAAATAGAATCAAAGGACCCCTACCGGTATACATATATCTATCTATGCAGATATTTCCATATGCACATATACATATACATTTGCCCTGTTTGTGTGTGTGTAAACTCTTCAAGGGATGGGATGCTTCAATTATACCTGAAAAGGACTAAAGGGATTATCAAATAATGATCATTTTAATTTTCTCTATTTTTTTATTTTAAACTCTTACATACTATTTATGTATATATGTATGAATATATATGCATATGTAAGTATATATGCATACCTATCTATGTAGGTATATATATGCATGTATATGTATTTGAAAGAGAGACAGAGATAGAAAAGAAAAGAGGATTACATAACTAGAGAAGGAAATAACCTTGTAGGCCACTGAGTCAAATCTCTTCATTTTATAGACTAGGAAAAATGCCTAGGATTAAGTGATTTGCCTAGGATTATTTAAACTGTATGTATATAGATACACAAACATGCATTGTCTGTACATATTTAGGTATAAATGCATGTTTGCACATACATACATATATATATACATACATACATAGTTATAATGAAATATACATCATACAGTTCATAGTAGATCACAGGGTGAGTGAGGGTAGGAGGAGCCTATGAGAAGATGGGTAGTGAGACAAGAAAACTAACTGAAAGGGAATATTAATAAAATAGGAGGTAGTAGGCAAAGGTGGCTGTTTGATTACTTAATGGTGTTTGGTTGCTTACATTCTTACCTATTTATCTATTTATTTATTCATTTATCTGTTTATTCATGCATTTATTCATCATTTCTTTACTTCTTTATTCATTGTCTGAGGGTGGCTAAAGAAAGTAGGATATTTAGAATATACAGGTATATGCCATCAGAGTAAGGGAAAATTCTCTTACAATTAGGGGGATCTATGATGTCATCAGTATTCCTTAAACCTCTTGCATTGGTTTACACCAGCTTCAACTTTTTTCCATATTTTTCCCGACATTCTGTATAGACAACAAAAGGTAAAATGGTGGAACCTGGAAGACTTGGAACCAATTTGTCTGAGTTATTCTAACTTTATGACCTTGAGCAAGTCATTTGATTCCTCTCAGTTTTCCCCTACAAAGACTTTGGTAGATTTTAATTTGGGGGATTGGGGCTGAGGGGAATCGATCTGGAAAAGAAATGAATAAATAGATATATCATTTTTCCTGCCTTGAACTTCTCAATCAGTTGTAAACTATGTAAAATATGATCTATCCCCAAATAAAATGATGTCATAACTTGTCTGTTTTCATCTCATACTTTCATCAAGGATACCCCTGATATATGCATACTATTATCATAAATATTTTATATAGATTAAAATAGACATATAGATTAATAGTTACTGATGTCATCTCAGTCACATTTTTTCCTTTTTTTGTATATATACTACCTCTGCTCTTTTTCATTCATTTGGAATCTCTTTTTGAAATATTTTTTTAAAAAATCAATCTGTGAAGGCCTTTAAAATAGCATTGCCTCCAGCATGGTTTTCTTCTGTGTATATTTAATCAAGCCTAACTGTTCTTCTAAAGTTCATTTATTTAAGTTTCATTGCACTTTGTCACATATACTGAAAAGGTAGAATAAAAAGGTCTGTGGATCTATTATCACGGCCAAAGAGAATAAATCACTTTAGAGATGTTGACAAATTTACTTTATATATCTGTTGCCCTCCTTCCAGTTTCACCTCCCACTGCTTTTGTTAATGACCTGTCTTAAATAGATCATACGCTGACTGTTTTCCCTATCCTCATGGCCACCAACTTCTTATCATTATGATGCTGTTCACATTATTTATTCTTCATGACCTCTCTGCAGGATTTCACTGTTAAAAATCACTCATTCTGTCAGAAACTGTTTCTTTTCCCCCTAAGTTTTCCATAAAATGATTCTTTGTTTATTTTCCTTCTGCATTCCTACTTCTTTTAAATCTTCTTTCTCAGATCTTTTACTTCCTTTTCCCCTCACTAACACTGAGCATATCTCCACACACCATCCAGAGCACTTTCCTTTTATTTTCTCCCTCTCTATTGGTGATAATATCAGTTTCGATCATCATATTCATCCAGAGGATTCCTATATTTACATAACTAATCTTGCCCTCTTTTCAAGACTCAAGTAAATTTTCAACTGCCTTCTCCATACATCCACACAGATAGCCTCAAGGAATCTGAAATTCTACATGGCCAATTAAGAACTGACTACATTTTCTCTCAAAATCCATTTTTCTTCGTCATTTCTGTTGATGGCATGATTGTTGTTCTAATCTCCCATTTTTTGGCACTCAAGTCATTTTTAAATCATTTTCCTTTCATTTAATCAGTTGCCAACTCCTAAAGGGCCTACCTGTTCAGCATTTCACATCTTCTCTTTTCTCTTCACTATCTTTAGCTTCTAACCTGTTCAGGTTCATTTTTCTCCTCAACAGCTAGATACTATAGCTTTCTAACCAGTCTCATCCTCTCTTACTTCCTGCCTTCTGTCCATGTCACCAGCACCCTCCACTGTACCTCAAAAATTCCCAATGCTTCCAGACTGTTTCTAGGTTTTGTTGTTGTTATTCACTCATTTCAATTGTGTTGGACTCTTTGTGACCCTATTTGGGGTTTTCTTGGCAAAGGTACTAAAATGGTTTTGCCCTTTTCTTCTTCAGTTCATTATATGAAGGAAACTGAGGCAAACAGGATTAAGTGACTTGTCCAGGGCCATACAGCTTGTACTGTCTAAGGCCAGATTTGAATTCAGGAAGACAATTCTTCCTAACTTCTGGCCCAGCACTCTCTCCACTGAGTCAACTAGAGTCTACATTAAAGCAAAACAAAATACATATTCTCAGCTGTAAATTTAAAGCCCTCAGCCACATGATTCCCCCTTGATCATTTTAGTCTTTTCACTTGAGTCCTTCTCTTCCCCCATCCTCTGTCAAATCAATCAATTTGTCCTGGTAACTGTTCTCCATATATGCCATTATCTATCACTGAATCTTTGCATAAATGGTCCTCCATGTTTGGAATTCACTCCTTTCTGAGCTCAGTATCTTAAAAGTTTCTACTTTCCTACAAAGCACAGGTCATGTGCCCCTCTTGTTCTTACTCTCTCTCATTAAATTGAATTGTATTACTTAACTTCCCTGTGCCCCAGAGAACACTCTAAAAGTTTAAAGCGGGTGGTGATAATAATTGATACAGGAAGGGTTCTTATTAGCAGTTAAAGATAGCAATGAAATCATAGGTATAGTATGAAAATCCAAAAGAAACAAACAAAAAACCTTTCATATTTATTTGAGTATTGTAATCCCCTAAGGGTCCAGAATTTAATATCTTACTTTGTTGGTATTGTCTAACATAGGAGGGTACAAGAGTCACTTTGCACAGAAAAGTCACTTAATAAATGTTTACCGAATTAAATAACTTTGGATCTTGCTTCTTCATAATGTTTTACATTTACAAAAAACTGTATTTTGAACCAGCAATTTGCTGGACAGCCTGGTACCTTATTTTAGTAAAGAGATCAAGTGTATTTGCTGACTGAAGTAACTTTAGGTCTCTTTTGATCTTTCATTGCAGAAATATTTTCTGTTTGGCATCATTTCTCTAAGAAAAGGTAATAAACTAAATGCCTTTAGTTTGTTTATTTCATACTTTAAAAAATAATGGCCAATTTTATTGCATCTGGTTAGAGGTGATAAAAATGCAGTATGCTTTTCTTATCTTAATAAACTTTCTTATAATTTGGTATTCACTTTGACCTTTGTCCTAGCCAGTCAAGGATGGCCCATCATAATCTGAAACAGCTCTTACAAAAAAAATAATTATATATATATATATATTTTTTTTTTCCTGCTTATGAGTATCACTTTTTTTTTAATTTATGTTATGGATTGGTGCTTACCATGTCCAGAACCTGTAGATTGTTTTCCTAAGGAAAATATTCATGGTATTAAAGATCATCTGAATCATCTACTACATCTTTATATATATTAATTTTGTGTTTTTTGTCTGAATCATGCTTTACGACTTTTATTTTTGTAACTTCCCTTTATGTACATCTCCTCACCAAAGTCAACAAGTATGTAGTTATATATTTATATATTTGCTTAGTTAGGAAGATATTTTCAAAATTTCCATGGAAAATTTCTGCTTCCCAATTGTTAGCAGATGTCAGCCCATCAGTTGCAATATTCTTTATGGTTGCTATACGTTTAGCTTTTGGGGGAATATTGCAATATGAGCAGACCAAGTGCCCAATAAAATGATAGTTTTGATCACATGATAAAAATAATGCTACTGATTCATTCATATCATCATGGAGGAATAGTTAGCTGACCTTCCAGTTAGCTACAACTTCTTTATTTCTTCAGATTTTATGTGAAAACCAAACATGAATATGAATAGGTGTCAATAATCTCACATTTCATAGTGTAATAACATTTAGAGTTGGCAGACATGGAAAGGATAATCTTTCAAGCTAATTATACTAGTACAAAAATTGATTTCCAGGGAGGTAAAATTATGAACTAGGTAACAAAGACAAGTAATATGAAAGCCAAGATTCAAATCCAGGACTCAATCCTTAGTTCAATAATTGTTTGTTTTTCACTCTGCCTGCTTCACAGACAACTGTGTGGGTCATTTAGTTCAGTTGAATTTAATTCAACGGATATTTGTAAATCTTCTACTGTGTGAAACACACTGTCTTGGGTGCTAAGGATAAAAAGAGCATGACTGAAAGATTTTTTGACTTATAATCCACTGGAGAGATAAAATATGCACATAGAAAAAATATACAAGGCAATATAAGGAAAGAGAAAAGGTCTATTCACTACATTCAAGAGAGGAGACGACCAGAATTTTTAAAAAAGATTTATTTTATTTTTTAAATTTTGTTTGAAATTCATGGAATAAAACAAGCATTTCCATAACATAGTATAATAAAAAAAGATGATAATACACAAAATTTCAAATCTGTTATATCCAACTTGCTATTCTATTTAAATATGTAATTAAGTTGATCCAAGATGATGGAGTAAAAAGGAACTTACTTGAGTTCATCCCCAATTACTTTAAATACCTATAAAAATTACTCTAAACAAATTTTCGAGCTACAGAGTCAACAAAATGCCAGAATGAAATATGTCTCTCACTGAGGACAGGATGGCAAACAACAGGAAGGGTCTATTGCAACAGGTTTTGAGCAGAGCACAGTGCCAGGTGGGCCATTCCAGCACAGACCAGCAGCACATATGGGCCTGAGTGGACTTCAGGGGATTGAGTCACTGATAGCTGTGATGGTTTCTAGACTTCTCATCCCATAAATGCCAAAAGGAAAGTAAAAGGTCACTGGGGAACCTCTGTAGGAACTGGGTGACAGAAAAGCATAATCTAGCTCCTGCCCCTGAGGCAGCTCCTTCCAAAGCTCAGGGCCCACAGATAGTGGAGGTACCAAGCTGACTGACCACAGCGCAATTGAGGAATCTCTTTGCTGGCCGGGAGGCAGGATTCTCTTGCTTTCACCTGCTTGGATCTAGGCCTCATTCTTAGGTAGCAATTCTGGGGTGGAGAGCCCTGGTGCGGCAGTGTGGAGAGGCAGTCCTTGTCACAGTTCTGAGGCAGGTACCTAGAAGAAGCTCTAACAAAAGCTGTGTAAAACCCCGGAAATTTAGGACACAGCACTTTCCTCTCTGGTAGAGTTCTACTGTGCCAAAGAGCTCAAAAGTCAAATATTTGGCTGACAAGATGAGAAAACAGAGGAAGAGAAATCAAACTATAGAATCTTTTTTTAGTGACAGAGATAATCAAAACATAGAACCAGAAGAAGACAGCAAGGTCAAAACTGCTGCATCAAAAGCCTCCAATAAAAATATAAATTGGTCATAGGCCATGGAGGAGTTCAGGAAAGATATTGAAAATCAAATAAGAGAAGTAGAGGAAAAATTCAGAAGAGAAATGAGAGTGTTGCAAGAAAATCATGAAAAACAAGTCAGCAGTTTGCTGAAGTAGATCCCCCCCAAAATACTGAAGAAAATAACATATTAAAAAATAGACTAACTCTACTGGCAAAAGAGGTCCAAAAAGCCAATGAGGAGAAGAAGGCCCAAAAAAGCATACAGGGAAATATGGGGAAAGGGAATAAGAGTGGGGGAATGATAGGTGGGAGGACAAATTTAAGGAAAGGGTGGTCAAAAACAAACACTTTTGAAAAGGGACAAGGCCAAAGGAGAAAATAGAAAAATTGGGGGGAGAGGGATAGGATGGAGGGAAATATAGTTAGTCTTTCACAACATAACTACTATGGAAATGTTTTGCATAACTATACATGTAAACTTATATTGAATTGCTTTTCTTCCTAGTGGGGGTGAGTGAGCAGGGAGGAAGGAAGGAAATGTGGAACTCAAAGTTTTAAAAACAAATGTTAAAAAAAAAATGTTGTTACATGCAATGGGGAAGTAAGATGTACAGGCAATAGGGTATCGAAATCCATCTTTCCCTACAAGAAAGTGAGGGGGAATTGGGCAAGGGAAGGGATGGGGGGGGATATATGAGAGAGCCGACTGGGGGAAGGAGTAATCAGTATGCTTGCTGTCTTGGGATAGGGGTTAGGGGAGGAATGGTGAGAAAAAAAAAATTTGGAGCTCAAATTCTTGTGGAAATGAATATTGAAAACCAAAATAAATAAATAAATTCTGAAAAAAATAAAAGGATTTGTTTTGTAAAAAGTAAAATAAAAAATAAATATGCGATAAAGTTATTACCTATTTTTTCTTTTTCCCCTCACCCTACCCTAGAGATAGTTATCATTAGACATAATTATATATGTGTGTACAAATATATTGAATATATATTGAGTATATATTATATATTATTGTATACATCCTTCTATTATCATTTCTTTAGATTTAGTAGAGTCTTGAAGGAAACTTACAGTTCTAAGAGAGTGAAATAAAGGGGCAGTGCATTCAAGTCATTTAATGAATGAAAATATTAAAGCATTAGGTAAAATGAAGAGTTCATGGAGCAACAAGCAGGCTAGTTTGTCAGGGAAGTAATTATAAGAAAGGGAATAGGGGGCGGAGCCAAGATGGCAGAGTAGAAGCACAAGCTTCCCGAGGCTCTGGCTTCCACCCTCCCCAATCCATGTAAAAAGGGGACTCTAAACAAACTTTGGAGCTGCAGAACCCACAAAATGACACAGAGAAACTAACCTCCCGCTGAGAACACTCCGGCAGGCCAGCAGGAATCCGCCAGAGCTCTGGGAGCCGAGCCCAGCCCCACGCCGAGGCTTTAGCCCCAGGGCAGGCCTGACCAGCTGCCTGCCAGAGGGACTCCAGATCAACAGTAGCTGTGGCCATTTCCAGATTTATCAACACATAAACACAAAGGACAAAGTGAGAGGTCAGTACAGTCTGGACTTTGGGACAAATAAGTGGGAGGCCGTGGCTTTTACCCCCAGGGCGAAAAGCCCCTGAGACACTGCACAGCACCAAGTGGCAGCTTCAGCTCCTGGCCTGCACAGTGTAGGGGGACCAAGCGCCAGTCTGAGGGGTAATCGCTCTTGCTTTAACCTGCTTGGATCTGGATTGCAGTCTAGGGTGGAGGTTGTGGGGTGTGTGTCCAGCTTGCCAGAGCGTGTGGAGACCTCAGAGAGGGCACCCATCTAATACCTCTGGCAGCTGAGAAAACCCCAGCATTTGGGAGAAAAGCTCCCCTGTCTGGCGGCAGAGTCCTACTGTAGCAAAAAGCTCATAAGTCAAGTAATTGAGTGGCAAAATGAGCAGGCAAAGGAAACAAAGCAGACAGAAGATTCCAACAATACACTCCTATTTTGGGGACAAAAAGGAGCAAAGCATGGAACAGGAGGAAAACAGTGAAGTCAGAACTCCTGCACCAAAAGCTTCAAAGGAAAATACAAGCTGATTGCAGGCCATAGAGGACCTTAAGAAAGATTTTGAAAACCAAATGAGAGAAGTGGAGGAAAAATTGGGAATAGAAATGAGAATAATGCAAGAAAATTATGAAATGAGAGTCAACAGCCTGACTGAGAAAAATAATACCTTAAAAAAAACAGACTGACTCAAATGGCAAAGGAGGCCCAAAAAGACAATGAGAGAAGAATGCCTTAAAAATTCGAATTTGCCTGATGGAAAGAGAATCTCAAAAACTCAATGAGAAGAATCATTGCTTCAGAATTAGATTGGAGCAAATGGAAGCTAATGACTTTATGAGAAATCAAGATGCTGTTAAAAAGATCCAAACAAATGAAAGAATAGAAGGCTATGTGAAATATCTCATGGGAAAAACCACTGACCTGGAAAATAGACCCAGGAGAGATAATTTAAAAATTATTGGACTGACTGAAAGCCATGACCAAAGTAAGAACCTAGAAATCATCCTCCAGGAAGTTCTCAAAGAAAACTGCCCTGATGTTTTAGTACCATAGGGCAAAATAGAGGTTGAAAGAATCCACCTCTTGAAAAAGATCCCAAAAAGAAAACTCCTAGGAATATTATAGCCAGGTTCCAGAATTCCCAGATTAAGGAGAGAATATTATAAGCAGCCAGGAAGAAACAATTTGAATATTGTGGAAACACAATCAGGATAATCCAGGATCTGGCAGCTTCTACCCTGAGGGATGGAAGGGCTTGGAATATGATATTCCAGAGGACAAAGGAGCTGGGATTAAAACCAAGAATCACCTACCCAGCAAAACTGAGTATCATGTTTCAGGGGAAAATATGGTAATTTAATGGAATAGAGGACTTTCAAGCATTCTAGCTGAAAAAAACAGAGTTGAATAGAAAACTTGACATTCAGATACAAGAAGCAAGAGAAGCATGAGAAGGTGAACAGGGAAAAGAAATCATAGGAACTTATCAAAGTAGAACTATTAACATTCCTACATGGAAAAACAATAATTGTAACTTATAAAACTTTTCTCAGTAGTTGAAGGGATTAGAAATATATATATATGTCTTTATATGAGGGTATGAGGGCATATGAATATATATGTGAATGTATATACGTTTACAGGTATACATAGATAGAGGGCATGGGACCAATTTAACATTAATACATGGAAAAACAATAATTGTGACTGATGAAAATTTTCTCAGTATGAAAAGAGTAGAAGTGAATAGAAATATATGGATGTCTATATATGAGGGTATATGGGCATATGAATAAATATGTGAATGTGTGTATATATGTTTACAGATATATATAGATGGGCACAGGTCTAATTTAACAGGAAGGAATGATACTTAAAAAGTGAAATTAAGAGGTGAGAGGAATATAATGAAAGGAGATGGGGAGAGACAGATTGGGGTAAACTATCTCATTTAGAAGAGGCAAGGGAAAATGGTTACAATGGAGGGGAAAAATAGGAAGGCAAAAGAGAATGGGACAACCTTATTCTCATTGAATTTGGCTTGAGGAGGGAGTGAAATACACACTAAATAGGGTATCTCACCCTCCAGGAGAATAGGGGGGGAAGGGCATGAGAGGGGGGATGATAGAAGGGAGGGTAGGCTGGGGAGGAGGGAGCTTGGAAGCACTCACTTTTGAAAATATATAGGATCAAAGTGGAGAGTGGAGTGGGTAGGAGGTGGGATGGGAGGGAGGGAAGTGTAATCAGTCTTTTACAATGTATCTACTATGTTATTGTTTTGCATTAGCCACACATGTGTAACCTATACTGAACTTCATATCTTCCCAGTAGGGGTGGGTGACGGGAATGGAGGGGAATGAATCTGGAATTTAAAGTTTTGAAATCAAATATTCAAATATGTATATATGTGTATATGTGTGTGTATATATATTTATATATGTTATTTATATATATATATATATATATATACTATAATGAATACCATCTTACATGTAATTGGGAAATGGGATGTGCAAGCACTGAGGCATAGAGATCCACTGGAAAAGTGGAAAGGGTTATGGGGGAAAATGTGGGAGAGAGCAGTTTGGAGGAGGGGATATCCTGTGGGACTGCTATTTTGGGGGGGGGAGAAATGGGGAGAAAATTTGTAACTCAAAATCTGGTGGAAATGGATGATGTAAATCAGAAGTTAATAAAGCATTAAAAAGGAAAGAAAGAAAGGGAGTAATATGGAATAAATCTGGAGAAATTGATTAGAGACTCTTCGTGGGCTGCTTGGACTGCTTGCCAGTATGATTCCTTGAAAGGCTAGGTTGATCTCTTGCTTAACTATATCGAGTGCCTAATATAAAGACCTCTTTTTGGCATTTAAAGACCCTCATAACCTGGCCCTTTCCTTCCTTCCTTCCTTCTGAGTGTAGCAGCAAACACCCCAAGCGTCCTCAGGGTTGCTGCCAACACAGGTTCTTGGATCTGCTTTGTTAAAGGAAAGCAACTGTAAAGCTTACTTTAATCAATCAAACATATATTGTTTACCTTGTTCAGGGGAAAAAGGTCAGCACCCTGAACTTCAAATTATACAGGCAGAATTATCAAGACAGAAACAGATCAAGTAGACAGCTTTCCAAACTGTCCAACCATTATATCCGTACCAAATCAACATCTGGGTTTTTCAAAGCCAAGGAGGGGGGGAGTCCTGGACAACGGCTTCCCACAATCCAGATGAAATCACAGAATACTTGTAAAAGTGAGCCCCAAAACAAAGCTACACATCAGGGCTTACATAGCCTTCTCCTGGCTCAGAGAATGTAACAACCTTATTGACTCACTGGACAATCAAGAAGTATCTACTGAAAAACAAGCCTCCCACCCCAGGCTCCAGGTGCACTTTAGCCTAGGGGCAGGGAAGATATTCAAATTTACATTGCCATTACACTGAGCTGGGGCCTGGCCAATTTCCTATTCTCCTTGCATTTGTGATGAACTTGAATACAATGTTTCAGTATGATCTGTTGGGGGAGTTCTTACTGCCCTGCTCAGTCTAATATTTAGCCCCTTTCTTGGTGCATTTTAGTTCATTACTTGAAACACCATCCATTCTTCCAAAATCTACCCGTGCTTTCAATAGAGCAGTAAATAGTTCTTTTCTTGTTGATATATTCTAACTTTGAATCCGCTGACTATTTGCTCTTCTCTCTTGAGAAAATTTATCTTTTTTCCATTCCCATTAGTCACCCAACTGTGAAATCTTATCCAGCACCTCTGAAAGAGAGTTCCCTATCCCCCCAATTAGTGGAGTCAGAATTAGGTGCTTATAAGCAGGAGGAGCCATTTTCACTACGATGTTTCTGTGAGAAACTAAGTGAATGCTATGATAAATATCAGTATTTCTGACCATGATAGCTGTCTTCATTACCTCCCCTTTAAATTTCTCATACAATCTCTAAGCAAGTAGCAGGGTCTATTTCCACTAAAACACAGAGTCTGTGGGATCTATTTTATCCCAACCTTGTCACTAAATGAAGCACCAGCATGATATTAACAGTGCCTATGGCAGCTACAACTATGTCGTCACAGTTCTGAATCACAAAATATAACAGACTACACATATAGAAGACATAAGCAAAACATTTATTCAGACACCAGAAAACCAAATCCATCATAGCAAAAAAGTAGTCAATATCCCATAACGCAGCAGGGAGCAGCACCATATCTATCTCTCTCCTTGTCTGCATCCTCTCCACCCTTCTTTCTATTTGCTCTGACTCCCAGCTTCCTCTCAGCTCTGTTTTGCCCTTCAGCAAACTCCTCCCACCACAGTTTCCATGTGATTACATTTGGCCTATTAAGGGGCAGGGAAGATCTTGAAATACCCATTACCATTGCATATGCTGACATAGGTTTTTAGGGTATAGGATCACTTCCATGGAATCTGCCACGAGGCCCTTGAAGAAGACTTTACTGTACGCCACAACTAATACCAGCATCTGCAATAGAGAATTGATAATAGAATCATGACCATTTTCAGCTCTTTTTATAATTCAATATAGTTGAATTTTCATAAACTCTGCTGACATTGGTTTCAGTTAATAAAAGGTCAGTGTTGAACTTTATTAGCATGGCTGCCTAAGGAGGTCCTGGCCTGCAGATTGTAGGGGGACCAAGCAACCATTCAGAGGGTAATCACTCTTGCTTTAACCTGCTTGGATCTGGATCATAGGCTTGGGTGGTGGTCCTGGGGTGAGTGGCCAGGGAGGAAGAGTTTGTGGGGCTGTAGAAACAGCACCCTCCTAGTATCTCCAGCAGCCGCTAAAACCCCAGTGATTGGGAACAAATGTCTCTCCATTCTACAAGCAGAGATCTTCTGTGGCAAAGAGCTCAAGGGTCAAGTAATTGGCTGGCAATATGAGCAAGCAGACGAAGCACAAAAAGGTGATAGAATCCTTTTGGGGGGACAAAAAAGATCAAGGCATGGAGTGGGAGGAAGGTAATGAAATCAGAATTCCTGCATCAAAAGTCTCCAAGAAAAATATGAATTGGTTACAGGTCATGGAGGAGCTCAAGAAGGATTTTGAAAATCATGTAAGAGAAGTGGAGGAAAAATTGGGAAGAGAAATAAAAATGATGCACAACAGTCATGAAAAGTGAGTCAACAGCATGCTAAAGGAGACTCAAAAATACACTGAAGAAAATAACACCTAAAAAATAGATTAACTCAAATGGCACAAGAGGCCAAAAAGCCAATGAGGAGAAGATTGCCTTAAAAAGCTGAATTTGGCAGACAAAAAAGGAATTTCAAAATTTCACTGAAGAGAATAACTCCTTCAAAATTAGAATGGAGCAATTGGAAGCTAATGACTTTATGAGAAATCAAGATATTATAAAACAGATCCAAACAAATGAAAAAAAAAATAGAAGGCAATATAAAATATCTCATTGGAAAAACCACTGACCTGGAAAATAGATCCATGAAAGATAATTTTAAAATTATTGCATTACCTGAAATCCATGATCTAAAAAAAAAGCTTAGACACCATTTTTCAAGAAATTGTAAAGCAAAATTGCCCTGATATTCTAGAAGCAAATGACAAACTAGAAATTGAAAGAATTCACTGATCACCTCTTGTAAAAGATACCAAAAAGAAAACTCCTAGGAAAATTATAGATAAATTCCAGAGTTCCCAGGTCAAGGAGAAAATATTGCAAATAATCAGGAAGAAATAATTTGAGTATTGTGGAAACACAATCAGGATAACACAAAACCTAGCGGCTTCTATATTAAGTTATCGAAGGGCTTGGAATATGATATTCTGGAGGTCAAAGGAGCTAGGACTAAAATGAAGAATCACCTATCCAGAAAAACTGTGTTTTAATGCTTCAGGGGAAAATATTGTCATTTAATGAAATAGAGGATATTCAAGCATTCTCGATGAAAAAACCATAGCTGACCAGAAAATGTGACTTTCAAATACAAGAAGCAAGAGAAGCATGAGGAGGTAAACAGGAAAAAGAAATGATAAGGAACTCATTGAAGTTGAACTATTTAAATTCCTACATGGAAAAATGATAATTATGTGTCATAAGTCTTTTCTCAGTATGAAGATAGTTGGAGGGAATATACATATACATATATATATATGTATACATACATACATATGTATATAAATATATATATATATGAATGGCGGCATATGTATGTTCATGTATACGTAGAGAGAGGGCACAGGATGAGTTGAATATGAAGGCATGATATCTAAAAAATAAAATTAAGAGGTGAGAGAGGAGTTTATTGGGAGATGGAGAAAGGGAAATTTAGATTAGGGTAAATTATCTCATATAAAAAGAGGAGAGAGAAAACTGTTAAGATAGGGCTGAAGAGCAGGAAGGTAAAAAGGAATGGGACAACCTCACTCTCGTTGAATTTGGCTTAAGTAGGGTATGACATACACGTTTCCATTTGGGTATCTTACCTTGCAGGATCATAATGGGGCAGAGCACAAGATGGGGGATGATAGTAGGGAGGGCAGATTGGGGGAGAGGGTAACTAGAAGCAAACATTTTTGAAAAGTGATAGGGTCAAAGAAAAAAATAGAATAAGTGAGTTAGGACAGGATGGAGGGAAATATAGTTAGTCTTTCACAATATAACAGGGAATGATTTGGGTAACAACACATGGGCAGCCAATATTAAACTGCTTATCTTCACAGTGGGGGTGGGTGAGGAGGAAAGAAGGGAAAAAATCTGGAACTCAAAATTTTAAAAACAAATGTTTAAAAAAATGTTTTTTACATGTAGCTGGGAAATAAGATATACAGGCACTGGGGTATAGAAATCCTTCTTGCCCTACTAGAAAGTTGAGGTGGGGGGTGATGCAGGAGGATATAAGAGAGAACATAAGGATATAAGAGGAGTATTTAGTAGGCCTCCTATTTTGGGGTGGGGGTAGGGAATAGATTAGGAGAAAAAAAGTGTAAATCAAAATTTTGTGGAAATGAATGCTGAAAACTAAAAATAAATTAATAAAAATATTGGTTTTAGTCAATACATTTCACAGTGTCAATTCATATTGTATTTAAAAACAAAGGAATCATTGATTATTGGTTCTTTATAATTTTGCAGATTATTTCCCACAATGGTTTTCAAAACTCTTCCTTGCTTGGTGAATGGGAATTCCATATTTTTGTCAAATAAGCCATATCTACATGACAGTGAAAAAAAATGATAAAAACAAATCTTATTAAACAATAATTGGTGCCTTGAATTATAAAGTAGTATTTTTGAGTGTTCTAACTGAAATAAGAATATGTGTTTTAATGTTTTAAGAAAAGCCATTTAGGACATTTCTATCCCCAATCTTTGGTATTAAAAAGCAGAATGGTAGATTGATAAAATAGAGTTAGAGCAATTAGACATGTTTTCAAATTCTTTCTCTTGCATTTATCAACTATGTGATCTTGGGCAAATTGTTGAACCTAAGTGGGCTTCAGTTTCCTAATCTGTTCAATGAGGTGGCTAGACTAGATGACCTGTAAGACCCCATTCTGCCTGTAAGTGTAAGATTCTCTGATTTCCATAGTGAAAAATTATACTTAATTTTCACATGACTCTAAACAAATGGGTTGAAAGCAGTTTATAGTCCTGCTGCATGTGGCATGCTCCAGGCTTACTTCAGGGTTTAGATAGCCCTTTACCCACTTCCACACTGTCTTCTAGACACTATCATTGATCCTCTTAGGATCTGACCTGACTGAGCTGCCTGAAATACTAAATTTGGCCTCAGAGCCTGAATTAGCATTTTAAATAGTTGCACTTAGCATGAACAAATAACATGGATTGGGCATTATTTTGGCAGGATTGAATTTTCTCCATTAATCAACTTATCAAGTCTGGAGCAGGGATAGAGGATATACTAATTAAAAGTCAAGAAATAAAGCTTAATTGTTTAATGTCAAAGGCTTAGGGACAAAATTCAGGTAATTGCAAAGAAGACTATTAAAGTGTGGTTTGAAAATGTAAGCACTTATACTTGGTTAAGCTAAGCCACTCTGATCACTTACAAAGAGCTTCTTTGACATGAAGTCTGATTTAGATTTCATGAGGAAGGTGAATGTATAGAAGACTTATTTTTACTGAGAATCTGCAAATTAAAGTTTAACTGAATTTGGGTAAAAACTACAAATATGAAGGAAAATGTACAGGTATACAAAAAGATATTTAAGAAAAAATATGTAAAAAAATTATATAGTATATATTTTGAGAATGTAATTTGTCTTAAATTTATGTATAACATTGCTACTCATTGATATATTGTAAATAAATGTTGTGCTGTAAGTACCTCTTATCTTTCTAATGAAAGGGCAGAAATTGGTAGCTTGGGGGACATGTTCCAGATTAAGGGAAGGGAATATGTAGTATTGTATGTTATGATTATCTGTTTTCTTGTTTCTTTGTTGTTGGTGGTGTTATTGTTTGAGTCCTAGAATGTAAACTTCAAGAAGGCAAAGTTAGTTTTTTCTCTTATCTTTATAATCTTTACCACCACTAACAGCATCTATGTGTCAGGGCCTTAGGAAATATTGCTCATACTAAACCATGGTTACCTTCTCAACCTGTGCAGTTCTTCACCATGATCTTTCATAGATTCTCTTTGGACAGAGGAGCATCCCAAGATGTTGGAGTCCTTTCTGTAGAGTTTTTCATATTTGATGTTGTTAAATACAAAATCCAGCCCAGATTCATCAGGAGCTTTCAGCAGAATACACAACATATACGAAACATTAGGTTAAAATAAGAAGAAAAGGTAAACATTAAAAACAATTACATGTGTCTTTGCACAGACACACATGTATACATGTATGTGCACACATATATGTATATATGTACATGTATTTGAAATTGTTGAGATGAGCATTCATGCCCAGTTTTAGATTCAAAATTCAAACATAAAATACACCAGGATTTATGTGATTTCTGATAAGTTTATATAAACAAACAGGATAAAAAGGAGAATTATTTCATGAACTGTTTAGAGGGAGCCAGATGGTCCCACTGAAGCTTTGGAATGACTATTGCATATGAAATAATACTGAACAGATAGGGAAAGTGACATTAATTCCTGATCTCAGTCTACATCTGTACCATTTCCTGGTCTATTTATCTACATGGGAATGCTGAGGATATTTCATTTTAAAAAACCAGGGAACTCCAGAGTTGTTTGGTAGATCCTGGCAAAAATCGGCAGTATCAGGCTTAGAGTTTAGGCTTCAGAGATTAAAATTGGGAGGAATATGGAGTGTTGAGAATAAACTACAGTGACGTGTGCTGCCCAAAGCCACTGATCCAAGAAGCTAGGACCAAAATAAAGAGTAAAAGAGCATTATTTATCTGGGAGGGGCTTCACCTTTTTTTCTAAAGAGTATAGTGCTTTGGGGCTTACAATATTTTCCTGGAGTATGAGACTTTTTAGTTCTCAAGACTCTGAAGAAACTATGTGGGAAAAACTGAGGCAAAGGTTGTTTTGTTTTGTTTCCCCCGAAGATCCTGAATAAGAATTCCTATATTTTCTGTCACCTTCTTTGGAAGTCTTGTGGCTAAAAGAACATGGTTTCATTTGCTATTTGCTTGGGGAGAGTCAAGGAATTCAGCTGTTGAAATCAACAGAGCAGTGTCTAACAAATACTGTTAAGTATATATATATATATATATATATATATATATATATATGTATGTATGTATGTATGTATGTATGTATGTATGTATATAAACCTCAGAGTATCCAGAAGAGCAAAAAGAGATAGTAGAACTGGTGGAGAGACTATGAGTCTGGTTAAGTAGAATCCAGCAAAGAAGCATCCAGTGGTGATTATTAGATTAGTTTAGGGAGCAGCGCAATGACATTAATAAAAGATATGAGTTTTGAGGCTTTAGAACCTGGAGTTGCCTGTCAAAATTTGTAACTTGGCTCTATATTCATTCCCTATTTACAAGCCTCTTCATGGATTTCTGTTCTTCTCACTGATTGTGGAAGAGCATGAAACTTTTCTTTTATTGTTATTTTTTCATGCTAAACAATTTCATTAAATGTCTTTACTTTGAATTGTCTGTCACGTGGTAGACTTACATGTTTTGGTTTTGTTTTTTTTTTTTTTTGATTGATTGATTGGATGTCTATGTAAGTAGATACACTGGTAGAGTTTTAGGAGATGGGGACCCACTTGAACTTCACGGAGTCATTCCTGGGGGTACTCAACCTGTGATTTAAGAGTATTGCCAAGAACTCCCATTCTGGGCCAGTGCTGCACTTGCAATTAGGAGAAGACAGGTTTAAATCCTGTCTCCCACACTTACTACCAGTGTGACTGTTGGCAAGTTATTGCCTTCATAATCTAGCTCTAGTCTACTTTTGCAGGCTTATTCCTTTTCATAGACTATTGCAGACAAACTGCCGTACTTACTGTTTCCTAAATTAAGCAATCCATTGCTCAGTTTCTTGATTTACAATAGTCTGGCCCCTATGCCAATGTAACAGTAGCATTGAACATGTTTAGATTTTTCCTTTCCTGGTGGGTTACATAGAGCAAATTAATAGAATATTTGGATACTTTGTATTGATTAGGTGATGATTTGGTGCTTGTGGGTGGGGGAAGAGCAGGTTATTTACATCTATGTTTGACCATAGTATTTCAATGGGATATTACTGAGTTACCTAATTGACTGACAATGTGGAACTCAATGGATGTATACAAGGGGAGTAATCTACTATTGTACTACTCTGTTTTTGGCTTTGAAGCATCTATATGTCTTTTATCTTAACCTGCAGAGTTGGATGAAGAAAGGAGAAATAGTTGTATCCCACCCTCCCTCTCTTTGGCTCTAAACATATGGCACATCTTCCTCCTGTGTGTTTTTTTCTCCCCTGTTCTTTGGCAAATGAGACCTTTTGGTAGATCAATCCCAGACTGTATGACTTAGTGAATTGTGAAAGGTCTGAATATCCTGGGAGATCTGAGTAGAGGCAAGTAAAATGCCCCTGGATTATCAGTAGGATATCCTCCAACAGAGGAATCTTGTGTATGGAAAAGGTTAGCTTATAAACAGAAGATCATAATTGGGTAATTGATTCACTAGCACATAGTGAATACGTGATGTTTGAAATGCCTTATTGTGTGATTGCAAAACTGCTTTATGTTCTGATAAAACTTGAAATATCACTTCCCCAATTAATTATAACCACACTTATAGATGAAGTAACTGAATTCTAGTGTTAGCAGTATGTTTTAAGCGCTGTCGTTTTTCAACTCCCTATTTTTTTCTTTCTGTGTAGAAGTAAATTCCCTGTACCTTATCTGATTTATATTTTACATTGAGCGTTTCTTCTTCCACCCCTTTTAAATTAAGAAGCACAAAGTTTACTATAATTGTCATCCTTTCTTTTACACATGGATGGTACTTTACTATCCAGCTGGTTATTGTGAAAATAAGGACTCTAACTCCCTTTTCTATAGAGGTAGCACCTCATCCTGTACCTAGAATTGAACCCAGAAAAAAAGACCAGGTACATAACAAGGAGATACAAATACCCCAAGCATCTATAAAACCAAATGGTCAGTTACATAAATTCTTTTTGTTAGCACTGCCACCTTGAGTCTGCCTAATTATTAGTGTTTCCTCCCTCTTCAAATTATCTGGAATTCCCTTATTTAAATGTATCCCCCAGTAGAATGTAAGCTTTTTGCAAGCAAATAATATTTCATTTTTCTCTTTGTATCTCTAGGATATGGTGCGGTGCTTGCAGTTAAGTGCTTAATAAGTGTTTCTTGAAATATTATTTCAATTCAGCCTGAGCTTATATAAACCAGATTTCTATTTATAAGTCAGGAAGAATCAGCCCCAATAGTGTTCTCTAAAACAAGATAGTGCCATTTTAATCAAATTAAATTACTCTTCAGCATAATGAATATTTAAGTTGCTGAACAACACAGAAAATAATATTCAGTTATATAAAGAAGTTGCTAGTCCCAGGGTACTTGCAGTCATATTAATGATAAATTCTATTTTTTTTTTTACCTTTTACATCGCTAATAAAGGAATTTTCCCTCCTTTGGGTTTAAATTCACAGAATTAAAAAAAACATTAGTTTGGGACTGTGTGAATTTTAGCCTAGATAAATAAAAATACTACTTCTGTGAGTTAGTTAAGACAACTTGGGCATTTGCTTCCAAGCATATGCCAGAAGCAATTAAACTAGATGGTATAAGTGTTCAATATACTTCACTCATGTGAGTTTAGGTATATATTCCCATTGAATGTGTTCCACTGTTTTATTTTAGTGAACACACACATCTTTATTAATATTGAACTTGAAAATTCAAAGTCAAATTATGATAAGTTTCTTTCATTCTGATTACATTATCAAACTCAGGAAAACTTACTTTACCATTATGCTACAAATCCAGTATTACAATGGAGACATTGACTAGATACAAACTTGGGATGCTCCCATTTCAAAATTTAACCTTAAAATTATTGACTAAAATAATGTTCCCAGGGAAGTATTATCCATGTGTCAAAACTAATACATAATTTGATGCATGTATCTCATTATAGGAGAATGGTCATAAAAAAAATGTTCTGGCTTTCTTTGACTAAAGTGAAACTAAAATTTAAACAAGTTTAAATTGAAGTTAGTTTTAGTACACATCTGTTTGATCAGGTTTTGTTTTCCATAGACTAAGAGATTCCACTAGCATTAGTGGATAATTTGTTCAATATTTAATGTAGTCTAAAAGCAAGAAAACACATCTCAAACAATCAACAAGCATTTAATAAGTGCCTACTAAATGGCAATCATTTTATTAGACTCCAGAGATACTAATACATAAGTGAGATAGGCCATGTCCTCAACTAGATCATATTCTACCAAGGAAGTTAATTTAATTTAATAAATAAATCAATATATTTGTTATTATGATTACAGATAGGTAATGCTGGATCTATGTACACATATTTTTGAAGGGAGGGGTATGCTGTAAGAGATATAAATTTAACACACAAGATAAAGTCACACTTCAAATAGAAACTTGCAAATATAGTCTATTTAAGCATTAATGACCTATTGGGTATTATAAAATATTAGAACTAATACATTTGGTTTGGTGTACTCACATTGACTCAAGGGAGGGGCTAACAACTGAGGCAGTAACAGTACTATTTCCAGCTGCTGCTACTTGTACTTCTTTTACCACTACTCCCACCACCACCATTAACTGATATATTTAGATAGTGATTTCAGGTTTAAAGAACATCTAATTTACTTTATCTCTTTTCTATCATATCAAACCTGAAAAGTACATGCTATGGTTACTATAATTCCCATTTAGCAGCCAAAGAAACTATGGCTGAGAAAAGTTTAAAGAATTTTGTTCTGCTTCACACAGCCTGTACCCAAGTCAGGATTCAGACTCAGGAATTCCAGGCCCTAGCCAATGTGCCATATTGACTCTATTCTCCTATAGAAAGCCTTCCCTCATCTATAGAGGCCTTTATGTCCTCCCCATATTCAAATGGCCTTATATTAACTTATCTTTAGACATAACTTATCTTCCAGTAGGATATAAGTTTCTTGAGGATGAAAACTCTTCATCTTTGCCTTGATAGTCCTATTACTTAGCAGGTGGAAGGAACCTAATGAATGATTGATTAATTGATTGAATGGTTTCAACAGAAGGATTCACTTGGAAGGTAAAAATAAAAATAAAAACTCAGGACCCAGAATAATTCTTACTTGAAATGGTGATAAAAAACCTTTATGACTTCACTCTTTGTTCCATGATTCACTCTAACTTTTCCTGTTTTCCTGCCATGCATGTATATTTAGAACTTTAAAAGAACAAGTGAGGTTGCACAATGAACAGAGCACTGTCCTTCAGTCAGGAGGACCTGAGTTCAAATACAGCCTCAGACACTTAAGACTTCCGTGTGACTTTGGACAAGTTACTTAACCCCAATTGCCCTGCCTTCCCCCATCCAAAAAGAAAAAATATGAATCAATTAGTTCTAATATTTTATAATGCCCAATATGTCATTAATAATTAAATAGACTATGTTTAGAAGTTTCTATTTGAAGTATGACTGTATCGTGTGTTAAATTTATATCTCTTACAGTATATTCCTGCCTTCAAAAAGCTTATTGTCTAATAGAAAGACTTTATCTTATAGGCTTAGAAATATTAGATGTCTTTGACAAGCTCATATAGCAAGTCACAGAGCTGGGTTTGAATCCAAGATTTCAAGATGCTAAAGTCACAATTCATATTACTATAACACTCTTCTAATAGGTTCATTTCATTGAATTGTAAAAAGAATTGAGGCCCAGGAGGTTAAATTGGTCTTTCAAGGATCTCACAGTTATTTAATATCCAAGGAAAGTTAATTTTTGCCTTATATCTCTCCAGTATGCAAGCCTCCACACCATTTATAGCTTGATTCATGCCATTTCATCTCTATTCTAAACATCACTTTCCCCATACTGACCAGGACTCTACTCCTGGGTTCTTTGGCTTGTATAAGCCAGGTTTTGCTTTACCTTTCTCTGGACCAGGTCTCGCCATCACTTGCAACTTGCTCCATTTCATTCCTTTACTAATTCCAGCCACAATTTATAGTTTCCCCCATCCAAACTTAACCACTTTCAAATAAGAGATGGTCTTATTTGCGTGTATTTGTATTCTGAGTGTTTAGTATAGTACCTAGCATATAGTAAATATTTAACAAATGATTGCTCCATTGCTTGCACTACCTATCTGTATGCTTATCTGTCAACATCATCATCATCATCATCATCATCATCATCATCAAATATCTGTTGAGCTGCTAAGTGGTAAGAAGATAAAGTGTAGGACCAGGAGTGAATTAAAATCTCACTATATTCTTGAATCTATTTAAAAACATTCACCTCTACCTTTGTGGAACTCTGTTCTAATTGGAGAAAATTTGTGATTTTTCTCACTGAAAAAGCTATGTGAGGAAGTGCCCAGTTCTACCATGTTAATTTCTTGTTTTTTTTTTTCTTTTTGGAAGGGGGAAGGCAGGGCAACTGGGAGACTTGCCCAAGATCACACAGCTAGTAAGTGTTAAGTGTCTGAGGCCAGATTTGAACTCAGGTCCTTCTGACTCCAGGGCCAGTTGTCTATTCACTGTGCCACCTACCCCTCCCCCCCATGTTAATTTCTAAAACAGTTTTAGTCTTGACTCTGACCTCTTACATCTTGTCTCAGGAATAGCATATCTTTTGATCACACCCATACTTTTTCAGCTCCCTTTTATGTATTGTCCTGCATTTGAATATGAACTCCTTGAAGGGATGACCTGTCTTATTGTTGATATTTGTACCCCTAGAGATTAGCATAGCTCATTTAGAATCAATATTAATAAATATTCATTCTATTTATCTTTTTACCTACTACCTTGATAGATATCTAAACATTATGAAATTTTATAAATAGGTAGGCTAGAAGAAAATAAGCCATTATTAAAAGCCTCCTTCTGCCAGACACTGTGTAAACAATTTAGAAATATTATATGATTTGATTCTCATAGCAGCCATGCTAGGAAGATGACATTATTATCTCTATTTTACAATAGGAAAACTTGAAACAATGAGTTATGTGTCATGTCTATAATTTTTTAAATTATTTGGATGAAACATAAAATTGTTGCTCAGTCATATCAATTTCTCTGTGGACCACAGAACAGTAAGCTCTTCCATCCTCCATTATCTGTTGAAGCCTGTTCAAGTTCATGTTTATTTCTTCCATGACACTACCTGTCTATTTCATCTTCTGTTATCACTTTCTCCTTTTGTCTTCAATCTTTCCTGAAACTGGGGGCTTGTCCACTGAGTCCTGTCTTCTCATTTTGTGGCCAAAGTATTTAAGCTTTAGTTCAGTCTGAATTAATTACTGCTTAATTTGCTCTCCTTGCTGGCTAAAGGACTCTCAAAAGTCTTCTTCAGCACCACAATTTAAAAGCACCAATACTCCATTACATAATTCAGCTTTTCTTATACTCCAACTCTTACACTCATAAATTGCTCCTATGAAAACCAAAATTTTGGTTAAATGGACTTTTGTTAGCTATGTGATTTCTCTGCTCTTGAGTATGCTATCCAGATTTCTCACAATTTTCCTTCTAAAGAGCAAGCATCTTTCAATTTCATGGCTACAGCCTCTACTTGGAGTTATCTTTGAGCCCAATAATATAAAATCTGTTACTGCTTCCATTTCTTCTCCCTCCATTTGCTAAGAAGTGATAGGACCTTTTGCCATGATCTTAGTTTATTTTTTTTTAATGTTAAGCTTCAAAACAGGTTTTTTTTTACTCTTTGCATCTTTATCAAGAGGCTTCTTAACATTTTTCTTTCTGCCATCATAGTATTGTCTGCATATCTGAGATGAGTTCCTATCAATAGCTCGATATTTCTCCTAACAATCGTGATTCCAGCTTTGATTCATTCAGCCTGGCATTTGGCATGATGTACTCTGCATATAAGTTAAATAAATTAGGTGACAATATACAGCCTTATCATACTTCTTTTCTAATCTTAAACCAATCAATTATTCCACATCACATAAAAACAAACAAAAACGATATTTGCACTTTATAGTTTATGGAAGATATAACATGTAACTTGCGTACATGAAAATTAAACAAATAAACTGGGTTTCATGGCAAACACACTGTAAGAACTAGGCCAATAGATTAATGAATATTTAGACATCTCTGTTGTAGCTCAGCAGTTCTCAAACTTTTTGGTCTCAGAACCCTTTTACTCTCTTAAGAAGCTGTCATTCCCAAATAACTTTTATTTTTTTGGTTTATATTATTATATTTAATAAATATATTTACAATATAAGAACTTAAAATGGATACATTTAAAATATTTTTAAAAGGATGATATAATCATATTACATGGTAAAAAGTAACCTATTTTATGAAACATGCCAGTATTTTCAAAAGCAATTTAGCCACAAGAGAGGTATTGTTTTACACATTTTTGCAAATCTCTTTAATGCTTGGCTTGATAGATGATACTTGGATTCTTAAATTTACTTCTGCATTCAATCTGTTGTGATATGCAATTTTAGCTGAAGTAAATTACAAAAATCTGGATTCACATCTATGAAATTATAAAAAAAAGAGGGATGTTTTAATAGGTTAAAAATGTCATTATTATTGCTGTTGTTCAATCTTTGTTGTGTGTGTGTGGGTGTGTGTGTGTGTGTGTGTGTGTGTGTGATTCTTTGTGATCCCATTTTGGGTTTTCTTAGCAAAGACACTGGAGTGCTTTGTCATTTCCTCCTCCATTTCATTTTACAGATGAAGAAACGGAGGCAAACAGGGTTCAGTGACTTGCCCAGGATCACACAGCTAGTAAATGTGTGAGGTGAGATTTGAATTCAGGAAGAGGAGTCCTCCTGACTCCAGGCCCACACTCTATCCACTACACCACCTAACTGCCCCTAATTTTGTCTCAATATTACTATTAAACTACCTCTGATTTCCAGGACACCTAAAAGGCCACAGTGATGCCTAGGGGCACACAGCCCACACTTTGAGAATCATTGTCTCCGTTCTTTTGCTATATCTATTGATCTCTGCCTACCCTTTTACTGATCACTGTTTTTTTTTTTAAACCAAATCTTTCTTAAAAAACATCAGCTCCAGTATACCTTAAATTCAAATAAATGTAAAACTAATCAAAATCAAAGCTGATGTTAGCAAAAGAAGGTTCTTTAGCATTTCTTCTATTGGTTAAACCTCTGGCAAGCTTCAGTGAACATACAATGAAATGAATGATCCAATGTCTTTCTTCTGTTTGGGACGTGACACTACTACTGTCAAAGATATCCACACAACATCCAGAATTTCTGCCAAAAGCTGCCAAATGTATGTAAGGCGCTGGCAGTGCAAAGCAGCATTTTACATATCTGTACCAGGCCCATTGCAATAACAGCTGCTGAGACAGATTTCTAAGTCTTTTCACCACCCGTTCCCCATGTATTTCTATCACTGGCACTTCTTTCAAGAATAGAAAATACCAGCTGTTCCTGCCGTTCCAGAAGGCCTTATGCAGAATTGTGTCCTCCCCTAAAATAAATAGTTAAGAAATAATGGTGACACAAAACCATGATCCAAGGTAGGTGTAGTAGGGAAGGCAGGAACAGCTTTTATTTGCAACTCCCACCAGCACAATGTTCATAGTACTCACTTTCTCCCAAACATGGAACTCCTTTTCTTTTCTAAAAATGTAAACAAACCTTCCTTCCTTGATTTCTTTTTCTCTTCCTTCTTTGTCTGATGAGGCAAATCCAAATTCTAATTTGCACACTTCCCAAAAGGTGCTGGAAGGGCACTGGATTTGCTTTCATAAAGCTATAAATTGCAAGTTCCAAATAAGAACTGCTATTTTGTCTATTTTTAGGTGGATAAAAATGGCCATTTGGCATATATGGCCTCACAAAGATAAATTTCCTCTTTAGCTGGATCTCCCATGGAGAAAATGAAGAAAAAAAATTAAATTTTTAGGAAGACAGCGTTTGGTGGATGGGACTACAGCTGGTGTTTCCCCTTGCTGGAATACTGGTTACTTCTTGAGGATAAAGAAACTGAGGGGTAAAGAAGTAAACGAAGAAAATAACCATTTATTATGTGCCTTCTATATGCCAGGGTACTCTGCTAAGTTACTTTACAAATGTTATCTCATGTGATATTAACACCCACCCTAGAAGAAGGCAACCTAGATTACACGGGGAAGAGGGAGGTCTCACAAAACCCAACCCTCAGCAACCCCAAACCAGTTATTCTGCTTCTCTTCTGTTTGGGCCACCTCCTCCCCAGGAGGGGCCTTCATAACATCATTCCTTGAACCTTCATGGAGAGATTGGCAGGTAAGGCTGGCCTATACATGTAGTCTGGTGATAAGCCCCTGGGGAAGCAGCCAATACACTTCCTATAATACCGGATAGGTGACCAGTGTGGTGCCTTGTGTCACAAAGGTCATAGCCAGTGGCTCTTCCTTTGCTGGAATTGGAAAGGGGGCAGATGCTCACTAGAGGTGAAGAGGGAAGAGCTGGTTCATAGCTGTCAGTGACCGGATCATCCTTCCTTGCTGGGGCAGCTCCAGAATCCTCAGAAGTAATGGCATCAACTTTTGAAGAATTCACAGTAGACAACAACTTTTTACCTAAGCTGGTAACAACAAATTGCACTGGGCAGTTCCAGTTGACGTATCCCCTGATTCCAAGCATCCTTATATGCATTTACACAAATTTCACAATGTGGCATGTCTTGGTCATTACTTGGTCATCTGCTGTGTATAGGAATGATAACATGAATTCCACTATGAAAAAAGCAGTATCAGTCTGCCTTATATTCAATGAGCGCACAAAATAACTTTGAGAACTACTTCATCAGGCCTTATATAGGAACATGATCAAGAAATATGTTCAAGGCTCTTTCACTAGAACCTATAGGTGAAAATTTTGCTACCAGGCAACTATCGGGAGAAAGGAAAGAAGTGCTTGCACTTATTTCCAAAGGCACACTTCTCTTTGGAAGGACTAAAACACCTCTCAATATCGGAATACCATTTGAAGGATTATGTAGTCCAGAAATAGGACAGAGACATCTTAGAATTATTCATATCTTGAGACAAAAAGGATGATGCTTAAAGAGAATTCAAGAATCAAATACTGTTAATTTCAGAAGAACATTACGTTGTTTTGGTGTTCCTGTTAGACATATCTAAGATGGTGGTCACTATAGAGATATTTTAGCTGCTATCTAGATATCCTACCTGTCTTTATAGTTTAGTTCCATGGTTAATGACAAAACATACATCTTCGGTCAATATTGTTCAGCACATCATCATGAATAATGTTACTTGCTATGATGAAAAGAATAAATCTTTTGTTGATGACTTATAATATTTTTTTTACTTAGTTGGACTATTTTTACGTACATTTATCAGTTTTCCTTAGTCTCCTTTTAGGGTGGAGGTTTTTTATTAACATGCTAATTTTGACTGAGGCAAATAATCATGAACTAGATGCTAATTCATTGACTACTAGTCAAGCTTCATGGCATTATGAAACTCCCAAACCACCATATTCAGTCTCAGAGCAGGTTTATGCAGCTCTATCTTCCCCTTTAAATATGCCTGGCAGTTCAGATGAAGAACCTGTAAGAAGTAGACCCAAGATTCCAATGGGAGCAGACACCAATCAGAACTAATACAATGATGCTGACTCTTCATCAGATAATTGTGTCAATGTTAGATATGTTAAAACATTAGCTGAGAAAACCCCAAAACTTGCTGGATTGTCCTCTGACTCAGAAGATTCAATCTGAGAAAAATTAATCTGTGAATAAACTAGATGCCAGATCCAGTGATAATAATTTCAGTAGATGCTCATTTCCACTTTCATTTGTTTCAATAGATGGGCAAATAAAAATCATCATAATTCTGATACCTCACCATCTGCTAGGATATTTAGATAAAAAAAAAAGAAATCAGTTTTATCATCTCTCTGGGACTTGAGCTCATTAGTCACATTACAAAGAATATATTCACCATGTATGCTTAGAATGTCCAAAAGGAGGGGCAATCAAGAAGTTCAGATTCAAATCCTTACAGCAGAGATGGACATGAATGAAAGAGCTATAGTAAATATCATGGAAAGAGATAGACAAAAAGAAGGTAATCAAGAAGCAGAGCTAGTAGTCAACTTAAAGATAGAAAAAGACAAGAAGACAGCAAGAACTAGAGATAATTCTGGAAATGCCAAGGAGTATCTTTAAGCAGTGAAAACATGGTTTCTAGAGAGAAGCAGATCAAGAACCTGGTGTTAGTGGTCATGGTAAAAGAAGATCAAGAAGCAGGAAGAGAGAATTATATGAGGAAATAATTACAAAAGGAGATACCAATGAGAGCATACTTGCTATATAAAATAGGGATGACTATGAGTCATTATATAAGAATTCTATCCAAAACTCACTATCCTAAACTATTCTATCCTAGACACTATTCTAGTCCAGGATTTGGAATTCAGATTTTTTTTTAATGGACAAAAACTTGGAAGGAAAATAATTACAATGAAAAGCGGCATTACTATAATGAAAAATACAGGTCAAAGACTCAGTACAGTAAGAAATCACGGGATGTATCTCTAGGATCTGACCAAGTGAAATTTGAAAAGCTTGAAGAGGAGCAAAACTACAAAATTCAGCGCTTGGAAGGTACCCATAAAAAGATTGAATGATCTTACGAAGATTCTTCCAAGGGAAAGTGAAAATGTTTGAAAAATCCTCCAAGTTGGGTGAAAGCTACAAAAAATGAAGGTGACAGTTTTTCAGATAGATCCAGCAAGGATAGATACAAGAGGAAGAAAAAGTCATACTGAAGCCTAATGTAGAGATAGTTTTTTTTAAGTCAAAACTACGAAAACAACCAGATATCATAAAAAGAAAAAAAAAAACACATAGAAATCCTGAAGCTAATTCTTTAAATCTTCCATTGTGATTCCAATTGAGATTGATAGTGACAAGGAACCAGAAGGGAAAGAAAATACTAAGTATGATAGTCATGCCACCTTGGTAACTCAGAATACTTAAAAAAAAAGAGGATCTTCCTTTTATGACTTAGCACAAATTAAGAAGAAAGATAGATTTGTTCTAGTAGATGAAATTACTATCCTGGACAAGGAATATGAAATCACAACATTTTTTTCTCCTTTTCTTACTAGAGTGCCAAAAAATTCTAATAACACATGAACTTAACACTCAACCCTGTGTTTCTCAGTTCTTGAGTCTTGAGAAAATGTCCCTTCTCAGATACTATATATGATTTCCAGAGAAAAGTTTTTTTTTAAGGAACATAAACCCTTTTTATCTTTCACAATATTTTTGGCTTTCACTCAACGAGCTTTTAAAAGATCTGAATAACTCTGAACTGAATAAAGGTCTTTCATACTTGCACTGGCATGAATATACATTGAAAAGCACATATGCTTTAAGAAGCTCAAATCTCATTTCTGATACATACTGCTGGGTGACTAAGGGCAAATCTTTGACCTCTTTGTGTCCTAGGAAACTCTAAATTTTTAAATTACTAATGAAATCTGCATTGATGGAAAGAATTTCTGGTCTGCAAAATTAAAAAAAAATACACAAATGGTGAAATGACATAAAAACCTGAATTATTTTTATTTTATTATTAGGAGCCTGTAAGTTTCAATAAGACTCTTCCCCTCCCATTTTTTTTCTTATTTTCAATTCTTGGGCTTTTCACATCCTTCTTCCAAATGAAGATATAAATGCACTAACCCATTTTAGGAATGCTATAATCAGAGGACTACTGGTAATAAGACAAAAGTTTGTTACCATAAGGTTACATGCTTGATATTATAAAAATACAGGAGCTTCAAAATCATTGCATAAAATTAAAATAAATATTCAAGCATTTATTCAAACTAAGCTACTGAACAGTTTTAGACTTGCCCATCAATAATTATATACTGTCTGGAGAGCATGAATATCATTAAATGCAAAATTTTAGTCTTAAAATATCCTTAGAAAAAGTGTATATAATTTATTGATTTTCATTTAACCTGTAGTAAAATTTTAGACAATTCCACTTCCTAACTGTGTTTGTGTGGGCAAGTCAGCAAACTTCTTTGAACCTCAGTTTCCTCATTTATAAAGATAATATTTTTACTACACCTCACAAAGTGTTGTTTGGAAAGTATTATGTAAACCTTGAAGTCCTATTAGAAGGTGAACTGATATCATTATTGTTCCTGATATTACCAGATTAAATAAATGTATCAAATAGATGAATAAAGTCTGTGGCCAGTGTTTTATTTTGTTTTATTTTTTGAAGGGAGGAGGGCAGGGCAATTGGGGTTAAGTGACTAGCCCAAGGTCTCATGGCTAGTAAGTGATAAGTATCTGAGATGGAATTTGAACTGAGGTCCTCCTGATTCCAGGGCCAATGCTCTATTCACTGCACCACCTAGACACCCCAGATCCTGTGGTTCTTGGTGTGATTGAATCCTACATTGAGGTTCTCGAAACCTATTAAGTTTATACTGTAATTTTAGATATGCCAAAACATACATTTATAGATTTCCTTCTTTATATGCTTGATAATTCATGCCACATACCTGAAATTCAGTTATGCCTCTACATTCAAAAGTACAGAATATGAGAACATGTCAAATATATCAGTTTCTCTGTAATAGCCTTACATGACTTGTTATTGTTGTTCTTTCTCAGAAACAGCCCAATTGCCTGTTCCCAGGGGAATCATACACTTATACAATGCACATCCACACCATTCTTTCTATGCTCAGAAATTGAAATATTGCCCCTGTACACTATCAGGCTTTGCAGTCACTATCCCATTACATCAGCTGGACAATGAAGGGTCCTAAGCAATAGTTCTAAAAATTCACTGGTATGTATTAAAAGCAATTTTATATTGCCATGAAAAATAATTTTAGAGAAAAATAAAAAATAATTCCAAAATCTCTCTAGATCTTCTTTAAACACATTAAGTACATAACTTTAAAAGTTAAAGCAGCTTGATAAGATTATCTGTCAACTTGCTTTTGCTGAGGTCACAATAGAACTCTTCCTCTCTCCTTTTCATTTCCTCTTAGACATCCAGATCAGCTGTAAAAACTGAGAACAGAATGTTTTGGTAAAGATGTGAGGTCTTAGTGGAAGTTCCTTTACACAGTGCCCCATAATAGTTAAAATATTCCACAAACAGAGCAGATATTGTCCTGTTAGCCTGTCTCTTAGTTGAATGTTCTCTGCCATATCTTTAAACTCTTCCATGTGGCATAGTATCATCATAACTTGCCCTCACTTTGTTTATGAAAGTAGTTAAAACTTTTTCAAATGCCTTTCTAAACACTATGTAGGTTGGCTTTTAAATCTGTTTGTCCTATTTTAAGTGAGACTTTTGCTTACACTTGCTTGGACCACTATGGGAGTAGTTTCTAATTGGTCTTGTCTCCCTAACATTAGTCTATTCTTCCCAATACACACACCACCATTCTCTGCACAATCTCATTGGACATACTGATGTCCAGATTATCTTACTAATACAAAACCAATATTTTGTTTTAAAATCTTTATTATCTCAAAATAAAATCTGAACTCCTTAGTCAGATACTTAAGACACTGCACAGTTTGGCTTCAGCTAGTTTGCTTGTAGCTTTATCTTACACTAAATTCTTAAGACTTCTATTCTTTTGCTCAGATAGAAGACTGTTCTATCTACACCATCTCTTCCCTCATATCTGAACCATTATCTTTAACACTGTGCCCCTCCTCCCTATTTCTGCCTACTGAAATCTTTACCTCTGTCTCATGACTCAGCTCAATGCCACTTTCTTATGTACTTACCCTGTTCTCTTTACATTATAATTATTTGGTTTATCTCCCCTACTCCATTGTAAGCTCCTTAATGGTAGGAGTATGGAACATATCTTATTCACCTCTGTATCTCTTGGTGCCTGGTATTGTGTTTTGTACATAATAGGTAATTTAAAATTACCATGTATGGTTTATATAATGCTTGAAGGTGATCAAAAAATTTTACATGAATTATAATTTAATTTTTACAATTACCCTGTGAATTATTCTTGTTATCATCATCATCATCATCATCGACAAAGTAGAAACTGAGGCTTAGAAAAGGTTTAGAGGTATGAAATCTGTAGCCTTGAGGCCCCAGGTGACTTTGAGGCTGCAGAATCCCCATTCATAGTAAGTATTTTGTCCATGATCACGTAGTACTAAGTGGCAAGATGTGAACTCAGGTTTTCTTGATTTCAAGAACTGCAAGCTATCCATTGTGCCACCTACCTGCCTCTAATAATTATTCATTGAATGAATGAATGAATGAGTACTGAAATGGCATAAGGTACATGTGACAATATACTATAATGGCTCAAGTGTGGAACTTTGAGTCAAGAAGACCTGAGCTCAGCTCTTATTGCTTATTCTTTATATGATAATGAACAAATCACTTAACTCAATTTGAGCCTCAGTTACTTTCATCCATAGAGTAGAGATAGTAATGCCCATAATACTTATAGAAGCCTATAATACTTATAGAATTTTTTGAAGTACAAATGAAATTATGCATTTATAATATTTCATAAAAATTAAATTTCTCCATAAATATCTGTTAACATACTAATTCTGCAATAAAATATCAGTTCAATTGGGACAGGGACAATTTTCCACTTTATATTTGTACTTTCAGCACTTAATTCCTTGTATACTACTGTGTGATTACTGGCCCTTAAATAAATGTATATTACATTAGATTTAACTGGGTGTTAAAATCATCACTTTTACATCGTTGGTCCAAGTGAAGAGACTATATTTTTAACTACACTTACCTTTTTATTGATTTTTAAAACCTTTCAATTATATTCTTGCTAAAATGATCCTTGCATGTCTCAAGGTGTAATGGAAAAGCCACAGTTAAAATGATCAAGTGAAAAAGAATAAACCTCTGCAATGAGGTTAGATAGTGTGTGTTAAATCATTGTCTTATTTACATGTAATTATCTGCTCAACCATGTAGGGGACAAGTCCTGGTTGCCTGATTGCCTAAATCAAAATGTGCTTAGAAATAGAAAGTAGGGGCATCATAAAGTTGAATTCTTGCAGATGTTTTATTTTCCATTTTTAAAGAATGTTTGCTCATTGTTTTTTTTTAAGAATGTTTGCTCATTGGTTTTTTGGTTTTTTGTTTTGTTTCATTTTTGTTTTTGTTGTTTTATTTTTGGGGAAGATAAGGCTACATCCTATTACTTGGTTGTTAACCCTACAGAGGCACATCAATACATATTCAAACCAAGTTTCTGACAAATGATTTTCTTTGGAATTCCTTTCCCCTCTATATATACAGTTCTTAAAGAAGTCCACAACAATGAATTTATTTTGTCCTTGCTGTCTGATTTTACATGAAATTACATCTAAGTATAAGGTTTGAAGTAAAAGTAGTACTAATAAAGGAGAAACTGATGTATGAGTCTGAAGGATTCTCATGTGGTCATGACGGTTCAGATTAATCTGGAAGTTGTTCTCAAATGAATGACCCTCTGGTCCCCAGAATGTTGCCATTTCCCAGAACTATCATGTCTTCTCATTAAAAAGGATATTTTGTATTCATGACATCTTAATTCTGGCTTTTTAATGAGAACAGATATCATAGGAAAACTGTCTATAGAAACATAGGTTCTTTGAGTTGGGAAAAATGTGAAAGTCATGCAGTTCACACTATACCTGAAAGAGGAATCTCCATCACAGCATGCCCAGCAAATAGGTACCCATGTTTATCTTGAAGATTTACTCATTATCTTCCAAGACAAAGCATTTCAGTAGACAGAGGGCTGGGCCTGGAGTCAGGACAACCTGATTTCAAATTTGCCACAAAGACTAGTTGTGTTTCCCTTTGCAAGTCACTTAACCCAGTTTGCCTCAGTTTCCTGATCTGTAAAATAAGTAGCTGTAGAAAATGGCAAACCGCTGTAGTATCTTTGCCAAGGAAATGGGAAATGCAGTCACAAAGAGTCAGATATGACTAATCAACTAAACAACAATAAAATCATTAGGAAGTTTTTTTTTTCCTTGACATTGATTCAAAATCTGACTTCTACCAACTGATGCATTCCTATATGTCAGTTATTTTGCATTGCTGATTATCTTAGTAACTGTGCTATTTTTTTAAAATGCCAGTAATAGTGTGGTAAAACTGGCAAGAAGTGTGTGTGTGTGTGGGGGGGGGTCAATTTAGGTTATGTATCAGACATTTATAATAGAGGAAATTATCTGGTAGAATTTCAACTCAGGTATTCTTAATTCTGCCCAGTACTCTAGCCATGGCTCATTTGGGGTTTCAGGATATTTTATATTATTCCCAATATTATATAAATATTTTATATTCATTCTCAGAACTACTTTGCTTCCATCTTCAGACTTTGTCATTGAATTAATTGTATATCTCTCTAAATGTGTGTAGATACTGCCCCCCCCCATTTCTTCCTCATTAGATGTACTTGCATTTGTGTTATCAGAATGTGTCTTTCAACATCCCTATACATTATTTGTACATAAACCATTGCCTTTAGGAACTGGTTATAAGAAATGGAGTTATTATAGTAAATACTGAACCAAATTATATATTAATGAAAATATTTCAAGATATGAATTCATTTAGACCATTTTAAAGTATAAAACCAATTTTCAAAGAGATGTGTAAAAAAAAACAGGTGAAACGAGCTCTCTTATGTGTCTCCTTTCTGCTAAATTTCTCTGCTAAAACAATGTACAAATAGCTTTCGCTTTAAGGATGTTGCTTGACTTTTGAAAAATCATGAACCTTTGTTTCAAAAGTCATCACCCCTAGCTTGGGCTATTTAAACCTACTTCAGAAGCCAAGATGATTCCATTTGGACAGGATACAGAAAGAAGTCAGCTTGATTTTCTAAAGGTGTATTGCTGACTAGCAAAAACCTCTGTATTTAAGCTCCGATGATATAAAATAGAATCAGTCAAGAAATAAGTGTATTATATTTTCTGAAAAAGACATCCTTCAATGTGTTCACCTCTGAACACCTTTGATTTTGTCCTTGTGAATACCACAGATATCTGTTTCTGTTAAAGAACAGGTTTATATCCACGTGAGCAAGATGTCTGTAACTGTTGTAGAAAGGATCATAATGATCAATCAAAATGCTCATTAAGGTGTACGTGCAGTTCACATAAGAGGTTAATGTAATATTTGAGGCAGTAAGAAAATAGGATAAAATCTAGTAGTCTTGTAGTCTCAGATAATTTAACTTAAGAGTTTTCAAGTTTGCTATTAAAAGAATCAAGGTAAATATTATATAACTGATATATATATGTATATATATGAATAAATCTGTTCACTCAACACATTAAAAGTCTAACATTCCTAATTATCAGCTCATTTTGTGGGTCATAGGAACAGACTAAATTTTACTAATTTCAGTAAACATTAAATGCTTCTTACATGTAACTAATTTTACTAAGACTTTAAAGGGAAATATTAATATATGGATATATGTATTTGTATACATGTTTGCATAGATATAAATAAATAGATGGACAGATAGATAGATAGATAGATAGATAGATAGATAGATAGATAGATAGATAGATAGATAGATAGATAGATAGATAAATAGGTAGTCAGTCTCTGGCTTCAAGGATCTTACAAATCGCAACAAATTCTTGTATTTTGTTTGTTTCAGTGATATTCATGGGCAGCATAAGAGAAACTCAAATGAGGTATATGAATTAAATTTTGGTTGTCTGCTAGCAATAACTAAAGGCAAATTAAGATTGCAAAGTCAATGTTTAATGGAGGTCAGGTCAAAAATTTCTTGGTCCCCTATGGAGAGCAATTAACTGCCACTAATAAAGGGAGGCAGATATTGGGGAATTCAGAAAAGCTGGGGAAGATGTCTGGAGGCTGGTGGCTGACCTTCCTCAAAACCTCTTGACTTTCAACTAGGATAAATGGATAAGGACTCCTTCTGAAATTTCATTATACACACAAACATAATATTAATATTTATTTTATTCTATATAGTGTCAAGTCATCCTGTGTACCCTCAGGTCTTGTGTTTACATTTCAATGTGATCTTATAATGCATTGTTCATTTTTAGAACCTAAACTATTAGAGGTTAGAATCACTTGACTTGAATTATAAAGTATTTTTAATACTGCACTAGGCACAGCAGAGCCCTTAACTGTTGAAGTTCTTCAAAAGGCCAAATATGATGAAGTAACCATAATCAGAACAGGAAGAAATGTTGTAAGAACCGTATGACCTACTGAATAGCAGATAAGGAACTGTGGAATATAAAACTAAAAGACCAACAGTCATATGATAAGATGAAGCAGAAATAATCCATACATAGCAGCACTGAAATAGAAAGTCCTGCAAGTAGCTGCTATCACTGAAAAATAAAAACATGAAAAATTCAATATTAAGTGACTAGGGCAGGGGTTGGGAACCTGCAGCTTAGAAATCCACTTTTGCCCTCTAGGTTCTAAGTGTGGCCCTTTGACTGACTCCAAATTTTACAGAATAATTCCCCTTAATCAAAGAATTTATTCTATAAAACTTGGACTCAGTCAAAAGGCTGTATCCAAGGACCTAGAAAGTCACATGTGGCCTCGACACTGCAAGTTCCCTATCCCTGGACGTGATTGATGAATAAGTTTCCTCTTTCAGGTAGGACTATATCTTTTGAAATATGGAATTATTAGAGTAATGAATGAGTATCCTTATACTCATTTATAGTATATTGATAAGGTACTATAAATGAGTCTTCACAATATCTGTACTAGTCCATATTTTCAGTAAATATTAGTTAATATTATTTTCTTCTTGTTCTTTTCTAGAAGAAAACAATAAGCAGAAACACTAGTTAAATCATGTTTATCTTTTAGATTTCATGCTCCATGATGTCATATGTCTAACTCCAAAATGTAGCAACTCAGTGTCAACTAAACTGAGTTACTTAATTTTCACTTAGGTGTGGACTTCTATTTAACACCAAAAGCAATAACCAAAATTTTTAATAATATCCCTCCCCCCACTAGCACAATAACTACAACATGATCAAGAAGTGAATTTACCTTCCTCAAATAGGCAGCATGGAATACTGCAAATAATATGAGGCTAGGAGTCAGGAAACCTGAGTTCTAATCCTGCTGAATTAATAAGAAGGATGAAAAATGAGCTTTCAATAAATAGACTCATTGTTCCTCCTGTAAAACAGGAGACAAAGTTAAGAGGATGAGGTAAGAGTTAAGAGGGTGAAGATAGAAGGGACCATGGGAGGGATGAAAAGCTTTGGAAGAAACTCCGTGGAGTGTGAGAGAGGGGTGGAGATGAGGGAGGTGTGGAAATATTGCCTAGCAGGAGGCAGAGCCAAGATGGTAGAGCCAAAGCAGGAACTTGCTTGAGCTCCCACTCCAACCACCTCCAATGCCTATAAAAAAATAAAAAGAAAAAAAAAGACTCTAAACTTATTTTAGAGCTACAAAAGCCACAAAGTGACAGAGATAAACAAATCTCCTGCTGAAGGTAACCTGGCAGGCAGATAGGAATGATATATTGCACTGAGCTGGGAGTGGAGCCCATTCCTGTGTGAGTTGAACCCGCCCAGAACCATGGCCTAGACCCACTGGAGCTGGCTGCTGGGGACTGATTCACTGGCAGCTGTGGAAGTTTCCAGACTTCTCAAGCCATAAATGCCAAAGAGAAAGTAAAAGGTCAGTGGGGAACTCTGTTGGAACTGGGTGAGAGAAGCATGTGGTCCAGCATGTGCCCCTGGGGGCAATGGAGGCAAAGCTGGCTGCAACTGCCATGTGGCAGCCTCCTAAGCTCCAGGCCTACAGATTGTAGGGGGACCAAGCAAACATTGAGAGGATAATTGTTCTTGCTTTGACCTGCTTGGATCAGGGTGGCAGTCCTGGGGTGAGGAACACTAGAGGGTAGAGCTTGTTGAGACTGTGGAGAGGCAGTCATCCTCACAGTTCTGAGGCAGGTGCCTAGAAAAAATCTTTGACAACAGCTGCAAAGAACTCCAGAAATTTGGGACACAGCACTCTCCACTCTGGAAGCAGAGTTCTTGTGTCAAAGAGCTCAAAAATAAAGTAATTGGCTGGCAAGATGAGCAAACAGAGGAAGCATAATCAAATTATAGAATCATTTTTTGGTGAAAAAGACAATCAAAACATAGAACCAGAAGAAGACAACAAAGTCAAAACTCCTGCATCAAAAGCCTCCAAGAAAAATATGTACTGGTCACAGGCCATGGAATAGCTTAAAAAGGATTTTGAAAATCAGATCAGAGAAGTATAGGAAAAACTGAGATGAGAAATGAGAATGATGCAAGAAAATCATGAAAAGCAAGTCAACATCATGCTAAAAGAGACTTGAAAAAATACTGAAGAAAATAACACCTTAAAAAAACAGACTAACTCAAATGACAAAAAAAGCCCCAAAATGTCAATGAGGAAAAGAACGCCTTAAAAAGCAGAATTGGACAGATGGAAAAGCAATTTCCAAAACTTCAAAATTAGATTGTAATAAATGAAAGCTAATGACTTTATGAGAACTCAAGGTACTATAAAACAGATCCAAATGAATGAAAAAATAGAAGGCAATGTGAAGTATTTCTTTGGAAAAATCACTGTCCTAGAAAATAGATCCAGGAGGGATAATTTTAAAATATTGGATTACCTGAAAGCCATGAAACAAGAAAGAGCCTAGATACCATCTTTAAAAATTGTTAACATTTTTTAAATTGAATTCTAAATTTCCTCCTAACTTATGCCTCCAACATTTTTGAAGAGGTAAAAAAAAATTAATTATGATTACAACCATGAGGTCATGCAAAACACATTTCCATATTAGCCATGTTGCAATAGAAAACAAACAAAATAAAGCAATAAAATAAATAAAATTTTAAAAACTTTGTTTCAATAACATGTTTTTCATCATGTGTCCTTTGCAATTGTCTTGAATCATTGTCTTGGTCAGAGTAGCTAAGAATTTCCTAGTTGATCATCTTTATGATACTGTTGTTACTGTGTACAGCTTTCTTTTTGTTCTGTTCACTTCACTTTGCATGATTTCATACAAGTTTTTCCAGGTTTTTCTGGAACTATTTTTCTCATCATTATTTATAGCATAATAATATTCTTTCCAACAATATACCACAACTTGTTCAGTTACTCCCCACTTGATGGGCATCCTTACAATTTCATTTTTTTTGTACCATGAAAATATTTTTATTATATTAACATATTAATTCTATAAAATTAATTATAATATATAATTTATATAATATTTTATAATTATATAAATATGATATATGTTTACACAATGTATAAATATTTTAGATATTATATTATATATATTATATAAATACATAATTATTTTATATTTATATTATATATAAATATAATTTATATTAATTCTAATATAATAATATTATATTAAAATATTAATTTTTCTATATATAAATCTTTTCTTCTTTGATTTCTTTGGGATACAATCCAAAGACAGCTTCATATCCCTTTGGGCATACTTCCCAATTGTTCCCCAGAATGGTTAGAATAGTTCACAACTTCATTACAATCCAATTATGTTGTTCAGTTGTTTTAGTCTTGGTGAGCTCATCTTGATCAATTTGGGCTTTTCTTAGCAAAGATATTGGCATGGATTGCCATTCTGAAAAATACTGGAATACAGGTCAGCAGGACCTGTGTTCAAATCTGACCTCAGACACTTAACACTTACTAGCTATGTGACCTTGGGAAACATATTTAATTCCAATTGCCCTGCCTTCCCCCCCTCCAAAAAAAAAGAAATCCCCAATTAAATATACAAATGTATCTCCAAAAAATTAGGAGATCTTAATAAAATTGAACAAAAACCATTGAGCTAATAAATAAAATCAAGAGCTGGTTTTATGAAAAAAAAATCAATAAAATAGACAAACTATTGTTCAATTTCATTTTTTTTTAGCAAAGGAAAGAAGAAAACCAAATTACCAGTATTAAAAATAAAAAGGGTGAATATACCAATAATGAGGATAAAATTAAAGGCATTATTGTAGTTATTTTGCACAATTATATGCCAGTAAAATTAACAACTGTTATAGGAATGTAAATTTTTAAGATCTTCCTTGCCCCTAGGTTAAGTGCACCTGGAGCCTGTGGTGGGAGGCTTGTTTTTCAGGAACTCCCACACCTTGGGGTTTTGTGATTGGGCAGTGGGTCAAGAGGGTTGTTACATTCTCTGACCCAGGAGAAGGCTATATAATCCCTGATGTGAGACTTTGTTTTGGGGCTCACTTTGAGAAGTGTTGTGTGATTTGACCAGATGAGACTCTGGGCAGCCATTGAGAGCCCCCTGGCTTTGAAAAACCCAGATGTTGATGCTTCCCTCTCTGGTAACTTTGATTTGGTATGAATGTAATGGTTGGACAGTTGGAGGCCTGTCTGCTTAAAATGTTTCTGTCTGTATACTCTGAATTTCTGGGTGCTGCCCTTTTTCCCTTGAACTAGGTAAACGAATGTTTGATTGATTAAAGCAATATTGTTAACCCATTTTGAGATGCTTTCCTTTAGAAAAGCAGAACTAAGAACCTGTGTTGGGAGCCACCCTGGGTATACTGGGGTGCTTGCTGCAACAACAAAAGTGAAATGGATGAATATTTACAAAAATATGAAGTGATCAGATTAAGAGAAGAGGAAATAATGTACTTAAGTAATCCTATGTTACAAAAAGAAATTGAAGAAGCAATCAATGAAGTAAAACAAAATTCCAAGAATGAGATGGATTTACAAGTGAATTCTACCAAAAATGTAAAGAACAATTAATCCTACTAATATATAAACTATATAGAAAAGTGGGCAAAGAAGAAATCCACTAAATTCCTTTTACATCCAAATATATTACTGATATCTAGAACAAGAAGAGCAAAAACAATATATACTGTTCCAAGACCTATGGTCTTTTAGTTTCATTGATCCTAGGTCTTGAGTTATTTTAACTGTGGCACCATCATATTTAAATTGGTTGTTGTCCTTGTTGTTGTTGCTGTTTGCTTAAAATATGTTATCCTTGAGCTGGGGGTTTTCAGAATTTGACTCTAATATTCCTGTCGGATTTTTTCTAGTTTTGTTTTATTTTTTTTTACAGTTTTCACTTTCTTCTCTTGTTCTAATGTTTTAAGACAACTTTCTTTAATTATTTCTTGTATTGATCAAGATTATGTTTTTATAATAGCTTTCAGTGAGTCTTATTATTGTTATGTTTTCTCTTTTTGATCTGTTCTCCAGATCAGTTGTTATTTTTATGAGATTTTTCATCTTCTCTTCTATTGTTTCATTCTTTATATTTTGTTTTATTATTTCTTGATCTCTTTTAACTTCACTGGCTTCCCCTTAACCAATTCTAATTTTCAAAGCGTTGTTTTCTTCCTTGTGATTTTGGATCTCCTTTTTTATTAGGTCGACTTTCTTTTTACAATCTTCTTCTTTTTCTTGGATTGTTTTTTTTTAAACTTTTCTTCCATCTCTGTCATTTGATTTTTAAATAGTTTTTTTATGTTCTTCTATGAATTCTTTTTGGGCTACTGACCATTTGACATCACTCTTTTGCATAGAACAGGGATTCTATACTTCAGTATCCTCTTCTGAAGATGAACTTCAGTCTTCTCTATTCTGATTGTAATTCTCTATGGTTAAATTCTTGCTCCTTTGCCTCTACATTTATTTGTTTTTGTAGTAGCTTAATTTTTGTAATCTCCTCCAGTCTTGGGCAATGGGAGATGGTGCCCCTGGACTCAGATCCTTCTCTCAGACTTAGAATCCAGACCAAGATGCCAAGCCTCCTATGAGTGCCCACAGCCAATGGAGTCCCTGCCACCTCTGCTTCTGCACTCAACAGGCACATGCTGGTTCCTTCTAGCACAGATGGATCTGGGATTCCTTGTAAGCAGGAGCTCCCTAAGTGTCCCCTATATCAGACACACAATTCTCCTCACTGTCCCTGGTGTAAAAGTTCCTGTGACTGAGGCAGCTTTACTACAAAGCTAACCCTAGGACTCGCCTCTTGGTGTTTAAGGGATTCCTAACCTGGAGATGTTTACTCTTCACAAAGACCAAAACTCATCCTTGAATTTTTCTTTAGATCATCTCCAATTGTCCCAGAGGGACTCCTTCTCTGTCCTCACTCATCTATTTTTACATCTATGTTCATCCTGAAGCACTCTTTTATCTCTTTTGCGGGGGGAAATATTCAGAGCTTTGATTTTCCTTACTTACTCTGGCATCTTCCCAGAATCCTCTTTCCTCATTCTCTTTAATGAAATTACTGAGAGGTTCTATGAATTGTTCATTGACCTAATTATGTTTTAGGATTGGATTAATTAGTTTCTGATTAGCTTCTAATTTATCATTCCATTAAATGTATTTTTATTCCATTATGATATGAAAAGGGTTCATTTACTGATTCTATTTTTCTGTATTTGACTGTGAGATTTTTATGCCTTAATAAATGGTCTTTTTTTTGTGAAGGATCCACATAGAGCTGGGAAAAAATCTATACTCCTATTCTCATTCAATTTTCTCAAGGGGTCTATCATATCTAAATTTTCTAAAATTCTATTCATCTCTTTAACTTCTTTCTTATTTATTTTTCGTTAGATTTATCTCAATCTGAGAGCTGAAGATTAAGGCCCCCACTGGTATAGTTTTACAACTTCCTCTTCTAACTCTTGATTTTTCCTTTAAGAAATTAGATGTTCTGCCATTTGGTACATATATGTCATGTTGATAAAACTTTATTGTCTATGGTTCTTTTCATCAATATATTTCTGAGTATCTGAGCCCAGAGGCACCATCCCGCATACCCAAGACTAGAGGTGATTACAAAGATTAACCTATTACAAAAACAAACAAACAAACAAACAAATAAATAAATACATAGACAAAGGAGCAATAATTTAACCATAGAGAATTACTCTGGCAATAGAGAAGACTTAGGTTCACCTTCAGAAGAGGATACTGAAGTAAATTAACCTGGTTCATTTTTCCTTTTTATTTGTATGAGATCATGATTGCTATTACTGCTTATTTTTTACTTCAAGAGAAGCATAATATATTTTGTTCAAGTTCCTCATTTTAACTCTGTCTTTATTGTTTCAAGTGTGTATCTTTTAAACAATATATTGTTTGATTTTTATTTCTAATCCACTCTGCTATTCACTTCTGCTTTATGGGTAAGTTCCTCCCATTCACATTCCCAGTTATGATTACTGTTTATTTCCCTCCATCCTTTTTCCTTCTGTTTATCCTTCTCTCTCTCTCTTTTTAATCTGTCCCACCTTCAAAGTCTGGTTTGCTTCTGACTACAGAATTCTCTTATCTGCTCTTCCTTTTATTACCCTCCCATTTTTCTCTTATCCCTTCTCCCTCCCATTTCATGTTAGATAAGAAAAAAAACAACAACAACATATATGGGTGTATCAATTAATATGAATGCATATTTTTCCTCTTTGAAATAATTTAGATGTGCATGAGGTTTTACCTATGCCCACACCCCATCTACACCCATTTTCCCTCCACTGTAAAAGTACTTCCTTCAGGAATACAGTTTTTTCTTTTTTTGGAAAGCACTTGGGGTTAAGTGACTTGCCCAAGGTCACACAGCTAGCTAGCTTTTGTGTTAAGTGTCTGAGGCCAGATTTGAACTCAGGTACTCCTGACTCCAGGACCAGTGCTCTATTCACTATGCCATCTTGCTGCCCCCTCCTTTAGGAATATCTTAGTCTAAGTCCTCTGCTCATTTAATTTTGTAGCTGGTGGATATTGTGTGATACTGAATGTAATGTCACAGTTTTTTAATAGTTTCTTAACTGGCCACTTAAAGTATTTTCTCTTTGACCTAGGAGATCAACAATTTGTCCAAAATATTCCTGTGAGTTTCTATTTCAGTCTCTTTCAGGTGGTGTTTTGTGGATTTTTCATTTTCCATTTTATCCTCTGGTGCTAGGATATCGGGGATGATTTTCCATTATATTACCTCAAAATATGATGTCTACACTCGGTCTTGGATTGTGGCTTCCAAAAAATCCAATAATTGTTACATTATGGCTCCTCAATCTATTTTCCAGGTCAGTTATATTTCTAATGAGATAATTCATGGTTTTCCCCCCAATTTTTATATTCTTTTGCCTTTGTTTCATTGTTTCCTCATGTCTAATGGAGTCCTAAGTGAACTTTTGTACCTCTTTTTCCATTTGCCAATTTTTAAGGTGTTATTTTCTTCAGTATTTTTGTCTCTTTTACCAACCTGTATTTTTTTGTTGTTGTTGTTTTCATCATTTTCTTCCTTTGATTTCGTTTCTTTGCTTATTTTTTTCCTCTACCACTTTTATATGCTTGTGAAAATCATTTCCTAGGTGTTCAGGAAATTTTGGACCACTTCTATCCAATTCACATTTTTCATTTCAGGCCTTACTTGTCGCAGTTTTGACTTCATTGTCTTTTGAGTTTGTGCCTTGATTTTCCCTGTCACTGTAGTAGCTTTTTTTCTTCATGTTCTTTTATGTTGTTTGCTTATTTTCTACCCTATTTCTTTATTTAGAACTTCATGTTAATATCAGGCATGGGGGAAGGAAGGGACTTTGTGTCATTCTTTAGGCTTTTTCATACTGCTGTTTTCAGATCTAGTTCTAGATGTTTAGAAGTTCTCACTGTATCAAAGCTGTGATATGGGGAAAGTTGTGGCCACTGTTTACTTGGTCTGAAAATTGGTCCTTACTCAAATAAGTCCTTACCCTGATTCCTTGGAATTACAATCTGTACTTCTCCTCAAGGATTCTTCTCCCTTGCCACCTGAGGATGTGAGATCAAATGCAGTCCAGCCACATATTAGCTTGGTCAAGTCACATGCCACACAACACTTCCCCCACCCCACCTCAAATGTATTAGATATAAAATGGCAGAAGCAATCAACAAAGAAACAGGGTGTTTAATAAACTCAAGGGCAGAAAGAGCTGGAATAAAGAAAATAATTGAAAAAGCTACTAGGAAAAATGGAAAGAAATCTGGTTGAACTTCAGTTTTGACTAATAATTCACAACATATATTCTAATAAGATCCAATATGTTATATAAAATCAATATCATAAACTTAGTTCATATCACAAATAAATTAGATAATAAAGGTAGACAATGCCTCTCACAGGTATGGGTAGTGGAAAGTCCTCAAACAAAGAAGCACAAAGGAGGAGTAGGAGAATCAAACAGAGACAAAAATGATAATTTTGATTTTATAAATTGAAAAGATTTTGTCCAAGTAAAATCAATGCAGTTAGAATTGGAAGGGAAACAGTGAATTGATGAAAACATCTTTGCAGCAAGTTTCTCTGATGAAGTTTTGATATCAAAGATATATAAAACCCTTTGCCAATAGAAAAAAACAAACAAACAAATATTCAAACAACATGAACAGGCATTTCCCAAGGGAAGTAATTCAAGTGATCAATAACCTGAAACTAAAGAAATCTCTGAAACACCAAAAAGTTATAGAAATACAAAATAAAGTGAACAAGAAAAGTTCAAAACAGACCAAATAATAGAGTATCCTTAAAACTACTGTGTTAAAATTAACATACATTTTAATAAACCATTGAAAGTTAATAGAAATGTATAGTCTGTTATACAGTCCTCTTCTTTGTAGATTGAAATGTTTATATTCATTGATGTCTTTTTCATCAAGTTGTAAATCTTTATTTTTAGACACTAAACTTATCATATACATATTCTATGCATATACACATTAATCTTGGAGAAACATGATGATAAAGTAAGTTTAATAAAAACACAAGTTAAATATACTGAGATTATGGTAAAGGGAACCAAATAAACACCTCTCTTTGTTAAGCCACTGGTTTCAAAACTGAAAAATTTTACACATAAACACCAAAATATTGCATATAAAGATCTAATGCAATGCTTTGACCTTCCAAATAGATAACATTTCCACAATAACTCACATATCTGAAATATTGAGAGAAAAGTGGGTGAAGGTGAATAACAGAAGTCTTTATGCCATCTTGGATAAAGCCCCACATGCAGACATTCTAAATGGTTTAGTACCATTCACAAGTGTACAGACATGTCAGCCCCTTTCCTGCTACAAAGCTGCAGTCTTTCATCAGTATAAATTAAACTAGATTTTAGTAGCAGAGCAATTATACTTTGTACATGTCCAACTTTATTCTTTCAGGTGCATAATTAACTTCAAAAAGACTGCTGAAAACATATAACTGTTATAGAGCATACTCATACATGGAGAAATTAAAGCAGAGAGTCTTAATTTGGATCATAGATGCCTTGCAGCAATCATGGACTGAATTTCCATTTCTCAGTGAGCATTTTCTCAGTTGGAATATTGGTTGCAGTTAATATAGATACAATTTTTCTACATAAACTTCTGAATTATGGTTTTGGTCTGTAAACAACTACCCAATTTTCTTAGGTTTATTCATATTAGTGGCCACTGATTTCCTTTTCGTGTTTGTAATGGGGACATCAGTGCTTGAAGTGAGGCTATAAAGTTTTACTGGAGGAAGGAGATGGGAAAAATGTGTTTCCCTGAAACTATATAACTTTCATGTAGGAAACCATCTTGTTTCAATACTGTATGGCATGGCTAGTATTGGTATGCTTCTTCACTAGTTGAAATTCTTTATGAAGAATCTCTTTAGTCTAATTTCCTACATATAAATCTTCCATCTAATTAACACCATAGCAATCTCCTGGGTAAGTACTTATCTCTTCTTCATAATAAGAGGAATAGGAAGACTATCTTGGATATGTAGCAGTAGTTGCATAAACATTGATATCGCCATGCAGGGGATCCATCACTGAGCCAGTTTCACATGCTTCAGTACTGAACATGATCTTTTGCTAGTTTTTATTTTGGTGCGTATAATGGATAATCTTATTCAAATATTTTACATGAAGATCATCACTAGGGAAAAACCAGAGCCCAAGAGCTCCATGATCACTAAAGTAAACAAACACATGATACTTGGAACTGCTGCCAAGAGAAATCAGCCCTCCTCATTAGGCTGTCATGACTCAGTTTTAAAAAAGTACTGAAGGGGTCACAGGTATAAAAAGTTTAAGAAGCCCTGGTCTAGAGCACTAATTTACAACATCCTGAAATACTTGACATCTCAATTTTTAAGTTAACTTCACAGAAAAATAGTTAAAACTGTAGAGTTGGTCAAGAAATTCATTCAGAATAAAACACAATAAACAGGGACAAAAGCCTCAATAAATCCATACCTACCTCAAGTTTCTTCCTTCATACAGACGTTATTCTGAATGACAAGGCAGTTTCCTTCTAATTCAAAGTTTTGAGTGAAAGACTTGGAATTGAAGTAAATTATGGGTAAGGTCACAATATACTGTAGAACATTCATTCAAGAAATATTTCGTGAATACTTATGATGAAGAAGGCACAAGTATTCCAGGCAATGGAGATACAAATTTAGTCCAGTTCTTTTCTTTTAAAGGTAAAGGAAGTAAATCCTAGGAGGAAGTGACAGATATGACACTAGAAGCCTAATGTCTTGATTCCTAGGGCATTAATTTTCCCAATACAATTATGCTATGGTCAGGAAGTGGGGTAAAGATCTTATAGCTATTCTCCAATGTATCATATCTACCCATTGATTCTGCTGGACACATAGTCAAATGCAGTATATGTCAGGTCCCATCAGGTACATCTGATCATACTATACTACCCTTGGGAAGTCAGACATACTATGTGTCAGAGTTATTGACATTTCTTGGGAAATGGGTCTATGGGTAGTATTACTATTAATGAGAAGCACATGAGAATCATAATATTAATTTTAGGGTTAGCTGTGTCTGCATCCCCAGCTCTGTTACATAGATGTACTGACATGGCAAAATGAAGCACTTCATGTAAATTATGAGACCATAAAATTAATGAACACTACATATATACTAAAGTACATATATAATCAGTAATGGTAGCATGTAAAAGATGCTTTCCCCACAAGACTAAGGATCAATTTATGTTTATTCTATGTAGTTTCCCACTTAATTTCCAGAATCTCCATTCTATGTAGTATCTCCACTTTATCTCCAGACTACCTCTGCCTTGGTGACTTTTGGCATAATGTAAAGATAATTAATCATGGGAAAGGAGAGAAATCACCTCTCCTTTTGACATGTCATAATAGAAATTAAGACAAAATTAGTCAATAAAGTCTTGAGCATGGTCCCTTTATAAGCAAGGCTGGCATTTGCCAATAAAAGGTATCAATGGACCCTCAGTAGTCAAAGATACATTGATGTCTGTTGAGCTCAAAATTTACAAAAATGATGATGGATGGGGGTGAGGTCGAGAAGGTTTTATACCAGTGCTGATGCCGTTGAACATGTTGGGAGTCACCTGGAAGTTAGTGGATGGTAGAAAGAAGGACACCAAATAGGTATTATAAAAGAATAGCATAGACTTCAAAAAAGGAAAAAAGAGAGGAGCTATATGTGTTATTTAGCAACAGCAGTGTGAGAGGAGTGTACCAACCATTCCTCAAAATCTGGAACACTTGATAGAGTGTCTTACAAGGAAGATAATTGTAAAGGGTGTGCTATCCTCAATGGAAAGTCTGGCTCCAGTTAAAGCCAACAAGAGACAGGAGTCTTTAGAAAATTAAGAATATGGAAATGTGTTGATAAACTAAAGGAATGATTCTCACAGGTGTTGAAAATCCTTGATCAAACAAGGGTAGAGGGGACCATAGGAGACAAAATGCACAATGTTTTCCACATGGAGGTTCCTGAAACTCAAAACTATTGTATTCCCAGGTGGCTAGACTATTGCTAATGTATCTAATTGACACACTCCATCACTTACTAAGGCTGTACTCAAAGACTTTCCATCATGAAGGAACCTGCCAGATCGGTGTTCCACTGGTATGTTCTCCCAAAAACCTGGTCCCACATCCATGTCATGATGGCACAAAGACAAAGTAGGACTCTGTAGGGAAGAAAGAAAAGATGGACTGACCACAAAGGCAAGATACAATTCCACATCTGAAGTCTGGTCTATTCCACAGTAGAACAGCGTAGTACGTTGCTACGTGTTGAAGAAGGCTTAAAGTGAGTAGCTCTCATCTAGCTTGTTGAAAGTGACTTTGGGGCAATTGGCTTGAATACTTTCTGATAAATTTAGTCATTCTAAAATGTTGAATGAACTACTCTACTGTTGCATTGCAATTATAAGGCATTTAAAAAGGTAGAATGAAAAGGGGAGAGAGACAGAGAGACAGAGACAGAGAGACAGAGAGAGAGAGACATAGAGAGGGACAGAGAGAGAGAAGAACCTACTCCTCAGGCTTTACAGACAGATCTGTTGTAGGGACCACTATGTATATGAATTATTACATATTGATTTGGGTGGGGTCAAGTTATCTTTTGCTTTAAGTTTTATCTCTCTTCCTCTCCTCCTCCCTTCTTGGAATATATTAGAAATTTCATAGTATTGGAAGTCAAAAGACTTGAGTTCATGGGAGGCTAGGTGGCGCAGTGAGTAAAGCACTGTCCCTGGAGTCAGTAGGACCCAAGTTTGGTTCCAGCCTCAGATACTTAACACACACACACACACACACACACACACACACACACACACAATACCTAGCAACTAGCCATGTAACCTTGAGCAAATTACTTAACCCCAATTGCCCTCCAAAAAGACAAAAAAAAAAAAAAAAAGATGAGTTCAACTTCTGACTGCTACATACTATATATATGATCTTTGGCAGGTTCTTTTACCTCTCTGTGTCTCAAATTCCTGATCTATAAAATGCGAAGTTTAAACTGCATATTTATGGTCCCTTCTAATGCTAGATTCTTGAAATTTATTCTGCATTAAAATGCTTATTTATATCTGAGGCTATTTCCCATACAAAATTCTCCTCATGGGGTTTGATGGGCCTTCTGCTTAATTCCAGACAATAGAGAAGACCAAAATAAAATGAGGAGTACTTATGGGGAAAAGGTCTCTTCTTAAAAAATAGTATTTTATAATGGCAACGATTTATTCATTCTTAGAGTGACACTACAACTAGAATTACGAAGAGCAAGACCATTTCTTTGGCTAAAGTTTTCAAATACATTATATGTATTATCTCATTTCATCCTCAGTACTCTAGGGTAGATGCTGTTAATACTCACCTTTAACATATGGGGAAATGAAAGAGAGGCATCTTAAATAACTTGCCAGAATCACAGCTAGAAATATTTGAGAAAGGATTTAAAGTCATTCCTTAAAATCCAGTGCTCTCTCTATTATACAAGAAAGATTGGGAAGGCATAGTGCTATTCTTAGGAGGCCTCATAGGCAACTAGTTGGCACAGGGGATGAAGTGTTAAACTTTGGGTCAGGAAGACCAAGTTCAAATACTGACTCAGAAGCTTACCAGTTTTGTGATACTAGCAAGTCACCTAATATCAGCATTCTCATCCATAGATTGAAGATAATAGCATCTAACTCATAGAATTATCATGAGAATAAAATGCAATAACTCATATAAACTTTAAAATAATATATAAATTCTTGCTCTTTTATTCAATGGAGACTTTAAATACTAGAGAAGATATGAAGCCCAAACATGATATACATTTGGGATATTATTTCTATATCCTTCATTTTTTACCATCTTTATATATTAACTTGGTGTGTGAATTCAGTCTATTACTTGGGAAACCATATCTCTTGCATAATCACCTTGCCCCTGCCCCAGTTGCCTAATATGTAAATATGGAAATCTATTAATATACCACTCCATTATCATAGTATACTGAATGATAGAAACTTCACATAGTTAGTTCATTTGACTAGGAGATTTTTGTTACCTACTTTTCAAATCCCAGTGATTCAGTCTCTATCTCCTGGAGTTAGAATTATCTTCCTTTCTATTTGTCCACATATCATTGTCCCCATCAAGCTCAAACTTATCATTCCATAGACACTTTTGTCCTCTGCCCCCTTCCATTGAGACCACTAGAATGTTGTTTGATAGTTATTAAACTAACCATATGTATTTCATCTGCCTTTCACACTCTTTGTTATGCAACAATCTTCTTCACTTTATGGAAATCTTACTTTCTCTGCTTTACACTGCATCCATGGCCACCCTTTCTAATTGTTCCTTTGATCATATCCCCTGACATGCTGGACTACTTGGAATCAGGGGACAGTTTCTTAAGTATCACTGCAACTTCCAATTTATTCTTTTGTCTTTATTCTTCTAATCTCTCCTTTTACTCTGGTCTTGATTTCCTATCTTCCATTTTGATTCTAAGGCAGACAAGTCCAACTATGTGCAAAACCCAGCCCATGACTTCTCGCCTGTATTTTAATGACTATTTGTTTCTTGACAATAATCCTCATCTCAGTGCAGCTTCAGTTCAAATTAATTCAATTCATCAAGTATTCATTAACTGCCTACTTATGTGAAACACATTCTCCAGAATGCTAGAGACACAAAGATACAAACAAAGCTGTCTTTGTCCTTGGGGAATCTACATTCTAATGAAGCAAACATTTGCCTTCACAAACTAATGAATACTGCTATAAAAAGTGATATCACTATATTGAATGGGTGAAGTTCTTATCTTTCAAATGGGCCCTCACTGCTGCATGGCCTTTATTGAACTCTATGTACTGTTCTAGTAAACAATTGTTCCATTTCTTCTCTTCTTTCAAACCGTCAACTGCTTGTCCTCCTATGTCCCAGTAGATTTCCTTGACTTTTAATTTTTATTGTGAAATGGAGGCCATGATCTGTCAGCTTCCTTTTCCCTTCTTATCTATACCTCAAAAGCCCCACACATCTTTATCATCCTATCTTTCTTTATTCCCATTTCTGAGAGAGTGTTAGCCCCTCTCCTTATCAAGGCCAATGTCATTACATGTGCCTTAAATTGTATATTTTCCAGAAATTGTATAAATTAACTGTTGTGGCACAGTGGATAAAGCACTGGGTCTTAAGTCAGGATAATCTGACTGCAAATCCAGCCTCAGTCAGTTACTATCCTTATGTAACTAGGCAAATCCTTTAACCTCTGTTTGCTTCAGTTTCCTCATCTATAAGGCATGGACCAAATAAGTAATGATTATAAAGTTCTTGTCACACTTGGATTACTATAATCACATTCTAATTGATATGTTTTAGTCTGTCCCATCCTTCACATAGTAGCCAACATGATTTTCCTAAGAAACAGGTTTGAGCAGTTTATTCCTCTTCTCCACAGCATATTGCAAGTTCCCATTGTTTCTATAGTGAAACATAACCTGTATATTCTGGCACTTTAAATTTTCCATAATCTGACTCACAACTACCTTTATATTTTTATTTCATATTCTTCGTCTTCACCACTCTATGTTCTAATCAAATTGGACAATTAGATATTCACTGCTCTCCAATCTCCCTCTCCTGACACTGCATATACACATTAACTGTCTTTTGGGCCTAGAATGCACTCACTCAGCTCTTTTCAAAATCTTTATCTTTCTTCAAGGTTCATACAATTCATATGTTACCTTCTTTCTTAAATCAATCTAGATCCCTACCTCCCGTAATGGTAATGTGCTCTCCTTAGATTTTTTTTTTTATGTGCTACATTTATTCATGTGTATGTTGCTTTCCATAATAAATGTAATATATTTGAGGGCAAGGAACATTTAATTTTTGTCTTTGAATACCAAATAATTAGCATAGTGCCTGGTGTTCAGTAGGTGCTTAACAATATGCTGAATAGCATTGAACAGGATTTAGAATGTTAAGCGAATTCAGAGATCACCTGGACCAGTTTCCTCATTTTGTAATGTGAGGAAAGTGGGGACTTTTAAGGTAATTGTTCACCAATTAAAGTAAACTGAGTTTACTAAATTGTGTCATCTGATAGTTAAAAGGCATTCAATAAACTGTGCCAAGAAGATTCAGCAAAGCTTAGAATATAAAGTTACTCATGCTAGAGGGAAAATGGGGTAAGGATGATGGTAAAAGACCAGCACAACCAAACTTGTAGAAAAGTACTTCTGACATAGGCTGTGGAGCAAACGCCCTGATCCTGTGACACTTGCCACTGCTTGTCTACCTTATATCAAGTAACAATAAAACTAATTGTACTAAATCATTCTTTCCCACATTAAGTTTTATACCATACTTCCTCATGATAAAAGTATGGCTAGTATTTTTTTTAAAGCAATTGGGGTTAACTAACTTGCTCAAGGTTACACTGCCAGTTATTGTTTTTTGTGGTTGCCAAGTATCTGAGGTTGGAACTGATCCCGGGTCTCCCGACACTGGGCATTTTACAAATGAGTAAACTAAAGATGAGAGCCATTAAGTATTATGTCCAAGGTCACAGAACTAATGAGTAGAGCAACATGAATTCCAAGTTGGACAGAAGTACAGAATACATTTTCTGGAGGAAGAAAACCAAAACCAAAAAAATGTTGAATGTTTACCCCCACATAGATCCAGCCTGTGTATTTTTTGATGTTAGCATCAACCAGCATATTCAAAGAACAAGGAAATAAAAAGTGAATTAGAAGAATCATTTTCTAGTTCTGAAATTGGTATCAAATTACTTCACCTTTCTGTGCCTCAGTTTCCTCATATGCAGAGTGAGGCACTTGGGAAAAGTATCTTTCTAGAGCTAAGAAAGTATGCTAAGTGCTGTTAAATGTACTTCCAAATCCTACATAGTTTGTATAAAGCAAAGTATAATCAATTGAAAAACTTCCACAGTATCATTTCTACCCACAACCTCCTGCTGAAAGTTTGCTGAGAGATGGCTTTGACTCAGTAATGAGTCAACTCTCATTGCCATATAATCGGAACACTCAATTTCAAGAACTTAAGCAGTTATGCTTCTCAGAAATCTTGTTTGTATGTGTGTGTGTGTGGTAGGGGAGAATGGAAAGAAAATGAAAATTGAACCCAGTCTTCCTGCATAGCAATGTTTAGTGTATTAGTGTACCACCCACTGATTTCATTCTTTTCGTTCTAAATCATCCCACAGTGTCTCCCTGTGTAGGAAACTGCTACTTGGAAAAGCACAACAATTTCTCGTGGTTTGGAAGTTGAGAAAATGAATCTAACTAAAATGTCCCTTGATTTAGAGAATGATTGGTAGCTCTAGTTGAGATTAGCCACTTTGACTTTGAAAGACTAATGTTAGTGAAGTTCAAATGCCTATTGTGAACAGCAACTGAAGAAAATGTTAAAAAAAAATATCCACTGAAAAATAAGTGTCATTAGCCTTAGTACATGAATACCCACTGTAGTGAATGATGATAATGAACCAAAAATTATGATCATATATTTCATACATGTGTGTATATTTTATCTTAAATTTATATGCTCAAAACTTGGTTATATTTTTTATATATTTATATTTGAAGGATGATTAACTAAAATTTTAATCATCTTATGCTGTTCTTGGACATTCATTTTTATTTGATGATTGTCTTTCATTTTAAGCTACTGTGAAAGGAGAAAATTAAATGGATAATACTTTAAAAATAAATAGGCAGGGGGTTAGTGGGATCAGGAATACTTATAATCAGATCACTTGTTTAGAAGTTGTTTAGGAAACATGACATTTGCAACCTCTTGACATAAGCTTGAGTTAAAGAACTTAGTAACACACCATCCACCTGTTATCTGATGCCCAGTATTGCTAAGTTTAGAGACTCATTACTAGATGGCTGGCTACAACATGATGGATTGATTAGACATAGTAATTCAGTTGATTTGCAATCCCACCAAGAATGATCATAGATATCAACTTAAAAATGAGGGAGGAAAGGGGCAAAATAGGGTAGAAAAGGCAAAATGTACATGCATTCTAAGTAGAGGTACTCCTTTCATAGAATAGTCTTTCTTTTATTCAGTACCTTCTAATTCTTGTTTTTATTATAAATTCTAACTAGTTTGTATCTAGATATACCTCTCTCTATTCAAAGTTTTGGTCAGGTTTTCCTGGCAACAACCACCACTACAATAATCCCCACCACAACAACGATACTAAGAAAAAACCAGATAGTATCAAATAGCATATATATCATTTTACACCTACATATCTCCATATCTCTCCCTCCCAGAAGATGAGTTTTTTTTATCTCTTCTTTAGAGTCAGTTGGTAATTATAATTAGTGTTTATCATTTTGTTGTTCTTTTCATCGTTATTAATATAGTCATTGTGCATATTGCTTCCTGAATAACTTTTTTTTCACTTTATAATGGTCTTTACAAATTTCTCTGAATGTCTCAATCCATATTTTAAAATAATTCCATAAGATCCCATTATCTTCAAACACTACCATTTGTTCAAAAAGTTGTATTGGGTATAAAAAACATAAATTTTCTTTGTATGAACTATTTTCTCATCTGACGTATCTCCTGCCCTGTTTACTTAGTGTGTTCAAATGAGTCACTATTTATAACTACACTGCTTATCCATCCTTGGATCTCTTGACTATGATCACCATATTACATTTTTCCTGTGGTAGTTTCTTAATGGTTACAACTTTTCCATTCACCAATTATGTCTTATCTCTCATCTCTCAGTTGTGAATTTTTCTTAAGCAAAACTCAAATTCAGTGTGGCAGGAACAAAGTGAAAAATCCTTAACTTAAAAAATAAAGGGAATACTGGATAATTATAATATGCAACGTATACTGTAGAGACGCTCTTTAGACTTCCACCCTAGATGCAGAGAAGAAAGCTATAGTAACTCACTTCCTCTGATCTCAGAGTATATGCCAGCCTAACCCAGGAGGAAGAACTGAAACGTTTACTTTACCTTTCTGTCTCTAAATTATGACATCTCTCCATTACATACTTTATATCTCCTAAGACTCTTAACTTTTACTTTCAAGTCTCAGAACCCCTTTGATAACCACAAATAAAACTGGCCATAATTACTACACTTTCCCCACACATGTACAATAACAGTATTTACCTTTCTAATGTGCTGAAGACTAAATCATTGCTAAGACATACTTTGCTCAAACCTGGGAGAATACTTAGGACACTTTCTTTTATCTATTATCAACTATAAAGTACTTGAGGCTAAATTCAAACTATTGTCTTTTTTAAACCAAGTCTAGTACCCTACGCACTATGCCAACAACACATAGATAGCATATTTATTCATGACATGACATGAAACAACACTATGCAACCTAATGTAACACAATATATTACTTAATGGGATAATATATCATGTCAGAAATATAACAACACAATACAACACAACATAGCACAATACACCATAATATAATATAATCAAATATATAGTATACATATATACATTTCTGTATCCATATATCGCTATGCACTGCCTATATCTATCTTTTTGTATATCATATGTGTATATTTTGTGTACATGTATGTGTTTGTTTATCTCTATAGCTACCTAGTCATCTCTTATCTAATTACATCTTTTTTCATTCTTTTTTAAAAAATATATTTATTTATTTTTCAACCTTCATTTCCACAAGATTTTGAGTTACAACTTTTCTCCCTGTCTTTCCCCTACCCTCTACCCCAAAACAGCAAGCCTACAGGATACACCTTCCCCCAATCTGTTCTCTCTTATATCCTACCCCATCACCTCCCTAATTTTCTAGTAGGGCAAGATGGATTTCTATACTACAGTGCCTGTGTATCTTATTTTCCAGTTGCATGTAAAAAACAAATTCTATTTCTGTTTGATTTTTTTTTAAATATTTGTTTTTAAAATTTTGAATTCCAGAGGTTTTCCCTTCTTCTCTCCTTACCCACCCCAACTGGGAAGGTAAGCAATTCAATATAGGTTGTATGTGTGTAATTACTCAAATCATTTCCATAGTAGTTATATTTTGAAAGACCAGCTATATTTCCCTAGATCCTATCCCACCCCCTACTTATTCTACTTTCTCCTTTGACCCTATCCCCTTTCAGAAACATTTGCTTCTAACTACCTTCTCCCCCAATCTGCCCTCCCTACTATCTGACCCCCTCTTATCCCCTACCCACCCCTACTATTTTGCTGTAGGGTAAGATACCCAAATGAGTGTGTTATTCTCTCCTTAACCCAAATTCAATGAGAGTAAGGTTGTCCCTTTCCCTTTCACATTCCTGCTCTTCCCCTCCATTGTAACAGTTTTCTCTTGCCACTTTTATATGAGATAATTTACCCTAATCTATCTCTCCCTGCCTCCTCTCATTATATTCCTCTCTCAACTCTTAGCTTTATTTTTTAGCTATGATCCCTTCATATTCAACTCATTCTGTGCCCTGTCCATGTATTCATAAACATACATTTGCCAGCACACATACATATTGATATACACATACACCCTCCTCTACATACATATATATGTATGTGTGTGTATATGCACACACACACACACACACACACACACACATATATATATATATATATATTCCCTTCAACTATCCTCATACTGAGAAAAGTCTTAGGAGTTACAATTGCCATTTTTCCATGTAGGAATGTAAATAGTTCAACTTTAATATGTCCCTTATGATTTCTTTTTGCTGTTTACCTTCTCATACTTCTCTTGCTTCTTGTGTTAGAAAGTGAGATTTTCTGTTGAACTCTGTTTTTTTTTTTCATTAAGAATGCTTGAAAATCCTCTATTTCATTGAATGACCATATTTTCCCCCGTATCATTATGCTCAGTTTTGCTGGGTAGGTGGTTCTTGGTTTTAGTCCTAGCTCCTTTGACCTCCAAAATATCGTATTCCAAGGACTTTGATCCCTTAATATAGAAACTGCTAGGTCTTGTGTTATCCTTATTGTGTTTCACAATACTCACCTTGTTTCTTCCTGACTGCTACAGTGTTTTCTCCTTGACCTGGGTACTCTGGTATTTGTCTATGAAATTGCTAAGAGTTTTCTTTTTGGGATCTTTTTCAAAAGGTGATCAGTGAATTTTTTGAATTACTATTTTGCCCTCTGTATCTAAAACATCAGGGCAATTTTCCTTGAGAATTTCTTAATAGATGTCTCGTTTATTTCTTTCTATTTTTTTTCTTTCTAGGCTCCTTTTTGATCATGGCTTTCACATCATGTAATAATTTTTAGATTACCTCTCCTGGATCTATTTTCCAGGTCACTGGTATTTTGAATGAGATATTTCACATTGGCTTCTATTTTTTTCATTTGTTTGGATCAGTTTTATAGTATCTTGATTTCTCATAAAGTCATTCGTTTTCAATTGCTCCAATCTAATTTTGTATGAGTTATTCTCTTCAGTGAGTTTTTAAAATTCCTTTTCCACTGCAAGTTAATCTTCTTAAGGCATTCTTTTCCTCATTGGTTTTTTGGGCCTCTTTTGCCATTTAAGTTAGTCTATTTTTTTAAGGTGTTATTTTCTTCAATCTGCCTGTTGACTTACTTTTTATGATTTTTATGCATCATTCTCATTTCTCTTCCAAATTTTTCCTCCACTTCTCTTACTTGATTATCAAAATCCTTCTTGAGCTCCTCCATGGCCTGTAACAAGTTTATATTTTTCTTGGAGGCTTTTGATGCAGGAGTTGTGGTTGCATTGTATTTATCCCACTCCATTCCTTGATCCTTTTTGTCCCCCCAAAAAGATTCTGTGGTTTGTTTGTGCTTCCTCTGCTTGCTCATATTGCCAGCCAATTATTTGACTTTTGAGGTCTTTGTGACGGTAGAAGTCTTTTTCCAGAATGGAAAGAGCTTTGTCCCAAATTGCTGAGGTTTATCCAGCTGCAGGAGTTATTAGGAGGGCACCCTCTCTACAGCCCCCACAAGCTCTGGTTCACTGGCCACACACCCCAGGACCACCACCCAAAACCATGATCTATATCCAAGCAGGTTAAAGCAAAAGTGATTACCCTGTGAATGGTTGTTTGGTCCCCCTATGATCTGCCTGCCAGGAAAGCCTGATGCAGCCATGCAGCAGACCTACACAGCCACTGTGCCTCTGCTGCTTCTTGCCCCTCAGGGCAGGGACGAGACCATGCTCTTCCAATCTGAGTCCCCCTCCCCCCCCAGTCCCAACAGATTTCCACACTGACCTTTTATTTTGGTGTTTTACTTTGGTGTTTATGAGTTGTGAAGTCTGGAAAACTCCTCAGCTGATGATGATTCACTCTCCTAAAGTCTGCCCGGCCACTACTTGGATGGGGTCACCCTGTGGTCTGAACCCTGTGGCTTGAACAGGACTGTGCTCAGCTGCCAGATCAGTGAGATAGATCCTTTCTGTCTGCCTGCCAGGCTGCGTTCAGTGGGACATTTGTATTTCTCTTGTCTCTCTGTGGGTTCTGTAGCTCTAAAGTTTGTTTAGAGGCATATTTTTATATGTATTTGAAGTGATTAGAGCAGGAGCTCATGCCATGTTTGTGCTTCTACTCTGTCGTCTTGGCTCTCTCCCTAATTCCATCTTTCCAAATGGTTTGAGAACTCCATTTTAAATATTAGCACATATTCAAAATTTTAAAAAGAATATATGCACACATTTCTGATAAAATTCTAGAATACATTATTCTTAGAGGGATTTGATAAATGTCTTGAAAATAATCCCTCATTACAAAAAGCCAAAGCAGCAATAGGTCATACTATCTCCTTTAAAGAGGTAAAAGATGGAATGAATTTGCTCATATGTCAAAACACATTTTCCTAGTAACATATATTGTAAACCTATATGCATGAAAGTTTACTTGTTACTTGGGCTATGATTTAATTCATTTAAGAAATTTTTAGTGAGAAAAGTGCTTTCTCATTTGTACTGTGATTTATTGACTTATAGAGCTGTCTGTCACTGAAAAATTATGACTTCTCCAGGGTCATATAAGTTATACATATCTGAGACAAGATTTGAACCATGGCTCTCTAGAGACTGATTTTCTCATCTAAGTCAAGATTCTGACATGCTCATAAAGACAAACAGAAATAAACATCCCCACCTATCATATAGTTAATGTGTGTATAAATATATGTATATAGAAATTGAACAAAGAATTCAATTGATATGCTCATGAATGTGTATGTATGTATGTATATATGTATGTGTGTAGATAGAGATAGAGATCTATAGATATATATTGACTGTAGATACATGGTATGTGTATGTGCATTTGTGCATGTATATGTGTGTATATGAATTTATATCTATCTTTCTATTGTGTATATGTGCATCCATTTTTTAGCATAGGACAAACTCCATGAACTAATGACAAAGAATAGATATCTCCATTTAGTTAAAATTATCTGATTTTACACAGCAGTTATTTGCAATTATTATTTACAAAATATGTAAATCAGATATCAGCAAGGGCAAAGAAATATTACTGCTAATTAAAAGATGTTAATGGAGACACACATCTGTATAACCAAAAATGAATCTTTAGCAATGTGTTAAACATAAAGTGATATCAAGTTTGGGGGACAAGGGTGCAAAAATTGGTTAAGCAAATTCATACAGAGGCCTCAAGTAGATATATTATTCAAAATGAATTATATGTATTAAGCCAAAATTTTTTTAGAAAAGATACAAAAATAGATCTCTCATTTGTAAAAAGAAATAGGAAATGAGAGCCAGGCAGTAAAATATTTTTTATCTGAACAAAATCTTTCCTAGTACACAAAAGAAAAAAAATTGTGACTGTTTTTGATATTTTCTCCTTCTTTCTTCATAAGTATTTCATTTAGATCTTTCCTTTTTTGTTTTGAAAAGCTTGACTAGTTCTTATAAATACTTTTGGTGTGTTTAATTGGAAATAGAAGTATCATAGTTGAATTTTGTAAGAAAGGAAAAAAAATCAAAATAAAATTACAAATGGTTTTTTATATCATACCAGTGACCATATGCAAGATCTTAAGTTTCAGGTTTAACTTTACATCATTGGGAAAAGAAAGACCTACTAATTTGCAAAACTATTTCATCTTTACTCATGCACAATACTCAGGGTTTTTAAGGAAAGTTAAAATTGAGTAATTCACCAGTTATTTTGAAAACAAATTATTGAATTCTATAAAATAAATTATTAACAATAATTAATTTTATGATTAAATAATTCCTTAATTGACAGCTAGATTTTTTCAAGTAAGTTTTCATAAATAAATTCAAATTATCTTAGTCTTCTAATATCTTAGGTAAAGTTTTGTAGGGTTTTTGTTGTTGTTTTTGTTTGTTTTAAGGGAAAGAGCAATTAGCAAAAGACATATGGGTATCTGAGGGGAGATAACCAAAAGTGATGTTTTGAGAATTTTTTTTTCTAAATAGACAGATATATAAAGGTAAACTTAATCTCATATCAATGAAAGCTTACAAAAGTTGTTGATTCCTGCTTCCAAATGGTATATCTAATGTAATATATGTTATATTAGATGATAACTGTGTTAGAATATCCAGCGGGCCCTAGGTAGTGAACTCAAAAATGGCTTTCAAGCAGATGTCCCAACTTAATTTCTGAACCAGGAAACATATCAGAGAAAGCTTCCTGGAAGACTGTGTGATGTCAGACTTAAGCTAGACCTTAATCATATATAGAAATAATAAGGGGGAATTAGAAACCATTTCTGAAAGTTGGCCCAGTGATGGTGGCAGCCTTAAGAATGAGAAAGATTAGGGGCGGCCAGGTAGCACAGCGAGTAAGAGCACCGGCTCCAGTGTTGGGATGACCTGGAGATCAAATCCCGTCCTCAGACACTTAGCACCCACCCAGAAACACCTGGCCATGTAACCTTGAGCAAGTTACTTAACCTCAATTGCTTAGGAGTGTCCAGGTGGCTCAGCAAGTAAGAGCCCTGGTTCCAGTATCGGGATGACCTGGATCAAATCCGGGCTCAAATACTCAGCACCACACCCAGAAATAACTGGCCATGTAACCTTGAGCAAGTTACTCAACCCTGATTGCTTTTAAAAAAAAAAAAAGAATGAGCAAGATTGGTATAGGGTATTGTGAGAAATAAAAAAAAAATAAAACATATGCTTCACTTGTAGAGATTTCTTTTTGGAGGCATGGCAAAAGATGACATCTTTAAAAAAGGCAAGCCATTGCACCTTGAAACAGTACTATCTCATTATAATTGCATTTAGCTTTTGGTTTCCAAAAAGTTATTAATAAGAAATAAGAGGAAGAAGGATTTAGGAAACTTGTGTTCAAATTATGACTTTGTTACTTTTAACTAGCCAAATCATTGTAGGCAAGTAATTTACCATCCCCAACTCTCATTTTCTTCCTCTGTACAAATGGCATAATAATTATCTATACTACCTTCTTTATGGAATTGCTATGAGAAAAATGCTTTCTAAACCTTAAAACTTCTAACTACTTAGATATTCTCAATGTGTTTCTTATATTTCGCAAAAAAAAAAAAAAACAAAAATAACAAAAAAAAGCCTCTGCAAACAGACCACATAGAGACAGTTGGCATGGTATAATGGTTGGTGTACTAGATTTAGGGTCAAAGACTTGGATTTGTGTCCCAGATTCAACAATTACTAATTGTTCATCACTTAACATCTCGACCCCTCCTGTTTTCTCTCTTAGGTAGGAATAATAAAACTTACATTATCTGTTATTAGGATCTATTGAGAACCATTTTTTATTATTAATTTTTATGTTTATTTTTAGTTTACAGCATTCATTTCCACAAGATTTTGAGTTACAAATTTTTCGTCTTTCCCCTACCCACCACCCCAGAACAGCTATCCCACTGAATACACCCTCCCACAATCTTCTCTCTCCTATCATCCAACTTTCCAGTAGGGCAAGATGGATCTCCATACACCAGTGCCTGTATATCTTATTTCCCAGAGCATGTAAATAATAATAATATTAAAAAAAACATTTGATTTAAAAAATTTGAATTCCAGATTCTGTCCTTTCTTCCCTCTTCATCCAACCTTACTTGGAAGATAAGCAATTCAATATAGGTTGTATATATGTAGTTACACAAAACATTTCCATACTGGATATATTGTGAAAGACTGACTATATTTTCCTCTATCCTACACCACCCCTCCTTGTTCTGTTTTCTACTTTGATCCTCTCCCTTTTCAAAACTGTGCACTTCTAACTACCCTTCCCCAAATCTTCCCTCCCTTCTATCATCCTTCCTCTAATCCCCTTACTCCTCCTTTCTTGGAGGGTAAGATACCCAATTGAGTGTGTATGTTATTTCCTCCTTAAGCCAAATACAATAAGAGTAAGGTTGATCCATTTGTTTTTGCTTTCCTGTCCTTGCCTTCCATTTTAACAGTTTCCCCTTGCCTCTTGGTAATCAGATAATGTACCCTATTCTGTCTCTCCCTATCTAATCTTATTATATCACTCCATTTCCTCTTAATTTTATTTTTTTTAATATCATCCCTTCCTATTCAATTGATCTTGTGCCCTCTGTCTATGTTTACTCATACACATATATATGCACACAAATGTATTCATATGCACATATACCCTCCTATGTAGACATATATATATGCATGTGTTATATAAATACACACACACATATATGTATATTCCCTTCAACTATCCTCACACTGAGAAAAGTTTCATAAGTTACAATTATCATTTTTTGGAGCTGCAGAACCCACAAAATGACACAGAGAAGCTAACCACCCGCTGAGAACAGCCCGGCAGGCCGGCAGGAATCAGCCAGCCCAAAGCTCTGGGAGCCGAGCCCAGCAGCACGCCAAGGCTTTAGCCCCAGGGCGGGACTGACCAGCCACCGCCACGGGCCAGAGGGACTCCAGATCAGCAGCAGCTGTGGCCGTTTCCAGATTTATCAACACATACATGCGAAGGACAAGGTGAGAGGCCAGTATAATCTGGACTTTGGGACCAGTAAGTGGGAGTGCATGGCTTTTACCCCCGGAGCAAGAAACCGCTGAGATGCCAGCCCAGCCTGCCAGCACCACTTGGTGGCTTCAGCTCCTGGCCTGCAGAGTGTAGGGGGAAGAAGCACCAGTCTGAGGGGTAATCACTCTTGCTTTAACCTGCTTGGATTTGGATTGCAGTCTAGGGTGGAGGTCCTGGGGTGTGTGTCCAGCTTGCCAGAGTGTGTGGAGACCTCAGAGAGGGCACCCATCTAATACCTCTGGCAGCTGAGAAAACCCCAGCATTTGGGACGAAAACTCCCCTGTCTGGTGGCAGAGTCCTACTGTGGCAAAAAGCCCAAAAGTCAAATAATTGAGTGGCAAAAATGAGCAGGCAAAGGAAACAAAGCAGACAGAAGATTCCAACGTTACACTCCTATTTTGGGGACAAGAAGGAGCAAGGCATGGAACAGGAGGAAAACAGTGAAGTCAGAACTCCTGCACCAAAAGCTTCAAAGGAAAATAGAAGCTGGTTACAGGCCATAGAGGACCTTAAGAAGCAGATAAAAGAAGTGGAGGAAAAATTGGGAAGAGAAATGAAAACAATGCAAGAAAATTATGAAATGAGAGTCAACAGCCTGACTGAAAAAATAATACCTTAAAAAACAGACTGAATCAAATGGCAAAGGAGGCTCAAAAAGGCAATGAGGTGAAGAATGCCTTAAAAAGTCGCATTTGCCAGATGGAAAAAGAATCTCAAAAGCTCACTGAGGAGAATCATTGCTTCAGAATTAGATTGGAGCAAATGGAAGCTAATGACTTTATGAGAAATAAAGATACTGTGAAACAGATCCAAACAAAATGAAAGAATAGAAGGCAATGTGAAATATCTCATGGGAAAAACCACTGACCTGGAAAATAGATCCAGGAGAGATAATTTAAAAATTATTGGACTGCCTGAGAGCCATGACCAAAGTATGAGCCTGCAAAGCATCCTCCAGGAAGTTCTCAAAGAAAACTGCCCTGATGTTTTAGAACAGGAGGGCAAAATAGAGGTTGAAAGAATCCACTGATCACCTCCTGAAAAAGATCCCAAAAAGAAAACTCCTAGGAATATT
>NW_027185764.1:35901100-35901888 GCF_028583685.1 Petaurus breviceps papuanus | reverse complement strand
AGATACAAGAAGCAAGAGAAACATGAGAAGGTAAACAGGGAAAATAAATCAGAAGGAACTTATCAAAGTTCAACTATTTTTTTTAAAGCAATTGGGGTTGAGTGGCTTGCTCGGGGTTGCACGGCCAGTTTTTGTTTCTGGGTGTGGTGTTGAGTGTCTGGGCCCGGATTTGATCCAGGTCGTCCCGGCACTGGGGCCGTGTAGCAGCAAGCACCCCAGTGTCCCCAAGGTGTCTGCTCACACAGGTTCTTGGATCTGCTTTGTTAAAGGAAAGCAACTCAAAATGGGTTAACAAGCTTACTTTAATCAGTCAGACATATATCGTTTACCTTGTTCAGGTGAAAAGGTCAGCACCCTGAACCTCAAAGTATACAGGCATAATTATCAAGACAGAAACATCAAGTAGACAGATTTCCAAACTGTCCAACCATTACATCCATACCCAGTCAACATCTGGGTTTCCACATTCTGGGTTTTTCAAAGCCGGGGGACTCTCAACAACGGCTTCCCAGAATTCAGATCAAATCACAGAACACTTCTCAAAGTGAGTCCCAAAACAAAGCTACACATCAGGGCTTATATAGCCTTCTCCTGGCTCAGAGAATGTAACAACCTTATTGACCCACTGGCCAATCAAAAAGTATCTACTGAAAAACAAGCCTCCCTCCCCAGGCTTCTGGTGCACTTTAGCCTAGGGGCAGGGAAGATCTTTAAAATTTACATTCGCGTTACATTCGGCCCCAAGATCTTTCATGCCCATAGCATAGACAATTTAATTTTGAATTAGC
>NW_027185764.1:35841618-35900700 GCF_028583685.1 Petaurus breviceps papuanus | reverse complement strand
GGAGGGGGATGTGAGGGGGGATGATGGAAGGGAGGGCAGGCTGGGGGAGAGGGAAGTTGGAAGCACCCACTTGTGGAAAGGGACAGGATCAAAGTAGAGATCAAGTGGGAGGTGGGATAGGAGGGAGGGAAATATAGTCAGTCTTTTACAATACATCTACTATGTTATTGTTTTGCATTAGCCGCACATGTACAATCTATACTGAACTGCTTGTCTCCCCAGTGGGGGTAGGTGGCGGGGGGGGAAGGGAATGAATCTGGAATTGAAAGTTTTAAAATCAAATATTCAAATATATATATATATGTATATATATATATATATATACATATATATATGTGTGTGTGTGTGTAAATAAAAAAAACAATTATTTTTTTCATGAAGGAATGTAAATAGTTGAACTTTGATATGTCCCTTATAATTTCTTTTCTCTGTTTACCTTGTCATGCTTCTCTTGTTTCTTGTATTTCCATGTAAAACTCTCTATTCAACTCTGGTTTATTCATTAAGAATGCTTGAAAATCCTTTATTTCATTGAATGGCCATATTTTCCTCTGAAACATGATACTCAATTTTGCTGTGTAGGTGATTCTTGATTTTAATCCTATCTCCTTTGACCTCCAGAATATCATATCTCAAGCCCTTCTATCCCTTAATGCAGAAGCTGCTAGATCTTGTGTTATCATAATAGTGTATCCACAATATTCAAATTGTTTTTTCTTGGCTGCTTGTAATATTTTCTCCTTGATCTGGGAACTACAGAATCTGGCTATAATATTGCTAGCAGTTTTCTTGTTGAGATGTTTTCCAAGAGGTGATCAGAGAATTTTTTTCAATTTCTGGTTTGGCCTCTGGTTCTAAAATATCAGGGCAATTTTCCTTGAAAATTTCTTGAAGAATGATTTCTAGGTTCTTTTTTTTGTAAATGCTTTATTAACTTCTGGTTTACATCATTCATTTCTGCCAGATTTTGAATTACAAATTTTTCCCCAGTTTTTCCCCTACTTACTCCCCCAAAATGGCTGTCCAACAGGATATCTCCTCCTCCAATCTGCTCTCTCCCATATCTTCTCCCTTACCCCCTTCAACTTTTCCAGTAGTGCATGATGGATCTCCATGCCCCAGTACCTGTATAACTTATTTCCTAATTAAATATAAAAGTGTTAATAATAATAATTATATAAATATATATACATACACACACATATATATATACACACACACATTATATATATATACACACACACACAAACAAATATTATTTATATATATATATATATATATATATATATATATACACACACATTTGATTTTAAAATTTTGAAATCCAGATTCATTCCCTTCCTCCCTTGTTACATACCCTTACTAGGAAGATAAGCAATTCAGTATAGGTTGTACATGTGTAGGTATGCAAAACATTACCGTAGTAGATATATTTTAAAAGAATGACTGTATTCCCCTCCCTTCTATCCCACCTCTCACTTGTTCTGTTCTATAATTTGATCCTGTCCTTTTTCAAAGGTGAGTGCTTCCAAATACCCTCCCCCCCCAGCCTGCTCTCCCTTCTATCACACCCCCCTTTCATCCTCTTCCCCCCACTCTCCTATAGGGTGAGATATCCTATTTAGTGTGTATGTCATTACCTCCCTGAGCCAAATTAAATGAGAACAAAGCTTTGCCTTTTTCCCTTCCTATTCTTCCCCTCCAATGTAACCATTTTCCCTTGCCTCTTCTATATGAGATACTGTTCCCCATTCAATATCTCCCCATCTCCCCTTGTTATATTCCTCTCTCATCTATTAATTTCACCTTTTAAGTATCATCCCTTCTTATTAAACTGGTCCTGTGCCTTCTATCTATATATACCTGTAAATATATATACACACATTCACATATGTATTCATATTCCCATATACCCTCATCAAGGGAATATATATATATATATGTATATATATATATATATATATATATGTATATATATATTCCCTTCAACTGTTTTCATACTGAGAAAAGTTCCATCAGTTAAAATGATCATTTTCCATGTAGGAATGTAAATAGTTCAAGTTTGATAATTTCCTTATGATTTCTTTTCCCTGTTTACCTTCTCATTCTTCTCTTGCTCCTTGTATCTGAATGTCAAATTTTCTGTCCAACTCTGTTTTTTTCATCAAGAATGCTTGAAAGTCTTCTATTCCACTGAATGACCATATTTTCCCCTGAAACATGATATTCAGTTTTGGTGGGTAGGTGATTCTTGGTTTTAATCCCAGCTTGTTTGCCCTCTGGAATGTCATATTCCAAGCCCTTAGATCCCTCAATGTAGAAGCTGCCAAATCCTGAATTATCCTGATTCTGTTTCCACAATATTCAAATTGTTTCTTCCTGGCTGCTTGTAATATTCTCTCCTTGATCTGTGAATTTCAGGATCTCGCTATAATATTCCTAGGAGTTATGTTTTAGGCATTTTTTCAGGAGGTGATGGGTGGATTCTTTTAAACTCTATTTTTTCCCTCAGGTTCTAAAACATCAGGGCAGCTTTCCTTTCTCCTGTTCCATGCTTTGATACTTTTTGTCACCAAAATAGGAGTGTAAAGATGGGGTGCCCTGTTTATTTTGCTTCCTTTGCCTGATCATATCGCCAATCAGTCACTTGAACCCTGGGCTTTTTACCACAGAGAAACCACACAGGGGAGCTTCCTACCAAACACTGGGTTTTTCTCAGCTGCTGAAGGTATTAGTCGGTGCTCTCTCTGAAGACTGCACATGCTCTGGCAAGCTGGTCACACACCCCAGGACCTCCACCCTAGACAGTAATCCAGATCCAAGGAGGTTAAGGCAAGAGTGATTCCCCTCAGAATGGTTGCTTGGTGCCCCTACACTCTGCAGGCCAGGAGCTGAAGCTGCCACATGTTGGCAGCTGCTCAGCGGCTGTACTTCAGCAGCTTCTTGCCCCAGGACCAAAGGCCAACTGTACTCCCAAATACTGGATCCCAATGTCCACAGTGCAATGACCTCTCACTTTGTCCTTTGCATCTATGTGTTGATAATTCTAGAAATCTCCACAGCTGCTGTTGATCTGAAGCCCCTTCACCCAGTGGTTAGTCACGCTCACCCTAGGGCAAAAACCTCTGGCTCGAGTGCGGCTGGACATCAGCTTCCAGAGAGCTGCACTGGACGATTCCTGCCGGCCTGGTGGGCTGTTCTCAGTGGGAGGTTAGCTTCTCTGTGTCATTTTGTGGGTTCTGTAGCTCCCTTTTTTGTAGTAGTCCCCTGTACTCTACTTTTTACAAGAATTGTGGAAGGTGGGAGATGCAGAAGTCTTGTTTCAACTCAGCCATCTTCTAGGTACTTTTTTGATGATGGCTTTCTTGTACATCAATAATTTTTTGACTTCTTTTTTTTGCCTTTTTGAAGGGCAATGGGGGTTAAGTAACTTGCCCAAGGTTACACAGCTAGTTTTTTTTGTGAGGGTTTTAAGTGTCTGAGGCTGGAACCGAACTCGGTTCCTCCTGACTCTGGGGCTGGTGCTTTACTCACTCCGCCACCTAGTCACCCCAGACTTCTTATTTTTTAATAATATGTATACTATTGTTTTTGTAATGTATACTAATAATTGATTTAAACATTTAATTTTCTTTTCCCTGTTTACCTTCTCATGCTTCTCTTGCTTCTTGTTTGTGAATGTCAAATTTTCTATTCAACTCTGGTTTTGTCATCAAGAATACTTGAAAGTCTTCTATTCCACTGAATGACCATATTTTCCCCTGAAACATGATAATCACTTTTTCTGGGCAGGTGATTCTTACTTTTAATCCCAGCTATTTTGACCTCCAGAACATCATATTCCAAGCCCTTTGATACCTCAGTGTAGAAGCTGCCAGATCCTGTGTTATCCTAATAGTGTTTCCACAATATGCAAATTGTTTCTTTCTGGATGCTTGTAATATTCTCTCCTTGATCTGGGAATTCTGGAACCTTGCTGTAACATTCCTAGGAGTTTTCTTTTGATGATCTTTTTCAGGAGGTAATCAGTGGATTCTTTCAACCTCTATTTTGCCCTCTGGTTGTAAAACATCAGGGCAGTTTTCCTTGAGAATTTCTTGGAGGATGATTTCTAGGTTTTTTCTTTGATCATGGGTTTCAGGTAGTCCAATAATGATTAATTATCTCTCTTGAATCTCTTTTACATGTCAGTGTTTTTTCCAGTGAGATATTTCACCTTGCCTTCTATTATTTCATTTGTTTGAATCTGTTTTGCAGCATCTTGATGTCTCATTAAATAACTACCTTCCATTTGCTCCAGTCCAATTCTGAAGGAATGATTCTCTTCAATGAAATTTTGAGATTATTTTTCCATCAGGCAAATTTAGCTTTTTAAGGCATTCTTCTCCTCATTTTCTTTTTTAGCTGCTTTTGCCATTTCACTTAGTCTTTTTCTTAAGTTGTTATTTTCCTCAGTCAGGCTGTTGCCTCTTTTTTCATGATTTTTTGCATTGTTCTCATTTCTCTTCCCAATTTTTCCTCCACTTCTCTTATTTGCTTCTTAAGGTCCTCTATGGCCTGTAACCACCTTGTATTTTTCTTTGAAGCTTTTGGTGCAGGAGTTCTCACTCCACTGTCCTCCTCCTGTTCCGTGCTTTGATCTTTTTTTGCACCAAAATAGGAGTGTAAAGTTGGGGTGGGCTGTTTGCTTTGCTTCCTTGGCTGCTCATGTTCCCACTCATTTACTTGACTTTTGGGCTTTTGGCCCCTGTAGGACTCTGCCACCACACAGTTGAACTTCATCCCAAATGTGTGGTTTTCTCAGCTCCCCAAAGTATTAGTTGGGTGGCCTCTTTGAAGCCTCCACATGCTCTGCCAAGCAGGTTGCACACCCCAGAACTTCCACCCTAGACCGTAATCCAGATCCAAGCAGTTTAAAGCAAGAGTGATTACCCCTCAGACTGGTCGCTTGGTCACCCTATAGCCTGCAGGCCAGGTGCTGAAGCTGCAAGCTTCTTGCCCTGGGGGCAAAAACCGATGCTCTCCCATCTAGCGGATCCCAAAGTCCACACTGCTCTGACCTCTGACTTTGTCCTTTGCATCTATGTGTTGGTAATTCTGGAAACCACCACAGTTGCTGGTGATCTTAAGTCTCTCCAGCTGGTGGCTGGTCAGGTGTGCCCTGGGGCTAAACCTCTGGCTTGTGTGGGGCTGGGCTCAGCTCCCAGAACACTGCACTGGCTGATTCCTGCCAGCCTTCCAGGCTGTCCTCAGCAGGAGGTTAGCGTCTCTGTGTCATTTTGTGGTTTCTGTAGCTCCCAAGTTTATTTAACTTCCCCTTTTTACATGGATTGGGAGAGGTGGAAGTTGGAGCCCCATAGAAGTCCTGTTTGTTCTGCACCATTATGACACTGCCACTAGTCCAATAATTTTTAAGTTATGTCTCCTGGATCTATTTTCCAGGTCAGTGTTTTTTTTTAGTGAGATATTTCAAATTGCCTTCTATTTTTTGATTTGTTTGGATCTGTTTAATAGTATCTTGATTTCTCATAAAGTTATTAGCTTCCCTTTACTGCAGTCTAATTTTGATGGAATTATTCTCTTCAGTGAGCTTTTAAATTCTTTTTTCCATCTGGAAAATTCAGCTTTTTAAGGCATTCTTTACCTTATTGGCTTTTTGGACCTTTTTTGCCATTTGAGTTACTCTGTTTTTTAAGGTGTTAGTTTCTTCAGTCTGGTTGTTGACTCTCTTTTCATGATTTTCTTATCTCATATTTATTTCTCTTCCCAATTTTTACTTTACTTCTATTGCTTGATTTTCAGAGTCCTTCTCGAGCTCCTCTGGGTCCTGTAATCAATTCATATTTTTCTTGGAAGCTTTTGGTGCAGGAGTTCTGACTTTGTTGCCTTCTTCCTGTTCCATGCTTTGATCCTTTTTGTCCCCAAAAAAGGAATCTAAGGTTTGACTTCTGTGCTTTCTTTGCTTCCTTTCCTTGCTAATCATTGCCCCTAAATAACTTGAAATTTGAGCTTTTTGCCATAGTAGAACTCTGCTTCTAGAGAGGAGAGCTTTGTATCAAATCTCTGGGGTTTTCACAGCTGTCGGAAGTATTACTTGGCTACCCTCTTAGAAGCCTCCCCATGATCTGGCATCTGGTCACACACCCAAGAACCTCCACCCAACAAAGGAAAACAAATCTAAGTAAGTTAAAGCTAGAGTGGTTACCTCTCAGAAAGGTTGTTTGGTCCCCCTATGATCTTCAGACAAGGTACTCTTAAGCAGCTTCACCGTGGTGGCTCCTGGGCCACCACAACTCTGCCCCTTCTTTCTCTGGGGACAGAGGCTGCACTGTGCCATCCTTACCCAGTTCCAACAGTGTTCTACACTGACCTTTTTGTTTGTCTTTGGCATTTATGGGTTGATAATTCTGAAAACTGCCACAGCTGCTGATGATCCACTCTCAGAAGTCTGCTCCAGCCATTGCTGCTCAGGGATGCCCTCAGGCTAAAACCATAGTCTCATGGGGCAGGGGCTGGGGTTGGGGGGTTGAGCCAGGCTCCCACCTTGGTGTGACGAACCCTTCCTGCCAGCCTTCCAAGCTGCCTTCAGTGGGAGATTTGTTTCTCTCTGTCACTTTGTGGGTTCTATAGCTCTAACATTTATTTAGAGTCATATTTTATAGGTGTTTGATGTAGTTATGGGGTAACACAGTATTTTCCTGCTTCTACATCACCATCTTGACTCTAACCCACTACTGAGAGCCATTTATGGGAAGGTGATTTGCAATCTCTAAGTTTCTATACAAGTGTATGATAATGTTATGATAACTTGATCCTTGCAGTACTCCTGTAAGACAGACAGGGAAGAGAAAAATGCTTGCTTTTTCACATTGCATAAAGTGGAATGCACCCTAAATCTTCAAGTGCAATTTCCTGCTTTATTCCTAATTTAATTTAATTTATTTTTTTCCATCTAGGTCATTCTTTACTTTGTCTAGGTCATATGATATCATAAATGATAATAATGGTTCCAAATTTTATATTGTCTACATATTGTGAAAGGAAAACTGCAGCTCTATTAATCAGAAAAAATTAAAAAGGCAAACACAAAAGAAAACAAAGTTATCAGAAGGAGAATGTCTAATTTAAACATATACATACACATGTAATGTTTTTCTTATGTAATTTAAAGTTTTTTCACTAACATTTCTTTCTTTGTAAAATGTATTTATCTATTTTAGTTTTCAACATTCACTTCCATAAAGATTTTGAGTTCCAAATTTTCTTCCCCATCTCTCCCTTCCCGCTTACCACAAGATGGCATAATTTGATATAGGCTCTATATGTATATCCATATTGAACCTATTTTCACATTAGTCATGTTGAAAAGAAGAATTAGAATGAGTGGGAGAAACCACGAGATAGAAGAAACAAAAAAGAAGAAAGATAGACAGAGACAGACAGAGACAGCAAATAACATGTATCAATCTGCATTCAGTCTACACAGTATTTTCTGGATGTGGAAAGCATTTTCCATCATGATTATTTTGGAGTTTTCTTGGCTCCTTGCATTGCTGAGAAGAGATAAATCTATCAAAATCAGTTATTACACATTATGACTATTACTGTGTAAAATGTTCTCCAGGTTCTGCTCACTTCACTCAGCATCAGTTCACGTAAGTCCTCCCAGATTTTTCTGAAGTCAGTCTGCTAATCATTTCTTATAGCACAATAGTATTCTATTACATTCAAATACCACAACTTATTCTACCAATTGACGGGGATCCCCTCAATTTGCAATTCTTTGCCACCACAAAAAATCTGCTATAAATATTTTTGTACATGTGGGTCCTTTTCCCATTTGAATGATCTCTTTGGGATATAGACTGAGAAGTGGCATTTCTGGGTCAAAGGGTATGCACATTTTTATACCCCTTTGGGTATAATTCCAAATTCTTCTCCTGAATGGTTGTATCAGTTAACAACTCCACTAACAATGCATTAGTGTGAGGGTGGAGTCAAGATGGCGGGGTAAAAACAGGACTTCCACGGGGTGCTGGCTTCCACCTCCCCCAAAGCATGTTAAAGGGCACTCTGAACAAACTTTGGAGCTAAAGAACCCACAAAATGACACAGAGAACCTAACCTCCCACTGAGCACAGCCTGGCAGGCTGGCAGGAATCGGCTAGCACAGCATTCTGGGAACCGATGCCCAGCTCCACAGGAGACAGAGGTTTTAGCCCCAGGGCTAGCCTGACCAACCAACAGCCAGAGAAATTTCAGATCACCCACAGCTGTGGTGGTTACCAAAATTATCAACACATAGATGCAAAAGAAAAAAGTAAGAGGTCAGTGCAGTATGGACTTTGGCATCCAGTAGTTGGAAGTGCAGTCAGCCTTTGCCCACAGGGCAGGAATATGCTGAGGAATGTTGGCCATGCAGCAGCCCCCACATGGCAGCTTTAGCTCCTGGCCTGCAGGCTGTAGGGGGACCAAGCAAGTCTGACGTGTAATCACTCTTGCTTTAACCTGCTTGGATCTGGATTGCTGTCCAGGGTGGAGGTCCTGGGGTGTGCAACCAGCTTGCCAGAGCACATGGAGGATTCAAAGAGGGCACCCAACTAACACCTTAGGCAGCTGAGAAAACCCCAGCATTTAGGATGAAGCTCCTCTGTCTGGAGGCAGAGTCATACTGTGGCAAAACACCCAGGGTTCAAATGACTGAGTGCTGACATTAGCAGGCAAAGGAAGCAAAGAAAACAGAGCAACCCAACTTTACATTCCTCTTTTGGCAACAAAAAGAATCAAAGCATGGAACAGGAGGAAGACAGTGAAGTCAGAACTCCTGCACAAAAAGTTTCAAAAAAAAATACAAGCTAGTTACAGGCTATAGAGGACCTTAAAAAGCAAATAAGAGAAGTGAAGGAAAAATTGGGAAGAGAAATGAGAATGATGCAAGAAAATTGTGAAGTGAGAGTCAACAGCCTGACTGAGGAAAATGATACTTTAAAAAATAGACTAAGTCAACTGGCAAAAGAGGCTCAAAAAGGCAACGAGGAGAAGAATGCCTTAAGAAGCCTAATTTGCCAGATGGAAAAAGAATCTCAAAAGCTTACTGAGGAGAATCATTCCTTCAGAATTAGATTGGAGCAAATGGAAGCTAATGACTTTATGAGAAATCAAGATGCTGTTAAATAGGTCCAAAGGAAAAATTAGAAGGCAATGTGAAATATCTCATTGGAAAAACCACTGACCTGGGAAATATATCCAAGAGAGATAATCTAAAAATTATTGGACTACCTGAAAGCCATGATCACAGAAAGAACCTAGAAATCATCCTCCAAGAAATTCTCAAGGAAAACTGCCCTGATGTTTTAGAACCAGAAGACGAAAGAGAGTTTGAAAGAATCCACTGATCACCTCCTGAAAAAGATCCTAGGAATATTATATAAGGTTCCAGAGTTCCCAGATCAAGGAGAAAATATCACAAGTATCAAGGGTGAAACAATTTGAATATTTTGGAAACACAATCAGGATAACACGGGATATGGCAGCTTCTACACTGAGGGATCAAAGGGCTTGGAATATGACATTCCAGATGTCAAAGGAGCTGGGATTAAAAACAAGAATCACCCACCCAGCAAAACTGAGTGTTATGTTTCAGGGTAAAATATGGTCATTCAATGAAATGGAGGACTTTCAAGCATTCTTGATAAAAAAAAAACAGAGTTGAATAGAAAATTCGACATTCAGATAAAAGAAGCAAGAGAAGCATGAGAAGGTAAACAGGGAAAAAGAAATCATAAGGATCTTATCATAGTTGAACTATTTACATTCCTACATGGAAAAATGATAATTGTAACTTATGAAATTTTTCTCAGTATGAAAATAAAGAGAATATATATATATATGTATATGTATATATACATATATATATATATACGTGTGTGTGTCTATATAGGAGGTTATATGGGCATATGAATACATAAGTGAATTTGTGTATATATGTTTACAGGTATACATAAATAGAGTGCACAGGACCAATTTAATAGGATGGGATTATATTTAAAGCATGGAATTAAGAGGTGAGAGAGGAGTATAACAAGGGGTGATGGGGAAAGACAGAATGGGATAAACTATCTCTTATAGAAGAAGCAAGGGAAAATGGTTACAATGGAGTGGGGGAAACAGAAGGGTAAAATGGAATGGTCAACCTCATTCTCATTAAATTTGGCTCCAGGAGGGAATGACAAACAAACTAAGTAGAGTACCTCACTCTACAGGAGAGTATAGGGGAAGGGGATGAGAGGGGGGTTTAAGGAAGGGACGACAGGCTGGGGAGTAGGGAAATTGGAAGCACCCACTTTTGAAAAGGGATATGATCAAAGTAGAGAATAAAAGAAGTGGGAGGTGGGATAGGAGGGAGGGAAATATAGTCAGTCTTTTATAATTTATCTACTATGGTAATGTTTTGCATACCTACACATGTACAACCTATACTGAATTGCTTATCTTCCCAATAAGGGTGGGTGACAAGAGAGGAAGGGAATGAATCTTGAATTCAAAGTTTGTTTTAAAATCAAATATTTAAATCAAATGTTAAAAATAATAGTATATATATATATTATTATTATTAATACTATTTTACATGTAATTGGGAAATAAGATATACAGGCACTGGGGCATAGAGATAAACCATGCCCTGATGGAAAAGTTGAAAGGGGTATGGGAGAAGATATGGGAGACAGCAGACTGGAGGAGGGGATATCCTTTGGGACCACTATTTTAGGGTGGTGGGTAGGGGAAAATTGGGGGAAAGGTTTGTAATTCAAAATCTGATGGAAATGAATGATACAAACCAGAAGTTAAACATTTTGGAAAAAAAAGAATAAAGGCTCAGACTGAGAGTCAGGAAGAAAAAAAATTCATTAGTGTTTGCACTATACCTAGTTTGCTGTACATAGAAGCAATCACTCTTTTCCTGGCTAAGTCAACTATGCGGTATAAATTAAAAGAGTCTTGGATTTGGTTCAAGGCCCTACTTTGACATTTATAGTAAGTTGTGGAATATATGCAGAAGCCAGTTACCTTCTCTGAACTTCAGTTTTCTTTGCCATAAAACTTAGCAATTTCCCTCAAAATAAGATTAAATGATCAAATGGAATAATATGTTTAATCCCTTTATAAATCATATAGCATTTTATAAATATGTGTATAATCATAGAAGCATCATGGTTGTGAGGAAAGTGCTATGTGAAAGAGAACTGTGTGTATATATTATCCTTTCCCAGGAAACCCCCTTAATATATATCATTTTGTAATTAATTCTTAGCTTCTTTCCAAAAAAAAAAGTCCCCAACACTCTAGGATGAGTACTATATCACTGTTAAGCCCTGTACACTATGTGTTTTTTTTTCATTAAAACTTCCAAACTTTACATCTAGAAAAGACTTCCATTTCCATCTATTCATTTTTTAATAGATGAGGAAACTGAAGCCAAGATATTTTAAGTCACTTTCCTAACATTCCAACAAGAGTAAGTGTGCGATTCTCACTCTAGTACTTTCATTTCAACCCCAATTCTGTTTCTGTTGTCCCATGCTAGATTCCAATTTACAAGGTTCCCTGAACAAATTAACACAAAATAAATATGTAGCTGTTGCTGACAGGAAAAATCTCCCCTTTCCCATCTCAATTTCACTGAACTCCTTAGTGTATGTGGGGCCGTCTTTGAACATTCAAGCAAGAAATAGAACATTAATTAAACCACAAAAAGATACACTTTGCTTGACTAAGACTAGCCATTTCTGTGTTTAGTCTATTTTTCTAATTTTATTTTTTAAAGAAGGCATTAAGATTCCAAGAATTAATTTTATAATGTAGCTTTCACTTTCTTCCTCCCCCCTTTTTTCCTTTCGAAATGATAGTCTCTAATAACTTGTGATGTTTTGTAGTTATATATGATAAAAGTGTTTTTTTTTAATGATCACAGTTAGCTAGCTACTTACAGATGCTATTTTATACTCCCTTTTGTACCATCAGTAATTTTTGGATTAATTACATGAGTTACTTATCACCTTGAATCCCCATTAAGTATATTTCCCAGAGCTGACAGTCATTCAAAAAATGCAACCATCTTCCTTATATATCTCCATGGAGAAACCAATGAATGGATGCCCCATGAGAGCCAGCCATTATTTGGCAGCATTTTTTACTTTAATGGACATATCACTTCAAACTAAGCTTCCACCATCTGTTACACGCTCTAATTACAGTGACAAGATGAATTTAATTTATGATTATGTTATAAAGTAAGATATAAGTGATTTAAATGGGTTTTCTGTATGTTCTTTATTCAACACTCTGTTCACCTGTCAAGTTTTTTTTTGGGGGGGGTAAATTTAAAGTAGATGAGAATTTCCTCTCTTTGTAGAAAGTGAACGTTTTCTGTAGGAAATCTGTAAGTAATGGGTATGTAAGTAGATAATCAGCGGCATGCTCTGAAGGTCACTGGGATTTTCTACCAAGAAACTCAGGTAAATCAATGATTCAAAGGACTTGCTTTACTCTTACATCTGAACACAAATGAAACTAATGGTGGTAGAATTATCAAGGAAAAAAAATTATTTTTAATCAATTATCTTATTCAAAATTGAAATATGACCCCAAGCTTCTCAAGCATTAATATTCATAAGTGCTGCAAGCTCCAAAAAATCTGGTGAAAATTCAATAATACCAATACCACCTTCTGAAGAAGGCGAATTTGCCTTCTTATTAGTCCACATCAAAATAGGGACACCTAACAACAAAAAGCAAACCCCTCTCCTTAGTAAAATAAAAGCTTCCACATTAAATCAAGCTTCCTTCTGGTCAAGCAAATGGTACGTTCAAAAACATGTTTTGAAGACTTGGCTTCAGATCCTTCCTCTGATGCTTGTTAACTGTGTGACCATAAGCAAGCCAGTTTAATATCTCTGGGCTTTGATTTCCTCATCTACAAAATGACAGTGTTGGATCAGATGACCTCTAAGGACCCTTTCACCCCTAGTTCTATCATTTTTTGTGAAGTTATCTAATTCTTTCCAGCATATATAATTCTTTTTTTCCAAAAATAAAAACAAAGAATGAAAGCAATCGCTTCAGGTTTGGGGGAAATACAACAGGATGGAGAACACCTCAAAATTTTGTGAAAGCCATGGCTCTGGATGGAGGCTCCAGGTACTACCTATTCCAGAGGGCAGCCCAAATTTCTCTCCAAATAGTACTTCAAATCATGTAACTTCTGTTCTTTCATTTGTTTTAAAACTTGGCTAGAGGTTTCGCTAACACAAGTGACTGCTTGCTGTACTTAGAAGCTAGACTCAACCCTCCATCACTAGATGTTTTGTACTTCTCTCATACCTAATTTTTGAAATGATAGCACACCCAGATATTCAGTACTGTGACTAGGCTGTCTGTCAGAGTCAAGTCCTTCCAGGGAAGAAATGAGAGAGTTAGCTGGTGCAACTGGGCTTATTCACTTAAATCCCTAAATTTTAATTTAGCTGCATGTCAGTGCTCTTTGGGCCCAAATTTGGGCTTTAAATTATTTCACCTCCCTTCTTTGTAGGCTAGGGTGGAAATCTTTAATTCTACTCTGTAGTTCCCCATTCCAATACTTTCTGTCAAAAAATTTACAAGGCTGCCTTCTCAAGGAAAGGACATTAGCAAGTTCAGCCATCATTGTTGTCTCCAATAGTCTTTTTTTATTGCTGAATATTTACTTGCTTTGCATTTCAATATGCTCTGACTCTTTGAAAACTTGTCTCTTTAAAAAAAGTTCCTCCTTATTTGGAATATATATATGTATATATACATATATGTATGTATGTATGTATGTATGTATTTTAGTCTCTGTCCACCCAGGGATGCCAAAAATTAGTTTCATGATGTGTTGTTCTCAAAGAATTCACAGTCAGACTACCTCTAATCCAAGTATAGGAATTTATTGAGACTGATGACTCTCATGAAGTGGAATAAGTTTCAAGAGGAACCAGTAACTTCGGAGAAAGCAAGATGGATTTTTATAAGGTAAATATGTAATTATATAACAGAAATTTGGAATTTTAAAAGGCAGGAGGGTTTTGTTAAGGGATTAGGTAATATGTAGGGGCCCTGTTGAGGTTTAGGTGTGCTAGGGACCCAAAAATAGCAGTCCTGCCCGAATTTGACCAATCAAAAACAACAACCACAAAAAAAAAAGTATTTATTAAAGATCCACCATATTAGGTAGACTCTTAAGGAATCTGAACCTTTGTGACACTTGTATTGACAAATGAGCCAGACAGAATCTGAGCCCTTGTGATGAATGCCAGATTGTATCTGAGCATGTTCATGGAGGCAAGATGGATCTTTTATACAGAAAGACTGTGGAAGGAATCTAGGGGTGGTGAAGTAGTCTGGGGTAAGAGGAGGAGGGATACTGGGAGGATCTAGATGGGAATGTCCAGTATACTGAAGTGACTAGAGGTCAGACTCCTGGAACCAAGAGAGTGGGATTTAGGGTGGGAAGTAGCAGAAGGTTACCTGGAGATAACAGACCTTGGAGGGCTAGGCTAGGTTAAGAGTAACAGAGATTTGGGAATAGAGATAATTAAAAGCTTGTGGCCTCAAGGGAGAGCCCGATCAAGTGGAAAGATTCAAGGAGAGTTCATGGGGGTTCCCAGAGCCTATACCCTATCAGTCCCAGCCATAGTGGAATTGCTCATGAGATTACCCACAATGCATACAGAAAAAAAAACACTTGGGGGATATGTATATATTATAATGGTATTATTACAAGCCTGTCTACATCATAAGCTCACCCTAGTTCTTTACTATTACTCCACAGGTGCCTCCTTAGGGAAGTAGGTCCCTTCTTTTGTTTTGGGATTCATATCCTGCCTGGCATTCTGGTGGTGCTGCTTTCTGATTGGCTGAAAATTATAGTCCTGTCTGAGACTAGATGGATGTGATTGTGTTTGAGCACATGGGTACACATTCTGTTTCTGTAGGAAATATGAGGAGTGGATCTAGGGGCAGGAACTAGCTGGAGACAATGGCTGGGATCCCATCACATGGACATGCTTGTTGTTTTTTTGAGAAATGTTAAGTTCATGGACACACATGTTGTTCTAGGGAGCAGTGAGGCATATGAAGACATATGAAGAAGTTAAAATATTGAGTGTACATGGGGGGGGTGGTGAGTGACTAGGTAGCTGCAGTGGGCCTGCTATTCAGTGGGGCCTATAAGGAAGTTAGAATATTGCGGCTGGGAGTAGCTTTATTAGGACTCCATCACATTCTTCTTTCTTTTCTTTTCTTCCTCTCTTCATTACTTCCTTCCCTCCTTTCTTCCTTTCTTCCCTTTTCCCTCCCTCCTTCCCTTCTTCCCTTTCTCCCTCCCTCCTTCCCTTCCTCCCTCCCTTCTTTCTCTTCCTTCCTTCCTTCCTTTCTTTCTTTCTTTCTTTCTTTCTTTCTTTCTTTCTTTCTTTCTTTCTTTCTTTCTTTCTTTCTTTCTTTCTTTCCTTCTTTCTTTCTTTCCTTCTTTCTTTCTTTCCTCCTTCCCTCCTTTCTTTCTTTCTTTCTTTCTTTATTTCCTTCTTTCTTTCTTTCCTTCTTTCTTTCTTTCCTTCTTTCTTTCCTCCTTCCCTCCCTTCTTTCTTTCTTTCTTTCTTTCTTTCTTTCTTTCTTTCTTTCTTTCTTTCTTTCTTTCTTTCTTTCTTTCTTTCTTTCTTTCTTTCTTTCTTTCTTTCTTTCTTTCTTTCTTTCTTTCTTTCTTTCTTTCCTCTGACTCTTACTGAGAAGTAGGTCTCCATTAAATGGGGAGGTGACTATATTTTAAAAGATTTTCTTTATTTGTTTTTTAGTTAATTGATCAACCACCTGGTTCATATTGATGGGATCTGTGTCTATCCCCTTGAATATTTCTGAAGACATTCTTAAAAAATGAATAAATAAATTTTATTGATGTTATTTCCATTTCTGTTATTCCTAATAATTACCCTGCTCCCCTTCCCCAAAATCCCCAAAACTTTGTCTTATAACAATAAAATACAGTGTGTGTCTCAAAAGTTTTTAGTTAAGTTAGCAAAAACAACCAACACACTGGTCACATGTAAGAACATATGCTTTATTTTGCACCTCTAGTCTTCTTTATTCCTCTTAGAATTGGGGATTATATTTGATTCTCTGTTCTCTGAAATCAAAATTGGTTATTGCACTGATCAGATTTCTGATTTCTTTTAATTTTTTTTCTTGTATAATGGTATGGCCATATAAATTGTTCTCTTGTCTCTTCTTACTGTAATCCATACCAGTTAAGTTGCTTTGAATTCTTCAAGTTCATTATTTCTTATGGTGCAATAGTATGCTATTTCATTCATATATGTACCATAATTTATTCAGTCGTTTCTCAATTAATGTTTCTAGTTTTGCAGTTTATAGAGGTACTATAATTATTGTTGTTCAGCCTTCATTCTCAAGTTGTCTAATTATATCTCCAGGTTGTTGTCTTGATTTGCGAGTGAATTGGATTTAAGTGAAGAAGGTAGCCTAGATGAGCTTCCAAGTCTACTGATCCCTTGGGAGCCCTTAGGAAGATAAATGTGTGATGCTCCTCAACACTGCTGTGGGGTTCACAGGACTTCCAGGTACAGTCAGGGAATTAGCCTGGGGCCACCTTGCACAGTCCACTGCTTCCCTTTCTTGGCAAAGCTTATGAAGATCCACATGATGTACCCTTTAAAACAACAAACCCCTTCTCACTGAAAGGACTCAAAAGCAGAGTGTGCAGAGGAAGGTGTTGCTTAAGCTTGGGCTTGGGCTTGGGGCACTTTGGGCTTTGGGCAAGGAAGCAGGTGTGGTGCTCACTAGGGCCTACATTCCCTTAATATATGCAGTTTATATGTAGAGTACAGAGGAGTGGTAGTGAGGTTACTTGAGACCTGACCAAGGACTCTTTTAAGATCAGAGCTGTGTGCCACAACCCCCACCTTTCTAGTTCCCTCTGGCCATTGACATAGTTCCTGGAAGGCCAGGGTTTTAGTAAAGTAAGATAAGTGAGAGCTTCCCCACAGCTACTGATTTTCTTCCAGTAACTTTCATGGGAGCAAAACAAGATTCCATTATAACCCCTATTACACAGGGCAAGGGTGAGAACCTAAAACTGTATCCTAAATCTTGAGGAGGCTGGATCTGGGTAGGCTATCTAGGTAGAATGAAGAGGAACCAGTGAGGAGGAAAACTTCTGTCAGGTAACAGAGGGTCCAGGAAAAATACTGAAAGTAAAACATCTAAGAGAAAAGGTTTGGCTTTATACCTTAGTCTGAACAGATAAACCATTAGTATGAGTCATAAAGAGAGAAGTAAACAAAACCTCAACAACAAAAAAAACTAAAAGACTACCACATAAGGAAAAACCATTATATTTTAGTAGAATGTAAATAAACTGATGGAAAAGACATTAAAAATTCTATAGATTCCTACAGATCCTGGAGTAATAAGAACAACCACAACAAAACAACCTCTGGACAGGATCCAAATAGAAATGTATCACTTGAAATAAGACATTGGAATGACAATCAGATGACAAGTCAGGCCTCTGGACACTGAAGTAATGAAAACAAGGGAGAAGACTCTTTCAGAATTCACAATAGAGATTTTCTCCATAGTACAAAAATGGCAAAATATATAGATTTGGAACTGAAAAATATGAAAAGAAGAAAAAAAATTTGTAGAAGAGAAGCAAATGACAACTTTAACTGGACATAAAAGTGTTACATGAGTCAAAGCAAAAGTCTTAAAGATGAAATGCAGAGAAATAAAGTATCATAATTCACCCAGAAAAAGAAACAAAATAAAATTGGGTACATTAAAAAGCCTAAGTCCCACAATGGAATCCTTAGAACTTGTGAAAAAGATGACAAGCTAATGATTCATAAAATTCAAAATTTCCAAGGAAGAAAAACCTAAAGCTTGAAATACCAAGGAATTTAGTGGTTTGATTACACAATATCAGTGATAAAGAGGAACTTTTGCAAGGAGCCAGAAGAAAGCCCTTTAGTCATGAATTAAGGTAACTTCAAATACTCTTAATTTGGATGTTTGGACTAGCTTATATTGAAAAACAAAAGAGAAAGGGATGCAACACAAAATTATAGATCCTGAAAAGCTGAACCTAGGCATAAATAGAAAGGAAGAAAAAAGAAATGGATTTTCATTTTAAAAAAGGCGGCTTTTAAATTGTTTCTGACATACAAGCTAGAAGTAAGGAGAACATTGGCTTTCAAACAAACTGAACCTGGAATCGAGAAAAAATTGAGAGAAAATACTAAGCAGTGAATTCATATCTCTCATGTAGTAAAGGAAGGATGATTCTATTGCTAAAAATTTCTTAGATTAAAAAAAAAAGAACAAAGAGGAATAATCAAAGGAGAGAAGGACTTATGTCCCTAAAGATTTATGAATAACTTAAAGTCAAGAAAAGAAAAGAACTTTGCATGCTGTGAACTAAATCTCACAGTTGCCTATAAGTGAATACACAAACACACACACACACACACATATATATGTACTCACATACATGCACAAGCATAAATAAATATGCATGTATATCTATACCGCCTTCCTTCTCTGGACTTTCAGATATTAGACTCATATTTCACATTGGAATTTAAATATATATATATATATATATGCATGTGTGTATATACATGGATGTATATATGTATGTGTGTGTGTATATATATATACATATATATATATTTATTTGGGGAGAAAATACAATGAGAAATAGGTATCGTTAATACACTCTTATCTGATTTTGCTATAAGCATAGAAAGGAAAATTTCTCATTAGACTTTGAGAAAGCAGGATAAGAGACATGGAGAGAAGGGACTGTAATGCTTGGGAAGTGATGCTGATCTTAGTCTCAAAAACAAAATCAAAAGATATCTTTGAAGGATAAATACCAGTTTAAATGTGGAGATTGGGAGAGATGGGGATTTTTCATTTTGGATGGACCTTAGGAGGTCACCTTTTCCAAGTTGGATTATATTTTCTTAGAGGAGGTTAACATTTAGGATCACAAAGAGCAGGTAAATCCAGAATACATGCTGCTTTTAGAAGGTGTTCTGACAATGACAGGTAATAGGATAGCATCTCATGATTTGGTAAACTTAATGCTTACCGTGGTATCTCACTGCCTCCTAATGATTTATATTTTGAGGAATGAGACACATAATAAGATCCCAAACATATTGGCAGACACCATAAGTAAAAGATAAAGTGTGATGAAATTTAAAAGTGGGATGAAGGAGGAAATCGATTAAAAAAAACACCCCCCAAAAGCCCCTTCCTTGAATGGTCAACTCAAATTGGGGAAAGTAATCTAGAATAATCTGGATGAGGAGATGAACAAAGTAAATAAACATAGTTTGAGAAAGGACACCAAAAAGAATGTTACTTGAGTTAAGACGGTTGGAGCCTGCAGATGGAAGAGGGAGGATTTTGAATCAGAAAGGTTGGACCAATTTGCAGTTCTAATCAGAGTGCATTTCTGTTCCTGACTTCCCTCAGATTTTCTATTTTCTATTTTCATCTTTTGACAGTTGGCCATCTAATCTGATGCATCTGTCAACCCGAAAAAAAATACCAGCAAAGTAGCAAAAACTGGCATCTCTAATAGAGGCAAGAGGATTACAATCTGGGGCCACTCAAGACCAAAATGAGGCAGTGTCCCAAAGGGGCAGAGCAGAGCAATGGTAAATACACTTCCATAAGGAAGGAGTCCCAAGGGAAACACAACCTAGGGAAGCTGTCAGTCAAATTGTTTTGAATAACAACAGAAAATCCACTGAGAAGGCTGGGGAATTGGGAGTGGGGGTGGGGTGGTGACATCTGGTCAGAATGGAGGCTCCTTTCTTTTAAAGCTTTAAGAGTTCTCCTTTTAACTGGTTTTGATTGCCCTCAGGCAGTTCACACATCTAGGATCAGGCAAGGTCAGTTCCTAGTTAGATGTATTCAACACATTAAACATAAGAGATAACTTAAAATATACTCTGCAATCTTTATGCAGGAGAGGGAATTCAGAGGGGATCTTGAAACTACCTAAAAATCCTAGGGGATCACTAAAATAATCACTAACCCAGCTGCTTCTGATGTGTTCATGTGTGTTCCTCAGGAGCTAACATGGGAGGAGCCATATCCAGTGTGTATTTATAATCTCAAAATTTAACCTTTCCCATCTCACTGTTATATATTTTCTTTTTTCCTTTGTGTGGAGCTTACCTTTTATTTATGATTCTCTTACAACACCTTTGGAAATTGTTGCCCAAATGGAGCAAAAGTATGAAATTGAATAGAAATACATCCTTGCTGGTAAAATACTGACTCAGAAAACTGCCAATTTACATTATATTATATTGTGTTTTTATTTGTTTTGCTAAATATTTCTCAATTATATATTAATCTGATTTCAGCCCCACTTGAGAGTTTTCATTGTGGCTTATTGCACAAGTATGTCACCTATAGAGATAACTTTCAGGTCCTTTAAGAGTTGACTTTCAAATTTTGCCATATCATACTTTTCATGCTTTTGATGTTTTCTCCTAGTTTTTATTTCATAAAGTCTTGCCACTTGAAGGGGATATCCACATCCAAAAACATGAATGTATATTTTAGTTAAAATCTAGTGGTTCTCCATATTTCCAGACCAGTATATCCTTAGTGCCTCCTAAATGTCCTAATATATACATATATACATATATGTGTACATGTGTATATATGTATATATGTATGTATATGTATGTGTGTGTGTATATATATATATATATATATATATATATATTAGTTCTGCCTGTCTGAAAAAAAAATCAGAGGAAACAAATGGAGGAATTGGAGAAACATCATTCATGTTCTTTCTTGAAAACACATAGACATTTTAAGCCATTACTTTATGAAATATTTAATGTTTCATATCTAAATAGATAAAAGGACAATTCATTTTGGTTTGGAAGGGGAAAGAAGAAGTAGGTGGGGGTGGAGGTGGAGGGTAAACAAGTGTACCAGGACAATAGTATTTCTGTACTGTCTGAATGGATTGGTCATAACTGATGGTCATTGATATATATATATATATAAATTTATTTATAAATTATATATATACTGGAAGATATATATATATATATACATATACATACATACATAATACAGACCAAGAATTTACTATTATGAAGACTTTTCATTAATAATAATTATAATAGAATATATGGCATCAGAATTCTTTATTCTGTCAGAGATGTCTATCTCTCATGAAAAACAATACAGGTATTGTTTAGCATAAAAATTCAGTTTATCAGTAGAAAATTAAAACTAGTAACATGAAAGGTTGTTATGATCTTTGATATATAATGCTTTTATCCTCAAAATTGATTTTACCTGAAACTCCAAAGTGGAACAAAATCAATGGAGAAAAAAAACAATGAGAAAACTATTGGTAAACTGTTCTTATTAGCAATGGATATCTGCATTTGAACAGTTCCCAGTGAGACTCAGAAAAAAAAAAAGATCTTTAAAATGGAGAAAGACAATAAAAATATGTTTGTAAAAAGAAAAAAAAACAGAGATAATGTTGGGGGAAATCAGAAAAAATGCAAAAGAAGAACAGAAGTTTTTTTTTTTTTTAAACTAGTATACTTTTTAGATGGAATGTTTTTTGTAGATATATTACTTGGACCTGAAAATGTGTCAGTTAGTGCAATTGAGCAAACACAAAGCATATATTATAAGCAAAGAATAAGAACAAATTACTCCAAAGTATATTAAGTTCATCTGAAATTTTACCAATTATCTCTGTCAACTCTCATTTTTCCCTTCATGATAAAATTATAATTAATAGAAAAATTAATGACACCTTAGATAATTCAATATGTTGATGTGCTGGGTCATCAAAGGAAATATATTCATATTCTAAATGTTTTAATGTAAGTATGTTTCTATTATTTGAATTCTTTGCAAGCTGGAAGTGTTTGCTAAAGATAGAGCATTCAAGATGAAGAGGCAGGTTGAGAAGGTGCGGCCCGCAGACACAGAGGAAGGCCTGGAAGAGATCTGTTCAACTGGGAGGGCTAGTCTTCCCAGCAACCACAAGGGTGCCTACCAGGCCTATTACCAAAAGGCTGGGACTGGAAAGAGCAAAGTAAGAACAAATGCAGGGGCCCCTGTTCTGGACAGCAAATACTCGTGGGGCTACCACTTCATAGCCCAGAAATTAAATAAAACAGCCCCTATCAGGACCTCCAAAGACCAGGATGACAGAGTGAACCTCACCTGCTCCAACCCCCCCTTCACCCTAAAAACATAGTATCTTGTGCCCCAGGGCAAAACCTTCTACAATAAAGGCTTGGGATCCCTAGAGGAAGAGCATGGCTAGGGCCCTGCCTCAAAATGGTTAGAAGGCAGACTACAAAGATTCTGGAGTCCTACTATCCTCAGAGGGAGGAACAAAACTCACGGGGAGACAATGTGGAGTCCACAGCTGAAACATCAACAGGGAACAAGTCCCAAGCACAGAATGTTCTCCTAGATGAGATCAAAAGGAACTTTGAAAACAAATTGAGAGAGATAGAAGACAAAATGAATAATTCTCTCAAAACCAAAATTGAAGAATTAGAAAAACATCATAATGAAGAAAACATCTGTCTAAAAAGAAAAGTATATAATATGGAAAAGGAGCTCCAAAAATTAACCAAGGAAAATAATTTAAAAACTAAAATCAACCAAATTGAAACAAACAACTCTCTTAAGAACCAAGAATTAGTCAAAGAAAACAACAACAATGAAAAATTAGAAAAAGAGGTAAAATACCTCAATGGAAAAATAACTGACTTGGAAAACAGATCAAGGAGAGATAATCTGAGAATCATAGGCCTACTAGAAAATGAGAATTAAAAAAATGAGCCTGGACAACATTCTCCAGGAGCTCATTAAGGAAAACTGCCCTGAGATACTAGAATCTGAGGGTAAAATAGAAATCAAGAGAATCCACTAGACACCTCCTGAAAGAGATCCCAAAAAGAAAAGTCCTTGAAATGTTGTGGCCAAACTCCAGAACTACCAGGTAAAAGAGAAAATATTTCAAGCAGCCAGAAAGAAACAATTCAAATATCAAGGGTCCACAGTGAGGATTGCACAGGATTTGTCAGTCTCTACACTGAAAGACTGGAGGCAGTATAATACAATTTTCCGGAAGGCAAAAGATCTCGGGTTACAACCAAGTATCACATACCCAGAAAGACTGAGCATATTCTTCCAGGGAGAGACATGATCATTCAAGGATATAACAGAGTTCCTGACCTTCCTAATGAAAAAGCCATAACTCAATGGAAAATTCAACTTCCAATTAAGAGATGAAACAGTGACATAGAAAGGTAAACAAGGAAAACACACACACACACAGACACACACAAACACCCTGCTACTTAATAAGAGCAAACTAGTTATAGATAAGTAGAGGGTATAAGTATAAAATACAAAAAATGCCGATAAAAAAAATCTTATTAAGGGCTACAAAGGGACTGCGATGGAAGAAGAGGAAGGAATGAAGTGGAAAAGGGTAAATTATGCCACACAAAGAGGTATAAAAGCTGTACAGCAGAGGAAAAGAAGGGAGGGAGATGAGAATCATATGAACTTTTCCCTCACTGGTTCTGGTGCAAGGAGGGAATGACAACCAGTTAAGCATAGGACTCTATGGAGAAGAAATGCAAAAAAGTATCATTTGAGAGGGGAAGAGAGGAGGGAGAAGAGCTTCGCATGAGATTTGTTCCTGTCACTCTTGGTGCGAAGAACAAATAACATACTTCCTTATGTATAACAATATCCTATAGCAGTAGGAGGGGGAAAGGGCTACAAAAGGGGGGCGGTGGTCATTAGGAAGGGAAGAAGTAAGGGGAAAGGGGAGGAAAAGGGAGGGGGGCTGATAAGGGAATACTGAGGGAGGCAGTGCTCAAAAGGAAAAGTATTAAGGGGGGAAAGGTGAAGGGGGAAAAATATGAGCATTAACAGGGGAGGGAATAGGATGGAGGGAAAGAAACAGATAACAATCATAACTGTAAATGTGAATGGAATGAACTCTCCCATAAAATGGAGATGGATAGCAGAATGGATTAGAAATCATAATCCTACAATATGCTCTTTACAAGAAACACATCTGAAACAGAGGGATACACACAGGGTAAAGGTAAAATGCTGGAATAAAATATATCATGCCTCAGCTAAAGTAAAAAAAAAAAGCAGGGGTAGTAATCCTTATCTCAGATAAAGCAAAAGCAAAAATTGACCTAATTAAAATGAAAAGGAAGGAAACTATATCCTGTTAAAAACATATATGCACCAAGTGATATAGCATCCAAATTCCTAGAGGAGAAGGTAAAAAAAATAGAGGAAGAAATAGATAGCAAAATTATACTAGTGGGAGATCTTAATCTCTCCCTCTATGAACTTGATAAATCCAACCTCAGAATAAACAAGAAAGAGGTTAAGGAGGTGAATAGAATTTTAGAGTGGTTAGGTATGATAGATCTCTGGAGAAAACTGAATGGGGATAAAAAGGAATATACTTTATTCTTAGAGGTTCATGGCACATACTCAAAAATTGGCCAGTTTCTAGGGCATAAAAACCTCACAATTCTATGCAGTAAGGCAGAAATATTAAATGCATCCTTCTAAGATCATGATGCAATAAATATTATATGCAATGAAGGGCCAAGGAAAGTCAGACTAAAAACTAATTGGAAACTAAAGAATTTAATCCTTAAGAATGAGTGGGTCAAAAGAAATTATAGAACCAATCAGTAATTTCATTCAAGTGAATGATAACAATGAGACAACATACCAAACTTTGTGGGATGCATTAAAAGGGGAAGTTTTATATCCTTGAGTGCATACATGATTAAATTAGAGAAAAGAGAGGTCAAAGAATTGGGCTTGCAATTCAAAAACCTAGAAAAAGAACAAATTCAAAATCTCTAATTAAATACTAAATTGGATATATTGAAAACCAAAGGAGAGATTAACAATATTGAAATTAAAAAAAAACTATTGAATTAATAAATAAAACTAAGAGCTGGTTTTATGAAAAAAACAAAAACAAAATCGATAGACCCTTAATCAATATGATAAAAAAAGAAAGAAGAAAACCAACTTATGAGTATCAAAAATGAAAAGGTTGAATCTACCTCCATTGAAGAGAAAATCAAAACAATAATTAGCAATTATTTTTCCCAATTGTATGCACATAAATTTGAAAATCTTAGGGAAATGGATGAATATTTACAAAAATTAAAGTTGCCCAGATAACTGATGAGGAAGTAAATAACCACATCTCAGAAAAAAAATTGAACAAGCCATCAGTCAACTCACTAGGAAAAAATCTCCAGGGCCAGCGGGATTTACTAGTTTATTCTATCAAACATTTAAAGAACAATTGATTCCAATACTCTACACACTACTTGGGAAAATTAGTGAAGAAGGATTCCTACCAAATTCTTTTTATGACACAAATACGGTACTGATACCTAAATCAGGAATAGAAAAAATAGAGAAAGAACATTATAGACCAATGTCCCTCATGAATATAGATGCAAAAATTCTAAATTAAATACTAGCAAAAAGACTACAGCAAATTATCTCAAGAATAATACACTTTGATCAGGTAGGATTTATTCCAGGAATGCAAGGATGGTTTAATATTAGTAAAACCATCAGTATAATTGATTATATCAACAAGAACACTAGCAGAAACCACGTGATCGTATCAATAGAAGCAGAAAAGGCTTTTGACAAAATACAATACCCATTCCTATTAAAAACATTAGAAAGTTGGGGCGGCCAGGTAGCACAGCAAGTAAGAGCACCGGCTCCAGTGTCAGGATGACCTGGAGATCGAATCCCGGCCTCAGACACTTAGCACCCACCCAGAAACACCTGGCCATGTAACCTTGAGCAAGTTACTTAACCCCAATTGCTTAGGGGTGGCCAGGTGGCTCAGCGAGTAAGAGCACTGGCTCCAGTGTTGGGATGACCTGGATCAAATCTGGGCTCAGATACTCAGCACCACACCCAGAAATAACTGGCCGTGTAACCTTAAGCAAGTTACTTAACCCCGATTGCTTTAAAAAAAAATTAGAAAGTATAGGAATAAATGGAGCCTTCCTTAAAATAATAGGTAGCATCTATTTAAAGCCATCAGCAAGTATTATATGTAATGGGGGAGAAGCTAGAAGCATTTCCTATAAGAATAGGGGTGAAACAAGAGTGTCCACTATCACCCCTCTTATTCAATCTGGTACTAGAAATGTTAGCAGTAGCAATTAGAGAAGAAAAAGAAATCAAAGGAATCAAATTAGGCAAAGAAGAGACCAAGCTATCACTCTTTGCAGATGATATGATGATATACTTAGAGAATCCTAGAGAATCAAGTAAAAAACTCCTTGAAACAATAAATAAATTTAGCAAAGTTGCAGGATATTAAATAAACCCACATAAATCCTTGGCATTCCTATATATTTCCAATGAAATTTAACAGCAAGAGATAGAAAGAGAAATCCCATTTACAGTTACTGTGGATATTATAAAATATTTGGGAATCTACTTGCCAAAACAAACCCAGGACCTATAAGAACACAAATACAAAACACTTATCACACAAATAAAGTCATATCTAACTAATTGAAAAATATCATTTGCTCGTGGCTGGGTTGAGCTAATATAATAAAAATGACAATTTTACCTAAACTAAATTATATATTTAGTGCCATACCAATTAATTTACCAAAAAACTACTTTATAGAGCAGGAAATATAGTAACAAAATTCATTTGGAAGAATAAACGGTCAAGAATATCAAGGGAATTAATGAAAACAAGTGCTAGGGAACGTGGACTAGCTATACCGGATTTCAATCTGTATTATAAAGCAGCAGTCATCAAAACTACTTGGTACTGGCTGAGGAATAGAGGAGTGGATCAATGGAATAGATTAGGCACACACAATTCAGAAGTCAACAACTACAGTAATCTATTATTTGATAAACCCCAAGACACTAATTTTTGTGATAAGAACTCACTATTTGACAAAAACTTATCTGAAAACTGTAATATAGTATGACAGAAACTGGGTATAGAGAATTATCTAACACCATATACCAAAATCAAGTCTAAATGGGTGCATGGTTTAGGTATAAATGTTAATACTGTAAGCAGTCTCAGAAAACAAGGAATAGTTTGCCTGCCAGATTTGTGGAGAGGGAAAGACTTTATGACTAAACAAGAATTAGAAAACATTATAAAATGTAAAATGGATAATTTTGACTACATGAAATTGAGAAGCTTCTGTACAAACAAAGCCAATGTAACCAAAATTAAGAGGGAGGTGGGAAATTGGGAAAAAATCTTTACAACCTATGTCTCTGACAAAGGACTCATTTCTAAAATATACAGAGAATTGAGTCAAATTTATGAGTACAAGTCATTCCCCAGTTGATAAATGGTCAAAGGATATGAACAGGCAATTTTCAGAAAAAGAAATCAAATATATCTATAAGCACATGAAGAAATGCTCTAAATCACTATTGATTAGAGAAATGCAAATCAAAACAACTGTGAGGTACCAACATCTCACCAGTCAGATTGGCTAAGATGACAAAACAGGAAAATGACAAATGCTGGAGAGGATGTGGGCAAATCAGAACACTAATGCATTGCTTGTGGAGTTGTGAATTGATCCAGCCTTTCTGGAGAGCAATCTGGAATTATGCCCAAAGGGCTATAAATAATTTCAATATCTTTGACCCAGCAATACCACTCCTATTGTTATATCCCAAAGAGATCATAGAAGTGGGAGGAAGACCCACAGGTACACAAATGTTTATGGCAGCTCTTTTTGTGGTGGCAAAGAATTGGAAATTAAGGGGGTTACCATCAATTGGGGAATGGCTGAACACAACTTGTTCACTCTTTACCATTTTTCATTCCATCTGATACAATCCGTCTTTATAACCTGAATTATGTATAAGGTGAAAGTATTTATAGATCCTATACTTGACTATATGCTGCCATTGGGGGGAGAGGGAGAGAGGGGGACAAAATGTGAAACTCAAGCAATTGCGGAATTGAATCCTGTAAACTAAAAGTAAACAAACAAATTGATTTTAAAAAAAATATAATTTAAAAAAGAGAGAATTCCACTAAAACCACACAAAATTACATAAACAAAATATCTTAGGTATTCCAAAATGCAACTCAACTAGAATTCCATCTATCACACCCTCCAAAGGTATACATTCAACATTAACTTAAAGATCTCCAGTCAAGTAGAATTCAATCATCTGGAGTAAGTCCAATTCTATTTTTGACTTTTCTAATTACCAATAGTTTTGTGTGTGTGCTCACACTCGTATGTGTGTGTGTGTGTTGTTGTTTTCCTTACAGCAAATTTCTTTTTTTTCTCTGTAACATCTGCCCTTTCATCCTAGGTTTGACCTTTAGGATCAAACATCATATATTTAATTCCTCTTCCATGTAACAACACTTTAAGTGTGTGCAGAGAGGAGGCATGTACCCCTCCCATAAATCTTCTCTTCTTCAAATTAAACATTTCCACTGGATTGATTTGAAGATTCATTTTTTTTTCCTGCTGGTTCGTATTATCTCAGTGTTCTCTAGCCCATTGCTCTCTTTCCTAAAAATTGGTATCCATAACTTAATTATTCTGCTATATCATACTGTTGATTTATATTTTTAAAATAATATTTCATTTTTCCCAATCACATTCAAACAATTTTAACATTTTTTTTAAGTTTCAAGATGCAAATTCTAGTCCTTCCTTGTTTCCTTCTCTCCTTGAGATGGTAAGCAATATGATATAGATAATACATGGGAAATCATGAAAAATATTCTGACATTATTCATTTTATATAAGAAGACTTGATCAAAAAAAGAATGAAAGTGAACAATAGTATGCTTCAGTCTGTATTCAAACAGTATCAGTCATATACCACAATTTATTCAGCCATTCCTCAATTGCTAAGCATTCCCCAATTCATTAAGGTTATAGTACATGAAATTTTTCAGATTTTTTTAGATTAAATACTTTTTTTAACTCTGTCTTTCAATACTGTACTTGTGAAGAAGATGCTTTAAAACAAAATAAAACAAAACAAAAACAAACATGCATGAATTTTGCCCTGCCAAACTTCATCTTATCAATTTCATCCCAAAAATAAGTTTCCATGCTATATTTGTATAATTTCTAAATTTGATAAGCGTGACATTTATGTGTTTATCCTAATCACTGCTGAATATATCTTAAAACATAAGGCCAAGGAAAGATAAGGAGGTCACTTCATTAAAAAACAAGATATATTTGAAGTTGACCTCCTAACTACTTCCTGGGTCTGGTTATATGCTTGATGTACTTTTGTCTAGTCCACAACTTCCAAACTTTTCTATAAGAATATGGAGGCCATTATCAAATGACTGCCAAACATTTATGTCAAACATATCTTCAACATTTTCCTCTTTTACCTGCCCCGTGTTGGGGCAAGAGGAGAGGAAGTAAACTTTCTCTGTAATTTGATTTAAATCATGTTTATTTTTTGTGATCACTTTTTTTTTAAAGCTTTTCAGTAATAATACTTTTAACAATACATTCTAGAAATATTCCTTCCTAGTTTCTATCTCTAGCTCAGAAATGGGTCATTTAGGGGAATGGGCAATAGTTTATTATTATTTTTAAAGAATTAGCAGCATATTTGATCGATGAGGTACTGTTCATGATCTGTTTTTTTTTTTTCTTTTGGGGGGGGGCAATTGGGGTTAAGCAACTTGCCCATACTTAAGTGTTATGTTTTAGGCCACATTCAAACTCAGGTCCTCCTGTCTCCAGGGCCAGTGTTCTATTCAATGTGCCACCTATCTGACCCTTTTCATGATCTTTTAAAAATTGTGGAGAATGGGAAAGGTTTCACAAAGTGTAAGAGAAGGAAACATTTTTTTTTTCAAAAAAGGAAAGGGAAATGGAGTCTGAAAATTTTAGGCCAAGGTGTTTTTCATTGATTCCAATATGAGTCTCCAGAAGGGTGGGTAGTATTCATCAAATTACACAGGCTTTGGGATGTTAGATTGGAAAGGGCTGACAATTGACTAATTGTACAGAAAACAAAAGCAATGAGTTCCCCCATCCTTCTCCCTCTGCCAGGGAATGGAGAAGAGTTTAAAAATAATTGCTTTCAGAAGCAGTGCGGTCAAATTAAAATAAGAATGAAGGGGAATAGTTAATTGGCAGAAAGGGATGAGCAACAATATAAGAAGGGATGGAAGATGATGGAACAAGATGGGGAAGGCTCCCAAATTGCACTGGTAAGGTTGGGATCAGAGGTATGAATAGAAGAATTGGAATTAGCAGGAAGGAGAGCCACATCTTCTTCAGAGCCTGGGAAAATGGGAGAGAATAGGGGTCAATGTAGAGCAGTTTTAATGTGGAATAAGTGGAAAAGAAATAAATCAGCCTCAAAAGGGTCAAGATCATCTACTAAGAAAGAGAAGGATTAACAAATACATATAACTTGTATCCCCTCAATGTTTAGCAATAAGCATCTAACCTATATTTATTTCCATAAATGAAAACTGAATAGATATTAAATGAATTATACCAATGGCATGTGGATGGATACATATAGATGAATAGATAGAAAGATAAATAGATGGAAATAGATAGATCCATCAGCTTCCTTTCTGTCTCATGGGTTGCAACATCATTCATCCCTGATTCAGCTCTCTACCACACACTCACCCCCAAACTAATCAGGTATCAAATCAAGTTGATTCTATCTCCACAACTTCTTTCTTCTATTCTCATTTCCCCACTCTTTGACATTTAATCTAATTCAGACCTTTGTCACTTCTTATCTGGAATATTGTAATAATCTTATAATCGATTCTTATGTTATTCTCATTGAATCTTATAGTTACTTTCACTTTCTCACCTCTTCCATCCATCTTTTAAACATAGTTTTCAAATTAATACTCAATATGGACCTGACCATGCTTCTCCTTTGTACAAAAATCTTTGTGGCTCCCTATTTGTTCTAACATAATATTCAGACACCTTAGTCTTACCCTCAAAGCATTCTGCAATGTAATTCTACAGCTTTTTTTTTCTGATATTTCATGCTACGTCCCTTCAAGCACTCTAATTTTTCAAACAAATTACCAAACTAGATTACTAGTGGTTCCCTGAATTCAGCATTCTATTACCCATCTCCTTGCCTTTTCATAGTCTGTACTCCATGCCTCTAATGCCATCCCTCTTTATCTGTACTTCTTATAATTCCCAGTTTTCTTTAAGCCTCAGCCCAGATGCTGTTTTTCCTGCAAAACTTTACCATTAGGTCAGTTGCTAACACCTCTATTTTAAAGTTACTTTATAGTTACTTCTCTTTGATTCTTGTGTCTTCAAGTACAATGTAAACGTAATCAGGGAAGTAATGGCTTCTTTTTTTATTTGTGCATTCAAAACACCTAGAATTGTATCTGGCTCATAGTTTTCTATTGCTGAAGATCAGTTTCAATGGTAGACCCTACCCACTCAGGATGCAAGACTTCCAGGGCTAATAAGATCAGAGTTTGGGCCTCAAACCTTTTCAATCTTTTGCTGCAATGGTGCCATTGGAGTTGTTTCCCAGTTCTCTTCTACTCACTCCTTATTCTTTGTTAATAAATTAAGAAATTATCCTCATTTTACTGGTCCCATATGTCTTAGTAATATCATACTGGATCTCTATCTCAAACAATATAGTAGAACAGCTGCTTGCTGGGACAATCTTGTTGCCCACTAAAGGCATGGACACCGCATATCAGCGCTGACATCATGTCATTATGAACAGTAGCTCTTCTGCCTATTATTAGCAACAATGTTTGCTGAAGCTCATCTACATTCTGATTGTGCTTCCTCTGAACTACCCTTCAATACCAACAAAAGCAGCAAAAATGTGTGGATGTGAGTCAAATGGAATGAGTCACTATCTTTTTCCTCATGGAGCTTACTGTGCAGTACAGGCTTATGTCTAGTGAGCTAAAAATTCTAATAACCAACAAAATCTAATAAGTGTATTAGAGGCGTGCTAAACAAAATGCTATATAAGATCTGAAGGAGCTTATTTGTCTAGAAATTGAGGAAGAGTGAATATAATGTTTAGGGTTAGATTTTCTACTTAACATAAATTGTCACAGTAGTGATATTCCCTTGGAGAATTCCATTCCCTTGGCTACACAAGTTGGGCACAGTAGTGAGAAAATATTGTTGATTCATTGACTTTTCAGTTTAGTGAATAAAGTAATAGATCTTTCACACTCACTACTGAGTGGGATAAGTAAACCCATGTGAATACTTCTCAAATTTAGAGTGGCTTCAGTACTCACTAGGCCTAAGTTTCTAGGTTTACAAGAACCTGAAACTTAAACTAACAGGAAACCCACCCTTTTTCTATAAGATATGCCAAATAAGGATAGAAATATTTTCTCTAGTTTACATTGGCTAATTTTATGTCACCTTGTTCCTTGTCTCCAGGGTAGATTTTCATGCTTAGACTGTGAGCACAACTCCCAGCCAAAGGGAGAAGGGTCAGTTGGGAGGTTGGGTGTTTACTGCATTAGGGCTATATAGTCAAGCTTTTTTTGCCTTCTGTAAGGTGCTTCTCCTTTCTGACTTTTCATTGTACTGGGGACCCCCTTTCTCGCAAGATCATAATAAACTTCTTTTTGCTCTTACCTTGAGAAGTCTCTGAGTTTATTATATGTAAGTGTATTTAAGTAATATGTAAGTTTATTATATGTAAGTGGTCTTCTGACCCACACACATTACCAAGGTGGGAGGGGGGCAGAGAAATCAGGCTCTATAAAAATCTAGTCACACAGCCTATTTTCAATAAAAACAAACAAAATCCCCCAACATTTTTTTAAGTACAAAAGTAAAAAAAAATTTGCATATGAGATTTGTAGTTCTGTGAAACTTTAGAAAACTTTATAATATTTACTGTCTATATTACTGCTTCTGGAAATCCTAGTTATTAACAAATTCTGATTATCTCAACAACTTTGGCAACAAGTCATATCTCTGGGATATAGGCCTCCATGTTGAAAGAAATGTTTTGTTACACCAACATAAATTTCAGTATGTATCAATTTCCATTATAAATATACTTAAGAACCCCAACACAATTCATATTTCTTTTTATCCCTTTTGTTCCTGAATGCTTAGTATTTTGCATTTGTTAACATTATAATGATTTTTAAAATGTAGACAAATGTAAATAGGGATGAATTTGATGCTGAATGAAGCAGAAAGTAAAATTAGTGTTTCTTTGTTTCCTTACCACTCCTTCAAGCAGGAACATGATTACATGCTGTTATTATAAAAAACTACAATAAAAATGACATAATATATCCAGCGATAGATGCTTGATCAGATTGAAAATTTTTCATACAACAAATTCTCATATGGTAGAATAAGATGTAATCTCTGGTGCCAGTTGACCAAAACATACTTTGGTCAACAACTTACCACATTCATGAAACAGTCAAACAAATTATAGTCTCTGTGGAGCAAATAACCATAATAACCAAGAGCCATACTAGAAGACTTCCAGAGTAAGCAAAGCGTGTTGATGGATAAAGGCCATAGAAGCAAATGGTGTAGATGTGTAATTACCTCTATAAGTGCCATCCATAGACAACAGTATAAAAACCAAGAAACACAGTTTTATAAAATATATATGTTTCCTGCCTAACATAAAGAAGAATCTCCAAAACAATTAAGGTTTTGTAACATCCTGGTAATTGTAAAGTATACAAAGTGTATTTATTCTTCAGCTTAATTCATGGCAGATAATATATGAAGTGTTTGAAGACAATTGATCATCAAAATAAGAAGCAAAAGCAAAAAACAAGCAAAAAAACTTGCTAACTTATAAGAAAATGAAGAAGTAATTGCTTAGGCAGCATTGAAATAATTATAAATGAATATGAAAAATTTGACTTCTCATGGAATGCAATGCTTGCAATAATTAATCTCCATTATAGCACCCAATTAAAATACATTTGGATTCACCTGTGTCATTCAAGAAATCTAACATGTTAACACTCAGTCACTGCCAGGAATGTCAACTAAGTAGTATCTGGGAACCTACAGGTATTTAAAAAAAACTTCAACATCATAACTTTCCCCATTGGGGTTTCAATATATCATGGGTCAGCATAAGAAAGTAAATGGGATTCTTTGGGAGTTTTGCAGAAACTACAGATGAGACAGAAAAAGTTTAGAAACTCAGAAAGTCACAAGATATATTTGTGGCATTGTATAATATCAGTGTATTTTATCTATTATAAAATAATAATTCAGACTTGTTCTCTGACACAAAGTGAGGGCCAAAAATTTTTACAATTATTTTCCAGATCATAGGGGCACCATGTCCCTAATGTCCATAATGTTAAAGGGATAATTATAGTAGCTATTTGGGAACTCCCTAAGTTCACCATTTGGATAATGAATGCAATTTTCTCTTTGGCTCTTTTCTGTTTTGCTTCAAAATTAAATAATGACATTATAGAAGATAGTTCAATTGCAATATTAAAATATAATAACTATTTTCTAACCCCTACCAAGACTAGTAGATAACTATTCTTTTATTTATTTTTTTTTATCTGGAGGAGAAAGGGAACCTATAACACAAAGCTATTAAAGACAAAATCATTTTGTAGAGAGAATGTTGGAATAAATATCAGGAAACTTCCCAAACAGAAAATTTTGTTTTATTATGAGCCTTTTTTCTATAAATTTAAAATTTAAATTTATAAATTTAAAAATTCTATAAATCATCTTTAAAATAATATTAAATCCATCTATCACCTATGGTCCAGTGTATTATGTAGTCTGACTAGATAATGCCATTAAAGAAACACAACAACTCAAATGCCTCTTTACTCTGTTAATCTCTCATTTATTCATCCATAGCTTCATTCTGTGCCTCCCTTTTATGATATCAATATTGCTTCTCTTTTTATCAGTGTTTCTGTCTTAACCTCTCTCTCCAATTCTTGTTAACTTCAATCCTATGATTTAGAAATGAAACGACCCTTAGAGGTCATTTAGAGCTTTAGAACTCTCCAGCCTCCTCATTTATAGATGTGGAATACATCTCAGAGACCTGAAGTCAATGGAACAACATCATACAGATGATAAGTGGCAATCTGAGACCCTCTGACTCCAGATCCGGTGCTCTTTTCACTAAGCAATGTTTATTGCAAATTATTATTTTATATAGCAAGAATCACTAATTTGAAAAGATGATTTTGTCTTAGTTCTGCAATATGAATAAAAGATTGAAAAAATGCAAACTGGTAGGTTATTATTTAATTTAAATCATTGTATTCAATAAGCATTTTTTAGGTATCAACATTATACAAAACACTATAATAAGCTCTGGGGAAGAAATAAAGATAAAAGCAGTCAGGTAGGACAGTGGAGAGAATATCAGATCTAAGTTCAAGAGGATCTGAGTTCAAACTCAGACATTTTCTAGCTATGTGAGTCTAAGCAAGTCATTTACATTATAGCTGTTTCTGTTTCCTTATCTATGAAATGGGAATAAAAATAGTATCCACCTGCCAGTGTAATTGTGAGATAAGATAATATTTTTAAAGCACTATATGAATACTAGCTATTCTTATTATTAATAAAACACTTTCCCATCTCATGGAATTTATTATGCAATAGAGGGATTAGCAACAAATACACAAATTGCCATGATATAAATTAGAACATGATCAAGACAAGTGATTGAAAATAATGTTTACCAAGCTTATTTTATGTACAACATATTATTGAGGGTACTGAGGAAGATACCAACAAAATAAAGCACCTTTCCTGAGTTCATGAATTTTAATATAGTAGGGAAGATTAAGGGGATAGAAACAAACAAGCAAATGAATAAATAAATAAATGATTTGAAAATATGGTGTGAAAGTGTGATATCATAACTACAAAGTGCTATGGTAGTTCAGAGTAAGGACATCTTTAATGTATCATGGATGAGATGGCATATCAGGTGGAACTTGAAAGATAGATAAAAATATGACAGCTGGAGCTTGGAGAAAAGGACAGTCAAGGTAAACAAAATATCAGGAGAAAAATAAAGAAAGCATAGAAGGAGCATATATGATATAGCAAGTAGTACGATTTGCATAGAAGGTATAGAGAAAGAAAGAAAGAAAGAAAGAAAGAAAGAAAGAAAGAAAGAAAGAAAGAAAGAAAGAAAGAAAGAAAGAAAGAAAGAAAGAAAGAAAGAAAGAAAGAAAGGAAGGAAGGAAGGAAGGAAGGAAGGAAGGAAGGAAGGAAGGAAGGAAGGAAGGAAGGAAGGAAGGGAAAGAAAGAAGCAAAGAAAGAAAGAAGCAAAGAAAGAAAGAAAGCAAGAGGAAGGAAGGAGGAAAGAAAGAAAGCAAAGGGAGGGAGTGAGGAAGAGAGGAAGGAGAGAAGGAAAGGGAAGTGGGGCAGAAGTAAGGGAGAATGGAAGGAAGAAAGGGAAAAAAGAAAAGAAATAATTATTAATAACTTACTTTGAACTATGTGCTAAAAAATGGTCATAGAAAAGAAAGAAGTTAGAAAATTCCTGCTCTCTATGAGCTCATACTCGTTATATGACATGCAAATGGGGGTCTGACATCATGGTTTCCCTCCTTTGGATGTTCTCCTGCTTATCAATATTTATCTTAAATTTTCAGGCCTAAAACTACAATTGGGAGAAACTTAACAAACATTTGTTGAACCAAAATGTTTTTAAGAACGAATAACTCCATAACTTGAAATGGAATTTCAGTGCTTCTCTGTATTTGTGCCATCCTTGTAAACTTACCTCCACAAGTGCTTGACTGACTCTGATTAAAAAAGAGCCACAGTTCCTTCCTTAGCCTCTCTATAAATATTCTACATTTATCTTCTCAGCATCCCCAGCAGAGAAGTACATTCCCAAACCTTTTCTCATTATTTTCACTGCACATGTTCAAGCACCTAACCAGCCATTATTAGCATGAGCTTTTCAGAATGTTCTACCATCAATCTTAGAGGCATCTTGAGGCTACCTTTGTAGATTAATAGAGACCTCAACAATAAAATCTCACATTGTACAACACTTTAAGAAAAATACATCTTAAATCAGTGATCTGCAATTGAGAAATGGAGGTCCAATATAATCACAGTACTTAATACAAACCTCTTTTGCTTTGTTTTTCATCTTAGGATTTTTTTTCATAATTTAAAAATTGAGAAAATAACCTCTCTTTATTTAAAGAACAGAAAGATACATTAAAAAAAACAAGGTCTTAAAATGATATCTTGAGTCATTAATTGGACAATGAAAGTGCACTCTTGGGAGCACAAACTGAATAATTCTTTTGCTAAGCAGGTGCCTAGCATATAAGAAGCCATTTACATATGTAGTTATCTATCTTTCAATTAATTGCTGCAGGATTCTCTTAGTACTGAGTAACCTAGGGACATTTATTTTCATATTTCTTTCTGCAGGACCCAATCCTATAAAAAAAGCGATTCATCATCATTTTATGTTTTTCTACATGATATCCATTTTGAATAGTTTTTTTTTTTACTAAAAGTGATTACTGGGTGTAGGTGTAGCTGAAAAAATAATATTTTATAACCATCATAATTGTGAAACATTCTCATTTGCTTTATTTTGCATGGTTTTGTCCTTTTAAATCTGAAATAGAAAGAAATTCGTTTAAACATGAAAGTTAGTGTGAGTATTATGGAGCATATCTTCATTCTAGACATCAGTTGAAGAAAACCTGGGTTGAAATAAGACCTCGGCCACTTAGCAGCTGTTGGCCACAGGCAAATTTCTTAAACTTCCTAAGACTCATTCTCTTTATCTATAAAATGGGGATAATAATACCTGTGCTACGTACCTTCCAGGTTTGCTCTGGTGCTGAAAAGAAATGATGTATATAAAGTGCTTTGCTAGCCTTAAAACTTAGTAAATGTCAGCCATAAAAATGTTGTTATGAAAGTTGGCATAGACTTGTGAGCAAGAGAAAAATGTTAAGTTTAAAAGCAGATACAAAAGATTTTTTTAATTGCTTCCATTAAAATTTTGAACTGTATATGACCTAAGTATTATTTTTTCCTATCTTCAGTTATAATCAACTACATCTGACCTACCTTTCAAAGGAAATGTACAGAGAAGCAAATAGAACAAAGATGAGACAATCTGACACATCAATGTGAAAACTAATGTCTAGAGGTTACTTTCACACTAATAATCAGGAGAAAAAACAGATCCTTAGCTTGGCACACAGTGGGTTGGTTCAATTTTTAACTGAGAGAAGAAGAAAGAGCTGAGATAAACAATTTCAATATTAATTATCTGAATGTGAATATTGTGCAAATAAAAATGGAAAAATGCATTTCTTTAAAATTTAAAAATGAAAATCAACCATAAAGAAATTAGAGTAAAAAATAATATCAATCACTGGCCTTTTTCTCTTCCTGATTGATAGAACTGACTTCAAGTCAAATAAACAAATTTCAAGCATTTGAGAAAGTTAGATATAGTTCAATTCCATGTTAGAGCTAAGAGGGGAAAAGACATTTTAAACTAAATTCTTTAATGCAGAAATCCTAAAGCCACAAAAAATATTTACTTTTTGCTTTTAAAATTTTTAACCACAGATTTACATATATTCCTTTTGTCCAAAATGAAAACAGAAGGAAAATTTGGGGAGCTGTGATGACATTGAAAGTGTCATATTAAACTACAGTGAAGTATATATGTGAAACTGGATAATTGAAGGATTAGCCAACACAAACTCTGACAGATTCTATCAAACTGGCACAGTTTGGAGATTGTACAAATGGAAGTCAAATGGAAGAAGGCTCATAAACAGAACTTTTTAATACCCCCCACCATAGAGATATTATTTTTAGGCACAGTGATGCAAAAAATATTGTCTATATGCATGGAAGAATTGCTGTCCACTTTGATGGGTGGAGTGATCACATCAGTGCAATTACAAATGTTTCAATGTGATGAAATATTTGAAACCAACACAAATATTTTTTAATTTTTCATTTTCCATAACTCATTTTAAAATATTTTTAAAAATAGATTCAGTTTGTTGGAATAAGAAAAAAAAGATCCAAGTAAAAGCCACAGAACTGAGACCCCCTACCTTCTCTAGACTTTCAGACATTTTGACTCATATGTCACCCTGGAATTTTGCTAATTTTTGGCTTTCCTTAAGTAAGTAATTTAATTGTGAGATCCATGGTCATGATTTTGTATTGATATTGAGAGGGCTCAATTATCATCTGCCTACAGGTCAACCTTAAACAGTCTTTCTGTGACCTTCAGGTACTTCAACAAACTAACATGCTAGTCTTTTCTTAGTTTGGCTCAAACCCATTTATCATTGTTGTAGATGTTTTGCTAACTTTTCCATGGAAATACAAAGGAACTAAGTCAAATATCAGGGTGAGAGGACTCTTTGAAAGGTGGTATTCCTAATTGTTTTTTTTTTTCATTGAATAAAGAAATTCCATTAAATTACTTTTCATTTCTATAGAGTTGTGTATACATGTGGGGGTTGTTAGGCCTAGACAGTGGAATTATTTCTACATTATGTTTTATTAGATTCTAAAATTAATTTTCCTTTTATTCCCAGTTTTTCTACTGCAACCAGAGAACAATAGAGAATCCATTTATATCACTCATAATGCAAGAGTAAGTAACATGATATAATCTACTTTATTTTATGAAAAGAAGCCAAATATTGTATTTCATTAAAACAAAGTTCCTTTATTCCATAGGGTAATGCATTCATTTTACTAATATAAAGAAATTGATATTTTTCCTTATTTGCAAAATAGAGATCAAGTCAAGAAAAATATAATTTTAAGATATTCATGTCTTGTAATTGATAGGTTTCTGGTATCTTTTTGAATGGACAGAGGAGTATACTGTGTACCTTTTAAAATAAGTTCCTTAATTTAATTTGCCAAACAATTAATGGAACATACCACAATGCTTTTTTTTTCTTTTGTACTTATCCCATAAAGGAGGCAATTCTCTACCTTCATAAATTTTTAATCCATACTATGAATTATTCTTACATTTGTACATGCAGATTTACTTAAGCTGTAGGTTTCCACTTAAATGCAATCAAACATTTCTTCAAAGCTCACCTACATCAAAGTAGCTCCTATACTAAACTGGCACACTTCTACTTGGCCAAAATTTTCCATAATTTCTGGATTTGAAGCTCCTTTGGGGCAGAAATTGTGTTATATTTATCTTGCAATTTCCTTAATGTTTTGCACAAAGATAGTGTTTAATAAATGTATATTGAGTTACTGAATCCTTTGGAGACCATTAAGAGTCTTCCAAAGAATTCAGAGGTATGACATTAAAATCATATCAGATTTGTACCAGTAGAAGATTACCTTGTTGAGGAAAACATTTTGTTTCAGAAAGGATTTTTATTAATAATCAAGCATTGGAGTAAAGTCCTGGAATGTTTCTACTCTTGCTTCCTGGAATGGTGACTTGGCCTGTTCTTCAAATTATATTTCTCTATTTTCATTGAATATTTCCCTTGTAAATGGTGACCAAAGGACAGGAACAAACATTGTTGATGGGGAAGGAGGATGGGAATAACTTATTGTCGAGGCAATTACAGCTGGAATGAGGGAGTTAAAGTATACTTAGAGATGAAATTTCTTTATTTCTGAACTATTACCCTAGACTTATATAGGATGTAGGACCTGCATTGAGGGATAGGCATATGGTAGATAAAGCAATAAACTTGTCCGTATGACATCTGGATGTGGCATCTGGTTTTGACATCTTTACTGTCTCTGGACATTTATTGCTGAGACCCCAATAGCTGATTCCTCCAACAACCTTAAAATCTGAGTGTTATAGATGAATAGCTGAAATTTTAGGTCTAGATGATTGTTTTAGTGTAAAATTTGTTGCTAGCAGTAAATGGAGACAATTTTGAAAGCTAAATTCAAATTACAATTAATTTTATTCTGAACTTAAGAAATAAAATATGTCCATAACATAGTAGAATAGAAAAAAGGTGATTGTATGTGAAACTGTGAATCTATTATTTTCAACTGATATTCCTTTAAATATGTAACATTATTATATAACTTTTTAAAATCATTTTTTTCTTCCTTGCTTCCCCTACCCTAGAGACAGCTACCATTAGACTCATTATATATATATATATATACATATATATATATATATACACACACACATATATACACATATACAAAAATACACATACTTTTATACATATATACACACATACCCATATCATATAACATTATATATACATATATAAGAGAAAGAGAGAGAAGTAAAATTGACTATATATACTTCTGTTTATCAGTTCTTCCTTATACATATTGTTTTCCTTCATAGTTCTTTTGTAGTTGATATGGATATGCATAATAATAAAAATGACTTAGTCACTCAAAGTAATTCTTAAAGCAATATCGCTGTTACTCTATATAATATTCTCTTTGTTCTTATTTTGCTCTTCATGATTTTGTGCAAATCTATCCATGTTTTTTCTAAGATCAAGGATTTTGTTATTTCTTTAATGCAGTGATATTTCATCATAACTCATCAAGTTGTAGTATATGATCATGATGGGATAATCTCATTTTCCCAGTATGGTCCTTGGACTGTTCTGGCAATCATGCTCTGTCCATTCCCATCTGCTGAACCAAATCTGAGCTATTCTTTTAGATAGATCTCAAAGCCTACCTCCAGCAGGAAGTCTTCTCCAACTCTTGTTTTACATATTGATCTCTACTTCTGATTTCCAATTCTCACAGTTGGTTATACCATTTTTTTGGACATATGTTGCATTTCATTATTGTCTAATTACATGTTTAATGTACTCATATTGATGCTTCAACTATAATATAAGCTCTTTGAGAATAGGGACATCTTTTTTTGTAGAATTCTTATTCCTCTTTGAGCAATGTGAAAGATATAGGGAGGATTTTTGATCTCAGTGATCTAAGATTTGATGAAGCATCGTCTCACCACACAAGGAAGGATATAGAAAGTGATGTAATTGAAATACTGAATTGAAATAAACACAAAAGGCTTTTGAGGAAGAATAAATGCAACATCTTTGCAGTCACTTCTATTTTTTTCTTTTAGCACTGGAGGAGCAAATAATTTGACTGACTATTGGTGGTTGCACTCCCACATTGGATATTAAAGTGTTCATATTCAGATGTGAATTACATTCTGCCAGGTTCTGTTGGAGAAATGAAGCCACAGGGGGCATAAAAAAAGCATGCTGTATCAAGTCAAATTCTCAAGGTTTGTCAATGGATAGCAACCTTAAGGCTGTCACACATAAAACAATATTAGTATTCTGTCCACAGTTCAAAGTGAAATATCACAATGTGGTTGGCATTTACGAGATGAAGGTATTTCTGCAAGGAGTTGTGTGAACTGCATTTGCACCCTTTAACATTCAGTGCAATTGCTATGAATAGCTCTTTGTAATGTTTTCTGTGTTCCCTACAAGCAGGTTTTCCTGAGTAAAGTGGCTCCAAATATCTAATTTATGATTTTATTGCATTTCATGAAAAGTAGTTCATGGATTGATGCGGTAAGAGGGTGTACAGGGAGACAGAATCCTCAGACAAGCTAGGAAATGCAAAATTGACATTTGATGAATAGACATTTGCTATCTGAAAAAAAAGGAATTATTATGGGATGTGAATTCATGTGTGGGTTTTTAGACAAAGCAATTTAATAATATAATGAATAAACATAGGCATTATGACCTGTGCTTGCAATTATTTCTATCTTGAAACCATAGAACATTATATATTCTACTGAAATACATTTCACTTCCTTCTAATTGAATGAACCTGTTGGGTCTGGAAACACTTCTCTGACAGCTATTCTGTTGAAGTCCCACTATCTTCGTGAGCTAAATGAGAGATTTGTCCAGGAAAGAGGAATAATTGAGGCAGAGACTGCTAAAGAATTGGAAGAGAAGTGATAAGGAAACAAGCCAGATAAAATAAAGTGTCTGTATACATTAACAATGAATGAAGCAGGCAAAGGGAAAACGCACAAATTTTAATGTAATTTTTAAAAGAATGTGATTACAATGAATTCTGCCACGTTAATCACTGTGGATGGACATAGCTTAGGCTTAACAAGTTGTCAATTCATATGCTCCTTCAATAAATCCCCTTCTTGAAGTCTAGAAGAAGCAGTTATAGTGACAGATATTATCTCCCATTTTCACTCAGGAGTTAAAAGCAATTCAGCCAGGTCGTTCAAAGTGATTGCTAAGGAAGACTAAAACACCCTTTCCACAGCAAGTCACACCTATTAGTTAATGGAGGGCCCTTAAAGTGTATAGAAAAACTTTGCTTGTTATGCATTAATAGTCATTAATGTATATCAGAAAATGAAGAACACTAATATTAGAAATGCATTTGAAATCACAATTAAAGAAGGGCCTATTGTTCTCCATGTAGCTGGAAAGTCCATTGTACTACTTTTAGATCATACCTCTGGTGAAACCTCACAGGAGTGAAGGTTCTGAGTTGGATTTTAAAGGTTCTTCCATTAAAGCAAAATTCCTGTTTTTTTCCTACCAAGGTGCTAAGGCTTCTAGTGTGGGCCCATGGTAGAATATATGCCTCTCATCCTAAAATTACCTAGCTTGCTAAGTGTAGGAAGGTTCATAGTCAGTTTAGTTATGTTGTGGTCAATTATTTACCTAAAGATTCATTAAGACAGTGTTTTTCTGCATTTGATTTAATTCAAAAAGCATTTATTATAAGGGTGGCCAGGTGGCTTAGCAAGTAAGAGCACCAGCTTCAGTGTCGGGATGACCTGGATCAAATCTGGGCTCAGATACTCAGCACCACACCCAGAAATAATAACTGGCCATGTAACCTTGAGCAAGTTATGTAACCCCGATTGCTTAAAAAAAAAAAAAAGCATTTATTACATATGTATGATGTGCCAGGCAGGCCCTGTGCTAGGGAATATAGATAAATTGGCAAAAACAAACTCCCTATCAATGAACTTACATTCTCCTGAGAAGAAATAATAAATATGTAGAATTTACAAAATTGTAAAAAAAAAAAAAATGGGGGTGGTTGGGGAAGCTAGGTGGCGCAGTGAATAGAGCCCTGGCCTTGGAGTCAGGAGGACCTGAGTTAAAATCCAGCCTCAGATACTTAACACACAAAACTAGCTGTGTGACCTTGGGCAAATCACTTAGGCCCTATTGCGCTCCAAAAAAAAAAAAGGCAAAAAAAAATGGGGGTGGGGGGTGGGAAAGCAACTGAGGGAGACAATATACTAAAAACTGAGGTGGTTTGTTGTAGCACCTTGTTAGAGGCAAAGTTTAAGCTATTTCTCGAAGGGAGCTACAGATTCAAGAGTACGAAAGGAAAGAAAGCGTTGCAGTCATGGGTTGTGGGAGTGCTGGTGGTTAGTATTCTGTGTGAAGGCAGAGATAAGAGATGTATTTTCATTTGCAGGTAGTAATAAGTAGGACAGTTTGTCTGAAACACAGAGGGTATGAGGATGAATAATGTGAAAACTTTCTATAAATAGAGGTCCAAGTCACATTGCAATGTAGTCTAAAGTTAAGGTACGTAGACTCATTCAAAAGTTCCTTGAGTATAGGGGTGAATAGATGTGAGATTTAGGAATCTGTTTGGCAGGTGTGGTGGACCAGATAGAGGACATACTTGACACAGGAAAACCAATTAGAAGATTGTTGAAATAACTCGGGTAAGAAGTGAAGTTGTGATTCTGGGTACCTATAAGGAGGTCCTCCTCTCCTCATTCACAGTGCAGCTCGCTCCCAGCAGCTCTGGCCCCAGAAGTTCCATCCCTGGCAGTCCTCAGCAGGAGTCCTTAGCAGAAATTCTCACTGGCACAAAAAAAAGGAGTTCATGCCACCGCATTACATAGTGAGGACGTGTATAAGGCTAGATTTGAACTTAGATTTTCTGGACTCCAATTCCAGCACTTGATCCACTGAATACACCTATTGTCCTTGGTAGGAATTGATTGATTTTGACTTTTTTTCAATGGCCATGGAACAACCCTTCAGCAAACCATTTAAGATTTTAGCCCAATACCGTTTTCTAATCATACTGTACCTTATTTTATGCACTTGAAAGTTCAATTAAATTCTTCATATTCCCCATCTCTCATCCCTGTGCCTTTACCCTGGCTATTAGCCTTGCCTTGTCATCCACTTCCTCTTTATTTACACCTCTTAGTAGCTGTCATTTCCTTCTAAGCTCTGCACAGGAATCTCTCACTTTGTAGACAGGTACTTTCCTGGTGTCCCCAGCTAATAGTGCCCCCTAAAATTTATTTTGTATATGTAAATTTATTTTTAAATATTTTATGTATAAAAGAGTTTAAGTTTGACTATTGAATGTTTCTTTTTTCATTTTATTTTAGACTCAAACAGCAGAAAACAAATACAGAAGAGAAAAAAAGCGACAAAACATAGCATAAACTTAAATATTAGAACTTAAAAACAATATAAGAAAGAAAAAAAAAGCATGTCATGTGCATAGCAAAATTTACGAGAGGATTCAATATATGTAAAAATAAATTTTCATTTCAAGAAAGCCTGTATGATAAATACTACATGTTGTATTGAGATGGAGCTGTCTTTTCTTTCCTTCCTTTCAAGTTTTCTTTTTTTCTCAGTTATGCACTTTTTTACTTTGTTCTTTTCCTCACCCCCCTCCAAGAAGGCTATAATTAGCTGCAGATATGTTTCTCTATAGCTCTAGATATATACATACACATACACATATACAAATATATATATAAACATATATATTTTTTCAAGTAAATTTTACCCCTGATCTTTTTTATGTTTGTGCATATCTGTTGTTTGCTGTCCCTCCCATCTCCTCTACTTTACTTCTACCTGCTACCTTGCCTTACTATTACTTTCCTACCCCTCTCCAAGGATCCCTCCCCTACCCTCCCATTTCCATAAGTCTAAACTCCCTCTCCTTTACCTATTCCTTCACCCTCCCCTCCAAAGATCCCTCCTATCCCCTTATCATCTTATTTCTTCTGAATTTAGAAGAATTTTTTATTCTTCTAAATATATCTGTTTTTCCCTCTTAAACCCATTCCCAATGAAAGTAAGTTACCAGAACTACCAGCCCTCCTCCCCCATCTGATCCCTCTGTATCAATTCTTCCTCTTGAGCCTGATTTGTATAAAACAATTACTCTTTTTAGCTGTTCCTAAATCATTTTACCTTTTAAATTCATATATTCAGGTTTACCTCAATTTTCTTAAGAAGTATGCAGTTGTTAATAAGTATCTTAGACATAAATTTTATATATATAAAAAGTAAATGGTCCCTCTTTATTGAATCCCTTATAATCAGTCTTTGGTATGTACCTTATATTTCTCCTGTCTCTTCTATGTCAAATCTTCTAGTAAGCTTAGGGGTTTTTTTCTTTATTAATGTCTTGAAAGTCTGACAGTTTATCAAATGTCAGTATTATGCTTAACTTTGCTGTGTATGATAGTTTTGGATTAAACCTCAGTTCTTTTACTCTTCAATATATAGTGTTGTTGTAAGACCTATGGTCCTTTAATGTTTCTGCTACTAGATCTCTGCTACTAGATTCTAACTGTTGCACCATCATCACCATCGTGTTTAAATTGTTTTATTATTGTTTCTTTTAATATTTTTATCTTTGAGCTAGGAATGTTGGAATTGGACTAAAACATGCCTATGAGTTTTCCTCACAGGATCTCTTTTAAGTGGTGATGAATGGATTTTTTTCTAGTTCTACTTTTCCCCCAAGTTCTAATGCTTCAGGAAAATTTTCTTTAATTATTGTGTCATGATTCTTTTTTTATCATAACTTTCAGTGACTGAGGTACAAAACCTGAAGCCATTTTGATCTTTTTTATCTTTTGAACTCTTAATCAATAATCAAATAATCAAAAAATAATCAAAACTAATAATCAAAATTATGTTTATTTGATCGTGCCTAGACATTATTTCTTCCATTCATCCCCTACTTTCCTTTCTTATTGCCATTACCGTATTTCAAGTCCTCATTTATTTTAAAGGTCAATTATTTTCTAAAGGTCAATTATTGTATAACCTTAAACTTTACTGACAATGAGGGGGTATACTAAATTTAATATACAAAGTATACTAAATAATGTCCCAGGTCTCTTCCAGCACCAAATCTAGGATCACATTATGCTACTGCATTATGAGCTCCTTGGGGCCAGGATGGTGTGTTATTTGTATATATATCTGGTTTCCAAGAAATGTAAAACAGTATCTCATATAGAATTCAATAAGAATTCAATAAATGTTGAATACGATGAAATAAATGATGAATAAATGAATAAAATTAGACACCCAAGTGCCACCTCAGATGTCATTTTTGAACTAGCCTGGGAACCTCATCATTGTATATAATATTATTTCTATGGAAGTTGAAAGTTGAGTCATTAATCTTAAAATTACTAACAAATGTTAGGAAGGTAGCACACTAGTAAATTGGGGATTACTGTATTTGACATATTAAATATTCAATCAGTTTTGAAAACCTAAATATAGTAAGATAAACAGTAGGAGCTTCCACTCACATTAAAATGTGATTTACATTAGTTTTGCTATAATACCACATTGCAGAAAAACTGTCAAATTCAACTAACTGTTAGAGTTAATGTAGAATTATCTCAAAATGTTGATGATATCTCCCACGATCTTTTAAGTTTGGACAAGGTATTATAGCAAATTACAAAGTAGTAGCCTGTCATAAAAAAAAAAAAAATCACTGGCACGTTCATTTAGTGAAAATAACTTGTGAAAGCAGAAAATAAGGTAAAAATGCCACATGCAAGAAAATTTCCCATGTATATAATTACATTATAAATAGTTGACATTTATCTTAGTTCAAATGAGCAGACATCTATGCATTTACAAATAGAAGCTGTGAAGTAAAAATTATTGTTCTTTCACTGATAATATCTCGTTCTTGACTGCATTTATGTATTGAACTATTAGTATCACATATTTTAGTACATGAATCTCTCTCTTTATCTATGTATGTATATATGTATACATACATTCCTTCAAAGAAGTAACAACAATTATATAGTATTCAATTTTCCATTATCTATCATTTTCTTTTCTTTTTAAAACAAATTAAAAAAATGTCTCTATTCATTGCAAGTCAATCAGTCACAGAATTACAGAATTTGGAGGCAAGAAGGAACCATGGCCATCCCTGAAAAGAATACAGAGACAAGATATATGATAAGTGGGGATCCCCTCTCTTCCTGAAGGTGCCCAACGGAGGGGGAATACACTCCCTTTCAATGAAAACCATTCTGTTTCCAGAAAGTCCCAATGATTGTAATTTTCTTATGAAAACAAGCCCAAAGTTTTCTCTTTGAAAACTGTTATTGCTCTTCATTCTTATTTCTATGTCCTGGAATAAAAAAAAATGATTCTTTCTTTCACATGTTGTTCCCTGAAATACTTGAACACTACAATCATGCTCACCCTTTGAATCTTTTCCTCTTCAGGCATCCAATCAAAAAATCAATATGTCCTTCAATCTGTCCTCACATGTCATTGGATTGAGGAACTAAATCATGTTGTTGAATTTTGATCTACAAAACGTTAGTAAATGCTCCATCTCCTTAAAATCATGAAAATATAATTTAGTGATATTTGTATTTGTTTTAGATTACCTATCTGTGTACTGTACAATAGGAATGAATTTCATATGTATATATACACATACATACACACACACATATATATATACAGAGTTATCTAAAAGGGATTATGTAATATCTAAAAAAATCATTCTAATTTAATTATTCTTAAATTATAGGTAGAATCATCCTCACTAACATGATAAGAGAATCAATTACAAGCCCAAAGAAAGACAACTATGATACATTTCTTAAGAAGAAGCAAATCTATTTATAAGTATAGTTGCCCCAATATGAAAAACTGCATTAATTAGAAATACCAGTACTATTTTGTGCATAGTTGTCCAGTCTGTGCCCTGGCCATGCCCTGATCAAGGTTCTAGCTCCATGAAACCATCATTATCCACTCCAGTCCATACGGATCTTAATTTAAATCATCAAACTTCTGGTCTGTAACACTTGCCTATCATTTGTTACCTTTTACATAGTTTACACAGTTTCACTTCTCAAACATTTCTTTCTCTCTTCAACTATAAAGAAAACTCCTAGTAGAAAGTGATGGTGTGTCATTAATTAATTGATTAATGATGAATTGATTCTAGTTACCAGGAAATATCTTATTAGGTATTTGGTAGGTAGTAAGAGTTTGAAGCCTGTAGTGACATATTGCACAATTTCTACCTTCTACCACATAAAAACTGTTCTTGGTTTGCTGCTTCTTTTGGTAGACCACTATTATTACTTTTGTTGTTGAAAATATTTTTTCTCAATTTTTATTGTTATTCCATTCATCTCAATCTTTTGTTATATGTATGATATCTCCCAGAATTCCAGTTCTGTCCTTCTCTTCAAAAAAGGCAAATCAATTCACTGAACAATATTCAGTCTTCCCCTGCTACCCCTACCTTGTCATTTAATGATATGGGGACTTAGGAAATTATAGTCGGAATTCCTTCTTCCTCCCATAGTCATCATTCACTACTGTTTGTAGCTTCAGCTACCCAAATATGTGCTACCACTTTAATCCTTCTGCCTAGATCCACTATAGGTAGATGGTAAATTGAAGACTGGTGAAGTAAACTGAATGGTTCTTATTTCCATTAATGGTTTTGAAAGTTAAATTAGAATCACAGATTTCTAGATCAATCACTAAATATTGAATAAGGACCTACTATGTGTCAAGGCTTATTAATTTCCCTTTTACCCAATACCACATCTTACAACAGCAAAAGTCATTGGAGGTAAAAATATGCCTGTGGAAACTTTGGCATGAATTGGACGGAAGACAACAGTTGTGAAATGGAACAGATTTTGCAGTATACACATAGGAGTGCATGGGATGTTCACGGAACACTTTCACCTCTCATGTTAGGATTTGCTGAGCCCTTCAGGGCTGTTTGTCAGGCACTCAATTCTTACCAGTGGCTTCATGAAACTGTAACATACATGGTGAGCACACCCAAATAAAGCATCTTGGCCAAAAGGGTAGACCAGGTTTAGGGTAATTGACAGGCCTTAAGCTAGTGGATGAGTTGGGGCATTTCTACCTCAAGCACGTGTACGCCTCTGATGGTGAAATGGACAGATGAGAACAATTCATTCCAATAGCCATGAAGACAGCTGAAGCAGGCACTGTGTCAAGATCATGCCATGAATTTTGGGCCATCATCAGTGATCTTGAGTTTTGCCTTGCCCCTTAACTTTGATGACTCTGGAAAAGACAGTGAGGCTGATTACTTTGTGTAACTCTTTCTCAGTTAAATTCAAATCATACTTGAGTCAAGAAATCACCCATGATATCTTTGGTCGTCTTCAAAAATGAAAGAAAAACAATAATAACTATTGTGACAGGAAATTTGCTTCAGCACTGGGGATAGAAAAAGAGACAAAAGACGGTACCTGTTCTCAAGAAGCTTGCTATCTAATGAGGGACACAACATACAAACAGACACATATGTCTCTGTTTCTCTATCTTTATCTCTCTCTGTCTCTGTCTCTCTGTCTCTCTCTGACTTTGTCTCTCTCTGTCTCTGTGTCTCTCTGTCTCTGTCTCTCTGTCTCTCTTTCTGTCTCTGTCTCTCTCTGTCTCTCTGTCTCTCTCTCTGTCTCTGTTTCTCTCTGTCTCTGTTTCTCTCTCTCTCTGTCTCTGTTTCTCTCTCTCTCTCTCTGTCTCTCTCTCTCTCTGTCTCTCTCTGTCTCTCTCTCTCTCTATCTCTCTGTCTCTCTCTCTCTCTGTCTCTCTCTCTCTGTCTCTAATAGATCCAGAACTGAAGGACATGTGGGATGGTGTATGTTAGCCAATTGTGCTAAAGTTGCATGTGGTGCATTGTATAACAGAAGATATTAGGAGAAGAAGGCAAAGGGATTGATTGCACATGCTATCTAAATGAAAGGAATAAAAAGAAACAGGATCAAGAAAACAGAAAGATAATATAGAATAATGTGATTTAAAAGTCCACAGAGCAGCTAAGATTAGTACCACTTCTTAAAAATGTCACCTTTAGCACAGGTCTTTACTAAAATGAATCTCCTGAAGTGGAGGATAAAATGAACTATTTGGCAGTGGCTAGGTGGCACAGTGAATAGAGCACCAGCCCTGGAGTCAAGAGTACCTCAGTTCAAATCTGGCCCCAGACACTTAACACTTACTAGGCATGTGAACTTGGGCAAGTCATTTAACCCCAATTTCCTCATCATCCCCACTCCAAAAATTATTTTCAAAAACCCAAAAATTATTTAAACAAAATGAAACAAAACAGCAATAACAGTCTAATGAATATGTAATTTGCTTAAGAGCAAATCACATCATCACCACTTTAAACATCAAAATATATAATATCAATTTTTCTCAGAATAATAGTGTATTAATTTTTGTAAAATAAATTTAACTAGCTTTCTGAAAAGACATCCTGTTACAAATGGATTCTAATTTATTATTGAAATTCACTATTTTATTATTAAAGTTATTTTTCAAATGTGCCTCTCATTTCTACCCTTCTATATGTAGAGGACTTAAAAGGGAAGGAACAATTCTTGTTTGTTGACCAAATGTGAATTGTGTCACTTGTAATCCTCCTTTCACAGGCTCATTTTTATCTCATTGATCAATTATATTTTATTTTTTTCATACTTAACAAGGATCTATGTTCTTTCCCTCCCATTTCCCCACCCCACATTGAAAAAAAAAGAAAAGGAAAGAAAAATAAAATACTTGTAACAAATGTGTGTGTGTATACATATATATATATATATATATATATTTAATCAAAATAAATTACCACAGTAGTCAGGTTCAAAAAACATTTTTCATTCTACCTGTTGAGTTCATTATCTCTCTGTCAATACGTCAACTCTCTGCTTCTCCATAGGACCACTGGAATAATGATTGGCCATTGAATTGATCTAATAAGATGTGATGGAAGCAATACACAGCTGTACTTTGACCCAACAGATTTCCTTTTTTCCTTCTAGTTAGGCAGTATGCATTATCCATGCCCCCTCCCCAAATCGCAATGGCAACAGTTGCACTCAAAAGTCAAGGATCATGCCTGACACTTCCTGAATCTTCTTGAGTGAACTCTAAGAAGGAAAGAGAACTTCTTATAAAGTAATTATTATATTCTGCTCAGGTCACCATGAGATGAAAAGGAGTACCTCCTTTCGCATTCTTATATCCATTAGAAGGGGTGGAAAAAATTTCTATTGTTAGTAATCGTACTAGCCAATGAGTTTGCTACAAGTGATCAAAAAGATCTCTTGCTTAATAGAATGATTGATATATACTCTCTTCTGAAATGACTTTTGTAGAGCAGTGAAACTTGGGAAAATTTGTTCACCATTCACGAGCTTGATGGGTGTTCTTACCTCAAGTATCTCCTTCCTCCAATTAAACCTCTACCAAGTTACCAAATAGAACTTCCCAAAGCACAGGATGGTCTTTCCTTCAGCCCCTGCTCAATAAGCTCTGGTAGTTTTTTTTCTCTTAACTGTCTCTAGGATAACATTTTTTAAGCAACTAGGGTTAAGTAACTTGCTCAAGGTTACATGGCCAGTTATTTTGTGTGGTTGCCAAGTATCTGAGGCCAGAACCGATCCCAGGTCTCCCGACACTGGGGCCAGCGCTCTTACTCACTGTGCCAACTGGCCACTCTCTAACATAATATTAAATCTTTTCTATTTGACTCCAATCATCTTTCCAGGTTTATTGTACATTACTTCCATTAACTAACTCTACACAGTTATTGGCCTATTGGGTAGGTACTGGGAGGACTAAGAAACACTTTCCATCATCATGCCTTTCCCCAGACTGGTTATTCACATTTGTTCTCACTTCAGTTCTTTTTAAAAAATGTCTATTATTTTCCAAAGTTCAATTCCAATACTACATTCTAAACAACTTTCTTAGTGTTGTCTCCCATTTCTTGGTTTCTTTCTCACACAAAATACCTGCTATTTATTTGGCATAAATTCTTATTATGCTATTGTGTGTGTTTATTGCCTCTTTTAATAGAATGAATACAAGCTCCTTGAGGGCAGGTACTTAGTTTTTTTTAATCTTTTCATCCCCAGCATCCATCAAGGAGTACATGATACAGAGTTGGTATTTTATAAGTGCATGTTGTTTATATGGTTCAGCATTCTGACACCTTAAGTTAGAAGATTTTCTCAGAGGAACTTCCTCAGCATAAAACTATGAAAGTCCTTGGGTAAAAAAAGAAAAAAAAACTGAGACATAAAGTCATTTGATGAGAATTTTATACATTCCATTTGTCACCAAACAATGCTTTGGCTTTGTTCACCTGATAAAGTCAGCTATATGACTGTCAGCACATTGAGTTTACTGCTTTTTTCCATTGATCTCTACCCTCCTTCTCTACTTTATGATAAGTAGCCCTTTTAGAATCTCTTTCATCATGGTAAGCAGTTCTTAAATGTACTTTGGCTTCAGCTCCCCTTTGGTTCTTTTCCATAATGTTTGTATTATATGTGTATGCTAAAATCAAAATGTCAGGGCAGGGATATTACTATTGGAACATTATAACCAGGCAAACCTCATAAATAATGTTTTGTTTTCACCACTGATGTCAATCTAGCAAAGCTATTCAGTACATACTTTTGTTATTTCGGATTTAATGTTTTACTTTTTGCTAACGAAAACTGAAATAGAATAATTATTAATGAAATCACTTTTGAAGTTTGAGAGATGGTTTTCTTATTGTGAGAAAAAAATAGAAGATATAAACAAGAGTAAACTACTAAAAATGCTTCAGCAGGATCCATCCAATACCTTCAGAATCAAGTCTGTATTTATGCTTACATTTGAGATTTTTTTCATTCACTGACTTATCTTGCCAGATTTCTGTCATACTACTTTCCACATTTTTTTAAGGTTTTCTTTAAACTGTACTTCTCAAAAAACTCTTTTTCCTATCCTGTCTTGTATATTTACCTTGGCTTTGTTACATGATTCAATTTTAAAGTCTATAAATATTTTAAAGATCCTAATATGTACCATTTACTGTTCTACGTACTAGGGGTACAAAGACAAAAAAAAATCAATCACCCTCAGGAAGATTATATTTTATTGGTGTATGAGAAACCATACACACACACACACACACACACACAAACACACACCTCTAAATAAATAGACAACATATATAAAAATGTTTGAAATAACTCTAATATATATTATTTCTGCCAGAGTGCAGAAGAATAGCAAAAGGCAAGGATAAAGAATATGGTGTTTGAGGGAGCATTTGAGTTGAATCTTGAAAATTAGTAGGGATTCTATGTAGGATGGAGTGAAAAAAATGCATACGAAGAATGTTGAAAAGAACAATGTTGGGAGAAGGAATGTGTGTTCAAGGTGCAACAAGTAGAACTGTTTAGCTTAAATTTAGAATCATGAAGGGAAATAATGTGTAATATGCCTAAAAGGATACAGGAAAGTATATTGTGAAGGGCTTTCTATAACAGAGGTGTTTGCATTTATCCTTAAAACATCAGGGATCTACTGGAGCATTTTCAGCAGGGGAGTGTGGAATGGTAATGGTAATTTGAAGATCTTTCCTTCCCTTTAATAAGTATAAGGGAATTTGAAGACCTTCCCTGATTTGAAGATCTTCTCTGCACCCTGATAGAATGTAATCACATGGAATCTGTTGTGGGAGGAGTTTGCTGAAGGGTGGAGCAGAATCCACAGGAAGCTGGGAGTCAGAGCAGAGAGGATGCACACAGGGAGACAGCTACGCTTGTGAATGTTGGTTTATGGGATGGTGTAGCTTCATGCTGTGCTATGGTTTATTAATTTCTTTGCTACTATGATGGATTTGAGTTTATGGTGTTGGGATTTGGTTTTCTGGTGTCTGGATAATTATTTTGTTTCTGTCTTCTATATAGACTCTGTCATATTTTTTAATTTAGTACTATGACAGCATATTTACAGTTGCCGTCGGCACTGTGAATATTGTGTTGGTGCTACAGAGTGAAAAGTTCAGAAGTATCCTCTGAGAAAAGCAATTTAGTAATTATGGTGTTGTGTTTGTCCTTTGTTTTCAAAGAGTACCACAACATCATGGAAATTATGACATGACTTGTGGTTGACTTTGATTTGAGTGAAGGGGCACTGTGCAAGGTCACCAGCCTCACTTTCTCCTCCTGACCCATCCAGATTCAGTAAGCAGATATTCATCACAATGACTGGAGATGACCCAGGATGCAAAGGGAGACCCTGGTCCTTTTAAGCTAAGGCCTTTTCCGGTTCTCACTTTGAGTGAGGTCAAGTGAATCAAGAGAAGGCCCCTTCACTTAAAAAAAAAATCAAAAGAGGAGGGGGAAAACCCTCAGGGTTGCTGGCCAAAAGAGAAACAGCTATCATTGACATTCACTCTGAGCCAGGAGGGCACAAAATATAGCCATTAAATGATGCTTGTGCAGAGACATATTGTGGTTCAATCTCTGAGCTCCAGAGTGAAATGGTGTTGATATTTGTTCTTTGAGAAAAGTAAGAGAGAGGAAGGAAGGAAGGAAGGAAGGAAGGAAGGAAGGAAGGAAGGAAGGAAGGAAGGAAGGAAGGAAGAAAGGATAGAGGCCAGTAAACCCCAAATGGGCAGCTTCCAACCATCAAAATTTACCTTCCTTTGGAGATAAGAAGCAGAGGGAGGAGGAATGGGAGAAGGAGAGTGCAAGTTGAGTTACCCAGCTGACTGGCTTCCCATTCAGGAATCTTGGAATACTCACAGGTTGTGTTTGTCCTTCATTTTTGAAAAAGACCATGACATCAGGGAAATGATGAAATGGCTTTGATTTGAGTGAGGGAAGGCTGTGCAGTGTCACCAACCTCACTTTCTCCTCCAGAGACATCTGGGTCCAATGGCCAGATATTCATCAGGACAAATGGAGATGGGCCAGGATGCTATGGGACATCCTGGCCCTTTTAGGCTAAGGCTCTTTAAGATTCTCACCTTGGGTTAGATAAAAACCTGTTCAGTGAATAGGTCTCTTAAAAATTTGAGTCAAGGAATGGCCCCTTCAATCAAAAAAACTCAAACTGGGAGAGAAAGCAGTAATTGTGTGGAGAATGGATTAAAGAGGGGAGAGACTAGGATTTGGAATGTCAATTAGGAAGCCATTGTTATAATTCAGACAAGAAGTAATGCAATCCTGAATTAAAGTGGTTGCTAGTTAAGTGTAAGGAAGGAGAGAGAAGTGATAAACATTGTGAAGGTAGAATCAACAAGACTTAGCAGTCACTTGGACCTGAAGAGATAAAGAGTCAGGGATGATTCTAAAATTATTATGGTGACATTAATTCCCTTATTAGAAATAAGGCATTTAGGAAAGTGGGAGGTTTTTTTGTGAAAGATAACGAATTCCATTTTAGACAAATGGTAATACATTGAGGGTGAAATATCCAGGAGATAGTTGAGATTATAGGAATAGAGTTCAAGGAGATTGCCTGGATTTGGCTCTCTGCATCAGGGAGGCATCTGAATAGAGGTGATTACTGAATCCCTGGGAACTCATATGATTAAATGAGAGAGACAGTTTAGAGAAAGAAGATAAAACGATTTAAGATGTAGCCCTGTCCTATACACAAAGATAAAGGATAAGTCATGAATAATGAACCAGCAAAGGAATAGAGAGAGGGGAAGAGAAAAACCAACATCAGTTGCCACATGAAATTCCATGGGTAAATATATATTATATATAAGAAGGGGATAGACAACACTGTTGAATTCCGCAGAGAAGTCAAGAAGGAAGCTGACTGCAAAGAGACCCCTGGTGTCAGTAAGTAATATCTCACTGGTAAATGAAAAGAAATCTTTCAGTTGGTACAGTTTAAGGAAAGTTTAGGGCCAAGTTAAAGTTCTTTTTTCTTGTTGTTATTGTTTGTTTTAGGAAAGTGGGGGCTTAGGCATAACATCAGAGATATTAAAGAAATATAGAGGGAATCAGAAGATCATAGTGGCAAGTTGGCAGATCATGTGGGAGAGAAAGAGATCAAGGGCAAAAGCAAAAGAGTTGACCTTTGTGAGAAGGTCTATTTCTAAACAATAGCCTATAGCAAAGTATGTGATTATATCAAATGAATTCAGGTGAAGAATATGGGGGAAATGTAAATGACTTTATGTAGTAAATAAAGTAGGAAGCAAAGTCTTCTCCTTAGTGAAAGGAAGATGCACAAGAGGCTTAAGGTGAGGAACAAAGGATTTAAACAATCACTACTGTGAGTGCAATAGATAATAAATTAGTGAAGAGAATTGGTAGTAAGGGTCCAAGGAAGGAAAAATGAAAGGAAAGGAGGAAGGAAGGAAGGATGTCATTGTTTTCTTTTAGGGAAAATTAATTACCATCACTGGAGTGAAAGAGGATATATATATGTATATATGTGTGTATGTATATATGTATGTATATGCATATGTGAATGCATATGTATATGTATACAGACATATAGCTAATTCATGTTTCAAGGGAGAAGAGAGAAGCATGAGTTAATATATTGTAGGGAAGAACTGGTAAACATTAGTCCTATCAAACAACCTCCTATCTATCTATCTATCTATCTATCTATCTATCTATCTATCTATCTATCTATCTGCCTCTACCTATATTTATCTATAATTGGAATTATAAATTTAATTATACATTATATACTAGGGACATTAGTATTGTAAAGTGTATAAACAATGTGAATTGTTATTCATTTGAAACATTTATAAAATGAATAATATAAATTACTGATGTTGATAGTTAAAAAAATTTTAGTGAGGATACCAATTAAAAAGTAGTTTTTTAGATATAGTGTATGACACTTTTTTGTGGGGATAGGTGTGAAAAACTTTTCAGTCTTATACTAAAGAGATTTACTCGACAAAGTAGATATCCTTTGTAGAAGCTGCAGAATGGCTAAATACATTGTGGCACATGAATAATAAATATGAAGAATATGAAGTAGCAGTTTCTATATAGAGTATAGGTAGACATGAGAAGACATACTTACTGATAGAAAGTGAATCAAGCATCAACAGAAAATTTTTATATATTCATATGCATGTATATATATGCAATATATGTCATATACATGCATACAAGAGCATATGAATACACATGTCATACACACACATAGCATGCACACATGTCCTATGCATATACAAATCCATGCATAATTCATATATCTGTATATGTACGCAATGACCAAAACAATATGCATAAAAAACAACATAAAGAAATTAATTTTGTGTAATTGTAATGACTGAGTTTGGTGCCCTAAAAATGATATGAGACTGAACCTGCCTCCTCTCTTCCCAGAGATGAATGTAATAGTGAATAGAATGTGAGACCTGATAACTGTGTTGCTTAGATTAGTTGAACAGTTTTGTTTTTAATTTTTAAATTTCTTTTTCTTTTTTTGCCATAAGGAATGTCCCGTTGGCTGGTGAGGAGGGAAGGTAATATTGAGAAATGAAAGAGATAAAAAAAAGAATAGAGCTATTTTTATGAACTTCATTGAAAATGTCAGTAGAAACTTCAAATGATATACACCTTAGTTCTGATATTTAATGTTTCTCATTAGTGCCTTATAATGAAATCAAGAAAATGGTTATTAGGTTGATGACACCAAGTTCCAGAGAATTGCTAATGGTTCTTCCTAACATTGTAATAGAATTTGAAAATGACAAAAACAGGACAAAATAAAAGTAC
>NW_027185764.1:35836804-35841518 GCF_028583685.1 Petaurus breviceps papuanus | reverse complement strand
CTTGTAAAGTACAAGTAAAATGAAAGTTAATATTCTAAGAATACTCAAAATAAAGCAAAAAAAATAAATTATTCAGAATATGTGACTAGACAAATATAGTAAAGAAAACAAGCTAACCAAGTGATCCAAGCATTGAATGAGTCAGTAGTTATTTAAAAATTTAACTTGATGCTTTTGATGCTAGAACATATTACTCATACCTGGGAGAAGATTAAGATGAATATATATATATATATATATGTATGTATGTATGTATAAGTTGTTTGAAGGTTAAAAAAAGATGGACTTATGAATAAAAATAAATGTGAGGGTTTTTTTAAGATTAAAGAAAAAGTAACTTAATGTAATAACCAACTATCCATTGTAACATGGACTATTAAGTAGACTATACTGAGCAGCTGTTCATTGCCATGAAGGACAGAAACAGAGAAAAATGTTATTAAATTACAATGCAAGATTTATATTACATGTAAATATAACCATCAGTTCTTTACTCTTTTTTCTAAACACTGCCTTAAGCTTCTGAAAGATTTATAGATCCCCTTCTCAATTGAATGAACTCATGTACCTTAAGTGATATAATCCTGCTTTGAGGTAAGGCAATGAAAAAGATGAACTCTTAAAATTTCTTATATTTGAGAATTAGAGTTGAAATATATTATAACTTTGAGAATGTAGCCAAATTCCTTTATTTATATATGGATATTAGAAATCCAAACCAGACAGAGGAGGAGAATAGCATAAGAGACTATATCAGTAATTTTACCGAAATCAAGGTAAGGTATATACATAAATGTTTCCTTATCTTCTAGATTAGAAAGCCTGACAAAAATGTCAGTCTGTCATGGCCTCTGCTTGATAAAGTCATGCTGTATCTCTGTACTAACTACTTGCTTTTTTAGATGTTCATCTGGGAAAGTATCTCTATAAAAGTATATATGTGTGTGTATTAACTCTTAGTATTTCCTAATGACCCATTCTAGAATTTTCCCAGAATTTGAAGGCAAACTTACTAGTCTACTGTTTGTAGAATAATATGTTTCCTTTTTTTTTAGAAATCAGGACAACATTTGCCTTTCTCCAACCAATCTTGTGGCATTTCTTCTATTTTTCATGATATTTCAGATATCACTAGCAATGATTCAGCAATCACATATGCCAGTTCTGTCATGACCTGAAGATATATTTCATCTGGACCAAGTGATTTAAATTGATCAGATATTTAAATAAATTTTTTTTACTATCTCCTTTTTTTTCCTTAGGAATAAACTAACTTGGTACTTTTAGGCTTATAATTTCTAGTAAAAGGATTATTCAATTTGTAATAGAAATCTGAAGTGAAGCATGATTTCAGGCATTTAGTGCATTCTGATTTTTATGTTAGTGTTATACTTCTTGCTTGTTTGGTTGAATATCTTTGTTCCCCAAACTGGCATTATGTCTTTGTGTAAGTAATCTAAGATAGGGTCTCCTACAAATCTATATCCCTTAGATAGTATCTCTAAAATGGAGGAATGATTAAATCATTTGTGCTTCTAAAGGAACCTTCTTTTACTATATTAATATAACATAATATGTCATATCTGGATGACAGCCATAACTGAGAAGTTTGAGCATACCCAGAGACCACTTGGAAATATTTTGCTTCTCTGTAACCCTCTTCAGACAGCAAAGAAAATAAAAATCAAGTCTGAGAATTCAGTGGTAGAAAGTGTGGGGAGCCCTTTGTAGTATTGGGCAGGTTAAGAAGCACCTTTTAACTCTATTTTTCAAAATGCAGTTTTCTTCATCTTAACTGAACTAATGGGGGGGGGAACATTAAGTAGAATCTAAACAACATTTAGAGTACATTTCATTTAGTCTATTAGGATAGATAATAAATATGAAATTGTGTATGGGGGGTATCATGGAATGAGATGAGTTGTGTATGCTCTCCTGTCATCAAACCTCTCTCCTCTGTTACTACACTTCCTTCCTTCCCTTCCTTTCTCTCTCCTCCTCTCCCCTCCCCTTCCCCTTCCATTTTCTTCCCTCTTCTCTTCTTCCTCCCTGTCCCCTTTTCCTTTCTTCCTTCTTTCCTTCCTTCATTTCTCCCTTCCTTCCATGTTCCTCTTTCCTTTCCTGTTTCTCTGTCTCTTTCTGTCTTTATCTCTCTCTGTCTTTGTCTTTCTGTCTCTCTCTCTTATCACCCCTGCCTCTACTATGAAACTGGAACTCAGTACCTTGTCTAGTTTGGAAGTTCAGCTGTCACTCATTATCCCATCCTAATGCAAATTGGTATAGGAGTCTTCACCTGTTCTGCTTCTGACCTGGGTTGGTTTCTCCCTCCTTAGAGAGACATGTAGACCTCAGTCTCTGGTCAGTCATCAAATTGGTGCTCGACTTAATGTGAGAAGCTATGGACTCATGAGCCCAAGCAATCCATCAGTTTCTGTCTCCCTGGCAGCAAAGTACAAGCATGTATCACTAAGCCTGCTCTCAGACTTTTCAAAATTCAGTAAATATAGCATTTTAAAAAGCAACAAGGCATGCTTGAAAGTTTTCTGGTATTGTGGGATACTGGCATTCTTGGCATAGACATATGTCACATGGATCGGAGGACCTAATGTTTCCTGAACAAAACAGCATATATCAGGAACACAACATATTTTCCTCCTTAGACAAGTATTAATAGTATTACCTCACTTAAGTCATAATCGACTTGATAGTTTTAATTTGAAGGCACTTTTAATTGTAAGCTTTTTGTTTTAGTAAAATGTCTGATTTCATATTTTTAAGATGGGTCTCAACTTCCATCTCAAAGTAGAAAGATGGTTAGATTACAATCAAATTTTGATGGTATGTAGGATATGCAAAGTTAACTTATTTTGTAAGATAAGAATTGAATTGTGTTCTTAGAAAATTATTCATAAAATATTTTCTTCTATTCAGGGATGTAAGATGAAATTCTGATTAGATGAGATCAGTGAAAATGTGGATCACTTATATTTTACCTGAGGCCAGTCCCCCCAGAATTACAAAAAAAAATGTACCAAAATTAGGCTAGCACAGTGGGTCTGGAACTTTTTTCATCCCACATCTCACTGAGGGTTTGAAGAATCCACTATATTATCTATGTAGGTAGAAAGAGGAGGTGGCTGTATTTCTTTAGAGAGAGAGAATAAGAGAGGATGATACAGACTTATTAACAAACATCTTTTATTCAGTCCAAATCTCATTTTATTTTTAAAAGCATGTGCTCATATGAAGTACCATCTGTCCAGGAATGGATTAAAGGAGAAGGAAGAAAGAAGGTAAGGTAAAATAGAACACAGAAAAGAGAAGACTAGACAGGTTTTGATAGAGCCACTTTCTGATAGTAATTCTGTAGTTTGATGGTTATGATGGGGGAAAATCAAATGAATTCACCATAGAGCAGTGATCCAGGTGATTATGCTGGCATAGTGGCAAAGAGAATCTGGATTTAGAGCTGGCAGGCATCTTAGAAGATATGAATTCCCATTTTCCCCTTGCACCCACTTGTACAGTTGGTACTCTAGCATCCCTGAGAAATAGTCATGCTGCAACTATATACATCTAGTGGATGTAGAGTGGAGAGAACTTTGGAAGGCAGACTAGGAAGACTGAAGTTTCAGTTTTAGTTTTGTTGCTAATTGACTATGTGACTTTGGACAAATCATGTTTACCTCTCTGGACCTTAGTTTCTACACCTGTGAAATGAATGCTTTAGTAATATACAGAATACCTCCAAGTTTCAATAAATTATGATTTTAATGGTGGGGAACTCAGAAAAGAGTTTTTCCAATTTTCTTTGGGTTATCATTAGTTACTAACCAGCAAAAGATCTTTCTCCTTATAACATCTACCCATTGGAAGGCAGGATAACAAAAATAGAAGAAAAGTACTAAATTTGGAGTCAAGAGACTACTTATTACCTATGGGAATTTGGAAATATCACTTATTCTCCCTGAGTGTGGACAAGCATGCCTACCTACACTATCTACCTCAGCCCCATTGCCTCCTTTCTATCTCTTTACATCTAGGACACATGTTTGCCGCTATCTCTTTAACCTAGACTTTCATTAGGGATATGAAAAGTTGAGACACTATAAATCATATATTTAGTGTTCTAAGGGATCTTAGAAGTCATAGTTCCTGCAACTAATTTTGCAAATTGGAAAAACGAATCCCATAATAATTAAGTTATTTTTCCAAAGTAGAAAATGGAAGAGAAAGTATTTGAGCCAAGGGCTCTCTCTGAACCCCAAGTCAGATTTCAGTCCATAACCATATTTAGCCTATGTCTTTCACGGTGCTAAACTATATAATCATGCTACCAACAGCCAAATTAAAATGTTTAAAGGAGAAGGAAGTGTAATGGGAATGCAAATTTGGAAGATCTTCCCTGCCCCTAGGCTAAAGTGCACCTGAAGCCTGGGGTGGGAGGCTTGTTTTTTCAGTAGATACTTTTTGATTGGCCAGTGGGTCCAAAAGGTTGTTACAGTCTCTGAGCCAGGAGAAGGCTATATAAGCCCTGATGTGTAGCTTTGTTTGGGGGGCTCACTTTGAGAAGTGTTCTGTGATTTGATCTGTATTCTGGGAAGCCGTTGTCCAGGGCCCCCCCGGCTTTGAAAAACCCAGATATGGAAACCCAGATGTTGACTGGGTATGGATGTAATAGTTGGACAGTTTGGAAATCTGTCTACTTGATCTG
>NW_027185764.1:35756457-35836404 GCF_028583685.1 Petaurus breviceps papuanus | reverse complement strand
TTGTTTGTATGTATGTATATATATTTTACCTGGTATTGCATATTGTCATTGTTTAAGTGGTTTTGTGCTTGAATAAAAATATGTGTGGTTGTGGTGATAGAAGAAAAAATAAACTATATCAGTTCTGCATATTTTGGACCCCAGATTTTCCTTCCTACAAATATTTTTGCTAAAAGCCTCAAGTTTCTTCTGCTAAGTTGATGTTAAATGTCCAGTTTCTAATTAACTGACTGATGGAAAAGAAGCAACTTTTCCTTAGTTTTTCTAGAATTTTCTTTGGTAGATGAAAAGAATCTGTTATAAAAGAAAACAATAGCAACAAGTAAATTTTTGGAGTGGGTGTATGAAATCTTATGTCGAATTCATTGTGAAATGTTTGCTCTGTGGGAAGATGGGGTCAAGAAATAAACAAGTAAATTGACCAAATGTAATCATCTCAAGACTACACATTTTCCACAGGAATTTCACCCTGTGATAAAACTGACTTAAGCTACTTGTAAGGCAGATCAGTATAATTATTGGGGAACACACAAACTTGACACAAAATTAAGATTATCCATTTAAAATTATTTTTGAAATTTTTCATTTAAAATATGAAATGTTTTATTTCTATTTAAAATAGTTCATTTTAAAATGCATTCCCTTTTTAAATGATAGCAAGACAAATGCCCTGTCTGTGTTCCTTTCTGAACTTTTTTTTGTTTTCTTCTATTGCAAAAAATGATAAATTGGTGTTTTCTTATTTTTCTTTTTGTATCATTACCATCATCCATGCTCTTTACTCCAAAACTCCTTCCCTCACCAGAGAAGTCCTCCTTTTTCTGCAATGAACATACTCGAGCAAAATAAATCACACATTGGCTGGGTCAGAAAACTGTTTGTTCCTTCTGTACCTCTATTCCATCACTTCTCTGTCAAAAGGTGGGAAGTTTGCTTTCTCATACATCTAGTAGTTGTCAGTTGGTTTCTACTCTCAATTAGTTCACTTCATCTCTTCCTGGAAAGGAGACCATAACCATGATGAGACTGATCCATCAATGTGGAACATTCCCTAGAAATTCCCAAGAATGTAGCACTGTTGACCTCTCTCAATTCTACACACACACACACACACACACACACACACACACACACACACACACACACACACACACACACACATCCATACCTACATACATATATATGCCACTCAGATACCTCACTCTCCTAGTTCTCTTTCTTTTGGAGTCTATTTTTTTCCTGCCTCTTTCTTGTATTTTTATTTCTCTTTTAAGCCCTTTGGATGTCTATTCTCTGATATGTAGCCCTCTTTTCATTCTATATTCTCTCTACTCTGCAAATCATATTGACTGTTATATTGATGACTCCAAGATCTATAACCCCAGTGTTGACCAGTCTCTTCATTGAGCTCCACAAATTTCAATTTTAGATACCCCACTGACATCTCAAACTTGACATATTCTAAATTAAGCTAATTTTCTTTCCCCAAAATCCATTTATCCCTTAGAATTTACAAAATAAGGATGATGGTAATAGTAATAATAATAATAATAGCAACCCTTTATACAGTACTTACTTTGTGCCAGGCACTGTGCTTAGTCCTTTATAATTAACTTCTCATTTGATCCACATAATAACCCTGGTTTATTGCTGGGTAAGTACTATTGTTTTCTCCCATTTGGTAGATTTGAACTCAAGTTTTGTTGATTCTAGGCCCAGTGCTCCATCTTCTGCATTACTTAGCTGTCTCCTCTATTTGTCAGTGGCGTTACTATTCAGATAAGACAGTTTCCCCATTTTTGAAAAGTCGCTTGTCTTTCTCCTTCATTTCAAACACCCAATCAGTTTTCAAGTCCTGTTGATTCTACCTTTGAAACATCTCATATCTAAGTCCTCTATTCAAATTACCCTCTTTTTGTCAGAGATACTCATTATCTTCCATCAGATTCCTATAATTACTTCCTAAAATTGCTTCTTTACACATCCAGTCTGACTTCCTACAATCCATACTTTATGTGATTTCCAAACTACATTTGCACATAGCTTCATTCACACAAATCATCATTCAAAACCTTTCAATCTATTGAATCCTATTGCCTATTCAGTGGTATTCTTTTGTCAATCAGATAACATTTAAAATCATTTGACTGACTTTGTGACTCTCTATAAAATGGCAATACCATTCCTAAGCTTACTTGATAATGCTATCTTACCTGTGCATCCATTCTTTAGCAAAACCTTGCTGTATATAGTCTATCCTTAACTTTTCTTTATATTTGCTTATCCAGGATATTATGTTTATAAGTTTCTCCCAGACTGCGAACCGAATTTATAGAATCACAAAATTTGAAAGTTGGATGGGACTTCAATAAAAATTTTATGCAATCCATACCCAAAATGAACTCCTGCTACAATATATCAAATTAGTCATCTTGAAGCACACATTCAATTTTTAGACAATTCTAGTTATAAGGAAGTTGTTTTTTTCTACCTTGACCTAATGTCTCTAAATGTATCACTTTGCAAAAATAGGATCTTGGAATTTGAGTATGGAAATACCTCAGAGTAGGGATTTCTAAAATTCTTTAAAACATAAATCCAATAACACTCTCTCCAAAGAACTCCCCCTGAGTTAGCCCAATTTGTCTACCCTCTCCTCCATCTGATAGTGACCTTCTTCAATTGAATCCTAAATTTAAAGAACTGTTTATGATTCTGACATATAGATATGCATTATTTTTTGCACTATAAAAATTGGTGTATATATCTCTCCAACCCCCTCGACTGTGAGTTTCACAAGAACAGTCTGGAACTATGTCCTTTTTTTAACTTTTTATATGCCCCAACAATTAATAATAATGCTCTATAAAGAACAGCTAATATGTGCTTATGCAACACTCCAAACTCCTCCCAAATGCACAGATTGTTTGCGCTAGTTATTTGAAGGAAAGCCTTCAAACTAAGATTTTATAAGTTGTGATATGTATAAGGAGATGTGACACTTGATTGGCTGAGAGGAAACGTAAAACAAAAATGACAGAGAATCAAAGAGTAATATGGGGAAAGGTGAGTGAAAATCAAGTTGAGAACTTTTAAATGATAATCCAGAGATTTTCTAGAATTCAGGGGCATGTGTTTAAACCAGACTTCCCAAAACACCTCTTGATTATTATTTTTCTCACTCCTAGCAACTACTAAGAATGCCCTACTGCAGTTGTGATTTAATTCTTTCCCTTTTAAGCTAAGAATTTATATTTTTCCAAATTGATGTGAACATTTTCCTCATGTTTTATATAGTCTGATGTAATCCATTTACCTTGCCAATTTCTGTTTACTGTTTACATGGATTAATGTGCTTGTTTCTTATTCAAGATTGTCTTTTGCGTGAGAGGGAGCCAAGCTGGGTAAGATTAAGCAAACCATTAACCTCCCCTTGGAATGACCAAAGAAAATAGCTTTTATTCCAAGCACTTAAATAAGCATCGTATCTCTAAATATCAATATTTGATGCGTTGTGGATAGGTATAATTTAGATTCAATATGATTCTCAAAGATACAATCTTTTAGCTCTCATCAGATATAGAAATTAAAATTTTCTTTGAGAAGAGATAGATAATCCCAGATTATCTCTATTCAAATTAAAATCGTATATGTATATTTACATAGATATATGTACAAATATCTGTGTCTATATATGTATACATACATACACATACATATGCATTATACATATATATTTGTGGCTGTTAATGTAATATATGTGTATGTGCAGATGTATGTATATATAAATATATGTATTTGTGCATGTATATACACATACATGCATGTGTGAATATGTGAGTAAATTTCATGTTTTTAAATATTCCAAATAAACACACCAAATATCTGTATTATCTTATATTGAATTGATATCAACCTATGAATCCAATTCATGTTGGATCAAAAGCATTGGAGAAAAGATAATATATTAACTGAAACATAATATTTTCCACTCTTTAATTTACTATATCTCAACAACTGAAAATTTCTCCCATAATTTGCAAGATTCTCAGAAATAATTGGAAGTATTTACACTGTTTACTGGAAATTGATATAACAGAATGAATACAGGATTTATAAAGGCTGTGGCATAAGAAAACAAAATGCCTTAGATGGGAGATGAGTCTTTCTCGGGTTGGATATTATCATTATGACTTGCAACTATGTGAATAATGAATGCATTTAGAAAATTTTCAGTGGTAGAATGTAAGGAATAGTAATAGAGTATATATAAGGAATAGTAATGTAGAACTTACTAACACTCAAACTGTTTCTTATACATACACACATTCACATATTACACAGAGATTGCTAATACATACAAAATGAAAGGAGTAACAACAAGATGTTCATGAAGAGATCATTTTTAAATCCATATTCTCTTCCTTAGGTCAAAATGATAAGAAGTAAGCCAGAGAGGGTAAGAAAAAAAAACACAAAAATGAAAGAAGAAATTACTCTAATTCCCCAAAGAAAAACCAGCAATCAGATGAAAATGAGTAAAGAATCACGGAGAGACCCTAATACAATAAATCATAATAGAAAACAATACAAAAAAAAGTCAAGAAGAGAGATAATACTGTAATATCAATTATACAACCTCTCTCCATACTGAAGGAGTAATAATGCAATTAACTCAAAAACATCCAGTGTGGCTTAAAAATTCACTAAAAGAATTTTATAAATAAGAAATGGAGGAATAAATTAGAACTACTAAAAGATTCAACCATGAAAGTGGGGGAATAATAGAAACAAATGATGAAAATTGCAAATCTATAACATCTTTCTAAAAAATAAAACAAAACACATAAGGTTACTTTGTTCAGAGTAGAGAACTATGAAGAAGTCAGAAAAAATTCAAAAGATAAAAAAAATTGGGAGCATATGTGACATCTTATGAACTCATCCAGAAACACTGTGAACATGTTACAGAAATTCAATATTAAGAAACAAATTTGGCAATGAGCCAGGCAGAGACTTTCATATACATGAATAATTCAAGATTGTCCATATGAGATGAAATAAAAGTTTTGAATAAGATATTCCAAAAAGTAAATAAAGTTTCATCCATGCGAAAATATGTTCTGCAAATCTTAGAATAACCATCAATAATAAAACATCATGAAGAAGAGGAAAGAGTTTAAATTGGTTCTTCTGAAAAAGAGAAAATGAAGCAAGGAAATTGATGTGTAAAGGTACCCAACAAAAGATATTCAAGAAAAGAAATAAACTCACAGTACATTGAAAGATCAAATAGATTTTTAATTAAAAAAAAATATGCTGTATGGAAGAGTCAAGTATATTCTGTCAGAACCTCACATACAACCTCATGAATTAGTTGAGGTTCATTGGCAAAATAATTGACCAAGTTCATAAAGAAAATAGAGTAAAGTGAAAGTATGGAAAAGGGAGGAAGAATGAGGGGAGGTGGATGTTTCTTGGAATTAAGTGTTGTACCTTAAGATAAAAAAAAGTGAGGATTTGGGGATATGGGAAATAAAGGGTGGTGCAGAAATACTTTCAAGTCTGTGTTGGGCAAAGTAGAAGAAAAGGTAATTCTCTCTTTGAAGTCTGCCCTTGTCTAAGGGTCATTAAGAGAGTAATGAAAGAACAAGAAAGGCGAGAAACCTAAAATGTGAAAAGGAATTATCCTATGGGATGAAAAAAGTCATTTTTGGAGGGGGGAGAAATTAATAGGATTATGAATTTGGAGAAGAAAGGGATCTTGAAGATTACATGAGTAAATTCCTTCATTTTTCAGATTTTCAAACACAAGACCAGAGGGATGGAGTAGTAGAATAATCAAGTGAGTAGTATCAGAGATCGGATTCATTCTACAAATAAAAACAAGCTTTCCAAATTTTGAGATATTCTAAAATGAGAGGTAAAGGACACTTTATTAGAAGTGAAAGGCACATCATTGGACACAATTGGCTAAAAATCAAAGGATTACTTATCTGACTTGTTGTACAGTGAATTTCTGTTCACATATGATTCGAACTAGATGATCTCTGAAATGCCTGTAAATCCTTAGATTCTTTTATTCTAAGTTTAACCTTCTAGGAAGTGAAAATGTTCAGGTTATAGGAGTCTGAAATTACAGGACAGATTATGTACTAGTGCCCCTTCCAGTGTAGATTGTTGCTTACCTCGTGATGTAATATTTTTTTGTTGTTGTTTATGGAACTTCATAGATGAAATTCATGCAACAAATAAAAGAGGCAGTGAAGAAATAAGAGGACCCACAGCCACAATTTTATCTCGCTGGAGGAAAAGGAAAAAAACAGTGCTTTTATTGCTTTTTAGAGAGCGCACTTTATCAGAACATGATTATAAGAACAAAGAGAGCATTTTACTTGAAGCCCACAAAGGAGGAAGCCCCAAGAAAAGCACCATAGATGCAGGAATGGGAGGAAGGTAGAATATTCATTTTTTTTTCCTTAGGGCGCTATAGACTAAAATTATAAAATCATCTTATTAAGGTAAACAGGAACAAAGCTAATAAATTTCTATTTCTACTACTATTCTGTCTCCTCCTTTTCCTACTATGATTAATCCTTATTGCTACTACTAATGTATCTGTTTAAGATTTGCAAATTGCTGTGTTATCATTAGATCCTTGAATTTTAATAAAGCTAAAAATGAGGAAGAATGAATTAGGAGGTTGTTGACTCAAAGAAGAAAGGGATATTTTCTAGAATTTCTTTTTGGATTGGGACATTCCTATTGGTATAGAGGGATCAGTGATGGCTTTTTGGTATTTATGTAGGGAGTGAATAGCAGTTCAAAATTTAATGCTAGTTATTTGATTGTGCTTTCAGTAGTTCTGGATGTCACTAAACAGTCTACTTAGTCTGTGTATCAATATTTCTGGGACTACATAATTGTTTCAAGCAAAGTGATAGGGAAACCTGAAACCAAACTCCTATCTGGACTAGCTAAAGGAAGGGAAAAAGCTACTCTCTTTCTGAAAGAAGTTGTGTTTTATTTTAGATCTATGAAAGAAACTTTATATAAAGTTTATGAAAGAATATTAAATATTGAAAAGTTTTCTAAGAGAGGAAAATAGCAGAAAAGGGTAAGAACTGAATTGATATGTGTTGATTAGATGCAAGGAAGGAAGATATTTTAAAAAGAGATGGATGGATTGTGGGTGGGGGGTGGAGATGAAGGAAATAAAACCACACAATTTTATGGGCTATTAAAAAGGAAAAGTTCTAGAAAGAGAAAAGAGGATAAGACTATATAATTAAGGAAGCTGGGCTCGGTCTATTTTTTCAAGGGTGAGTGATGAGGTGATCTCTGTGAAAAGGCTAGGATCAGATTGGTACAGTAAAAATTAAACAAGTTGAGATATGCTTAATTAAAATAAAAAAGAATTGAATGAAGAAAATTACAAATAGTAATTATAATCTTGAATATTAAGGGATTAACTTCACACCCCCCCCCAAGAAAAAAAAGAATGGAATATTATATAAGCACAATCTAGTAATATAGTTCATAAAGAAAAAACAGCTTAAACAGAAAATCAAATATCTAATTAATATAAATGGCTATGTGTAAATTTATCATATTTCAGGGGAACCAAACAAAGCTGGAATTCCAATCTTATAAGGAATGAAGGATGTAAACAAATAGGGAAAAAAAAACTTGGAAAAACTTTTATGAAGCAATGCCAACCTAATAAAGTAGAATCACATACACAACATTCCAAGGGATTACAATAACAAAAATTGATCAGATTCATTCAAATTCCATTGCCAAATCTGGCTCCAAAGGACTGAGGTTAAAATATACTTCATTTTTGGTTAAGAAGACAAATTTCAAGAGAGTAAAGACAGTTGTGCTTTTATGAACAAGTGTTACTTTATATAGTTGTGCTTAACTTATACGGGAAGGCACTGTTCTAGGGCTATTTCTTTAAGAAATGGTTGATATTTTAAAATGCATTATTTAAAAAAATAATTTGAAGGTTTAAATATAACTTTAGAGATACTTATTGCATTGTGTGGATCTAGTGTGGCAGAGTTCTGTATTTGGAATCTAGATGCCCCAAGGTCATATACTTAATACTTATGTGAAGCTGGATAAATCATTAACTTCTCTGGACCTCCATTTCTTCATCTGCAAAACCATTCAATTCAATTGATCGCTCAATTTCTAAGTGCCACTATCTGCCAAGCATCTTACTAGGCACTGGACATACAAAAACAAAAAAAAATTGCTTTCAGGAAACATATAGTCTATAAGAAGAGACATGTACATATATATTATGTACAGAATATATGCAAAATACATTTAATATAGTTATGAAGGGAGGGCACTAGCAATTGGACGAGTCCAAAAAGGCTTCAGTTAGAGGACGATGCTTGCAGTGGTTGGAAAAAAGTGAGGAATTCAGCTGAGAATGGAGTGCATTTTAAGCATTGTGGGTAGATACTGCAAATACATGGAAACCACAAAAGATGGAATGCAATTTGTAAAGTAAAGAAGCCCAGTTTACCTGTGGATAAGTAAAGTATGTTGAGCCTGGACAGATCAGATAGAAGTAGGTTATATGAGATCACATAACTTAACCATTGTAAAATGAGAGGATTAGACCATGTGATTTTTTGACAGCACTTCTAAGTCTATATCTTAAGATACTATGAAATTTAAAATTACCAAATATAGGTATCTATGTAAGGTATAAATATGTGATTAATGAAAATGAAACTGCCTCCTGAGGTGGCACCTAAGATGGGAATATCTGCCCATTGAAAAATCTGTTGCTTGTTTTGAATACTCTAATGTTATTTAATTTTTAAATACGACAAGGAGTGCATTTACTAATTCTCTGTTTACATTGTACAACTTTGTCACTTTTATTTTAAAGAGGGGACAGCATTCCCTCTGACCAATGGAACAAAACATAAATGATCTTTCTGTACAGCCTTTTCATAGGTTGCTAGTCAGCTATCTCAAGCCAGGGCTAGTGCGTTTCAGCTATAATCATATGGCATATTATTCATAGTCTCTATGCCAAATGAAGAGTTGTCTCACTTGATTAGTGATGTCTTTGTCTAACTAAAAGAAAGAAGTTAATATCTCAAGTGCAGCCAACCAAGAGAACTAAGAAAAACAGGATATCAGAATTACTAATTAACAAAAGAATAGTCTATATTTCTACTTGAAATAGAATCCAAACTGTTGTTCTCTCTGGAGGAACTTCTGTTACCTCAACCAGTTAATTTGTGTGTTCTATGAAAAAGAAGTTGTATTATTTCTATAAGGCAGGCATCAAGCTGTGGGACAACTCACTTAAGTGGTAATGTTTGCTCAACTTGGCAATAATAGTGTGGAAAGAAATAAAATAATCCAGATTATGTCTGATTTACCAAGGCCAATTTTCATCATTGTTATGCTTTCAAAAACAAACCAAAAAATGGCAATACTGTGAGATGCTCTTAATGTACTGAAGACTGGTTCAAAACAGCATTAATTTTATACTCAATCACATTTTCAAGGCTTGCCTAGCGAATAAAATTACCAAGCTCATGAAATCTAGAAGATTTCATGAGATGTAGTTATGTGTATTTTATAAATAAATTCATATGCCTACTACTAAAGGTGAATTATATTAATATCGATGTGGTGCTCCTGAATTTCAAAAATATAATATTCACACAGCTCTGCCACTTATTTTCTTATGTACAGCAACAGCAAACTATTAATTTCAGTCAATAGCAAGAGGGAAAATATAAGGTTAATAATGAGGTGATTGGCTTGCAAAAGACAAATCACTTTCACTGAATCGTGCATAGCGCCTACTCCCCTTTGACATCTAACTGTTAATGATGAGATAGATGCTGTGTCAACATTGGAATGGATATACTTTGTCACAGGATACCTGAAATTCCCCAGACAGACCTACTCCTTTTTACACAGGATTAAACAATATGGAACACAAGGGGCATGTCTCCAGTGCTGTGCTGGAATCAACTTGCACCAGCTGAGTTGACTGTTAAATTTTCCTTGGGAACATTTACCTGGGAAAAAAGCCAATCCTAAAAACCAAGGTTATGTTTTGCTTCTTTTTGTTGATTTCTAGACCTGAGAAAATGTTGGATAGAATGCTAACAGTACAGACTGCATTGAAAAGTGTGTCAAGCTTACCCTTTGTTTTTTGATTGGATAGTAAAGATTAGCACACTCCTAGATAAACAAGTGAGATAGATAAGGGGCGGTTCATCCTTTGACCTTGCTCAGTCAGCATATATAGTAGTGACAGTCTATGGAGAAAGGCAAAGTGGTACTGACTGTAGCATAATAGGGCCTGCATTCAAATTCTGTCTTTGAGACCTTAGCCAGGTACTTTCAATTCTCTGGGACTCAACCTCCTTGCCTATAAAGGAGATTAGAATTGATGAAATCCTAGGTCTCTTCTAGTTATCAATCTATAATCAAATAAACCACATGAATAGATATTTTGTGGGTACTAGGACAGACATATCCAATATGCTGTCACAAAACACTCCCAAGTATTGTTAAGTCAGATTAAAGTGTAATTGAAAGATATTTAACCAAATAAATAAAAATTCAGTGGAATCATAAATAATGTTACTATGGGTTTTTTTTCTTTTTCTTTTCCAATTTATTTATTTATTTTTAGTTAGAACTTTCATTTCCACAAGAGTTTGAGTTATAAATTTTTCTCCCCATCTTTCCCCTAACCCCACCCCAAAACAGTAAGCCCACTGAATATTCCTTCCCCCAATCTGTTCTCTTTTATATCCTCCCTCATCCTCCACCCCCCCCCACAACTTTCTGGTGGGGCTCTATGTTTTTTTTTTTAAGTCAGTATCTAGGCTAGCCTTATGATTATGAAACATTTAATGATGGATATTTCTATTTGTCTGACACCATTGTACAAGAGTATTTCAAACAAAACCAGCCACTAATTTGGGACTACTTTAAGTGGGGGATTTTGAATTAGTAAATATACCAATGTGGCTACCTCTATTAATGATATCATCAAATTTCAAAAATACTAGTTCTATCATTTTTATTATTAAAATGGGGTGAAATAACAAGAATGAGTGCCATTGGGGGGAATCATTACTGGATGTGCTCTGATGCATCCTCTTCCTCACAGATTATTTCCCTTACAATCAGAAGTATAAATTAATGAGCCACCTGATCAATGTTAAATGTGTCATCTGTACCCCGGGACCTCAGTGAGCCTGTACAGGGCTACAACCTGGAACGTTGACGCTAATACTGCTATGATCTAACCACAATGATCACTGTGCTTCCTCTTTGTTGTTGTTTAGTTGTTTCAATCATGTCTGACTCTTTATGACACTATTTGGGATTTGTAATTGTGAGCAAAGCAGGACTTAGTTCCTTTTTTTAAGTTGTTCAAGTATTTAGCTCCTTATTTCAGCTCTTCAAGTGCCTTTGAACCTCACCTGTGATTATATCAAGCCTTTGTTAGAAATATAACCTGTGAAGCCCACAGTGGGAGGAAATTGCCAAAGACTGGAACAAGAAGCACCTAAGAAGAGGATGTAACAGGAAGGAACTGATGATATAAAAGCTTGAGCACTGCTGGTAATGAGCAGAACTGGGAGGAAAGATGGCTGTGTTGCTGGCACTTTGTCTTTCTGTGTTGATGTTAATTTGTCAGACCTGTCTGTTGATTGAGGATGTTGCCATTATTACAGAAGCCCTGGGACCTTACTGCTCCTTCAGAAGCCCTGAAAGAGGACTTTCCTGCTGTCTCTTTGCAGAAGTCCTGAAGGAGGGTTTTACTGATGTTTTCAGAGATCCAAGGACTTTACTGACGATTGTGTTAATTTCTCAGGCAAAGACCCTCTCTTTTGGTCTGTGCTGATTTCACAGGCAGAAAGTAAATTGATGATAGTGCTGGTAATGTGTGTGGATATTGTTGTAACTCTTCCAAACTTGATGTGTGGATGTGGACCAGGAGCTACACTGGGAGATGGACCAGGAGCTGAACCAGGAACTGGACAATGAACTGGACCAGTTCTCCAACTTCTTTGCCTTTTACTGCATTGTCTTTCCAATGCAATATTTAGTTACAAATTCTTTAGATTTCCATAAATTCTTCCAGCTCTTTGGAATTTTTTGAACACTATTTTAATAGATCTTTCCTTTCATACAAAATTAGCCATGGTAATATTCCAGAAATGTATGTGATATGTAAGTTTCATGTATGGGATCATAGATTTAAAGCTGGAAAGGACCTTAGAAGTTCTCGCATCAAACCCAAAGAGTAGGAATGTGAGGCCCAGAGAAGTTAAGCCAAATCTAACTTTGTAAGGTTACAAAGTAACTGAGTCAGAATTTGAACCAGTATCTTCCTGAATTCAAGTCTAATGTTCTATCTTCAAACAGAGATTTGGCAACAGAATTATTAAGGCTGGAAGAGATCATAGCAAGATCATCAAGAGAGAGCTGAAAGGCACCTCAGAGAACAGCCCTTTCCTTGTATACACATGGAGACTCAAAGGTCCAGAGAGGCTAAGAAAGTGCTGAGGGGGCTGCTAGGTCATGCAGTGAGTAATACCTCTGCCCCTAGAGTCGGGATGACTCGAGTTCAGTTCCAGCCTCAGACGCTTAACACCCCCCCCCCACACACACACACACATAAAACAACTAGCCATTTAACCTTCAGCAAGTTACTTAACCCAAATTGCCCTCCAAAAGGCAAAAAAAAGTGCTGAGAATCACACAAGGTGTTAGTAGGAAAGGCAGAATCTGACCCTAGGCCTCTGGTTCCTGGATCCAATCCCTTTCCTACTATATCGGAGGTAATCACATAGGATATTAACCAGTTATCTATGTTACAATATGTTCTTTGGCTGAGTTTATTATGAATAAATTCCAAACTTTATCATCAAAAAATTTCATTAATATATGTATTTCAGGTTCTACTAGTAAAAACTAAGCATGAGAATACTGGCAAAGTTTCTCTAGTAAACAACAAGTTTCAGATAAAATTGTCCTTAAATGTTTACAGGGCACATAGATTTTTTTCTATTAGGTTGAAGTTTCAAAAGAGAGCTCTAAATTATTTTCTTTTAACTATTTAACTAATTAAAATTAATTTCTTTTCTATTTTCTTAATATTTATTTGACTCTAATGTACCTTAAAACTAAGTAAATTTTTTGTTTCAAAAAACGTTTGATAAGAGGTAGCTAGGTGGCACAGGGAATAGAGAACCAGCCCTGGAGTCAGGAGGACCTGAGTTCAAATCAAGCTTTAGACACTTAACACTTACTAGCCTTGTGAACTTGGGCAAGTCACTTAACCCCAATTGCCTGCCTTCTTCCCTCCAAAAAAAAAAAAGAAAAAAAAACAGCACCTTTCTGGGTTTCTTGAGAAGATAAAGTAATATTTGTTATGTATTTTATAAGCCTTAAAGTGTTATATAAATGCAAACTACTATTTAAAAATTTGTGATACAAATGTAGCACCTAGCTTAAGGTAAATATGTACAATGGATGAGAACTTATAAGATGTGGGGGGGTGGGGGGGTTAGGTGAGCTAACTTATCATGCACATATGTCATCATGTACTCAGAAAGTATCATCCTCATCCTCATCTCATCATTCAAAGGATAAAAATGGAATTATCTTTGTCAGGATATGTGTGAAGCAAAAATGGTCCCTTTGGCCTAAATTCTAACAAGAAGCTAAACATAAGACTGACTTTTCTAGGTTGTGTACAGTAATAAGTTATAGTGTTGGAAAATGTGATTGAAATATCAAATATCTGAACTGCCATGTAAAAATGAGTTTCTCCAAGAAATGAATGGAGGTACTAAAAGACTCCCGAATGCTAAAAATATAAAGATTCTATATATTTGACCCAGACTTGGATTTCACTGGGGCAGGGAACTCCTAGCATGGAAATTCATTGCATTGATGAAGATTGACAAGCAGGGCTGTCAATGAAAGTCTCAGAAAGATTGCTGAATTATATTTTGAAAATAATACTCAGCCTACTTACATTCACCCAGCCAATAGGTTTCTGAAGCAGCCCTCCATAAAGGTCTTCCTGACTGTAAGAACAGCATCCTAGCCACAATATCAGCAGTGTTTGCCCCCCTTTCTCATAGATAGATAAATAGATAGATAGACAGACAATATCTCTATCTTTCTGTTTTTGTCTCTTTCCTCTTATATCCATGAGGCATAAATGAAATAATCTAAATTTATCCATCATATGAAAGAGAAACCAGGAAGTATACAAAATGATTGGTCTTTTAATGTCAAATTGACAAATACCATACAGTACTAACCTAATATTCAAAAGAATTTAGTGTAGAATATTAATATTCAAATAATGAAAACGTAGTGGTTCAATTCAACAATGTCTTCCTAAAAACAAAATTTATGGATCAAGGAATCATTATGTGAAAAAAAAAGGATTTTATAGTACCAAGTATGTGTCAAGCACTGTGCTGTGTTTGGGATGCAAGCTTAAAAAAGAAGACTGCTGTCATGGAATTCACATTTCACTAGGAAGAGACAACACCTGTAGGATCTTTTAGAGACAAGTCTTAATTCTTGTGCCTTCTTGAATTATTTTCTGTCTATCTTGTATATAGCTTATTTTTACATATTTGCTTACTTGTCTCCCCAATTAGATTATGAGTGGGCAAAGATTATCTTTAACATTTTGGGGGGGAGAGATCCCCAGCATTTATCACAGTACCTGGCACCTTGTGTATGTTTTTAAATATTTATTAACTGACTGATGGAAAAGTCAGTTGATAATTCATCTTCTTTAATGCCATTTCTATTGATAAAGTAAGTTTTATTGCCTATATTGAACAATTGACAATACTAAGGACTCTGAAGTCAATAACTTTCTTTTGTGACTCTTTAAGAGTCACGAGTGATGAGGAGATAGCAAATGTAGACAAATTCTGAAGGTCACATCTCCACAAAGTTTTGCCCCTTGCACAATGTTTGCTGGGGCCAAAGGAAACAGGATGAATGGTTGTGGGGAGCATTGCTATTCCTGGGGATCTTGGGTCAATGTAACTAATGGTATCATTTGGTCAAATATTGGAATTGGTGTCATTGGTGGGTTTGCAGACAGTTCTTCATAAGAGTTTCTCCCCTTGATAATAGCTGCAACTGCCAGACTTACAAGGAGAAGCCCCTTTTTGGTGGTGGATTTCAGGCATTAGATGAGGTTGACTGTCCTTCCCAGGGCTTTTTGCCATTCTCTGTCCCAAATAATTGGGATAAGAAGATGAAATAATTATATTTTTGCCTTCAAGAAGAAAAAAATACAGTGTAAGTAAATAATATAGGTGCACAAACAATTATAAGTCAATTATCACATATGAAAAGTAAATAGAAGAGATCCAATAAGGACAAATTCATCACATTGTAAAGTGACTTTGAGTTGGGAGGTCAATATACTAATGTTGACTCAGATACTAATTTGTTGGATAAATTTATACAAGTTTGTCAATTTCCCTGAGGTACTTGCTTGGTTTTCTTTACTATGAAGGAGTTAGAATAAATTTCTGCAATTGAATAATATCATTAGGTAAACAATCTTTATATTTTAATTATTCGGCACGTATTTTTTGTTATCTGTGGTTCTATGTAGTTCACACCAAATCATTTTTCTCTAATATCAGATATTATGGAGAAAGTTTTAAATTTTTTTTTAAGCAATCAGGGTTAAGTAACTTGCTCAAGGTTACACAGCCAGTTATTTCTGGGTGTGGTGCTAAGTATCTGAGCCCAGATTTGATCCCCAGGTCATCCCGACACTGGAGCTGATGCTCTTACTAGCTGTGCTACCTGGCCGCCCCTGAAAGTTTTAAGTTTTATATAAAATAATGTATATTTTTTTAAAACTTTATATTATGCTCTAATATCAATTATCTTTTTTTATCCTCTTGTATGTCATGCAGTATTTATCCTAATTTGCAGTTCACAAAACTGAAGCCTATAGTGGTGAAATGACTTGTTGTAGGTAACATTGCCAAAGTCTGAACAAAGAGCCAGGTCTCCTGTCTTGTGCTTGTTCTACTATACTCAGCACAATGTATTTATTCCTTTATTAAGTAAACTGAATGTTTTCCTGTCTTCCTATGGGGACTGTATCTGAAAAGGGGATAAAAGGAAAAACTGACACTTACCACAATACTTTACCTCAGGAATTGGTACTTTATGCTATGGGCCATAGGGAGACACTAAAGTGGTGACATGCTAAGATCTGGGTCTTAGGAAGATTATTTTAATAGTTACGAGAAATGCTAGACTAGATTTCTTAGGCAAAAAAAAAAATGGAGGTAATAGTAGTACTCATAGTTTCTACCACAGATGAATATTTTAAGATCAAATGAGATAATATATGTTGTTTAAAGCAAAACATATAGGTAGGTAGTAAAATACATATATACATGCAAATACACAAATATGACTTTTACATAAACATATGACACATACACACACTCACAAATGCATACATGTAGCAAGAACCCTGGAGTATTAAGTAAAAAAACTAAATGAAACAAAGGACAACTTCAGCAACATTGAAGCATATAAAATAAATTCACATAAATCATCAGCATCTCTATATATTATCAACACAGTCAAGCAGCAAGAGATAGAAAGATCAATTCCACTTAAAATAACTATAGACAATATAAAATACCTGGGAATCTACCTGCCATGCCAAACCAGGCATTACATGAACACAGTAACAAAACACTTTTCATACAAATAAAGAGGTATCTAAACAATTAGAGAAATATTAATTTCTCATGTGTGCGCCAAGCTAATGTAATAAAAATGGCAATCTTATCTAAATTATTGTATTTATTTAATACCATACCAATCAAACTACCAAAGAGTTATTTTATGGAGCTACACAAAATAGTAACAAAATTCATCTAGAAGAACAAAAGATAAAAAATATAAGAGGAATAACTTTTTTAAAATGTTAAGAAAGACAGCAAGGTGTTGCAGTGAATAAAGCACTGTGCCTGGATTCAGAAGTATCTGAGTTCAAATCTGGCCCCAGGCACTTAACACTTATTAGCTGTGTGACCTTGGGCAATTCACTTAACCCCAACTGCCCTACCTTCCCCCATCCAAAAAGAAAAATAAATATTAAGGAAGGTGCTGTGGCATTTCAGATTCCAAATTCTATTACAAAGTAGTAATTACCAATTGGTACTGGCTAAGAAATACAGCGTTGGTTCAGGGAAATAGATTAGGGAATACAATACATGGTAGGAAATAGCCTTAGTAATTTATTATTTGATAAACCCAAAGATCTAAGGTTTTGGGTGTAAGAGCTCACCACTTGACAAAAACATTTGGGAAAATTGGAGAGCAGTTTATTCAAACCTACGTATAACTCAGCCTCGAATAACATATACCAAGATAAGGTCAAAAATAGATAAATGATTTAGACATAAAGAGTGATATCATAAGCAAATTAGAGGATCATGAAAAAATGTACCTATTATATCTCTAACTAGGGAAGAATTTATAACCGGACAAGATATAAAATGTATTACAGAACAAAATTTTATAGTTTTGATTAAATAAAATTTAAAAAAGCTTTTGCTCAAACAAAACTACTATAGCTAAAATTAGAAGAAAACAAGAAACTGGGGGAAAATTTTGTAGCAAATTACTCATATAAAGGCCTCATTTCTCAAGTACAAAGAATATTGAACCAATTTTTTCAAAATAAGAACCATTCCCTAAGTTGATAAATGCTCATAGGATATGAGCAGGCAGTTTTCAGAAGAAGCAATTAAATTTATCAATAGTCACAAGATAAATTTTACTACAGAAAACAAAAATGAAAATTTAAATGACTCAGGAATGCTACATCTATAAAGCCATGTATGAGCAGCTTTCCAGACGACTGCTGCTGTGAATAGATTTCAAGGTTCTGGTAACATAGTATAGTGAACACTCTATTCAATAACAAATCAGAGCAAAATATTCACAGAAAATAAAGGTACACCATATACAATGTTACAAATTATCACTAAAGTGGCCACATAGTTTTCACCAAAGTGGTCATAATAGTTTTCAGCAAAGTACAACCATTTAGTAACTCAATCATTCAATCATCCTTAAGGGTCACAAAATACAACAGTCAAAGTTCTCCACTCATGAGGCACACTAAGTTACAAATCAGTCACTATTCAGTCATCAGTCACTACTCAGTAACCTCTTAAGGGGTAGTGGAAATTACATAAGCCATCCACCCCAAGGTCACAGTAAATCATAATCTTCTCAGTCAGTATACAGTATTCAAATAAAGTATTATTTCAGCTTAACTCGATGCTGGCTCTCAGTTTCCATGGTTCTTCTTCCATGGTCCCAACTCCAACTGTCACCTGGGTCCAAAGGCAGGCAGCTCTCCGTTCCTTTTCCAAGTTGTTGTCCAGTTCTTCATCCAGTTTCCATTCCATATTGGAGTTCACAGGGTCCAGTATACCTGAAGTCCTTCACAGTTCCTTTTCCTGGGAAGACAAAGCTTAACAGGACTACAATAATATTCATAAACTTTGCCAGCACTGTCATCAACTCACTATCTGCCTGTGAAATCAACTCAGAATCAACCAAAAAGGTCTGAAAACTCAACACAAATCATCAACATAGAAATCAACACAGACTCACAAACAAGGTCCAAGAGCTCAGCACATATCATCAATAAGGACCAGGACCTCCAAAACCCTCCTCTAGGACTTCTGTACACATACAACCAGAAAATACTCTGTCAGGGCTTCTAATAAGGTGCCAGGGCTTCTGTACAAAGTATCATAAATAAACGTCAACACTGACAGAGCAGACAAACAGAGTGCTGTGATACCACAAGTATTCCCCTTAACTCTACCACCAAAAGCGCCCTCTTTTCAGCTCCTGCTCTCTCTAGCCCTGGGACTTTCCTTATATATCCATTAGCTCCTCCACAGGAGTTCACAAGTTGTGGAGTTCACACATTCTGTTTCTTAACAAACTGAGATAAGGTGTTAATTCAATAGTTGAAACAAGGTGTGAAGTACTTATGTCCTTGCCATTACAACATCACACCTATCAGATTGGCTGTTAAAACATAAAAGGAAAATGAGAAATGCTGGAGGGGATGTGGAAAAATTGGGACACTGAGTCACTGTTGGTTGAGTTCTGCACTTGGCCAACCATTCTGATGAACAATCTGAAAATATACCCAAAGGGTTATAAAATTCTGTATACCCTTTTGACCCAGATATACCACTACTAGGTCTGTATTCCCAAGACATCAAATAAAAGAGGAAAAGGACCTATTAAAAAAACATATTTACAGCATTTTTTCTGTGGTTCCCAGAACTGGAAATTGAAGGGGCATCCATCAATCAGGGAATGGCTAAAAATGTTTTGGTATGTGATTGTGAAGGAATACCATTATACTATAAAAATGATAAGCAGGATGATATCAGAAAAAGCTTCGAAGACATATAAACTCATACAAAGTGAAGTGAGCAGAACCAGAAGAACACTGGGCAGTGTAACAGCAAAACTGTAAAGATGATCTATGAAAGACTTAGCTACTGGGATCTGGACAATAATCCAAAGCAATTCTAAAGGACCCATGATTAAAAAATGCTGTCCACCTCCAGAGAGAGAGAATTGATAATTCTGGATAGAGATTGAAGCATACTTTTTAAGCTTTCATTATTTTTATCATTTTGTTTTCTTTTGCAATATTGCTAAAAAGAAAATACATTTTACATGACTTCACATCTATGATTTTAATCAAATTGCTTCCTTCTTAAGAAGGGGAGAAGGTAGGAGGAAGGAAGAGAATTTGGAACTAAAAATTTTAAAATAGATTGTTAAAGAATTTTAAAATTTTAATTGGGAAATATTTAACAAAATAAATTGAAACAAAACTGGAAATGTGTAAAAAGTTTTGCAGAATGCCTCATCTTTGCCTACTGGTAAGATCAGTTTGGTAAATTCTTCCTTCCTCTCAATATTGCTATAAGAAAAGTAACCTACCAGGCCTTTACAGTCATCTCAAAGCACAATTACAGAGCAGATACATGCTTTACTCAGAACAAGAGGATGATAAATTTAGAGTTGGAATTTAGAGGCCAGGAAGACCTACCCTGTACTCTTATAAATGAAGAAAGTAAGACCCAGAAAGTTGAAATTAATTTCTCAATTTCTCATAGCTTGCAAGTGTCTGAGATGAGATATGAGCCCAAGTCTTGCTCACTCCAACTACAGTGCCCTATCCATCTTACCATTTTCCTTCAGAATACATGAATTCAAATACTATTTCTGATTCTTTTCAGCTTTCTCATCATGGACAAGTCACCCAATTTCTAAGAACATTAGTTTCTTTATCTATAAAATTGTGTTCTAGTGCCTACCTTACCAGACTGTTGTGAGGAAAGTGTTTTGTTAATTTTAAAGTATGATCGGAATGTAAGCATTTTTTTATTATTTCCTTCCTCAGATTTGACACATATTATCTTGGTCTTGACACACGAGTATCTATATATTTCTATACTACATTTAGACAACTTTCATTCCATTTTATTGTCTTATGCTATCTCTGTAGTTATAACTTAATTATTTGCTGTCCAGATCAATATTTCAGTCCATAATGACCAAACCTTCTCTTCCACCTAGCCCACATGGCATTTTAGCATATCAACCCTGACTTGGGGCCCTTGCCATGTCATCCATCACAACATCAACTGTCCTTATGGGTTCCCTTGATCTCTAAATTAGGCCATATTCCATTATGATGTAATCCTCATTGTTCTAGACCAACTGAAAGAACACCAGGGAGCAAATTGACCCTAGAAACATCTTATTCTTATCCATTTTACTATGTGTCCTGCTAAGAGTCATTATTAGGACACAAGTAGTTCAGTTTCCTTCTATTAAAGGAATTTGTTATCAATTTAAATATAAAACAGAAAAAAATATATTCTCTACTATATTCTCACTTAAATTTAAGCAATTTTGATTTTAATTGCTTGATTAGTTTTATGGAAGCAGAGAATAATGTATCCAGAAATGGCCAGGGAAGGAGCAGTTAGGTTGTTAGTTAGGATTTGAGAGCACAAATGATAGGAGATCAATTTGAAAGAAATCATATATAAGAGAAGAGAAGATCTGCTTTATTAAAGACAATATTTTGTTGGGAATTAGTGGGAAATGGCACTATATAGGCAGAGGATAAAACACAGAAATCACTGATTGTCAGGCACAGCCAACTTTTTGTTTTTAGTTTCCTACATTATAAATTGATATAATCTTAGTCTATGGAATTTAACATATGCAAGGATCATAGAATTTTAGATGCAAATGTTTCTAATAGGTAGCTAGATGGCACAGTGCGTAGTGTTGGGCCCGTAGTCAGGAAAACTAATCTTCCTGAGTTCAAATCCAGTCTCAGATATTTACTAGCTGTGTGACCCTGGGCAAGGCACTTAACCCTGTTTGCCTTAGTTATTCACTTGTAAAATGAGCCAGAGAAGGAAATGACAAACCATTCCATCATCTTTGCCAAGAAAACCCCAAATGGTATCACAAAGAGTTGGACGTGACTGAGCAGCAATAATAACATGCTTTTAAAATGAAGGCCGCAACATTCCCTGTGGCACAATCAAATTAAAATGAAATCGTAAAAATAGACTTCAGAGGCCTCTAATCTGACTACAACATTTTACAGATGAGAAAGTCAAAGGCCAATAAAGGCAAGTGATTTGTTCAAAGTCAAAGAAATAGGAGTGGAATTTAGTTCAACTTCCCAACTAAAATAATAGAAAATTGCTTCTATACACAAATTTCTTGAACTTTTTTTTTTTATGTGATGGATCACTTTGACAATGAAGCCAATGCATGCCTTCTAAAAATAATGTGTTTACATGGCTAAATTAAAATAAAATAATAGGATTATGAAGGAAATAAATTAAATTGAAAGATAGTTAATGACATGTCAATAAAAAGTTCAGACACTCAAGGTTAGAAACCCGTACCCTCTCCTATGTACTTTCCATGCAGGAGAAACAATTGGCCTAAACTTAAAACTGAAGATGTGGAGCTGGCTACCATACTAGTCTATTATTATATTTTTACATGTTTTTTTTATTGTTAGCCAAGAACTACCTCCCTACAAATGTGAAAGATTCATAAAAAATGAGGAAGAATCAAACGTTGACGCTAATAGTAGTACTTCTTGTTAAGTTTGGTCTCATTTAAAATGAACGTCATAAAGATGCCTAGCCACAATATAGGACATAGAATCCATAAAGTACTTTGTTTCCTTGGAAACAAAATGGCCTGACAGCAGTAAAAACACTTTATTCCATAGTGTATAAGTCAACCTTTTAAGCTTAAAAATAGCTGCTCCCAAACAAGGGTCAACTTACATGCCAAATGTAAAATGAAAAACCTGTCAATCCCAGTTCTCTAAGTTAGGGAAGGCAGAGGCAAAATGGGTACAGTAAACAATGGCATTTATGAGTCAGAATTCTCAAAATCAATTGGGAATAAAAATGTCAAATCAAATCTCGTTTGAAAAAACCTAACTTGGGTTTTGGGGAGGGCTTGAAGGAGTGTGTCAGCATATGTATTTTCCTTTCCCCTCCCCAAGGCCCATAATCTCCCACCACTCCCAATAAAACCCAAACAAATCCCCAAACCACCAAATTAAAAAAATAATCCAGGAAAAATGTGGTCAGGGCTTGGCTGTCTCAGGTCAGAAGAATGTAGAAATCATATTCTCAGTGTAGAGGATCTGAAAACGAAGCTTACCCAGCCTTTCATTAGCGAATTAAAGAGGAAAAAAAGGATTTTGAATTTAGTTGAGAGAAAAAGTCAGTGTTAGGAAGTTCCTTTTCTTTCCACTTTGTCCTCTTTCCCCAATTACTATTATACCCATTCATCAGAAGGTGGGGAAGGACTTCAGTATGGCCTTTCATAGTATCTTCTAGGCCAATGTTTCCCTTTTAACCTAAATTCCCTATTTAATAAGGGCTGAAATTATTTGATTTTTGATACCACTTTCCAATAAACCACGAGTTCCTCACAGATGGTTGACCTGACATTATGATAGGCTACCTTACTTTCTTTTCACATTTTGACAATACAGGTAGAAAACTTGCTTTCTTATGATATATGAGTTCCACTTTCTTTTTCACTCATATTTTTCCCTGATGATATCCTTTATTTCAGTTCTCCAGTGTTCCTTATTTGACATTCATTCTAGCCAGTTCAAAATTATATGTCTCCACACTGCTCTATATCTGATAACATTTTAATTTTATAATTTAATAAAAATCTATTTCTTTCCTTTAGAATTCTTCCACCAATAGGAAAAAAAAACACATTGTAATAAAAACCCATGACCACAAAAAACATCAATATATAAATATTTGTCTTATTTGGCACTAATTTGGCAGTATTTGTGTTGAGGTGAGTATTATGCCTCACATCAATCCTCAGGAATGGTACTGGGTCATTGTATTGATCTGGGTTCTTAAGTCTTTCAAACTTGTTTTCTTTTCAGTGTTATAGTTACCAGGCCAAGTGTTCCCCTGCTTCTATTCATTTCACTGTGCATTTGTTCAGAAAGGTCACCCCAGGTTTCACTGAAAGTCCTATTAGATTGGTATCTCCTTGAGGACAGGAACTTCTTTTGTTTCTTTTTTGTATTCCCCAGTACTTAGAACAGTGTCTGGCACATAGTGGGTTTTTAAATGCTTATTGACTAACTCAAAATGCCAATTTAATCATTTCTTAAAGCACTTTCATTTTACATTATATTTATAGACCATAATTTGTTCAACCATTTCCCAATTGATGGGTACCCTTTGTGAATGAGTCACTCAACTAGGCCAATAACTAAAAGAGATCAAAGAAGCAGGAAAGACATTTTAGGTATGTGTTTGTTCTTTTTCTTCTGGGTTTTTTTTTTTTTTTGTGCTTCATTCTTTCCAAATCTTAGGTTAATGAGTATCAGAGAGTAAATGGATCATGTGAAAAGCTCCCATTGTGAGCTTTGAAAGGTCAGAACAACGAGGAAACTTTCCCTTCAGGCACCAGAGCTCATGGTACAAGCAATAGCTGAATTCTGTGACTAGTCAGCCCTGAAAAGCAAGCAACCTGCTATGTCACATCCAGAAGAGAACTTGGTGGGAGAATGTTTTGTAACCTCCATTTGAAATTTAAGTAAATTTGCCCCACACCAAGGTTATACAGGAAAATAGGTCTTAATTTGATTGATTTTTTATTCAAACAGAAAACCACTTCTAACCCCTCATTGTTACCCCTGAACCCTAAGAGAATAAATAATCGGTACCTCAGCTTTCAGTGAAAGTGAGGTTTGAGAGAATGAGCCTAAGCCCTTGATTTGTAATTGTCACCAGCACCTGATAAGGCATTTGAAATTTGCTTTCATTCAGAGAAACAACCAGGATAGCTCACTTATGTATTACGATTTTGTGGGGTGAGAGAAGGAAAGAGAGGGAAACACACTATTAAAGGTTTATTGGAGGTCATGATTAACAAAAACTTTTTGTTTTTTCCCCCAATCATTATATGTATATAGCCATTCAAATGATTTGAAAATCTGAGTATCCTTTGTTGTTTTTAAAGACCTCTCGTTATCTTTTGCCTTTTGTTTTTACCATAATGCTTAGTATATTAATAAAAAATATAGAAAAATGGATTAAGGGCATATCTGATTTCTAATATTGACAAACTAATAATGGCTTTTTATAATTTTCAAAAGGATATTTCAGTTGCTTAGGAAATATTCTCATTGCCCCCGCCCCAAAGTCATTAATAACTTCTAATAGTTTGAATTTTGTATTTGTTCTGCTTATTTAAAAATGAACAATTATGAATAGAGCTTTTGTGACAAATCTCTCCACTACTTCCTTCTTTGGTGTGGTTGGGCAAGTCACAAAACATCTCTTAATTTCTGTTTTCACATCTCTTACATGAGTTTAGAGTAGATGATCTGTAAGGGGTATTCCAGCTCTAAATCCTTTGATCTAATAGTTCAGTGATCAGTAGACTTCAGGGTGGTTTGCAGGACCTCTAAAAGATTTTTATGACAGAACATGCCTGGAGGAGGGAGCCAAGTTGGGTTTTAATTAACCACACTTTGACTGGAATACTGTTTTCACAAAGGAAAGCAGATCATGGTGTGTGCAAGTTTTTAGCCTAGAGAAGATAAAATGCAAGGGGAAATGAAAAATCTTTTCATATATTTATATTGCTGTCACACAGAAGAGATTTTATCACTTGTTCTACCTGGCCTACTGGGTGACAGTTAAAGTAAAACAAGTATATACATTATGTAAAGAGAAGCCACTTATTATTAAGAGATACAAAAAAAAAAGTTTACTAAGCTGCCTTGGTAGATAGTGGCCTCTCTTTCACTGGAGAGAAAGACAAAATGACCAATTTCACTTCAATGAAAGACAAAATGACCAAATAGGCTACATGGTACACAGGATACTTTTTAAATGTATGATTTGGTCTGGTCTCTGAGGTCCCTTTCAACACTGAATTTTTATGACTTTCTGTGTTAGTACCTGAGAATACTGCAAAATTAGCTGTTAATGATTCAACATTTTTGTATTGTGAATCAAAGGAACTCCCATGTTCAGATAAGAAAAAAAAAGCAGGCAAAATGTTTATTGTTTGTCATTAGAGAAAATATTTTTAAAATACTATTTTATGATTTTAATAATATTTATTTGATCCCAATTACATGTCAAGACTATTTTTAAAATTCATTTTTACTGAATTTTGAGTAGCAATTTTTCTCCCTCCCTCCCCTCTCCCAAAAATGGTAGACAATTTAATATTGATGATACATGTGTTATATAACATATTTCCATATTAGTCACATTTCTAAAGGAAGAAACATATCAAAAGGAAAAAAACAAAGTATAAAATGAATGAAAAAAAATATGCTTCCATCAGCTTTTAGAGTCCATCAGTTCTTTATCTGGATATGGGTAGCATTTTCCTTCATGTGTCCATTGTACTTGTCATGGATCATTGTGTTGCTGAGAAGAACAGAGTCATTCATAACTGAACATCATACAATGTTGCTGATACTGTGTATATTTTCCTGGTTCTGCACATTTCACTTTGCATCAGTTCATACATATTTCCACAATTTTCCATAATCTCCCTGTTCATCATTTCTTATAGCACAATAGTATTCCATTACATTCATATACCAAAGGTTGTTCAGCCATTCCCCAATGGATGGGCATCCTCTTGATTTCCAATATTTTGTCACAAGGGAAAGGGCTGCTAATATATTTTGACATTTAGGTTAATTTCCCTTTTTTTCTGACCTCTTTAGGATATAGACCGAGTAGTGGTATTATTAGATCAAAGGGTATGCACAGTTTGGTTGCACTTTGGGCATAGTATAAAATTATTCTCCTGAATGGTTGAATCAGTTAACAATTCTACCAACAGTACATTAGTGTCTAAGTTTTCCAACATTCTCTCCAAAATTTATCATTTTCCTTTTTTGTCATAATAGTCAATATTATAGTTGTGAGGTGGTACCTCAGAGTAATTTTAATTTGCTTTTCTCTAATCAAAAGTGATTTAGAGGGGCGGCCAGGTAGCACAGCGAGTAAGAGCACCGGCTCCAGTGTTGGGATGACGTAGATCAAATCCGGGCTCAGACACTTAGCACCCACCCAGAAACACCTGGCCGTGTAACCTTGAGCAAGTTACTTAACCTCAATTACTTAGGGGCGGCCAGGTGGCTCAGCAAGTAAGAGCACCAGCTCTAGTGTGGGGATGACCTGGATCAAATCCAGGTTCAGATACTTAGCACCACAGCCAGAAATAACTGTCCGTGTAACCTTGAGCAAGATACTTAACCCTGACTGCTTAAAAAAAAAAAAAAGTGATTTAGAGCAATTCTTCATATGCCTATTGATTTCTTCACCTGAAAATTGCCTATTCATACCCTTTGGCCATTTATCAGCTGGGGAATGGTTTATATTCTAATAAATTTGACTCAGTTCATTATACATCAGAGACACACTATAAAGATTATTTTCTGTTTATGCTTTCCTTTTAATCGTGTTTGAATTGGTTTGTTTATTTAAAAGGTTTTTATTTTAATATAGTAAAAATAACCTATTTTATATTTCCTTATTCTCTATATATCTTTTTTTGTCACAAATTCTTCCCTTCCTCATAGATTTGATGGGTAGACTGTTCCCTTGCTCCTATAATTTGCTTATGGTATCACCATTTATGTCTAAATCATGTACCAATTTTGAGTTTATCTTAGTATACAGTGTTAGCTACTAGTCTATACCTAATTTGTTTCCTATTGTGTTTCACTTTTCTGAGTTTTTGTTAAATAGTGAGTTTTATCCCAAAGGCTGGGGTAATTTAATTTATAAAATACTAGGTTACTATGGTCATTGACTACTGTGTCTAGTGTACCTAATATTTTCTACTGATCCACCATCCTATTTCTTAGTAAGTGCCAGATAGTTCTGTAGATTACTCCTTTACAATGTAGCTTCAGTTCTGGTATTGCTAGGCCATCTTTATTTGTATTTTTAAAAAATAAGTACCTTTACATTATTTATTTTTAAAATTTTTCCCCTCGATATTCTTGACCTTTTGTTTTTCCAGATGAATTTGATTTTTTTCTAACTATATCAAATATATGTGCATGCTTGCACATGCACATGAGTGTGTGTGTACTTAGTTTGTTTTTATGACATGTCACTGAATAAATAAATTAGTTAAGGCATAATTGTAATTTTTATTATATTGGCTTGGCCTACCCATGAGCAATTGATACTTTTCTAATTGTTTAGATCTGACTTTATATGTGGGAAAAGTGTTTTACAATTGTGTTCATATAGTTCCTGCATTTGTCTTGGCAATTAGACCAAGTATTTTATATTGTTTTCAGTTACTTTAAATGGAACTTCTCTTTCTATATCTTGTTGCTGGGCTTTGTTGATTGTATAAAGAAATGCCAATGATTTATGGGGGTTTATCTCATCTCCTACAACTTTGATAAGATGTTAATTCAAGTAGTTTTTATTTTTTACTTGATTCTCTAGGGTTCTCTAAGCATGCTATCATATCATCTGCAAAGAGTGATAGTTATGTTTCCTCATTGCTTATTCTAATTCCTTTGATTTCTTTTTTCTTCCCTTATTGTTGTAGCTAACATTTCTAGTACTATTTTAAATAACAGTATTGATAATGGTCCTCTTTGCTTCACTCCTTGTCTTAGGGGGAATGCTTTGACTTTTCCCTATTATAGATAATGCTTATTGATGCTTTTAGATATGTACTGCTTATAATTTTCAGGAATGCTCCCTTTATATTTATACTCTCTAGTGTTTTTAATAGGAATGGGTGCTGTATCTTGTCAAAAGATTTTTTAGCATCCCTTTTGAGATACTCATATGATTTCTCTTGATTTTAGTGGATAAAGTATATTATCTTTGTGATATATTACTGTAATCTCCTTGTATTTCACTTAAATTTTTGCAACAATATTCATTAGGGAAATTGGTCTATAATTGTCTTTCTCTATTTGAGCTCTTCCTGGTTTAGGTATCAGCATGATATTTGTATCATCAAAGGAGTTTAGTAGAAGTCCTTATTCAATTTTTCAAAATACTTTGTATAGTATTGGAATTAATTGTTTAAATGTTTTCAAAAGTGTGTGTTTCTAACTACCCTCCCCCTCAATGTGCCATCCCCTCCATCATGCTCCCTCTTATCCCCTTCCCCCCTACTCTGCTGTAGTGAAAGATACCCAATTTAGTGTGTATGTCATTCCCTCCCTAAGCCAAATTCAGTGAGAGTAAGGTTGGCCCATTTCCTTTTGCCTTCCTGTTCTTCCCCTCCATTGTAACAGTTTTGCCTTACCCCTTGTACAAGAGATAATTTACCCCATTCTGTCTCTCCCCATCTCCTCTCATTATATTCTTCTATCATCTCTCAATTTCACCTTTTAAATGTTATCCTGAGGGGTGACTAGGGGGCACAGTGAATAGAGCACTGGCACTGGATTCAGGAAAACCTGACTTCAAATCTGGCCTCATACACTTAACACAAAAACTAGTTGTGTGACCTTGGGCAAGTCATTAACCTCAACTGCCCTCCAAAAAAAAAGCAAAAAAAAAATTATCCCTTCCTATTCAATTGATTCTGTGCCCTCTGTCTATGCCTACCTATACACACACACACACACACACTCACATATGTATTCATAGGCACATATACCCCCCTATATAGACATATTTCTGTATGTATACATACATATGTATATATACATATATGCATATATACATATATATGCATATATATACACACATTTATATTACTTTCAACTATCCTTATTCTGAGAAAAGTTACAACTATTCACAAGTTACAGCTATCATTTTTCCATGTAGGATTGTAAAAAGTTCAACTTTGATAAGTTTCTTGTTATTTCTTTTCCCTATTAACCTCCTCATGCTTCTCTTCTTTCTTGTATCTGAATGTCAAATTTTCTATTTAACTCTTTTTTTTCCATCAAGAATGCTTGAAAGTCCTCTGCTTCATTGATTGACCATATCTTCACCTGAATCATGATACTCAGTTTTGCTGTGTGATTCTTCATTTTAATCCCAGGTCCTTCGACCTCCAGAATATTATATTTCAAGTCCTTCAATCCCTCTTTGTAGAAGCTGCCAGATCCTATGTTATCCTGATTGTGTTTCCACAATATTCAAATGTTTTTTCTTGGCTGCTTGTACTATTTTCTCCCTGATCTGGGAGCTCCGGAAACTGCCTATAATATTCCTGGGAGTTTTCTTTTTGGGATCTTTTTCAAGAGGTGATTGGTGGATTCTTTAAACCTCTATTTTGTCCTCTGTTTCTAAAACATCAGGGCAATTTTCCTTGATAATTTCTTGAAGGATGATTTCTAGGTTCTTTTTTTTATCATGGCTTTGAGGTAGTCCAATAATTTTTTAATTATCCCTCTTTGGTCTATTTTCCAGGCCAGTAGTTTTTCCAATGTGATATTTCACATTGCCCTCTATTTTTTTTCCATTTGTTTGGATCTGTTTAACAGTATCTTAATTTCTCATAAAGTCACTAGCTTCCATTTGCTCCAATCTGATTCTGAAGTAATGATTCTCTTCAGTGAGCTTTTGAGATTCTTTTTCCATCTGGCAAATTCGGCTTTCTAAGGCATTCTTCTCATTATGTTTTTAGCCTCTTTTGCCATTTAAATAAGTCTATTTTTAAGGTGTTATTTTCTTCAGGCAGGTTGTTTACTCTCTTTTCATGATTTTATTGCATTATTTGCATTTCTCTTCCCAATTTTTCTTCCACTTCTCTCATATGGTTTTCAAAATTCTTCTAAATATCCTCTATGGCATGTAATCAGTTCATATTTTTCTTGGAAGCTTTTGCTACAGGAGTTCTGACTTCATTGTCACCCTCTTATTCCATGTTTTGATCTTTTCTGTCCCCAAAATAGGAATCTAAAGTAAGATTGCTGTGTTTGCTTTGCTTCCTTTGCTTCTCACTCAATTACTTGACTTTTGTGCTTTGTGCCACAGTAGAACTCTGCTTCCACAGAGGAAAGCTTTGTCCCAAATGTAGCTGCCAGAGCTCTTGGTTGGATGCCCTCTCTGAAGCCTCCACCGGCTCTGACACCTGGTCACATAGACAGCAATCCAGATCCAAGGATGTTAAAGCAAGAGTGATTTCCCCTCAGAATGGTTTCTTGGTCCCCCTACAATCTGCAAGCAAGGAGCTCAGAAGCAGCCATGTTGTGGCAGCCACTGCAACCTTGTGCTTCTTCTTCAGGGGGCAGAGGCTACCGTGCACTCCTGGACTCTCTGTTCCCATAGAGTACACACTTTGCTCTCATTTTGTCTTTACCATTTATGGGTTGATAAATATGGAAGCCACCACAGCTGCTGCTGATCTACTCTCCTGATGTCCCTCTAGTCTCAACTGGCCTGGCCAACCTCAGCCTAAAATGTGTGCTGTGATGAACCCTTCCTGTCTGTCTGCCAGGCTCTCTCCAGAGGGAGATGTGTTTCTTTCTGTCACTTATTGGATTCTGTAACCCTACAGTTTGTTTAAAGTCATTTTTATAGGTATTTGAAGTGGTTATGGAGGGAGCACAGGGAGTTTTCCTGCTTCTACACTGCCATGTTATCTCTGTCCCCTGACCTACTTATTCTTTAGGATTAGATTAGTTTCCAATTAATTTCTAATCTATATTTCCACTGCCCTTTGTTGAATGTATATTTTATTGCATTTTGTTCCAAAAATATATTTAAAATTTTTGCCTTTCTACATTTGACTTTGAGGTTTTTATGCCCTATTACGTGGTCAGTTTTTGTGCAGGTGTCATGTGCTGCTTAGCAATATATATATATATATTCTTTTCTGTTCCCATTCAGTTTTCTCTTTCCCTTCATTTTCTTTCCCTTCATCTGTTTTTCCTCCTGTTTGTCCTGTCTCTGTTCACCCTTTCCCTCCTCATCATAATTATTCTTCTTTCTACCACTTATCCTAATTTGCCTCAGTGCACCCTCACTTTACTTAGTCTGCTTCCTTCCGACTTCCCCACCTAACAAGACAGAGTTCTATATTCAAGTGATTTCATATATTATTCCCTCTTTGAGGCAATATTGATGAGAGCAAATTTAAAACTGTCAATCATCCGCTCTTCCATCTTTCCGTGCACTGTTATGACTCTTTTGTTACTCTTCATGTGTAATCATTTATCACATTTTACCTTTCCTTCCTTCTACAACCAGTGTACTCTTCTTTCTCATCTCTTAAATATTTTTATGTCATTTCCTCCAATTGACTTTATATACATGGAAACTATGTGTATTTCTTCCAACTGTATTATTAATTATTCAATTTCTAAGAATGACAAGGATCATCTTCTAATGGAGAGATGTAAAGGGTTCAGCTCTATTAAATCCCTAATGTTTTCTTTTCTCTTTTTATCTACTTATGCTTCTTTTGGGTCTTCATATTAGAGACCATATTTTTGGTTCAGTTCTGGTCTTCTCCCTATGAAGGCTTGAAATCTTCCTATTTCATTGAATGAGTATTTTTTCCCTTGATACATTATGCTGTATTTTTCTGGATTTCTTGGTTGTAGACCTAGTTCCTTTGCCTTCTGTGGTATCATGTTCCAAGATCTCTGATCTTAAAATGTTACAGCTGTCAAGTCCTATGTATTTCTGATTGTATCTCCACAATATTTTAATTGTTTCTTTCTGGCACTATTTTTTTCTTGACCTGATAGTTCTGAAATTTGGCTATAATGTTGCTTGGAGTTTTTATTTTGGGATCTCTTTCCTGAGATGTTTGATAGATTGTTTGAATGCCTACTTTGCCTTCTGGCTCAAGGATGTCAGGGCAATATTCCTTGATAATGTATTGAAAGATTCTGTCTAGGTTTTCCTTTTTATTAAGACTTTCAAGTAGTCCAATTAATCTGACACTGTTTCTTCTGGATCTATTTTCCAGGTCAGTTGTTTTTTTTTTTGTTTTTTTCTATCAGGTATTTTACTTTTTTTTCCCATTTTTTTCATTCTTTTGAATTTGTTTGATTGATTCTTGGTGTCTCATAGAGTCATTAGCTTCCACTTCCCCAATACTAACCTTTAAAGAGTTCTTTTTCTCAATTAACTTTTGTACTTTCTTTTCCATTTGGCCAATTGTATTCTTTAAGGATTTGTTTTCTTCAGTGGATTTTTATATCTTCTTTTCCATGTGGCAAATTCAACTTTTTAAGTAGTTGTTTTCCTTTTCCAAGTTGTTCACTCTTTTTTCATAATTCTCTTGCATCACACTCATTATTTTCCAAATTTTTCTTCTACTTCTCTTATATGATGTTTAAACTTTCTTAAACCTTTTGAGCTCTTTCATGAGTTCTTTCTGGGCTTAAGAATGCTTCTTATTTTGCTTTGGACCTTTGTCAATAGATGTTTTGACATTGTTGTCTTCTCCTGAGCTTGTCTTGATCTTCCCTGTCATTATAATAATTTCCTATCACCAGATTCTTTTGTTCTTGTTGCTTGTTCAGCTTTTTTTTCTTTTTTAACTTCTTTTAAATCTTAGCTATGCTCCTGGGGTGGAAGTAGCACTGTCTCAGGCTTCTTGTACCAGGGGCTGCAGGTCCTGGATGTTTCCATGGTGCTACATTGATGTTCTGAGGCCCTCTTGGGATTCTTGTGTATGATGCAGAAGAGGTGTGGTGGGGGAGTAGCTGGTGCTACTGGAGGCCATAGTGGTCTGGCAGATTATGTGCCACTGAGCCAGAGTGATAGTTCTGATATCTGGTGTGGTTGTGGTTGTTGAAGTGTTTCTGCATTTACCCATGGCTATACTGAAGCACTCTAAATCTGGCCATTTGAGATTGCCAGTTTCCCCAGGGCTAACTTGATACACATGGTAGTTCTTGAAGCTGGAGTCTGCCCATTTCCTTAGCTATGCTGAGGCATATTGGGTGTACTCATTTTGGCAGTGACCTGTGCCTCCACACCAAGATTCAGTATCTACCACATATTTATTGAGGTGGGGTTTGCTGCTGGCTTGCTGGAAAGCTTTCTGTCCTGGCATACGCTCCTCTTTTATCTGAATGACAGGGCCCTTTCTTGCTGATCTTCCAAGTGTCTTAGTCTCAAAGATTGTTTCACCCCATTTTTCTACAGGTTCTCTTGTTCCAGGATTTGTTTTGGGGTTTTATTTTATGGTTGTTTGGAGGTGAATATGGCAGAGTTATGGTGATTTACTAACTCATCCACCATCTTGGCTCCAAAAGACTATTTTAAAAGCAATGTTCCAGTTGTTTACAAGAATAATAAAGCACCTATGTATTCGCAAATCATAATAAGTCCAAGTTGTAGAAACATGAATTTCAACTAATCCTCTAAGTATTTCTATACTCTGAAAAAAATTAACTTTCCAAAGTGAAGAACACAGAATAAAGACACTGTTGAAGTGATTGATTTTATATTGATCAGAAGAAAATTACATTTGTTGATTTTACACCATTATTTACAAATTAACAATTTAAAATATTCAAATTTTTTTCTTAAAATTTTTTCTTAGTATGTTCATTTAACAAAATGTAATATCTTGAAACAGGATCAGAAATTCAAGCCACACAGAATTAGTCTAGCCTGGCAATGCCTGCCTGAAATGTATTGTGACTTAGCTGAGTACCAATTGTGTTTTTAATTAATTTATAAAATAGACTGAGGTTATAGAGAAAACATAAATAGTGTATTTCCAAGCAAAATATCTTATTAAAAATCACTCTTGATATGATTAGCAATGGCTAAAATATATTTTATTGCCCAATGTTTCAACATATGGATTATATACTTATAAAATCTTCAAAGAATGCATATACTTAAAGAAAGACATTAGAAAATTGAAGAAAAGTTTCCACGAAATCTATAGAAGAACCCTAACATTGAATTGGTGGATGGTCATGCTTTGAATAAGTAAAAAATTGGATGAGCTTAGTACTATTTTTGACCGAGAGAAAAAGGAAAGCTTTCATAGAAATTAAACCATTCCCAAAATACATAGGCTAATAAAAATCATTGCAATCAGCTTATTATGATACCCTGAAGTTACAGCTAGATAAAAGAAGTGGTTGAGAATACAGAAACAACTCTACAACTTGAAAAGGACCTCTCTGTTTATTTATTAACTATTTAAGGCTGTACTGGATGAATAGGACATCATGGTAAACATTAATGGAAAACCCATATGACTTTTTAACAACTATTGAACTTCTTTATTTTTATTTTATTACTCTTCCCATCTTATTTTCTTTGTATTCTTTTCTATACTCTTCTCCTACCCTCTCTACAAAGAGGTGAAAAGCGAGAGTGGTGCAGAAGGGGACATAGACATTCTCTAATTATTCCTGATGGATGGAGCCATGTTTACTGAAGCACAAAGGTCAGGCTGATCCAAGAGGCTCATATATATTACATGTTCTTATATGTATTTTAATATTATCATGCCCATGATTAATCTATGATTTAATTTTACATTTTTGCATAGTTGAAACATTGACTCTGAAGGGGGTGGAGCCAAGATGGCAGAGTGAAAGCAGGGACTTACCTGAGCTTTCCCTCAAACCCCTTCAAATAATAAGGTGACTCTGAACATATTCTAGAGATCAGAATCCACAAAGAGACAGAGTGAGGAATATTTCCAACCCAAGACAACCTAGAAGGTCAAAGAAAGGGTCTAGTGCACCAGGTTGAGAGAGGATGGTAGTATAGCACAGACTGCACCAGTGCAGACCCCAACAAAGCCACAGTATACCTCGGGAAACTGAATCACTGACAGTAGAGACAAGTTTCCAGACTTCTCATTCCACAGTCTCTAAAGACAATTTTGAAGTTCCCGGTAGAGGGGTCTGTTTGAACTGGGTGAGAGAGAAGCACAGTCCAGGGCAGGGAGTGCCAATACATTCCCAGCCCCAGAAAACCAAACCTGGCCTTGTGAGTGATTTAATGAGCAGCAACAATAGCAGCAGCAGCAGTAGATAGAATGTGTGAAAGTCACCTACTTTAACCTCTGGGAGCCAAAATGGTGAGTAAGCAGTAAGTCACTCTCACCCTCCCTTAACAACCTTGAAAAACAAGGGAATTGCCCCAGGAAAAATACTGAAGTAGTAGAAATATGAGGTGGAGCAGTCTTTAAGCTCAGGTAGCTAGGGGGAATAAGGGAAAGTCCCTCTTGATATAACTGAAGGAGACCAGTACAAGACAGGAGAAGTTACAGCAAATCAGTGGCAAGCCCCACCTCATCAAACTAGCAGGATATCTTGAGTCCCACGGTGGTGGAATAGTGAAGCACCAATAATAGTAACATACCAGCTGCCACAGTCACCTCCAGCTCAATACTAGATACGCCTCCAATCTCCCACTGCCATCACCTGCAGCCCTAGCACAAAAACCAGTAATCAGGCCCCTAGTCTCCAGTACAAGAAGCCTGAGTTCTCCGTCAGCCTCAGAAGAAGAGATCAACTTTAAAAACCAGAAAAAAAGGGAAACAAAATGAGCAAAAAGCAAGAAATAAAAACAATGACTCTAAGGAAGTATCTTGGTGACAGGGAGGATCAAAACACAGATTCAGGAGAGGACAACATTATCAGTATACCCACATCTGAAACCTAAAAAGGGAATATGAATTAGTCTGGGAGCCAAAAAGACTTCTTGGAGGAGTTCAAGAAGGATTTTAAAAATCAAAAAAGAGAAGTAAAAGAAAAAATGAGCAATAACTTTATAATATAATTGATAAAATGTAACAAAAAGCATACTGAAGAAGACAATTACTTAGAAAGTAGAATTGGCCAAATGGAAAAGGAGGCATAAGAGTTAACTGAAGAAAACAATTGTTAAAAATTAGAATTGGGCAATTGGAAGTGAATGACTCTATGAGACATCAAGTATCAGTCAAACAAAAGGAAAATACTAAAAAAAGAGAAGAAAACATAAAATGCTTCATTGGAAAAAAAACAGCTAACTTGGGATATTGATCCAGGAGAGATAATTTAAAAATTATTGATCTACATGAAAAAGATAACCAAGAAAAGAGCCTGGATAGCATCTTTCAAGAAACCATCAAGGAAAACTGCCCTGACATCCTAGAACCAGAAAGGGAAATATTCATCAAAAGAATCCATCAATAACCTCGTGAAAGGGATCCCAAGGGAGTAGAGCCAAGGCTGCGACATAGAAACAGAAAAACTCCATGAGCTTCCCCCATACCCACCTCAAATAGCTATAAAATATGACTCTAAACAAACTTTAGAGCTACAGAGCCCATAAAGTGACACATAGAAACACATCTCCCACTGAAGGCAACCTGGTATGCTGGCAGGAATGGTCCATCTTAGCAGGCTGGGAGGCAAGCCCATCCCTATATGAACCCATTGATTTAGCCTCTGGATGGCCCCCACCAGCAGAACCTGGAGTGGGCCTCAGGAGAGTGGATCACCAGCAGCTGTGGTGGTATCCAGAATTATCAACCCATAAATTCCAAAGACAAAGTGAGAGGAAAGTGTGGACTCTATATGAAGAGGAGAACTGAGAGCACAGTTGGGTGCTGCCCTCAGGGTGAGAAGGATAGAAGCAGTGGAGGTACTCAGACATGCAGGCCCCACCACATGGCTGCTTCAGCCCTCCTGGCCTGCAGATTGTAGGTGAAAAAAGCAATCATTCATAGGGGTAATTACTCTTGCTTTAACCTGCTTGCATCTGATTTGCTGTCTTGGGAAGAGGTCCTGGGGTGTGTGACCAGTGTACCACAGCTTGTGGCAGCTTCAAAGAGGTAACCCATCTAATAGCTCCAGCAGCTGCAAAAGTTCTAGTGATTTCTGACGAAGTTATTCTCTCTGGAAGCCGAGTTCTACTGTGGCAAAGAGCTCAAAAGTCAAGTAATTGACTGGTAAGATGAGTAAACAGAGGAAGTGCAATAAGACCATAGATTATTTGGGGGAGGAGAAAGAGGAACAGAACATAGAAACAGAAAAAAAAGTCAAAACTGCTGCATCAAAAATCTCCAAGAAAATATGAATTGATCACAATCCATGGAGGAGCTCAAGAAGAATTTTGAAAATCAAGTAAGAGAATTAGAGGGAAAATATGAAGAGACATGAGAATGATGTAAGAAAAACAAGAAAAGCAAGTCAATAACCTGCTAAAGGAGACCCCTCAAAATACTGAAGAAATAACACCTTACAAAAGCCAATTGAGGAAAACAATGCCTTAAAAAGTCAAATTTGCCAGATGGAAAAAGAACATCAAAAGCTCACTGAAGAGAATAAATGTTTCAGAATTAGACTGGAGCAAATGGAAGCTAATGACATTGTGAAAAATAAAGATACTCTTAAACAGATCCAAACAAATGAAAATGAGAAGGCAATGTGAAATATCTCGTTGGAAAAATCACTGATGTAGAAAATAGATCCAGGAGAGATATTTTTAAAATTATTGAACTACTTCAAAGTCATGATCAAAAAAAGAACCTAGAAATCATCCTTCAAGAAATTATCAAGGAAAATTGCCCTGATGTTTTAGAACCAGAGGGAAAAATAGAGGTTGAAGGGATCTACCAAATACTTCCTGGAAAAGATCCCCAAAAGAAAACTCCTAGGAATGTTATAGCCAAGTTCTGGAGTTCCCAGATCAAAGAGAAAATATTACAAACAGCCAAGAAGAAACAATTTTAATATTGTGGAAACACTATCAGGATAACACAAGATCTAGCAGCTTCTACATTAAGGGAAAGAAGGGCTTGAAATGTGATATTCCCAAGATAAAAGGAGCTGGAATTAAAATCAAGAATCACCTACCCAGAAAAACTGAGTACAATACTACAGGGAAAATATGGTCATTCAATGAAATAGAGGACTTTCAAGCATTCTTGATAAAAAAAAAGAGTTGAATACAAAATTTGACATTCAGATACAAGAAGCAAGAGAAGCATGAGAAGGTAAAGAGGGAAAGGAAATCAAAAGGAAGTTATCAAAGTTGAACTATTTACATTCCTACATGGAAAAATTATAATTGTAACTTATGAACCTTTTCTCAGTATGAGAATAGATGAAGGGAATATATATATGTATATGTATGAGTGTATATGTGTCTATGAATACATATGTGAATGTGTGTGTGTATCTCTCTCTCTCTCTCTCTATATATATATATATATATATACATATATAGGTATACATATACAGAGGGTGCAGGATCAATTGAATAAGAAGGGATGATACTTAAAATGTGAAATTAAGAGGTGAGAAAGGAATATAATGAGAAGAGATGGGGAGAGACAGAAAAGGGTATATTATCTCATATAGTAGAGGTAAGGGAAAACTGTTAGAATGGAGAGAAAGAACAGGAAGGCAAAAGGGAATGGGTCAACCTTACTCTCACTGAATTATGCTTAGGGAGGGAATGACATACACACTAAATTGGGTATCTTGCCCTACAGGAGAGTAGAGGGGAAGGGGATGAGAGGGGGCATGATGGAGGGGAGGGCACGTTGCGGGGGAGGATAGTTAGAAAAGTGACATGGTCAGTGTAGAGAATAGAACAAGTGTGGGCAGGATAGGATGGAGATAAATATAGTCAGTCTTTAACAATATATCTACTATGGAAATGTTTTGTGTTAAGTACACATGTACAAACTATATTGAATTGCTTATCTCCCCAGTATGGGTGACAAGGGAAGAATTGAAAAAACCTGGAATTCAAAATTTTAAAATAAAATGTTAAAAATTATTATTATTATTTATTATTATTATTGTATGCACTGGGAAACAAGTTAGGCAGGCGCTGGGTTATGGAGATCCATCTTGCCCTACTGGAAATTGGAGGGGGAATGGGGGAGGATATAGGAGAGAGCAGATTAGGGAAGGGGGTATTCAGTGGGATTGCTGTTCTGGGTTAGTGGGTAGGGGAAAGACAGTGAGAAAATTTGTAACTCAAAATCTTGTGGAAATGAATGTTGTAAAGTAAAAATAAACATAAAATAAAAAAAGAGGTCCAAAATTGAAAATGCAAAGGGATATTGTAGCCAAATTCCAGAACTATCAGGTCAAGGAGATTATGCTTCAAGGAGCATAAAGAAACAATTCAAATAGGGGGTATTTTCCCCAATTATATGTGAATAAATTTGAAAATCTCAGTGAAATGTATGAATATTTACAAAAATAAAAATTGCCCACATTAACATTAGAATTTTAGTTAACATAGGAATTAGAATAGGCAAAAAGAAATCAAGATATCACTCTTTGCAGATGATATGATGATATACTTAAAGAATCCTAGAGAATTAAGTGAAAAAAATCTACTTGAAATAATAAACAACTTCAGAAATTTGTAGGATATAAAATAAACCTACATAATCTTTGTCTTTTCTACATATTATTAACTAGAGATAGAAAGAGAAATTCCATTTAAAGTTACTATTGACATTATAAAATATGTGGGATTCTACCTGCCAAAGCAAACCCAGTAACTATATGAACACAATCCCAAAATATTTAATATACAAATAAAATCTGATCTATATAATTAAAAAAAATTGGTTGTTCATCAGTAGACTGAGCTAATACAGTGAAAATGACAATTCTGCCTAAATTAATTTACTTATTCAATGACATAACAGTCAAACTACCCAAAATTATTTTATAAAGCTAGAAAAAATAATTACAAAATTCATCTGAAATAAGAAAAGTTCCAGAATATCAAGGAAATTAATGGAAAAAAAATGCTAGGGAAGGTGGCCTAGCCAGACCAGATACTAAATTGTATTATAAAGCAACATTCATCAAAACTACTTGGTACTGACTAAGAAATAGAGTGGTAGATCACTGGAATAGGTTAGGTACACAAGACACAGTACTCAATGACTATAGTGATCTACTGTTTGATAAACCCAAAGACTCCAGCTTCTGAGATAAGAGAAGACTATTTGAAAAAACTGCAGGGGAAACTGGAAAACAGTAGGGCAAAAACTGGGCATAACCCACATGTTATGCTATATACCAAGATAAAATCAAAATGGGTTCAAGATTAGATATAAAGACTGATATTGTAAGCAAAGTGGTAAAGCAAGGACTAGTTTACCTGTCAGATTTAAGGGGAATGGAAGAATTTGTGTCCAAACAAGAGATAGAGAACCTTATGAATTGCAAAATGGATAATTTTGATTACATTAAATTGAAGAGATTTTTGCACAACCAAAACCAATGCAACCAAGATTACGTGGAAAGCAGAAAACAGAAAGAAGTTTTAGAACCAGTATCTCTGATAAAGGCCTTGTTTCTAAAATATATAGAGAACTGCTTCAAATTTATAGGAATACAAGTCTTTCCCCAAGTGATAAATGATCAAAAGATATGAACAGGCAGTTTTCAGAGGAAGAAATTAAAGATACCTATAGTCATAAGTAAAAAAAAAATCTCTAAATCACTATTGATTAGAGAAATGCAAATAAAAACTTTTAGGTACCACATCACACCTATCATATTGGCTAATATGACAAAACAGGAAAATTATTAATACTGGAGATGTGGGAAAACTGGAACACTAATTCATTTTTGGTGGAGTTGTGAAGTAGTCCAACCATTCTGGAGAACAATTTGGAACTATGCCCAAAGGGGTATTAAACTGTACATACCCTTTGACCCAGCAATGCCATTTCTAGGTCTGTATCCCAAAGAGATCATACAAATGGGAAAAGGACCCATTCATACAAAAATTTTTATTACAGTAGCTCTTTTTGTGCTAGCAAAGAATTGGAAATTGAGGGAATACCTATCAGTTGGGGGATGGCTGAATAAGTTGTGGTATATGAATGCAATGGAATATTATTGTGCTATAAGGAACAATGAGTAGCAGACTTCAGAAAATCCTGGAAAAAATCAAATGAACTAATACTGAGTAAAGTGAGCAGAAACAGGAGAATATTGTGCATAGCAACAGCCACAATATGCAATGACTAACTTTGGTAGACTTATCTCTTTTTTTCAATGCAAGGATTCAAGACAACTCCAAAGACAACTACATATTACTAACAAGAGATAGAAAGAGAAATTCTATTTTAAGTTGCTATAGACATTATAAAAGATTTGGGATTTTACCTGCCAAAGCAAATTCTCCATGTGATGGAGAATGCTGTCCATATCTAGAAAAAGAACTATGGAGTCTGAATGCAGACATAAGCATATTTTTGCCCTCTTTTTTTCTTTGTTTCTTCTTTTTCATGTTTCTTCCATTGGTTCTAATTATTTCAAACATAAGTAATGTGAAAATATGCTCAATATGAATGTGTATGCTGAGCCAACTTGGCATGGGGGGGGAGGAGAGAGAGATGGGGAGAAAACTTAGAACTCAAAATCTTATGGAAATAAATGCTAAAAACTAAAAATAAAGAAATAATTTTTAAAATATTACAAAACAGTGACAGTTATCCTAGGGAAGCAGGAAATGATGATAAATGAGATGAATTATCATTGTAGGTATTTTAAAGTAAGAAACATGTTTTCCATATCTCTGAGAGACAGCATTATGTAAAGAAAAGAGTGTTTCATTTGGAATCATGAGAGATTTTTAATTACCACCTCTGGGATAATATCCCAGAGGTTGTACTATAATGTACAGGCTTCGCCTGTGATATGTTTGGAGCTTCTATTCAGATACAAGTGGTATTATCCAAAAATTTGAATATGAAGCTCCCACAGAATAGCACCATTTCTGGTCTATTACTTAAGGTTGCTTTCACTGATTTGCAGCCTTGGTTGCCAGGGAGTCAAAAACCCTTGGATTCTATGGGTACCCTATGGGTTTTATTCATAACAATAATATTCATCAGCTCACACCAGTATTTCTAACAGTCAATTGACACAATTAGTTCTTAGCAAAGGCATTTAAGATGTCGGAATACAACAGAACTTTCCTCCACAAAACTCCTACAAACATATACATCTCTGGGAAGAGTAGGTACACATTACAATTTTGTACTGAGACAGAAATGTAATGAAGATATGTGGGCAGCCAGGTATTTCAGTGAATAGAGTATTGGACATGGAGTCAGAAAACCCTGAGTCCAAATTTGACCTCAGGCACTTACTAGCTCTTTGACCCCAGGAAAGTCACTTTGCTCAAGTTTGCTTTACTTTCCTCTTCTGTAAAGTGCATAATAATAGCACTCATCTCCCAGAGATGTTGTGCGAATCAAACACAATAATAATTAAAAAGTGCTTAACACAGTGCCTGACTCATAGTAAGTACTACATAAACGTTAGCTGGTACAATTGATGATCATAGCAATTACAACAACCACAATGATGATGACAATGACAATGCTCATGATCATGACGAAATGTAGTCAAGGTAGTTCTCAACTCTAGGTACTTCAAGGCCTGGAAAATCTTCCTTTTCTTTTCTTTTTTTTGTAAAGTTCTCAAGAAGCTTTTCCTGTGTTGAGCATCTCTGCTGAGTGAATTACTAAGCTAGGCTATCAAGGTTTGCTCCTCTACATAGATCAAATCTTCACTATCAGGGTTCCCTCACCCTTGGGAAAATAGTTACTACCCTGGATTCTTGTTCCTCCATACTATTTCTGGATTAACATTCAATACTGTCTATCTGGAATTGTCTCTCTGCTCCCTCAACTGTACTTTTGACTCTCATACTGACAAACAGTTGCACTGCTGGATGGGATATCTCCTGAACAAGTGCTCCTAGGTATAATGATAGATCCTAGGGAAGAAGAGAGAAATTCTTTCTCCCTCCTGAATGTTTCTTCTCCACAAAGTACCCCCACACTCCACTTTGAAATTCTTTATATAGCAAGCAACTCAAAAATTAATGGTCCTCAGAGATGGTCAGTTGTTCACTCAGGCAATTATATCACCCCTTCTGATTGATTCAAAGATCTTAGTTATGCTTCATATAAGCATGGTCATAACTTTATAGTTAGTGAAACACCTTGTTATCGCATTAAAATTTCCTCGTGTTTGATCAAATCTAGTGACTATATAAAATAATCTGGGGTTATCATATTCCCTTACCCCTTTTAATATCTCAACCTGTATAAAAGTCATCTGTTGTGGAACAGAGTAAAAAAGTGGCAGTATTTATTTCATTGTCCATCTTCCTAGGTCTATTAACACACAATCTAAGTGAGACAGAACAAAGTGCATCCCTCATCCTGATAAGTGATTGCCTCATGATATAGAATCAGATGTGTGAGCAGTGGCCAGTGGATGGATTTGTTGTTCTTGGATATTTGTATTAGTCACCAGCATTTTGTTTTTCCTTTTTATGTAGTGGGGGAGGAAAAAATACATATTTGTTATTGAAAAATAAAATTAGGGGGTGGCTACATGACGCAGTGAATAGAGCACTGGCCCTGGAGTCAGGAGGACCTGAGTTGAAATCTGGTCTCAGACATTTAACACTTACTAGCCATGTGACCTTGGACAAGTCACTTAACCCCAATTAGCCTGCATTTTGCCCCTTCCAAATAATAATAATAACAATTACAAAAAGAAAATAAAACAAAAGTTTACAAATAAATCTGGGAACTCAAATGCTGCCATCTGAAGAAGGCTTTCCTCAGTTCCCTCACTATATCTCACCCCAGAGCTGCTGCTCCCCTTCCTTGTAAAGTTATCTTATATCTTCATCTTCCTTGTATGTAAGTGGCATGGCCCAATTTATATATAAATTGTCTCCACTGAGGGCAGAAACTGGTGTATAAGTTTTCATAAATGTTTATGAATTGATTGAATTAGAGATAGAAAATTTGCTCTTGGTCACAGTATGAGGCAGTTTCAGGGTTCAAACTCAAGTTTCTTGGATTCAATTCCTACACCTTTTCTACTATGTCATGTTGTCTCTACTGTCCTGGTTCCTGGAAATGAGACAAAGCTAATCTTGAATAGATAAAGATCAGATTTTGACTATCTGTCAACTAAGAAAAGGAAATCTTTTGTAACTCATATATTTGAGTAGACAAGTCTGTCTCCCATTAGGCAAAATGTGGAGTGGTACTCTCTTTTGTCTGGATATGAAAGGCTTGTTATTACTAATTTTATACTGCAGAGGCAAAAGGAGAGAAACAGGCTGAGAAAATAATAGACAAAATCACCTAACATGTGTGAGTTCGTGTGTGTATATAATATATTGGCACATATATACACATGTGTGTATACATATATATCATACACACATATGTATCTCAGTGATTTTGAAACCTGGTTATTATTGTTTTTTTTTTCTTACAAGTAGTTTTAATGGCTATAATGCATTCAAACTCAACTTCCTCCTTCCTTCAATTTCAATAAATTATACTTTCACAATTTAGTTAAAGAACTTAAAGTATATGCTCATATTTATGGAATATGTGTATAAGGCATTGCATGATCATGGGATATCTTAATCTTCTTTGTATTCTTAATGTCTACATGTCAAACCAAGCTTGTTCTAAAACAAAAATCTCTCAAAGGGAAAAAAAAACACTTTTCAATTACCGATCATTGGTCCATTACTTTAAGAGGTATTTCAGAAACAAATATTAACACAATTCAAAATCTGATTGATTGCAATGGGCTTTGACCTGTATTTCACAATAGTTGCAGTGAAAAGGTTCTAGCCATTTTAGTATATTTCCATAGCCAACATTCTGGTTTTTAAAAGCTCAGAAGTATTAAACTGTTCTTTTAAAAGGCCAAGCCTAACATTACCAAACATAATAGTTTGGTGAAATTGGAGTCAGGAAGCATTGGGTCTAAATCCTGTCTCAGATAGCAAGTATAATATCACAGACACATTTTTGATTCCTTGTTTGTAAAATGTGAATAATAGCACTGTTGTTTCTATCTGAGAGGGCTATCATGAGGCTCAAATGAAAGATACATGTAAAGGTCTTCTACAAACTTTTAAGTGCTAATTAGATGCAGTTACATTACTGTCATCACCATCAACTGCACTACCACCACCGCAACTATCATCAACTATCCTTTACCTGGGATGGAAAAATTGCAGGAGATAACAGTAAGTGGAACAGGTGTGGATGGGAGGAATGCAAGAATATATTGTTAATAAGATGTCATGCCATGATCAAGAGAATAAATTAAGGGCTTAGTTTCAAACCAATAAGAGGGCATCACAAAGTAGAAGCCAATGAGGGTGTTGTTGCTATACAGAATGAAGGGGCAGATGATTTATTCTCTTGATTTCTTACTGGGTTGTCTGACATGTAGGAGACAGGTGACTAGAGTTATGCTGATTGGCACTTCCTACTAAAATATATATAGGAGCCAGCTGCTGAAATTGGGAAGTAGGGGTATTTAGAGCTATCTCTGCTCCTATAAAGTCTAGGAACATGCTATTCCAGGAGGTACGCACAAAGTGCTTCAGGATTAGAGAGGGAAGTAGATGGAACAGTTTGAGATCTCCCCTTGAAGCTTCTTCAGATTTTACCAGGAAAATTTATTCCTTACAGGAACAATGCCCATAGATGAGCATTAGTCACATGACAGAGGGAAAAGAGAACCATGATGGTTCACTTTTTTCTAAATCAACAATTGGCAGAAAATAAGAGCAAGGTCACGTTGATTGAAATGGGGGGAAGAATTGAAAGTTGTTTCCAGAATATAATTCAAGAAATTAGGAAGTAGCAACCAGAAATAGCTCAAGATAGGGGCACTGACATAATCCATCAATTATAGAGAATTTATTAATCACCTGATATATCCCATTTGAATTCCTTAGTTTTCTACTAACAGAGTAAGGAATTATTTCTGTTGGATTCTTTTGTACTTACCATACCACCTAATGTCAATTGATGAGGCCTAGACATACAGTTGTGTACCTGGTTAATTCAAGTATAATACAGGCCAAATACACACCAAATATATAATGGTGTTTTTAGAAAGAGAATTTTGTTGCAGAATCATAGCTATAGATATATTCCATGGTCAGAAAATCCTTTGTGTAATAAGGTAGAGAATTTATTACAATCATCACACTATTTAAACCTTTGTCACCTTCACTTAAAGTAGTGTTGTACCTGCGAATAGGTAGAGAATTTGGCCAAAGGATTTGGTTATATTTATATAAATATGTCTAAGGGATTTTAGATGTTTATGTGATTTATCACATAAACTTATTATGTGACTTCAGTCAAGTTGTTTAACCTAACCTTTTGAGATCATAGAAGAGTTGGACTAAGGGATGCTATAATTTCTTGGTTAACTGAGAGATTTTATGACCTCAAATACCAGCCAAATGAAAGTTTGCAGGCAGATAAAATATTTAAAAAACATTCAAATGATTTTTCCATTATCTTTATTTTTTTCATAGACAGTTTTTTATAGAATTAAAAATAGGTTGAAATTCATTAAGCCTTCTAGTTATCTTGGTCAATATATATATACACATATACATACATTATATATATAATTATACAATACATAATTATATATATTTATTATATATTATATAATTATACAATATATATATTTACCTAAAGAGCCAGGTTCTGCTTGACTTTGACTTTTAAGAGCTAATTATGTCTATCTGAGAAGAACTGGCTCAAAAAAAGTCCATCTGGTGTTTTCAAACATCTTAATGATGGAATCAGATTTCCTAAACAGCTTATCCAGTCATTTGTGTAAAACATTAACTATGATACACAATGATAACTGAGAAAGTCCATGATCATGATTATTACTACTGGAAAACTCCTTGAAGATCATCTATTGCAAATTCCTATTTTGTTGATTAAGACACTGAGAGACAGAGAAGTGAAATGACTACCCTAAGGTCATAAATAAGTAAGAATTAGAGCTCATGTCCTCTTTCTCTGAATTCATTGCTTTCTCTGCTACACCATGCTGGCTTTCTTTGTTTACATAGGTCTCAAAAACCTCAGAGGAAAAAAAACACGATTTCAAGGAAAGCTTGTCTTGAACAAGGCTAAAATAGATTCATTAGAATTATCTCTCTGACTTCTATAAGAGAATAAAACCTCACTTAGCTTATTGACTTTTAAGTATCAATTATTCTTTTTTTTTTCCAGTTCAAACTCTATTTTTCCTAAACCTTTTCTTGTTGGTAATCATCCTTTCAATTTTCCAATTTATTTAACATTTAGTAATTGTTTCCAGTTTCTTGGCATATGAAATAAAACATGTCATACATACACAATTATTGTTGGTTATTGTTATATTGCCATCCTCTGCATTACACATTATAGCTTCTACCACATTTCTGCTTCTTCAAAACTAAATTCAATATTTTTATGGAGCCTGCCTGATGGCAGAAAATGGAAATTTCCATGACTGAATCCTCATTTAGTATAACAATGAAAAGTTTTTATTTAAGTAATAAATACAGAGGCAATTAAAATATTTCAGGAATCGGGCCTGATGGCATCTATCTATATGGGTGAGTGGGTAAAATTATTCCTTTAGCAGCCTGATATAATAAAATGTGTAAAAGTTTTAGAGTTATTTTAAATCTTGCCACTAGTATATGATAGTTTTGTGATCTGGTGCAAGTCACTTAACCTCATTTAACCTCAGGTACCTTCTCTGTAAGATGAGGCAATGCTATCTACAGAATATTTGTTGTATCAAATGGAATAGCATTCATGGACATTGTGTAAACATTAATTTATTGTATATGGTCTGAAGTTTTGAGTTTGCCTTTCGTTTGTAATTGTTCCCTACATGTGTGCCTGACCAATAGCATACTCTAAATTTGAACCCACTCTCCCCAGGTACCTTATGTGTTCAGGAGGAGACTCTACCCAAACTTTTTTCCCTTCTAAATTGTTATATACAAACAATTTATATTACACCACCTTTGTATATGCCCTTTTTAAATGTCCAAAAAAGTGCTGTGTAAATACCAGCTATTAGTTTTTATTCAAAGGTCATTAGAACTACATTCATGATACTAAATATTTGGAATATATGAGTAAGAAATTGGAATCTTATAGATAAATGAGGGACCTTAGAATTCAACTAGTCAAAGCTTATTTTACAAGTGAGAAAATTAATAATCAAAGACAGTATAACTTTCTGAAGGTCACCTAGGTAATTAGTGGTAAAACTAAAAGTAGAATCCAGTCTCTTGAATAAATTAGCTAATCTGTCAGCTAAACAGTATGTCAGCTATATACTATTTGGAGGTAGAAACAGGACCATGGATTAGAGTACAGAGAAAATATTTCATTATTTCAACAATCTTTAATTTTTCTAATACTAGAAAACCATCTAAATAGCTTTCAAAAATCCTGTGCCCAAAGTCCCATCATCTTGTGGCCCAGCTGTGAACTTCTCTAAACTTAGCTAGTCTTGTTCTCATACAACATGAAACATGTCAGTCAAAGCGACCCTAATCCTAGGCTTTCTAGCAGTATGATATTCTAGTGTTTGTGTTCTACAACTGAGGGTCACTTCCACACCTAGATATGAGTTTGAATAAAGATTTGAGGGAATATTTTAAATATAGATATTATTGAATGAAATTGTAAGGACAGAATTGTCTTCATTAAAGTCAGCAGTTGAATTATTAAGAATGCATTAACATCTAATAACAGAACTAATTACAGATGTAGAGATTCTAAATCAGTTAATTAACATAAAAGAAAAAGAGGAGAGAGATCTTAATAACAATTTAAAGATAATGGCAGAGAATTCATTCTATTTAAAAGGAAAAGTTATAAAAATATGTTAAAAAATCATGGAAAGTACATGAGAAGGAGAGTAGGGGCAAGATGGTGGAGTAGAAGAAGCACAACAGCAGAGCTCTCCCAACATTTATCTCCCCCAAACTCTAATATAATGCCTCAAATTGAATTCTGAGGTGGTATAGCAAAAAACAAAATGTTAGCATGAGTCATTGTTCCAGGCCAAATCTGTCACACTATGTAAAGGCACATGAGGCAGAAACACTACCTGTGAAACTTGGAGGTGTCTACAACAGGAGTAGTGGCAGGTTCTGGGGTTCTCATCACAGACACAGTAAGGGGAGCAGACAAATGGACAGAAGGAGATTACAGAGACAACAAGAAAATTGGCAGGTAAGGTCTGTCTCACCAGGAAGAGAATAGGGTATACTTCAACACAGGTCATGACCCAGCAAGCCAGCAATAAGCCTTGGGGGTAGCTACATATATAATGGTGGTTTCCGGATCTCTCAGTCAAAAAATGGGACAAGTGACCAAAAGGAGACTACAAAAGAACCTTTGCTGGCATTGGGTCTAGGACTCCATTTCACTGCTCGTATAGGATTCTATGTTGCAGTCCCAGGGGATGAAGAGCACTAACACATCAGCTCCTGGCCTGCAGATTGTAGGGGGACAAAGCAATCATTCTCAGGGGTAATCATGCTTGCTTTAACCTGCTTGCATCTGGATTGCAGTCTAGGTTGGAGGGCCTGGGGTGTGTGCAAGTGCCAGAGCTGGTGGAGATTTTAGAGAGGACAGCCAACTAATAGTTCTGGCAGCTGCAAAAATCCCAGAAATTTAGGACAAAGCTGTTCTTTCTGGAAGCAGAGTTCTACTCTGGCAAAAAGCTCAAAATTCAAGTAATTGAGTGGCAATATGAGCAAACAAAGGAAGCAAAGCAAGCAGAGAAATCCAAATTTACATTCCTATTTTGGGGACAAAAATGTTCAAAGTATGGAACAGGAGGAAGACAATGAAGTTAGAACTATTGTAACAAAAGCTTCCCCAAAATATGAGCTGGTTACAGGACATAGAGGAGCTTAATAAGGATTTTGAAAACCAAAATAGAGAAGTGTAGGAAAAATTGGGAAAAAAAATTAGAACAATTCAAGAAAATTATGAAATGAGAGGCAAAAACCTGACTAGAGCAAATAACACCTTAAAAAAACAGACTAACTCAAATGGCAAAAGAGGCTCAAAAAGGCAATGAGAAGAATCCCTTAAAAAGTAGAATTTGCAAGAAGAAAAAATAATATCAAAAGCTCACTGACTATAATCATTCCTATATAATTAGATTGGAGCAAATGGAAGCTAGTGACTTGATGAGATACTATTCAACAGATCAAAAAAAAAAGAAAAAAATAGAAGGCAATGTAAAATGTCTCATTGGAAAAACCCCTGACCTGGAAAAGAAATCCAGGAAAGATAAATTAAAAATTATTGAATTACCTGAAAGCCATGATTAAAAAATGAACCTAGAAAACATCCTTCAAGAAATTCTCAAGGAAAATTTTCCAGATATTTTAGAACCAGAGGGAAAAACAGAGGTTGAAAGAATTCACCAATCACCTCCTGAAAAATATCCCAAAAAGAAAACTCCTAGGAATATTATACCCAGATTCTAGAGCTCCCAGATCAAGGAAAAAATAGTACAAGCAGCAAAGAAGAAATAATTTGAATATTGTAGAAACACAATGAGGATAACCCAGGATCTGGCAGCTTCTATACTGAGGGATCAAAGGGCTTGGAATATGATATTCCAGAGGTCAAAGGAGCTGGGATTAAAACTAAGAATCACCTACCCAGCAAAACTGAGTATCATGTTTCGGGGGAAAATATGGTCATTCAATGAAATAGAGGACTTTCAAGCTTTCTTGATGCAAAAAAAATACAGAGTTGAAGAGAAAATTTGACATTCAGATACAAGAAGTAAGAGAAGCATGAGAAGGTAAACAGGGAAAAAATCATATGGAATGTATCAAAGTTGAAGTATTTATATTCATTCATGGAACAATGATAATTGTAAATTATGAAAGTTTTCTCAGTATGAGAATAGTTGAAGGGTATATATATATAGATAGATACATACATACATACATATATGTGGCTATATTGAAGGGTATACGGGTGTATGAATACATATGTGAGTATGTGTATGTATGTGTACAGGTATACATAGATAGAGGGCACAGGACCAATTGAATGGGAAAGGATGATACTTTAAAGGTGAAATTGAGACTTGAGAGAGCACTATAATGAGAGTAGATGGGGAGAGACAGAATAGGGTAAATTATTTCATATAGAAGAGGTAAGGGAAAATTCTTACAATGGAGGGGAAGAAAAGAAAGGCAAAAGGGAATGGGTCAACTTTACTCTCATTGAATTTGGCTTAGGGAGTGAATGAGATACACACTAAGTTAAATATCTCACCCTACAGGAGAGTAGGGGGGAAGGAAATGAGAGGTGGGATGATGAAAGGGAGGGTAGGTTGGGGGAGAGGGAAGTTAAAAACACACACTTTTGAAAAGGTACAGTGTCACAGTAGATAATAAATCAAGAGGGGCACGTGGTAGGGTAGAGGTAAATATAGTCAGTCTTTCACAATATATCAACTATGGAAATGTTTTGTGTCACTACAAATTTACAAATTATATTGAAATGCCTATCTTCCCCAGTAATGATGAATGATGAGGTAGGAAGAGAAAGAATCTGGAATTCAAGGTTTTTAAATCAAATGTTTAAAAAATATATTTATATATGTATTATTATTTTTACATGCAACTGGTAAATAAGATATTCAGGTATTGGGGTGTAGAGATCCATCTTGCCCTACTAGAAAGTTGGAGGGAGTATGGGGTAGGATATAGGAGAGAGCAGATTGGGGGAGGGGGTATAGTGTGGGATCACTGTTTTGGGGTGGTGGGTTAGGGAAAGACAGGGATAAAATTATAATTTAAAATCTTGTGGAAATGAATGATGTAAACTAAAAATAAACATAAAATTTAATTAAAATAAAAACAACACAAAAATAAAATATCCATAAATACCTCCTGAAAGAGATGACAAATGAAAAATTCCAGAGCCCCTAGTCATCCACCGAGGAAAACTAATTATAATACTTCAGGGGAAAAAATAGATATTTAGTGAAATGGAGGTCTTTCAAGCATTCCTTATGAAAACACCAGGGCTGAATATAAACTTTGAAAATCAAATTGCATATGCAGGGCTCAAAAGGAAAAATAGGAAAGAGAAATCATAAGGGATTCAAAAAGGTTAAAATGTTTAATTTCTTTTGGAGATGGAAAGGTGGGGCAATTGGGGTTGAGTGAATTGCCCAAGGTCACACAGCTAGTTTTATGTGTGTGTGTTAAGTGCCTGCAGCCGGATTTAAACTGGGTTCCTACTGACTCTAGGGCCGGCACTCTATTCACTGCACTTAGCCCCCGTTTACTTTTTTTACATGGAAAGATGATACATGTAACTACAAAGAACATTATCATTTTTAGTGTAGTTCAGAGGAATGCACATAATAGAGGGCATAGGCATGAGTTCCCTATAATGGGATGATATAAAAAAATGTATTTTTATGAAATAAGAATACACTGGGAGAATGGGGACAGAAGTAGGACAAGGGAAATTATTTCATTTAAAAGAGGTACAAAAAAGCTTTTACAGACAGAAGAGAAAATTCTATTTTTTTTTTACTTTATCAAATGCTTTATTTATTTTTGAATACTGATTTTTTTAATGGGCCTTTGTTTCTAAGAGAATTTAGATGCATTAGAAGAACTTGGAAGTTTCTGGAAAGTAATCCAGCTTTTTCCCTTTCTGTTAAGTTGCAGGGTCTAGGCCTGATATACAAAGGTTTGTCCATCTAACTGGCCATGATACCTTCCTCATCCCTGTGGTTTTCCCTGGAAGGAGGGGGAGGCAGTTACTGAAGCAAGCTCTGCAGTGTTCAGATGCTTGATGCAAAGAAAATATTATCCAGAAACAGTAGTATTTGCAAAACAACATTATTCTTAGGGAATCCCTCTTCAATTTGGGCTGCAATTCAGGCTCTTCTACATGACAGTGGTGAGTATCTTTAGTGAGTGTACATCTTCCTGTTTTATGTGTCACCTGATGTTAATGAAGAGATGGCTGTTGAATAAGGTTATCTCTGTTGTATTTGTCAAGGAATCCTGAATAGTTTTGATGTATGGGTGAGATACACCTTCTTGGAAGAGAGCCTTTAGGATACCTTTTAACTCTACCAAATCAAAGGTGTTTTTATAATCATTAAACAGTAAGTTTAATCTTGTATTCTCTGCATCTTTTAGTCATTTTTATCATAGTAAAGGCCTTAGAAATAGAAAGGATCTCAGAGTCCAAGTCTTTCATCTTATAGATGAGGAAACTGAAGCCCAAGGAAGTTTGAGCCAAGATTTGTCCAAGATCATGCAGGTAGAAGGTTTCCTGTTTCCCTAATATTTTACTTATCAAAGATGCTCTAAATATATATGTAGATAATTCATTTTTTGTTTTTTTTTCATTTTTCAAATGCCTTACAAACTTCTCATTTACATCATGCATTTCCGCCAGATTTTGAGATACAAATTTTCTCCCTGTTTTTCTCCTACCCACCACCCCAAAATAGCAGTCCCACAGGATATACCCTCCTCCAATCTGCTCTCTCCCATATTTTCTCCCACACCCCATTTGACTTTTCCAGTAGGGCATGGTGGATCTCTATGCCCCAGAGCCTATATATCTTAGTTCCCAAATACATGTAAAATAGTATTAATAATAGTATATATATATATATATACACATGTATATGTATGTATAAACCTTTGATTTTAAAATTTTGAATTAAAGATTCATTCCCTTCCTCCCTTGTCACCCACTCTTACTGAGAAGATAAGCAGTTCAGTATAGAATGTACATTTGTAGCTAATGCAAAACAATAACATAGTAGATATATTGGAAAAGACTGACTATATTTCCCTCCCTCCTCTTCCACCTCCAACTTGTTCTATTCTCTACTTTGATCCCGTCCATTTTCAAAAGTGGGTGCTTCCAACTTCCCTTCACCCCAGTGTGCCCTCCCTTCGATCATTCCCCCTCTGATCTCCTCCTGTAGGGTGAGATACCCTATTTAGTGTGTATTTCATTCCCTCCCCAAGCCAAATTCAATGAGAATAAGGTTGACCCATTTCCCTTTTGCTTCCCTATTCTTCCCCTCCATTATAACCATTTTCCATGCCTCTTCTTTATAAGATAGTTTACCACATTCTGTCTCTCCCCATCTCCTCTCATTATATTCCTCTCTCACCTCATAATTTCAACTTTTAAGTATCATCCCTTACTATTAAATTGTTCCTGTGCCCTCTATGTATACCTGTAAAAATATATATACACACATTCAGATATGTATTCATATGCCCATATACCCTCATATATAGACATTATATATATATATATGTGTGTATATATATATATGTATATATATATTTCTATCGTCTTCAGATATTTTCATATTGACAAAAAATTGAATCAGTTGCAATTATTTTTTTCCATGTAGTAATGTTAATAGTTCAACTTGGATAAGTTCCTTATGATTTCTGTTCCCTGTTTACCTTCTCATGCTTCCCTTGCTTCTTGTATCTGAATGTCAAATTTTCTCTTCAACTCTGTTTTTTTTCACCAAGAATGCTTGAAAGTCCTCTTTTCCACTGAATGACCATATTTTCCCCTGAAACATGATACTCAGTTTTGCTGGGTAGGTGATTCTTGATTTTAATCCCAGCTCCTTTTACCTCTGTAATATCATATTCTAAGCCCTTTGATCCCTCAGTGTAGAAGCTGCCAGATCCTGGCTTATCCTGATTGTGTTTCCACCATATTCATTTTTTTTTCTTCCTGGCTGATTGTAATATTCTCTCCTTAATCTGGGAATTCCAGAAACTGGCTATAATATTCCTAGGAGTTTTCTTTTTGGGATCTTTTTCAGGAGGTGATCAGTGGATTCTTTCAACCTCTATTTTGCCCTCTGGTTCTAAAACATCAGGGCAGTTTTCTCTAAGAACTTCCTGGAGGATGATTTCTAGGTGCTTACTTTGATCATGGCTTCCCTGTAGTCCAATATTTTTTTAAATTATCTCTCATGGATCTATTTTCCATGTCAGTGGTTTTCCCATGAGATATTTCATGTTGCCTTCTATTCTTTCATTTGTTTGGATCTGTTTAACCACATCTTTATTCCTCATGAAGTCATTAGCTTCCATTTGCTCCAATCTAATTCTGAAGCAATGATTCTCCTCAGTGAGCATTTGAGATTCTTTTTCCGTCTGGCAAATTTAGCTTTTTAAGTTATTCTTCTCCTCATTGCCTTTATGAGACTCTTTCACCATTTGAATTAGTCTATTTTTAAAGTGTGATTTTCCTCAGTCAGTCTGTTGACTCTCATTTCATAATGTTCTTGCATTGTTCTCATTTCTCTTCCAAATTTTTCCTCCACTTCTCTTATCTGCTTCTTAAATTTCTCTATGGCCTGTAATCAGCTCATATTTTCCTTTGAAGCTTTTCATGCAGAAGTTCAGACTTCACTGTCTTCCTCCTGTTCCATGCTTTGCTCCCCAAAATAGGAGTATAATGCTGTAGTCTTTTGCCTGCTTTGTTTCCTTTGCCTGGTCATGTCGCCCCTCAGTCACTTGACCCCTGAGCTTTTTGCCACAGCAGGACACTGCCACCATACAGGGGAGCTTTCATCCCAAACACTGGGGTTTTCTCAGCTGCCAGAGGTATTAGATGGGTTCCCTCTCTGAGGCCTCCATGAGCTCTGGCAAGCTGGACACACACTCCAGGCAGGGCCTCCACCCTAGACTGCAATCCAGATCCAAGAAGACTAAAGCAAGAGCAATTACCCCTCAGACTGGTTGATTGGTTCCCCTACATTCTGCAGGCCAGGAGCTGAAGCTGCCATGTGGAGCTGGCAGGCTGTGCCAGAGTCTCAGTGGCTTCTCACCCCGGGAGCAAAAGCCACACACTCCCACTTACTGAGTCCCAAAGTCCAGACTGTACTGTCCTCTCATTTTGTCCTTTGCATCATGTGTTGAGAATTCTGGAAATGGCCACAGCTGCTCCTGAAATGGAGTCCCTCCAATCGGTGGCTGGTCACGTCCTCCCTGGGGCTAAAACTTCTGGTCACAGGGCCATGGCTTGGCTCCAAGAATGCTGCCCTAGCTGATTCCTGCCAGCCTAGTGGGCTGTCCTCAGTGGGAGGTTAGCTTCTCTGTGTCATTTTGTGAGTTCCGCAGCTCCAAAGTTTGTTCAGAGTCCCCTTTTTACATTGATTGGGGAAGGTGGAAGCTGGAGCTACTCAGAGGTGCTGCTTCTACTCCACCATCTTGATTCAGCTCCCTCTATCAAAATCTTTATTAACTTCTAGTTTACATCATTCATTTACGCAAAATATTGAGATACAAATTTTCTCCCGATATTTCCCCTACCCACAACCCAAAAAAAGTATCCTACTGGACAGCCCCTACTCCAATACACTCTCTCCCATACCCTCCCTCAACCCACTTCCTATTTTCCAGTAGGGCATGGTGGACCTCTATGCCCCTGTGCTTGTATATCTTATTTCCCAGGTACATGTAAAATAATATTAATATAAGTGTGTATGTATGTGTATATATATATATGTATGTATATATATATATGTATATATATATATATAAACATTTGATTTTAAAAGTTTAAACTTCAGATTCATTCCCTTCCTCCCTTGTCACCCACCCTTACAAGGAAGATAAGCAATTCAATATAGTTTGTACATGTGTAGCTATGCAAAACATTTCCATAGTGGATATATTGTAAAAGACTGACTATATTTCCCTCCATCCTATCCCACCTCCCACTTCTTCTATTCTCTACTTTGATCCTATCCCTTTTCAAAAGTGGGAGCTCCCAACTCGCCTCCCCCCAGCCTGTGCTCCCTTCCATCACCCCCCTTTCATCCCCTTCCTCACTAATCTCCTTTAGGGGGAGATACCCTATTGGGTGTTTATGTCATTCCCTCCCTAACCCAAATTCAATGAGAATAAGGTTGACACATTCCCTTTTGCCTTCCTGTTTTTCCCCTCCATTTTAAACATTTTCCCTTGCCTCTTCTTTATTACATAGTTTACCCCATTCTTTCTATCCCTATCTCCTCTCATTATATTCCTCTCTCACCTCTTAATTTCACATGTTAAGTATCATCCTTTCTTATTAAATTGGTCCTGTGCCCTCTATCTATATATACCTGTAAACATATGTATACAAATTCACACATGTATTCATATGACCATATGCTCTCCTATATACATATATATACACACACACACACATATGTATGTATATACACACACGCACTACACACACACACACACACACACATTTCTGTTACCTTCAAGTATTCTCATACTGAGAAAAGTTTCATAAGTTACAATTTTCATTTCTCCTTGCAGAAATGTAAATAGTTACTTTTTGATAAGTTCCTTATGATTTATTTTTCCTGTTTACCTTCTCATGCTTCTCTTGCTTCTTCTATCTGAATGTCAAATTTTATGTTTAACTCTGGTTTTGTCATCAAGAATGCTTGACAGTCCTGTATTTCATTGAATGGCCACATTTTCCCCTGAAACATGATGCTCAATTTTGCTGGGTAGGTGATTCTTGGTTTTAATCCCAGCTCCTTTGACCTCTGGAATATCATATTCCAAGCCCCTGTATCCCTCAGTGTAGAAGCTGACAGATCCTGTGTTATCCTGATTGTGTTTCCACAATATTCAATTTTTTTTCTTCCTGCCTGCTTGAAATATTTTCTGCTTTATCTGGGAGCTCCAGAACCTGGCTTTAATATTCCCAGGAGTTTTCTTTTTGGGATCTTTTACAGGAAGTGATTGGTGGATTTTTTTAACCTCTATATTTCCCTTTGGTTCAAAAATCTCAGGACAATTTTCCTTGAACATTTCTGGAAGGATGATTTCTAAGTTCGTTTTTTGGTCATGGCTTTCAGGTAGTTGAATAATTTTAAAATTATCTCTCCAGGTTAGTGGTTTTTCCAATGAGATATTTCACATTGCCTCTTATTTTTCATTTTTTTGGATTTGTTTACTTGTATCTTGATTTCTCATCAAGTCACTAGCTTCCATTTGCTCCAGTCTAATTCTATAGGAACGATTGTCTTCAGTGAGCTTTTGAGATTCCTTTTTCATCTTGCAAATTCTACTTTTTAAGTTATTCTTCTCCTCATTGCCTTTTTCAGCCTTTTTTTTTTTTTCTATTTGAGTTAGTCTATTTTTAAGGTGTTATTTTCTCCAGTGATGTTGTTGATTCTTATTTCATAATTTTCTTAAATCATTTCTTTTCTCTTTCCAATTTTCCTCCACTTCTCTTATTTGATTTTCAAAATCCTTCTTAATGTCCTGCATGGCCTGTAACCAGTTCATAATTTTCTTGGAAGCTTTTGATGCAAGAATTCTAACATTGTCTTCCTCCTGTTCCATGGTTTGATCCTTTTTGTCCCCAAAATAGGAATGCAAAGTTGTATTGCTCAGCTTGCTTTGCTTCCTTTGCTTGCCCATGTGACCATTCAGTCTACTTGACTTTTGCATTTTTTGCCAAAGTTGGTGTCTGCTAGCAGTAAGGGGAGCTTCGTCCCAAATTGCTGGGGTTTTTTTTTCAGCTGCTAGAGCTATTATTTGGGTGTCCTCTCTGACTCTCCATACACTCTGGCAAGCTGGCCATGCATCCCAGCTCTTCCTCCCTAGATAGTGATTCAGATCCAAATGGGTTAAAACAAGAGTGATTACCCCTCAGATTGGTTGCTTGGTTCTCCTACAAACTGCAAGCCAGGAGCTGAAGCTGCCATATGAGGCGGCCACAGCTCCACAGCACCTCAAGTCTTCTCCTGCCACAAGGTAAAGGCCAGACCACACTCCCAAACTACTGGATTTCAAAGTCCACACTGCACTGACCTCTCACTTTTTTCTTTACATCTATGTGATGATAATTCTGGAAACCGCAACAGCTGCTGGTGATATAAAGTCCCTCCAGCCGGTCGCTGGTTGTGGCTGCCCTGAGACTAAAACCCCAGTCTCGTGTGGGGCTGGTCTTGGCTCCCAGAGAGCTGAACTTGCCCATTTATTCTGGCCTGTCCTCAGCGGAGTTTAGTTTCTGTCTGTCATTTTATGGGTTACATAACTCCAAAATTGGTGCAGAGTTATTTTTTACATGAATTATTTTTTTCAGTTCTTTCTCTGGATATAGATAGCATCTTCCTTTGTGTATCATTTATAGTTATTTTGGGTACTTATAATAGTCAAAATTATTTAGTCACAATTTTTTTTCTTAAAACAATATTGCTGTTACTACATATAATGTTCTCTTGATTCTGCGCATTTCACTATTTATTAATTAATGCAAGTCTAGCCATGCTTTTCTAAGATGATTGAGCTTATCATTTCTTATAGCACAGTAGTATTCCATCACAATCATTGACCACAGCTTATTTGGCCATTTTTCAATTCACAAGCATCCTCACAATTTCCAATTCTCTGCCATCACAAAGTGAGCTGGTACAAATAGTTTAGAACAGATAGGTTCCTTTCTTTTTCTTCTATTTATTTTTGGAAATAGACTTAGTAATGTTATTGGTGGGTCAAAGGGTTTAGGCAGTTTAATAATACTTTGGAAATAAGTCTATATTGTTTTCCATGATGGTAGGATCAATTTATAGTTTCTTCAACAGTGAATAGTGTTCCAATTTTTTCCACATCCCCTCTAACAATTGCCACTTTCCCTTCAATCATTTTTATCAATCCAATAGGTTTAAATTATATGTCAAGATTGTTTTAATGTGCATTTCTCTAATCAACAATGATTTAAAGCAATTTTATATCGCTATAAATTGTTTTGGTCTCTAAGTCTTAAAACAGCCTGTTCATACCCTTTGAACATTCATAAATTGGGAAATGACTCATATACTTATAGATTTAACAAAATCCTTTATATAGTTGAGATATGATACATTTATCTAAGAAACTGACTATAATTTCTTCACCTAATTTTGCATTTTCCTTCTGATCTTGGCTATCATTTTTTATTTGTACAAAAAAACCTAATGTAATGTAATCAAAATTATTCATATATAATTGATATCATATTACTTGACTACAAAATGTAAGGGACAGTGTTGGAATGAGGAAGAATATCTTCAAATCAAAATAAAAATTAATTATTAAAATAAATTATTTTTAACTTAAATTTTTAAATTAAATTTTAAATATTTAACTTTTTAAATTAAATTTTAAATATTTAAATTAAAATTATGAAAATTACAGTTATTTTAAATTTCATTTTAATTTATAGAATAAATCATTTTCATAACATAATACACTAAAAATATATTGCACATGAAACTGCAAATGTACTGTGCACAACTTTCTGTTTCTTTCAAATATGCAACAACAAAAAAAAAAAACATGAGAACAAAGGAATATCCAGAGAAGATTTCATTTTAAAACATCAAAGTATATAAATGAGAAGATCCTTATTTCAAATATGAACTAAACAAATCAAGGTCAGAGTAAAAGCCAATGATCTACCCAGCAGATTGTCTGGGCTGCGCCATAGGTGATATAATGAGGTGGAAATATTAGACCATAGTAAATATCATTATGCATGACTCAAAACCTCCATAATTCTAAAGGAAAAGGAAAATCACAGAAGGGTAGAATCTTTTGCACAAAATTATCTACCGTGTTGTAAATAATCAACATAGAGTAATTATTTGAACAAAAACAAGGTGATACTTGCTAGAATCCACAGGGTTAAGGATTGGATTTCTATTTATATGTCTCCTCAGAATTGCAATGGTATGGATAGATGAAACACTAAAGCAACTTAGAGCTAGAAGAAACTAGCTGAAAGAGTGCATAGAGTGCTGGGCTTGTAATGAAGAAGTCCTGAATTTTAATCCAGCCTTAGATACTTATTCATTGTGTGACCCTGCATTACCCACTTAACCTCTAAGTGCCCAGTTTTCTCACAGGGATGATAATAGCAACTCCCTCATTGGGTTGTAGTGAAAATAAGATAATTTTGGAAAGTGCTTGGCACATAATAGGTATTTAATAATTATGTAATCCCCTTCACTCTTTATCCACGGATCCTTTAATACTCTCAATGGAACTTATTTCATTAGATGGGAATGATTACTAGTCAACGTCACTGATGCTATGAGCTAAAGACCTGATTTTTTTATTTCTGAGCAGCAAATGCATCTAAAGAACATAAATGGACTTAACTTTCAGTATTTCCTATTCTTCCTCTGTGTCCTCACCAAACAGCTCTTTCATGTGATTATGCTTGTAGCAATTCATTGTTATATTCATAATTGTCATAATAGAAGAAAGGTCAACATTGATATCTTGCTGTAAGGAGTTGTACCCCAAGAGGACCAGAAATACAATTTAGGCTGGCAGCACAATCTAGTGTCCTCATAGCAGATCATCCCCAATGTGTGAATATTATTGCAAAGGTACTTCTGCTTAATATTCCTTAAATTTTATTTTCTAACATGAGGTAAGCCTGAGAGGATAAGAAGGGGAAAATAAAACATAAGAAAATAAAGTGAGGAGTCAAAAAAGGAAAAAAATGGTCTTAACATTAGCTGCGAGCTAAGAAAATATCTTCAGGATGTTGCTCATCCTGCAAACATATATTTTCAGGAAAACCTCCCCAGGCTTTAATATAAAAGTATCTCATTTCCTCCCAGGAAATCCTCAAACTTCATACTTCACATCTCTTTATTTTATGAGGCCCTGTAAAAAAAATACTGTTCATCATTTAGTAGTGAACAACCTTGATTTACTTACTTAAAATGGAGTCAGTTAATAGGCTGCTTATTTGTACTACTCTGCTTCTTTCTTTTACTCTTGAAAAAACTGCATCTGACTTGCCTAATTCACCTGTTTTTATAAGAGCATTTCAGAATATCTATTAGTATAGAAAGGAATATAGTTGAATGTAAGTAGGACTAAAGCTCAGATCTGGGTTCTAGTTCCAAGTCTGAAACAAACTTTTTCTCTTGAATTTCTAAAAGTTGCTTAATCTATTATTTTATTTATAAAATTAGTGGGCTTTAGTAAATGAAATCAACCATCTAGTTTGAAAAACTCTGAATACATTAATGGTTTAATATAATGAATTTTGATATATGTTAAGGCTAAATTGCATTTTATCCCTTGTCTTGTACAAGTGAGCATCTCATCCTCTCCATTTTCCCAGTATTCAAGTGGTGGCAGTGGCTGCCTAGTGGCAAAAGTACGTGGTAGAAACTTGCAAATACTTGCCCAAGTAGCTGTGGTTTAGATTCAGCCAAAGGTTATAATTGTATTATACTAAATGAGGTCATTCCTACTACCATTGGGAGAGACATCTCCTGCCAAGTGCACCAGGATTTGACCTGAAGTATAGGCATAGTGTTTAAAGGGATTATGGTGCCTCTACATCAATTCATGTATATCCCAAACTATTTTAGTGATGAAAATATCAAGGTGTATTTTAAGCTAAGCTAGAGGCAAGAAATGGAACTCAAATAGAATTTGTATTAACTTAAGCATCATAAGTTACTTTAAAAGAGCACTGGATTAGTAAAAGAATAGATGGAGAGAATTGAAAAAATAAATAGGCACTAAAATAGTAGGTTTTTTTAAAAAACGTTTTGGCTCTTAAATATACACCACTTATTGAGGTGGGTAGTTCTTATCTCTTGTCAAAGAAATTGCAAACTTCTGGAAGAATGTTTTCAGTCATTCACATAATACATTACATATATATGGACTTGATAAATTAATTTTATTTGAATTATTGGATTAACATGAAGTATTGAAAAACAAAACTTTTCACATAGATTCAACATTTTTATTAATTGTCACAATGTGAATGATGACACCCCTTAAGAACAGATTGAAGGGACAGAACCAAGATGATTAAGTGAGGCAGTGACTTCCCGAGCTCTCCCAAATTTCACTTTAAACAACCTTGAGAAATTTTCTTGAAACAAATTCTGTAGCCATATAACCAATCAAAGGACATGATGAAATAATTTTCCAGCCAAAGACAACTTAAAAGTTTGGCAGGAAATATTGAAGAAAATAACACCTTAAAAATAGAATGGGCCAAATGCTAAAAAGAGATGCAAAAAAAAAAAAAAAACCACTGAAGAGGATTCCTTAAAGAGAAGAGTTGACCAAATGGAAGAAGAGGTATAATATTTTATTGAAGAAAAGAAATCCTTAAAAATTAGAATCAGGTGAGTAGAAACTTAGCAGTCCATTCTCACTGTGGTGAAAATGGAGTACAATTTAGCACACCCCACCTCCCCAAGCCAGCACCCTGGGGGTGACTGAATCTGCACAAATGGAGTCTGGATTACTCAACCCACAAATAGAAGGAAGTTGGGACAACTAGTCAGAAGAAGATTACAGGAGACCCTTTGCTGGCACTATATGCAGGTATCTTTTGTAATGTGCCCTTGTGGTTCCAGTTCACAGTTCTAGGCTAAGATACAGTCCTAAAACAATGGAGTGTGTAGCTTCAAGGGAACAGATAACCTGATTACAGTTCTGTCATGGAAGAGAATGCTTGTGAGCATTCTGAAGATAAAACTCACAAAGCAAAGCAATTTCCAGAAGAACAGTGACCATTCCTCTTCTTAAATCACACTGCCTTAAAAGAACGGAAAACCTACAGAACTAATTCTCAAAAAGCAGCAAGAAAAAACTGAAATTTAGGACAGTGCCACCTCCACTCTGGAAATAGAGGGCAAAATTAACATATAGTTAAAGTCAAGAAATACACTAGAAGGAAGAGCAAACAAGAACAGCAAGAAAAGAACTTGACATAGACATACTATGATGACAAGGAAGATAAAACACAAATTCTAAATAAGAAAACAAAATCAAGACAGCTACATACACAGATAAAAAAAAGAATTGGTCTCATTCCCAATAAAAATATCTGGAAAAGTTAAAAAAAATTAAAAATTATGAGAAATGGAGGAAAAATGGGAAAAAATAAAAGTTATTCAAGTTATCCAAGAAAATCATGAAAAAAGAATCATCATATTTGTAAAAGAGGAAAAAATATTAAAGAAAATAACACCTTAAAAATAGAATATGCCAAATGCTTAAAAGGGATGCAAAAAAACACTGAAGAGGACTCCTTAGAAAGAAGAATTGACCAAATGGAAGAAGTACAAAATTCTATTGAAGAAAAGAAATCCTTAAAAATTAGAATCAGGCAAGTAGAAATTGAGGAGTCCACGAGAAATCAAAGAATAATAAAACAAAAGCAAAAAAATGCAAAAGTAGAAAAATGGAATATATTCCATTGGGAAAACAACTGATGTAGAAAATAGACTGAGGAAATATAATCTGAGAATTATTGAACTACCTAAAAGTCATGATAAAAACAAGGAGCCTATACATCATATTTCAAGATATGTTCAAGGAAAACTGCCCTGATAACAAGAGGGTAAAGTAGAAATTTAAACAATTCACCAATCACCTCCTGATAGAGACCCCCAAATGAAAACTTCCAAGGTATTGTAGGCTAATTCCAGAATTTCCTGTTCATGGAGGTAACACTGCAAGCAGCCAGAAAGAAATAATTCCAATATCACCTAGCTACATTCAGGATCACATAAGATTTAGAGACTTTTACATTAAAGGCTCAGAGGGCTTGCAATGCTATTCTGAAGGGCATAGGATCTACCCACCAAAACTACCCAGCAAAACTGATTATAATCCTTCAGGGAAAAATGAATATTTAATGAAACAGAGAATTTTAATCCTGATGAAAAGATTAAAACTGAAGAAAATTTGGCTTGCAAATACAAATCTCAAGAGAAGCATTAAAAGTTAATTAGAGGGGGGGCCAGGTAGCACAGCAAGTAAGAGCACCGGCTCCAGTGTTGAGAAGACCTGGAGATCGAATCCCGGGCTCAGACACTTAGCACCCACCCAGAAACACCTGGCCGTGTAACCTTGAGCAAGTTACTTAACCCCAATTGCTTAAAAAAAAAGTTAATTAGAAAACTGAAATCAAAAAGGAATCAGTAAGGGTAAAGATGATATATATCTCACACCTAAGAACTTTTTCACTGGTAAAAGGAGTGTACATAGAGAAAACAGGTAGGATATGTGTCGATTATGGTGGCAGGCATTGAAAGAATTGGGAAAAGAAAGTAGAATGGGGTAACTTATTTCCCACAAAACAGAAATATTTTTTTTTAGTGGAGGGAAAGAGGGGAGGTGTGAACACTTGCATCTTACTTTCCTTGGAATTTGCTTAAAGAGGGGGAATAAAATATACACTCATATGGGTATAGAAATCTTTCCTACCATACTGGAAAATGAGAAAAAGATAAAAGAAGGGTGGTGAACTGGTAGAAGGGAGGCTGATTGCCAGAAGGAAATAACTTTTGAGGAGGGACAAAATGAAAGGAAAGAGAGACAGAGAGACAAACAGAGACAGACAGAGAGAGACAGACAGAGAAAGAGCGACAGAGTGAGAGTGAGAGAGAGAGAGAGAGAGAGAGTGAGTGAGAGAGAGAGAGAGAGAGAGAGAGAGAGAGAGAGAGAGAGAGAGAGGGAGAGAGAGAGAGGGAGGGAGCAGAAGAAGTAGGTAGGATGGACAGAAAGACAGAGTAAGTTATCATAACTGTGAATGTGAATGGCATGAACTTACCCATAAAATGGAGGCACATACTATATGGTTGCTCTGACACAAAATGTTTACAGCTGAAATCTTGGGCATAACTTGTCAAGGATATTTGATATTGATCTTGAAATGTTTGCATGTGTTAACTGCAGGCTTGCAATAGCTGAGTCAGTTGTCCTTCATTGTGGACATAAAATTTGCATGCATTGCTTCTGGAAGAAATCCTCTTCATCTCCATGCTGCAATTCATGCTGGGAATTCTCCCACCTGAAAACTCTTCAACATAACATGGTCATGTACCCTGAAGAGGAAGCCATGTGTGAGATACATCAGGAAGAACAGAAGCACTTCTGTGTTTGGAACAAAACTTTTCTGTGTATGACCTGTTCTAAATCAGAGGAGCAAAGATATCATCACACACATTGGTCTATTGCTATGGCTGCTCTGAGATACAGGGAAGAAATAGAGGCACATGTGTCATACTTGGATGACCACCTAAAAAATCTTCAGAACTTCCAAAAATTTGCAGAGAGAGACCTCTGTCATAGGTTATTGAATGCAGTAACTACAGAGATGTGTCCAGAAAAAAAAAAAACATTTGACAAAAAAGTTCAGAAAGTACTTTAATACATGAAGGGGAAGAGTCAAAAAAGGAGCAACTTATTATAGAGAATATAAAGGAGAAATTCAATTAGCTTTATCAGAAGCTCAAGAAGACATAGGCTATCGAGGAATGTAAAATCCTGGAGCAAAAGAAAGAGTGTGAGGCCAAGATAGTCAATGAGATAAAATTCTTAACAGACAACATCACTGAGCTGCAGGAAAAGAGTCAGAAACCAAACCTGGAAATGTTACAGGATGTGACAGAAATATTGAACAGGACTTTGAGACAGTACATTTTTGAATCTTTCATTCCAAGAGTGGATATTTCTTAACTCATTGTGGTCACTGACTTTTGAAAATTCTATCACAGATTTAAACTGTTGGAGAACTGCAAGTATTATGACTTGGCTGGTGAGAAACAAAGAACTATCATGTTTAGAACTGATTTCTCAGGAAACACATCAACTATTTACACAACTGGCCATGTTAAAGCTGAGGCCAGTGATGGAACACAATTGCTAGGTTTATGGTCCTGGGGAAAAAAATTGTTTATGGAGAAGGATGAGTAAGAACCATCACTTTATAAGTGATTCCACTTTGAGCGATAACTAAACTAAGCCTCTTTACCTCCAGTCAAAAAGCAGTATGTGCAAATCACCATGCATCTAAGGTTGGGGCATTTTTGTATGTATGGTGTGATAGTAATAGAATATAAAGATCCCCCTGTATTGGCTTGATTTTCAAATTGATTGTGTTAAAACCCAGAGCTTGTTAATCCCACCTGTGGGATGGACTTGTTGATGTGAAAAGAGAGTCCTGAACTGGGAGGAGTTGGTGACATAGATTTGGAGAGACAAGAGAGAGGAAGAAGAATTTTTTGGAAGCAGCACCCTCGTGGAGGCAGAGAGAGAGACTGAGAGGATTGCTGGGGGCCACTTTGAATCTCCCTGGACTTTTGAGACCTGTCCCTGGAGCTGCTAAGGACTGAGGAGACATGGCTGTTTTGCTGGTGCTTTGTCTGTCTGTTTTGATGTTGTTTTGCCACATTTGTCCACTGGTGAAAGACTGTCCTGTTGAAGAAGTCCTGGAACCTGGTTGTTGGCTAAGAGCTCCTGAAACTGTCCTGCAGACAGAGAGTGAATACTGTCCACTGGTGAAGGACAGTGCTGTTGTTGCAGGGGTCTGGGAACCTTTCTGTTGGTTCAGAAGCCCTGAAGAAGGATTTTCTTGTTGTATGTTTACAGAAATCCTGGGAGAGGGTTTTGCTAATGTTTTCAGGGGTTCTAGGACTGTTCTACAGACAGAGGATGAATTAATGAAGAGACTGGCAATGTATCTTGTGGCCTTGCTAAGCCTTTTCTCCCCAGGAACTAAGATTGCTGAGAACTTGCCTCAAGATGAAGAAAAGACCTCCATTTGGGTATTAAGTGCTGTGCTTAAGCTTGTTGTAACTCTGGGGTAGATTCAATTGTGATCCAGGGGTGGGGAACTTTTGACCTTTTTGTGTTCTATGGTTGAACAAATGAATGTACTTTACTTAGATTGGAAACTAATCTCCATTTGAGAAGAGGGGCTTTGTGGTGGACTAAATGAAGGTACAGCCTAGGGGTGGAGTAGTATTTAGAACAGGGACTTTGTAATTGATAGAATGAATGGAAGGTCCTGGGGTGGGGTAGTACTTGGAGATTATTTAATCACCCTTAGTAAATCCTGTATTTTGAATGATGTCATATTTTAATCTCCTCTGTTCTTGGTTGGTCACTGAATAAAATGGAGAACACCTATGCTGGTATTTTGAACCTTGGGAAGTTGCCTTTCCTTGGCATTACATTATATACGGTTATAAATTTATTTTATTTAATAAACCTCACTTCTTGGGAAATATTAAAAAAACAGAGGCACATGGCAGAGTTAATTAAAAACTAGAATTTGGGGGTGGCCAGGTGGGGCAGTGAGTAAGAGCACTGGCCCCAGAGTCAGGATGACCTGGGATCGCATCCGGCCTCAGATACTTAGCACCACCCCCAGAAATAACTGGCCGTGTAGACTTGAGCAAGTTACTTAACCCCAATTGCTTTAAAAAAAATTAGAATTTTATATATTATTTACAGTAAACATACTTGAAATAGAGATATACACAGAGAAAAATGTCGTAAGCAAAATCTATTATGCTTAAGCGAAAGAAAAAAAAGTCACAGGTAGCAATAATCATCTCAAACAAAGAAAAAGCAAAAATAAATAGATGTAAGTTAAAGACACAAGCAGGGAAATTACATTTTGCTAAAAGGTACCATAGACAATGAAGTCATGTCAATACTAAATGTATATGTACCAAATGTTTTGGCCTCCAAATTTTTATATGAAAAGTTAGCTGAGTTACACAAGGAAAGAAACAGTAAAAGTATACTAATAAGAGACCTCAATTTTCCCCTCTCAGATTTAGGCAAATCTAACATAAAAAATGTTTTTGTTTAATATATTTTAAGACATTCCCCCCTCCAATTACATGTAAAATTTTTAACATTAATTTATTTTTAATTTTGAAAATCAAATTCTCTCTCCTTCACATCTCTTCCTATGATAGGAAGCAATTTGATGTAGGTTATATATGTGCATTCACAAAAAACATGTATATATTAGTCATATTGTGAAGAAAAACAGACAAAATTATCAAGAAAAATAAAGTTTTTAAAAAGTTATGTTTCAATATGCATTTATGCTCCATCAAATCCTTCTCTGGGCAGCATTTTTCATCATAGAAAGTGCTTTGGGATTGTCTTAGATCATTGTATTTCTGAGAAAAACTAAGTCATTCATTGTATGTCACTGAATCATATTGTTGTTACCATATACTATGTTCTCCTGGGTGTTGTCATTTATCATTATGTTCCCATTTTACATTACCTTGGAACATGCAAGTTTTTCCATGTTTTATTGAGAGCATCCTGTTCATAAATCCTTTTTTTTTTTTATGAAAAAGATATCCAGGGGTTTTATTGGATTTTCAAGTTCAGTATGAGTCACAGATGGTAGTTATTATTACTCCCATTTTACAGGTGAAGAATCTCAGGTTGAGGAAGGTTAAGTGACTTAATCAAGATCAGACAGCTAGTAAGTATCTGAGGTCAGTTATTTTAATTCAAGTGCAATGCTCTATCTATTGTGCCAGCAGGCTAACTTCATTCTTTTATTTTTTTCTCTCTCTCTTTTTTTATTTTTTAGTTAGCATCATTCATTTCCACAAGATTTTGAGTTACAATTTTCTCCCCAATTTTCCTTACCCATGACCCCAAAACAGGGTTCCTTCTGAATATCCCCTCCCCCAATCTGCTCTCTCCCATATCTTCCCCCATTCCTTCTTTGACTTTCCTGTAGGACACAGTGGATCTCTATGGCAAGTGCCTGTGTAACTCATTTCCAAGTTACATATAAATTAATAATAATAATAATTACACACACACACACACACACACACACACACACACACACACACACACATATATATATATATATATTAAAACTTTGGATTCCAGATTCATTCTCTTCCTCCCTCGTCAGTCAGACTCACTGGGAAGATAAGCAATTCAATATAGTTTGTACATGTGTAGTTATGCAAAACATTTCCTTAGTGGATATATTGTGAAAGACTGACTATATTTCCCTCCTTACTAACCCACCCCACCTTGCTCTATTCTCTACTTTGATCCTGTCACTTTTCAAAAGTTGGTCCTTCAAACTTCCCTCCCCACAACCTGCCTTCCATTATCCCCCCTTTTTTCCCCTTCCCCTCTGCTCTTCTGTAGGGTGAGATTCCCTATTTGGTGTCGATGTCATTCCCTCCCTAAGCCAAATTCAATGAGAATAAGTTTGAACCATTCCCCATTGCCTTGCTGTTTTTTTCTCTCCATTGCAACAATTTTCCCTTGTCTCTTTTATATGAGATAATCTACCCCATTCTGTCTCTCCTGAACTCTTCTCATTATATTCCTCAATCACTTCTTAATTTCACCTTTTAAGTATCAACCCTTCCTGTTCAATTGGTCCTGTGCCCTCTATGTATACCTATAGACATATAGACACTCACATATGTATTCATACTCCCATGTACCCTCCTATATAGACAAAGATATGTATGTATACATATACACTCATATACCTATATGTGTGTGTGTGTGTATACACACTCACACATACACATACATTTCTATTCCCTTCAACTATTCTGATACTGAGAAAAGTTTCATAAATTACAATTATCATTTTTGGAAGTAGGAATATAAGTAGTTCAAATTTGATAAGTTTCTTATGATTTCTTTTCCCTGTTTACCTTCTCAAGCTTCTCTTGCTGATTGTATCTAAATGTCAAATTTTATATTCATCTTTGGTTTCATCATAAAGAATGCTTGAAAATCCTCTATTCCACTGAATGACAATATTTACCCCTGGAACATAATACTCAGTTTTGCTGGGTAAGTTATTCTTACTTTTAATCACAGCACCTTTGAATTCTGGAATGTGATATTCCAAGCCCTTTGATCCCTCAATGTATACGCTGCCAGGTCATAAGTTATCCTGATTGTGTTTCCACAACATTGAAATTATTTCTTCCTTGCTGCTTGTAATATTTTCTTCTTAATCTGGGAGATCTGGAAACTGACTATAACTTTACTAGGAGTTTTCTTTTTGTGATCTTTTTCAGGAAATGATCAGTGAATTCTTTCAACCTCTATTTTGCCCTCTGGTTCTAAAACATCAGGGCAATTTTCCTTGAGAATATGTAGAAAGATGATTTCTAGGCTCTTTTTTTGATCATGGCTTTCAAGTATGCCATTAATTTTAAAATTATCTCTCCTGGATCTCTTTTCCAGGTAATTTTTTTTCCAATGAGATATTTTATATTGCCTTCTATTTTTTTTCATTTGTTTGGATCTGTTTAATACTATCTTCATTACTCATAAAGTCATTAGCTTCCATCTGCTCCAATCTAATTCTGAAGGAATGAATCTCTTCAGTGAGCTTTTGAGATTCTTTTTCCATCAGTCAAATTCATTTTTTAAGGCATTCTTCTGCTCATTGTCTTTTTGAACCTCTTTTGCCATCTAAGTTAGTCTATTTTTAAGGTGTTATTTTCTTCAGTTATGTTCTTTACTCTTGTTTCATAATTTTCTTGCATCATTCTCATTTCTTTTCCCAATCTTTTCCTCCACTTCTCTTATTTTGTTTTCAAAATTCTTTTTGAGCTCCTCTATGTCCTGTAACCAACTTTCTTGGAAGCTTTTTGTGCTGTAGCTCTGACTTTACTGTCTTTCTCATGTTCCATGCTTTAATCCTTTTTATCCCCAACATAGGTGTGTAAAGTTGGATTGCCCTGTTTGCTTTTCTTCCTTTGCTTGCTCATTTTGCCACTCAATTTCTTTACTCTTGAGCCTTTTGCCATAGTAGAACTCTGCTACAAGAAACGGGAGCTTTATACCAAACACTGGGATTTTTTCAGCTTCTGTAGGTATTGGTCGGGTGCCCTCTATGAAGCCTCCACACACTCTGGCAGACTACTCACACACCCCAGGATATCCACCCTAGAAAGCAATCCAGATCCAAGCAGGTTAAATCAAGAGTTATTAGCCCTAAGAGTAGTTGCTTGGTCCCCCTACAATCTGCAAGCCAGGAGCTCTGAAGCAAACATGAGGCAGTGGCTGCACAGGCTGGCACATCAGCAGCTTCTTGCCATGAGGGCAATGGCTGGATCACACTACTGAATTCCCAGGTCCCAAATTCCACACTGTTCTGTCCTCTCTCTTTTTCCTTGCCATCTATGCGTTGATAATTCAGGAAACTACCACAGCTGCTGGTGATCTGAAGTCCCTCCAGCCAGCAACTGATTAGGCTACCCAGAGGCTAGAAACTTGGGCTTGAACAGTGTTGGGCTTGGCTTCCAGACTGCCCACTGGCTCCTTCCTGCCAGCCTACTGGACTGTCTTCAATGGGAGATTAGCTTCTCTGTGTCATTTTGTGGGTTCTGTAGCTTCAGAGTTTGTCTACAGTAATTTTTTACATGAATTGGAGGATGTGGGAGCCAGAGCTGTGTGGAATTCTTGTTTCTACTCCGATGTCTTGACTCCACCTCCCTGTGTTCATCAATTCTTATAGCACAATGATATACCACAACTTGTTCATGCATTTTCGAATTGATGGACTGTAATAGGAATGCAAATTTGGAAGATCTTCCCTGCCCCTAGGCTAAAGTGCACCTGAAGCCTGGGGTGGGAGGCTTGTTTTTCAGTAGATAATTTTTGATTGGCCAGTGGGTCCAAAAGGTTGTTACATTCTCTGAGCCAGGAGAAGGCTATATAAGGCCTGATGTGTAGCTTTGTTTTGGGGGCTCACTTTGAGAAGTGTTCTGTGATTTGATCTGTATTCTGGGAAGCCATTGTCCAGGGCCCCCCTGTAATGGAAATGCAGATTTAAAGATCTTCCCTGCCCCTAGGCTAAAGTGCACCTGTAGTCTGGGGTGGGGGCTTGTTTTTCAGTAGATACTTCTTGATTGGGAAGCCGTTGTTGAGAGTCCCCCGGCTTTGAAAAACCCAGAATGTGGAAACCCAGATGTTGACTGGTTATGGATGTAATGGTTGGGCAGTTTGGAAATCTGTCTACTTGATCTGTTTCTGTCTTGATAATTCTGCCTGTATACTTTGAAGTTTGGGGTGCTGACCTTTTTCCCCTGAACAAGGTAAACGATATATGTCTGACTGATTAAAGTAAGCTTGTTAACCCATTTTGAGTTGCTTTCCTTTAACAAAGCAAATCCAAGAACCTGTGGTGGCGGCAAACCCTGACGACGCTTGGGATGCTTGCTGCTACAAAATGGCGTCATGAACAGGATCTGCAGAGTAAAAGGAAAGTATGGGGACTGGGATAATTGTTTGTTTCCCAGTTGTGGTAGCTGTGATTCTGTGGAGCCGTGGAGCAGGAGAGAAGAATGGCCTGAGTGCGGACTTCACTGAGCTGAGAGCAGGAATGGTGAGCTGCCTGCATCAGGACCTGGGCAGAAGCCAGGAGCGGCTGCCGCTTGCAGGAGGAGAAAGAACCCAGGAGTTCGGAATTCAGCCACAGGAAAAAATAAGAACCCAGCAGCAAAGCAGGGGCACTGATTGTGTTTCCTGGATGCATCCCACAGTTTGGGACCCAGGGGGAGGATGGACTTGTGACTATGGTGCGTGGGATGAAGTGCCTTGGATCCCCAGGGACCCCACCTTGTTGGTTTTGTTGCCCAGCCCCCTCTCTGTGCTTGGAGGCAGGGGCTGGAGCTGTGTGAGGGGAAGGATACCCCTCCCCCCTCCCCCAGAGAACTTTATTCGAACTCTTGTTTTGAAGTGAAAATGCTATGTACTTTGTGTTTTTTTAAGGCCCAGTGGCCACTTTGGTAACTTTGGTATCTTGAAAATGTGACCTAAGAGATGCTTAGTGCTAATTCAAAAGTAAATTGTCTATGCTATGGGCATGAAAGATCTTGGGGCCGAATGTAATGGGAATGCAAATTTGGAAGATCTTCCCTGCCCCTTCCCTGCTAAAGTGCACCTGAAGCCTGGGGTGGGAGGCTTGTTTTTCAGTAGATACTTTTTGATTGGCCAGTGGGTCCAAAAGGCTGTTACATTCTCTGAGCCAGGAGAAGGCTATATAAGCCCTGATGTGTAGCTTTGTTTTGGGGGCTCACTTTGAGAAGTGTTCTGTGATTTGATCTGTATTCTGGGAAGCCATTGTCCAGGGTCCCCCAGGCTTTGAAAAACCCAGATGCTGATTTGGTATGGATGTAATGGTTGGACAGTTTGGAAATCTGTCTACTTGATCTGTTTCTGTCTTGATAATTCTGCCTGTATACTTTGAAGTTCAGGGTGCTGACCTTTTTCCCCTGAACAAGGTAAACGATATATGTCTGACTGATTAAAGTAAGCTTGTTAACCCATTTTGAGTTGCTTTCCTTTAACAAAGCAGATCCAAGAACCTGTGGTGGCGGCAAACCCTGAGGACGCTTGGGGTGCTTGCTGCTACATGGACATCCCCTCAATTTCCCTTTTTTATTTGCCACCACAGATAGAATTGCCACAAATATTTCTCATATAGGTCCCTTTTTTTATTTCTTTGAGATACAGATCTAATAGAGGCATATCTGCGTCAAAGGGTATGCATAATTTCATAGCCTTTTAGACATAGTTCCAAATTTCTCTCCAGAATATTGAACTAGTTCACAACTCCACCAATAGTGCATTAGTGTTTGCCTTTACTCATAAACACTCCAACATTTGTAATTTTCTGTTTCAGTAATAAGAGCCAATCTCGTAAGTGCGGAATAGAACTTATGAGTTTTTAAATTTATATTTCTCCAATCAATAGTGATTTAGACTTTAAAAAAAATACTATAGATAACTTTGATTACTTCTTCTGCAAACTGCTTGCTCATATCCTTTGACAAATTATCTATTGGGGAATCATATGTTTTTATAAATTTGACTCTGTTCTCTATTTATTTGAGAAATGAAACCTTTATTAGGGAAAGCTGGTGTAATTTTTTTCATAGTTGTGATTATTTCACATTTCCCCATTGTAATAGTGATTAAGTTTAAAGATCCTTTTCTATTGCCAAGCTAAAAGTTACTTAGCACCTAGTTTTACATTAAGCCTCTGTTAAAGAAACAGAAGTTATGATCCCCTGTTGCTGATTAAGAGGAAGGGGTTTATTTAAAGATGAGCACAAGCTGAACAGTCAGAATTTCCTGCATTAAGTATCATGGAGGCAGGTCAGCTGCTGCTGGACTGAATATTGTACTTTGTTTAAAACTCTGTGACCACTTTAGTGAAAACTATGTGGCCATTTTAGTGATAAGTTGTTGAGTTGCGACATGGTGAATGCTGTATTTTGATTTTCTATGATAAGCTGTAACATTGTGAAAGCTGTACCTTCCTTTTCTGTGAATGTTTTGCTCTGCTCTCTTATTGAATGAATAGAGAGATCACTATACTATGTAATTAGAATCTTGAAAGGTATTCACAGCAGCAGTCCTCTGGAAACATGCTCGTGCTTGCCTATACACCCATCTATCTTGCAATCTCTTTTTTGCCCACATTTTTCATCTTAAAAGTGTTTTGTTTCTGAATACCACCTCCCACAATCCACCTTCCATTTTAGCAGCACCTTTTTATCTATCCCCTTCTACTCATACTTTCTTATAGGATAAGATAGATTTCAATACACAGCTGAATATGCATATACACACCCCTCATTTCCATTTCCTTCCCGTCCACTATATAAATGTTCTATCACATCTCTTGTGAGATAATTTATCTTACTACCTTTCCTTTTGCCTTTGTCCCAGTGAATTCCTCTATTTTTGCCCCTTAATTTTATGTTTTAGGTGTCATCCCACCATATTCAATTCCCACCTATGCCCTTTGTCTATGTATCCTACTTCTAACTGCCATAATAATAATAAAGTTCTTGGGAGTTGCAAGTATCATCTTCCTATGTAGGAATGTAGTTTAACATTATTGAATTACTCATTGAATCCCTTATCTCTTTCCTGTTTAGCTTTTTATGCTTCTCTTGAGTCTAATGTTTGAAAGCCAAATTTTCTATGCATCTCTACTTATTTCAGGAATGCTTAAAAATTGCCTATTTCATTAAATATTCATTTTCCCCCTAAAGTATTATATTCAGTTTCCTTAATTGATGATATTTTGGTTAATATTCTAGCTGATTTTCCCTCTAGGCTATCATATTCAAAGTCCTCTGATCCTTTAATGTCAAAGCTTCTAAATCTTGGGTTATCCTGACTGTGTTTCCATCATACTTGAGTTGTTTATTTCTGACTGCTTGCAATATTATCTCTTTGACCTGGGAACTCTGTAATTTGGGTACAATATTCCTGAAAATTTTGATTTTGGAATCTCTTTCAAAAGGTGATAGGTGAATTCATTAAATTTCTATTTAAACCTCTGGCTCTAGGATATCTGGGCAATTTCCCTTGATAATTTCTCAAAAAGTGACATTTAGGATTTTTTTTGATATTGCCTTTCAGGTACTACAATATTCTTAAATTATCTCTCCTAAATATATTTTGCAGGGCAGTTGCTTTTCCAATGAAATATTTCACATTTGCTTCAATTGTTTTTTTTTCCATGTTTTAATTTTGTTTTATTTTTCTTGAAGTCTCATGGAATCATTAGTTTCAATCTGCCAATTCTAATTATTAAATAATTATTTTCATTAGCGAGCTTTTGTATATCCTTTCTCACCCATAAGTTTTTCCAATTCTACTTTTCAATGAGTTTTTTCTCTTCAGTGGATTGTTGTGTCATTTCCTCCCCAACATTTTGCCTTTTCTGGTTTTTAAGGTGTTATTTTCTTTAGTATTTTTTGTGCCTCCTTTACCAAGTGGTTGACTCTTTTCTTTCATGTTTTTCTTGCATCATTCTCATTTATTTTCCCATTTTTCTTCTACCTCTCTTACTTGACTTTTGAAATCCTTTTTGAGTTCTTCTGGGAATTCTTTTTGGGACTAAAACCAATTCACTTTTTTCTGTAAGGCTTTTCATATAGCAGTTTTGACTATGATATCTTCTTCTGAGTTTATGTTTTGATTATGCCTATTGCTATAATAACTTTCTATGGGAAGTTTCTGTTTTAGTTGTTTGCTCATTTTCTCCACCCAACTCTTGATTTTTAACTTTATTACATATTTGGGTTTTGCTGACAGGATGAGGTGATACTGTTCCAAATTTGAGGGTTTTGTGCAACTGTTTTCAGAGCCAATTCTGGGTGAGTTGTAAATTTTCATTTCTTCTAGATTCATAAGATCTAATGATAATTGCGCTTATTAATCTGCTGAATTGTGCTCTGGTCTGTGAGCAACAACAAACACTGTTTTCCACCTTGGAAATGTAATAGGATCCCCTATTCTCTTGCATCTATAATATTTGGTGTGCTAGAGCTCCTCCTTACTAAGGAACTGCAGCCCAGGATTTTGAACTGGATCTGAGCATGTACAATGCAAATACCTACACCCAGTGCCAGAAAAAGGACCCCTTTAATCTCCTTGTGGTGAGCTGTTCAACATTCTTATCATCTGTAGTTTGATAGTTCCTTAAGCTGTTGTTGATGATTCACTTTCTTTTAATGCCTCCTGTTGGATTCCTGAGATATTGACTGTTGTCATCTTGGCAGGGCATTGCCTACACTGGCCTGTGCTCCATTTTCATGCACATGGGACAGATACATCCTGCTGAACTTCTATGTTATTGTGGTCTGTAAAAATGGTTCACCCTGTAGTTTTGTATGTTTTGTCACTCCAGACTTTATTTTGAGGGATTATTTAAAGTTCTTTGGAGGGGAATTGGGCGGGGAGGCATTCAGATAAGTCTTGCCTTTTCTCCATAATCTTGGCTGTGACCAAACAAGAAATAAATTAATAAGATGAATAGAATTTTAGAAGTGTGGTTCCATCATGAAATATGGAAAGTATGTAATAGTTTACCTTTTATATCTATGCCTAAGGGAATAATTTATGACCAAGCAAGGGATAAAGAACATTACAATAATAGATAAAATGCATAGCAAAATAGATGGTTTTGATTACATTTAATTAAAAAAAGATTCTGCACATGCAAAACCCATGTAATCAAGATCAGAAGGAAAGTGGAAAACTGTGGAAATTTTTTACAACAAGTTTCTCTCATAAAGGCCTCATTTCTCATATATATAAAGATCTGAATCAAATGTATAATATAAGTCAGTCCACCATTGACACTGTTCAAAAGATATGAACAGGAAGTTTTTAGAAGAAGAAATCAAAGCTATTCATAGTCATATGAAAAAAATGTTCTAAATTACTATTGATTAGAGAATTCAAATTAGAATAAATCTGAGGTATCTCATCACACTGATCAAATTGACTGATATAGTGGAAAAAGAGAATTACAAATGTTGTAGAGAATGTGGAAATAATGGAACACTAATGCGCTGTTGGTTTATTGGGAACTAATCCTATCATTCTGGAAAGCAATTTGAAACTGTGCTGGAAGGGCTATAAAACTGTACATACCTTTTGACCCAGCAACATCACTACTAGGTCTGCATCCCAAAAAGGGAAAACCAATGCTCCTAAATGTACAAAAATGTGTATAATAGCTGTTTTGTGGTGCAAAGTGTCAAAAATTATGGGGATGCCATGCTTCATAGAATGGCTGAACAAACTGTGGTATCTGATTGTTATGAAATGCTATTGTTCTGTAAGAAATGATGAGCATGAATGGAATTCCTTGGCTGTTTATGTTTCTATGGACAACCCAGTGGTCACTGAAGATATCAAAAAAATGTGTCACATGTGCTCTCCCAACCTGACCCATGACAGTTCCTCCAGTTCCTGGAGTGGTGTTAGCTGGGATACAAATTGTTCCCAGCACGCCTCTGGCTGGAGGCCTCTTCTGCTTATTGTTCCCCTTTGCTTGGGCATCAACCAAATTAATTCTGTCTATGTGGATGCATTTAAAGAGTGTTTTAAGATGCCACAATCTTTAGGTGCATTAGGAGGAAAGCCAAATAATGACTATTACTTCATAGGATATTTAGGAAATGAGCTTATCTACCTGGATCCCCACACGACTCAGACTTTTGTTGACTCTGGGGAGAATGAAATAGTGGATGACCAGAGTTTCCACTGCCGGCAATCCCCCCATCGAATGAAGATCCTGAACTTGGATCCTTCAGTGGCTTTGGGATTCTTTTGCAAAGAAGAAGATTTTGATAACTGGAGTGGGCTCATTCAAAAGGATATATTAAAGCCACAGAGTTTACAGATGTTTGAGATGGTTCAGAAGCATCCAGCCCACTGGCCTCCTTTCATACCTCCAACCAAACCAGAAGTGATGACTACAGGTGCATAACTCATTGAATCCACCAATAACCTGTTTGAACTGGAAGAAGACTTTGAGATTTTGAGTATGCGAAGTAGTGCCCTCCAGCCTGTATCCACCACCTGGCTCCACATTGCAGAGAACTTTTCTAGCCAGAGTGCCTGAATCACCAACAGCACAGAATACAGCATCAATCCAAACTGAACCAGTTGCCATTTTCCCATGATCTCTATCCCTGAGAGAGAGACAGAGAGAGGGGTGGGGGAAGGGAGGGGGGGAGAGGGAGAGAGGGGG
>NW_027185764.1:35747055-35756357 GCF_028583685.1 Petaurus breviceps papuanus | reverse complement strand
GGAGAGAGAGAGAGAGAGAGAGAGAGAGAGAGAGAGAATCCTATTACCAGATGATAATCAAGCAGGACCGCAGTGTTTCTTGATATTATTTTAGATACAGTGAACCTACAATAATGTTTTGGATGTCCAGAGGACAGCTTTAGTCTTGTTTCAGAACCAGTTAGTGGAAGATGATTAGTCTCTCTCTCTCTCTCTCTCTCTCTCTCTCTCTCTCTCTCTCTCTCTCTCTCTCTGTCTCCTCTTCTAACAAGTCTCTTCACATAGAGACAATTCTAGTTTAACCTTTGGTGTTGCTTCTTGGGAAGCAGTTGTTTGTTTATAAAATTAAATTGTCTGGATCGGAGAAAACAAAAATCTCACTAAATTATTTTAATAGACACTTTGAATAATTTGGTATGAAAACATTTCTATCAAGGGAGTTATGGCAAATGGACACTTCTTACAACCTCCTTCCTGTTTGGGAGAAGCTTGCTTGCCCCTGTCCCACCATGACCCCTCCCGATCCCCTCCCACCATCATGGCTGCATATGATACATTTCACCCTGACCTCAAGCTGAATCGAGATCTTTTGCCTTGCTGATTTTGGTTCAAGAAATAAAGAGTCAAAAAGTGGTTTGTGCTTTAAAAAAAAAAAGAAATGATGAGCAGGGTGCTCTCAGAAAAACTTGGAAAGATCTTCATATACTCATTTAAAGTAAAATGAATACACTCAGGAGAACATTGTACACAGTAACAGCAATATGGTATGAGGACATACTCTAAATGATTTAAGTATTCTTAGCAATACAATGATTAAAGTCAATTCTTAAGAAATTATTATGATGAAATATGGTGCCTACATTCAAAGAAACAACTGATGGAGTCTGAATGCAAATTGAAGCATGTTTTTTTTTTAACTTTCCTTTTTTATCTGTGTTTTCTCTCACTACATGACTAACATGAAAATATATTTCATATGACTGAACATGGATAACATCACATTGATAACCTTTTCAAGGAGTGCAAAGTGAAGGAAAGAAGAAAATTTGGAATTAAAAAATTGTTAATGGATTTTAAAATTGTTTTTACATGTAACTAGAAAAAGTAAAATTTAAAAATTGTAGGCTTAACTACAGTGACAAAGGGTGACACAATACAATATTGGTATTGTCTATGAATTGTTTCTGGTCTTATTAAATCTTTTTAAAATCATTTTTTACAATGCATCTCTAACAGGATTTCATGTTCTGCTCATTTGTATATTTTCCATGTTAATTGTTTTTTCCTTTCATGATAATTATATTATGGGTTTCATTTTTAATAATATAATTTTTTTATCCAGAGATAACTAGATAACTAATATCATACTTTTGTTTTAATTCTCACTACTTTTTTTTAAAGGAAGTAACTTTTCAAACTATCTCTCAATATGTGAGGTATATTATATTTGAATTTTGCATTAGCTACATGAACATATATTAACACTTTGCCCAACCCACTTATTTCTAATTAACTTGTTCAGGCTATCTGCGAATTATTTCCAGAGAATAGTCTGCCACTCTAGAGATGATTGATAATCTATGACTATTGAGATAATTCATTAAGTGTAGTCTTGGGTGCTTCCCTAAAAATAAAGACATCCATTTAAAATGTAATTAAGGTGAGATATGTTACAATCATAGAAAATGTAGCATTTGTTGTTACTTTTATAATGACGACTTTTTAGGAGATTGAGAAGGAATAGTTTTCAAGGTATTTAATAAATAATTTATCAGAGGCGGCAAAATATGGTATCAAAAGCACTGTGGAGTAGAAAAAGTAAACTTAGCATGGGCTCAGGTGGTTGCTTTTAAATTTTTCTTAATAAATAGTTGTGTGACCATGGGTTTCAATCAATAAAATAATCAGTAAGCATTTGTTAAGTTCCTAATATATAACAGGGCCTGTGATAGGTTCTAAAGATACAAATACAGATAATGATTTTCCCTTTTTAAAAGAGTCAATTTTTTTTTCCCCTTATGACTTGACTTTCCTAATTTATGATAGGGGAATCATAATATTTCCAATCCCTATTTCCCACAATGGTTATGAGGGAAATACACAATTAAAAGAAAACATTGCTAGTAAATTTCTAGCCATTTATAAGAAAGGAAGAGAGACATTGTCTGAAAGATGAAAGTATTGTACTTACTAGAAATGTTTCTTCTATTGTGCAATAAATATAAATTGTCAGATATCATCATAACTTCAAATAAATAATCTATAAGATTATTTAATTTTATTAGCTTATCTAGTCATTCCTAATTTATCTTATAAGTACCTGATAGAGCAGCTATAAATATTACTAACATTAAAAAAATTCACCATTCTAAATTATTACTTGGACCTTTGGATTTACATTTTATAAGTTGTATTTTCCAAGGAGGTCAGGACATTAAAACAAAACAACATAGTACAAAAAAAAAATCCTTGAAATAAAACTTTCCCTCAGTTATATGGAGGACATTCTCTTACAAGAATATGTATATTGTGTATATATGTGTGTATATATGTATATATAAATATATATGTGGGTATATATGTATATATAAATATGTATATTTGTTTTATTTCCCAAAAAAAAGCCACAAAGAAAATTGAAACGGAATCAAAATAATTTTGAAGAAAATGTAAAAATGTGTAAAGTACTTGACCCCAAACCAGGATTATTTGAAATATTCTTTTTCTAATTTCCATAGATAAAACACCAGCAAGAACATATAATACTTATAAGAAGTAAGCATGAATTTGATTATGTTGATGGCAAGACACATTGGCAGTGAACACTCATGTCCAGTGGTTAAACTAATGTCTTGTCATAGTGAGTTCTATTTTATTTTTCTATAGTCTTCATAAATTTCCCTTTGGGTTAAACTGCATGGTGGTAACCAAGTATTGACACCTTTCTAGAGTGAATAGCTCTTATTTTCACTAACAAGGATCACTGTCTCTAAAACTATTTTGCCACTCTGGTGGTTATCCAGTATATACATTTGTTTGTCCTTCTTATATCTCTTTGTTCTCCCAATTGTATATACTGTCCCCTACAAGGTCAGTCTCCCTAATTACATAGTCAATGTAGGATGACTGTAGGTGATTCTGGGCTGATTCCACTCATCCCCTCTTTGCTGTCTTATTGTACAGGTACAAAGAACTGCCACTTCAAAGATCTAAAAAGTCTGGAATCCTCAATTATTTTACTGGCTTGTGGTTGAACTGCTGAATGTCTACAATTTCTCCAGCTATTTAGAGCCTTCAGGGGGCATAGTTAGCTGGTGTGGTCAATTGTACTCTTTCTTTGTTGAATGAATTGTAGGATAATTGACATTTGAAAAATGGAGTACAGGGCATAAAAACACACTATATAAAAACCTAATATTTTCTGAGGGAGAGGTTATAAATTCCCTTCCTTCTAATAGCGAGGAGGCAATCCTGGGTTTGTAAACCCAAGATTAAATTTATAAAAACTCTGAAAGGAGAAGGTGAGTTTTACCTTGTCTCATGATGTAATAATGAATCTGCCTCCAAATTTCATCTAGAGAATATCTTCAGATTTATGTGGAAATGATGTAATTATAAGTGCTAAGTAAAAATAAAATAAAATAAGTCATTTATCTATGACTCATTATATTTTTACCAAAGGGTACTCTGGGAATGCTAAGGTTATGAATCATATCTAGATTTCTATAGATGTAAAAATGTGGCCAAATTGAGTGCAAGAATTAATCATAACACTATATTTTGGGGTACATAATTTTTGTTCTATTTCTCCAAAAACACCAAAAAGAAAATTGCAAAGGAATCAAAATAATTCTGAAGAAAATATAAAAATGTGTAAAGTACTTGACTGGAGCCCCAAACCAGAAGGATTTGGACTATCCTCTTCCTAATTTCCATAGAGAAAAAAGCAGCAAAAAGGGAACAGTATATTAAAGCAATAATCCTATGCAAGGGAGTAAAAAAATCAGTAAAATATATAATTATAATTAAAGAATTTGAGTAAAGTTTCAGGAAAGGAAAAACAAGGGAAGAATTGTGACCTGACAACTTCAAACTAGACAAGTATTTAGCCATATTATGCTAAATTTTTTAAAAAGTACTTAAAAGTAAAAATCACCTTAAAAAGTATAACTTTTTTTAGCAGGGCAACTTCAGCCATAAAATGAAAGAAGAGTAAAGACAATTTGAAACCAAATCAAATATTATGAGGCAAATAAGCAATTAAAAAAGACAAAATAAAATATTTCACTGATGGGTTGAAAAAAGGTACATTACTTTCAAGTAAATTATACATAAGCAAAAGCATAGATATCAAGAAAACCATACCCAAAGAAAAAAAAATCTATCTTATCTATATAGACTCATAGATGAGGTTATTCTAACAAAGAACTTTAAAATGAATACTATTTTGTCAATAATATAGAAATAAAACATTCTATTGACTTTTTTTTAAAAGCAATTTGGGTTAATAACTTGCTCAAGGTTACATGGGCAGTTATTTCTTCTGGGTGTGGTGCTAAGTATCTAAGCCTGGATTCTATACCAGGTCATCCCAACTCTGAGGCCGGTGCTCTTACTCACTGCGCCACCTGGTCGCCCCTATTCTATTGACTTTTGATGTTCCTCTGCTGGAAACCAGAAAAGCATAAAGCAGAAAAATGATATTTGCAGATCAAAGTCACTAATGAACACTGACTAAAATATTTCATAAAATAATTGTAAAGATGACTTCAGTTATGGAAAGATTTCAAGTGTATTTATCACCATAAATGTAATGCTTAAAAATTAGGAAAACATTTCATATAATTAATCATATCATTAGCACAAAAAATATCCAAATCACAGATTTATTTCAATAAGAACAAAAAGTTCAAAATTCAGTCAATAGATTAAAAAACCATAAAATAATGAAAAGATGCTTAATTTAATGAAAAGCAGATATCCAAAATCAAAAGCTAAATTTATTTGTAAAGAAAAAAAAATCAGTGACTTTCTAAATATATTTGTGAGTATTCACTGTATACCCTATTAATTAACATGAAAATATAAGTAATATATTGGGTTTTGTAGAGTGCTAACAAGAGGATTAGTACCTCTGCTGTGAGAGATGCTGAGTCCTTTTTAGAGCTACCTACCAATCTTTGGGGTCCGCCTGCTACCCAGCTCTCACCTGTAACCCCACAAACTTTAGTGTGCACAACAGTCATACCTCACTAAACTGTCTCAACAAATGTGCTAAATAATGTTAGAAGTAATAAATTCACCTCAAATGCATCATTGAGTCAAGCGTGTGAAGACTTCCCCAGCGGGATAGGTAGATATTAACATTTTATTTTACCAGGCAAGAAGGCAGTTGAGGCACGTACTATGGAGCACTATTGAGTTTGGTCAGACACTGAAGACCCTGGCATCATCCACTGCGTCCAGAATTATCACCGGTCATCTTGCCTTTTGTCTTGCCATTGGGCTCTGATGACTCTGAGAGAGAGTGAGACTGATGACTCCATACAACTCTGTCTCACTTAAATTCAATTTATATATGTCTAAAGTTATTGCCCATACCATTTTACCATTTTATTATTTTTCTATTCAGTAATTTCACACTTTCATAATTTTATTATTTTTATAATTCAACTATTTTACTCTTTTATTATTTTGCCTTCTTACTACTTCACCTACCTAAAATGCCTGTGTCAACAGCTTAGTGAAGAGGAGCAGGTAAGAATACCCTGCAAGTTGTAGTTGTAACTCTGTACACAAGCAGCCTAGGTCTTAGAGTCATCCTATTACTGAGCTGAAGCAGCAACAGGATTTGGCAGTCCCCTGGGTTTTTGAGCAGCCATTTTAAGGACTCCGCTATTCACTTCATGGTGTGAGGGAGGGTTTAGAAAAGGTACTTGAAATATTGTCTGCTTCATCTAATCTTAGCCTGCTTATAGTATTTGCTGGGAATCCCACTCAGCAATTGAAATAAAAAAGAACATGTACAAAAAATTTTGTGAAGATAATTTTACTCACCATTTATACATGGAATGTGCACATGCTTTTGAACAACAAACTTGAACAGACTTGAAAAACACAGTTCTTGTGAGAGAACTCAGTTGGTATCACATCCAAACAACAGCCCTGAGTGAATCAAAAATGGGAAATGAAAGCCATCTTACAAAAGTCAGCTGGATACTCATTTTCTGGAGTGGCTACAGTGATGAGGAGTATTGTGAAACTGCTGTGGGCTGTGCAGTGAAAAAACTACCTAATCAGCAAGTATGTATGTCTCCCAAAATGACTGAACAACAAGCTCATGATCATGCAATTGCCACTTGTAAGAAAGTACCACACCACCATCATCAGTGCCTATGCTTCCACCATGATTGACCTGAAGAGGTCAAAGAAAAATTTTATGGAGACTGGGAGACCTTTATCATGAATGTACCAAAAGAGGACAAGCTTGTAATTCCCGGTAAAATTAACAATATGCACAGACTATCAGATGTGGCAGGGATTCCTAGGAAAGAACGAAATCAGAAACACCAAAATTAACAGACACTTAATATTAAAGAATTGTGCATTTCATGGTCTTTGCATCTCTAATATTGTCCTCCATTTACATAATGCAAGAAAACATCATGGATATGACAACACAAGAAACATTGACATTTAGAAAAATATATCATTGCAACAAACATTGACATTTAAAAGGCTATATCATTGTTAGAAGAGATAGATGGCACATGAAAGTGATGAAGCTAATGTGTGGTGCAGAATGCTGGACAGATCACAGAATTATCCTCTCTAAGCTAAACATCTGTATTCAAAAAGAGGTGGCAGCCCCAAAGCAAGAAGTCTAGAAGAATCTGTAATGAAAAGAGATTAATGTGTCTCCATGCATTAACAGTTTGTTGTCATCTTGAAGGAAAAGCTGAGCCAATGCACAGTTGGAGCAGAAAAGGAGTGGGCAAATTTCATAGATTTTGTATACAGTACTGCATTTAGCCATCTGGGTCAGAACACTCACAGATAATAGTATTGGTTTGATTAAGATGATGGGGAAATTAAAAAATTACCAAATGGAAAATGAGAACTCCACAGGATTTAATAAAAGAATAGTTTATGAGTCTCTAAGAAGGCAGTATTTAATTCCATCAAAAGAAAAGTGTGAGTGAAGTTCAGAGAGATGCAGGATTCTTGGGTAAGTAAGAAGGCAGATGAAATTCAGCTTTAGTATGATCTTTATAATACAAAGCATTTCTGTGATGCCCTAAAGTCTATTTGTGGCCAAATATCTTTGGTACATGTCAACTACTCAGCAATGATGGAGCCACACTGATAGGGGATAAGGACATAATCCTGGAAAAATTGACTGGACACTCCCATAGCATTCTCTACAGACCATCATCAACCAATGTTGAAGCCATTGACCATTTAGCTCACATAAAAATTAATACGTCTTCAGCTGAACTTCCAACTGAGGAAGAAGTTTTGCATGTTATTAGACTCCTCTTGTGTGTCAAGGCTCCTGGTACGGATTCCATTTCAGCAGATATCTACAAGGCCATGCCTCATACAAAAACTGACAAAAATCTTCTAGGTGATATGGTAATAAGAAGTTATCCCCCAGGAGATGAAATATGTCTCGAATGTCCATCTCTAGAAAGGGAAAGGAAATAATTTGTCCCATGACAGTCATGGAGAGGAGGGTGTGTGTCTGTTTCTTAGTAATTGCTGGCAATATTTTTGCCAGAGACCTTCTTAATTGACTGATTCTTCTCCTAGAAGATTATCATATAGCCAAGAGCCAATGGGAATTCAGAAAGGACTGAAAAATTGTCACTATGGTGTTTGATGCCTAAGAACTCCAGAAAAAAATTCCAGGAACAGAACAGACAGTGTCCACAATGTCAACATTCAAGGCCTTTATTACTATCAGTCACAAGGACCTGTGGAAGATCATGGCAAAATTTGCTTGTTCAGAGAAGTTCATCAGTATTGCACACCAGTTTCATGATAGCATCCTTGCATTTATTATGGATAATGGATGATTCTCATTCACTTTCTCAGTCACTAATGGATTGAAGCTAGGCTGTATGCTTGCTCTGATGTGTTTTAAAATTATGTTTTTAGCAATACCATCAGAAGTCTTCAATAAAAATGAAAACAACATCAAGGTAAAACTACTGCAATGATGATAACTCAGAATTATTTAACTCAAAAAGACTACAAGCCGATTCTAGAGTGGAGGGAAAATTGGTATATGACTTTGTTTGCAAATGTTCACTCAATGAAAGCCTCTGAGACTGAGATGAAACAAAGTATGGATCAAATCTCTTCAGATTGTGATAGCTTTATCCTGATAATCAACACCAAGAAAACAGGTGCTCCGCTAGCTAGTACTACACCATCCATACATGGAACCATTGGTTGCAAGAAATGGAGAAATTTGGAATGCTGTGGACACTTACCTTGAAGATATAATTTCCAGGGATGTACATGTAGAAATTCAGTTTGATGCATGCATTGCCACAACTAGTCCAGAGTTTGAGACACTCAGAAAGAAAGTGTTTGAGAAAAGATGTATCAAGCAGCCTACCAAACTGAAGGTCTACAGAGCTCTTGTGCTGACTTTATTATGTTATGCCTACAAAACCTGGACAGCCTACCAGCTCCATGCATGAGAATTGAACTACATTCATTTGAATAGAATTAGAAAAATCCCTGACAAGACAAGGTACTAGAGACAGGTCCTTTCTTATGCTAAACTGATAAACATTCAAATTCTACTGCAGCAAGCAAAACTCTGATGGGTTCACCACATTTTTTGAATGCAAACACGTTTGTTAAAATGTTATTTTGTGGAGAACTCATTTGAGATAGACACTAATATGTTGATCAAAAAAGTGATAATATTCTCAAGGTCTCTCTTAAAGAATTTGGTATTAATTGTGAGACACATTAAATACTAGCACATGATCAACCAGCATAGTTTGCCTGCATCAAAGAAGGTTCCTTTGCTCTATTAGCAAAGTAGAATTGTAGTAGCTCAAAAAAAATGTGAGATGCACAAACTCAGAGACATCTGTCTCCCAAATCGTCAAATAGACTATATGTACCTGGCTTGTGGTAGATCCTGCTGAGCTTATATTGTTCTGATCAGCCACAGCCATACACATTGTAATTGAACCTGACATTGTAATGACATTTTGTTCTTCTTTTAGCACAAAGGACAAATAACAGCATAAACGAGAGAGAGAGAGAGAGAGAGAGAGAGAGAGAGAGAGAGAGAGAGA
>NW_027185764.1:35707006-35742055 GCF_028583685.1 Petaurus breviceps papuanus | reverse complement strand
CACACACACACATATATATATATATATATATATATATATATATATATATATACTATTATTAATATTATTTTACATGTAACTGGGAAATAAGATATACAAGCACGGGGACATAGAGAACCACTTTGCCCTACTCTTAAGTTGGAAGGGATATGGGAGAAGATATGGGAGAGAGCATATTGAAGGAAGGGATATCCACTGGGATAGCTCTTTTGGGGTGGTGGGTAGGGGAAAACAGGGAGAAAATTTGTAACTCAAAATCTTGGGGAAATGAATGAGGTAAACTAAAAATTAATAAAGCATTTGAATAATAAATTTAAAAAAGAAAAAAAGATCAAAACACTCTCTTAAAAACTTTCTTACAATAAAGTATGTCATATGTTTGCACTTACATTACACAAGATTATTAAAAAAAAGTTAACTCTTCTATTGTCCTCTGCTTTTTATAAAAATGAAATATAAAACCGGGAAACACATCTTCCCCCATGTCTCCCATTCTTATGAAATATGCCTTGGGATAGCCCCCATATAAGAGAGATTTCCTAAGCATATTGAGTTCAACCACATGGTCATACTTGGGAAAGAGATTGCACTAACTGAATCATGTAAAGCCAAGCAGAGGCAGTTCTCCAGAGGACTACTACTGTGAATAGCTTTAAGTTTCTTATCACATAGTATATTGAACTCTATGTATTAAGCAGTAAAGTAAGACAAAACATTCACAGAAAAGAAAGTACAACATTCACAATGATATAACAACTTATCACTAAAGTGGTTACATAGTTTTAAACAAAAGATATATAGTTCAGTAAGTTCTTAACTCAATCATCCTTAAGGAGCAATCCTCCTTAGGGGATACAAAGTACAAAGGTCTCCCACACCTAGGTCTCATTGCCTTACTCAGCATCAGTCAGAAAGTCTACTTTCTTCTTGATTGGAGACTAACTGCCAATCATCTTTAACTCAATCATTCTTAAGGGTTACAAGGTACAATGTACAAAGTTCTCCTACCCCTAAATCACAGTAAATCATGATCTTGTCAGTCAGCACTAAGTATCCAAGGAGAGGTCATTTCATCTTGGCTTAATGTTGGCTCCCAGATTCCATGGTTCTTCTTTTGTGGTCCCAGCTTCTGCCTGAATTAACCCAACTGTCACCTGGTTTCACAGGCAGGCAGATATCAGATATTCACACACAGGAAAATATACTGCAAGTGTCCAAAAAAAATATAACAATGAAAATATTGGGAAGTAGTTACCTGGGTAACTACAGCATTAAAGGATCAGAGGCCATGTAACATGATATTCTGGAAGGCATAATAGTTTGGACTATAACCAATTAGTCACTTATCTAGCAAATTTAAGCATAATGCATATAGGGGAAAAATAGTCATCAATTATGTAATAGGATTTCAAGCCTTCATATGGAGAAGACCAGAATTAACCAAAAATTTTACCTCCAATATCAAGACGCAACAAAAGCATAAACAGCTAAGAGGAGAAAAGAAAACAAATGATTGAATAGGGTTAAATTATTTACATTCCTACATGGGGAGATATTAGCTGTAATTATTAAAAATTGTGTCATTAACCATACAGATAGAAGAAATATACATAGAAAGAAAATATGGTATAAGGTAAATTTATGGGAATAACAAAAAAAATTAATATGAAAAGGATTAGTACAAAGGGTGCAGATGGAAGGGAGAAATAGGATGGGAAAAATTATCTCACATGAAGAGGCAAGAAAGACCTTTTAGAGTGCAAGGGAAAATTGGAGGGTGAGGGATGGGCATTGCCTGAACCCTACTCTCATTAGTATTGACTCAAAGAGGGAATAATGTATGCAATCAGTTGAATATAGTAATCTATCATACCCAGTAGGGAAGTAGGAGGAGAGGAGGAGGGAAGAGCCTGACATAAAGGAAGGCAGATCAGGAAAGTAGTAGACAGACCCAAAACAATGGTGAGGTGGGAAAGGGTGAAAGTAGAAAGAGGAAAAACAGCAGTAAGAATAGAATGGAGGGGAAAAGACAGGTAGTAGTCAAAACTGTGAAAGTAAATAGGATGAACTCTCCCATAAAACAGAAGCAGACACCAGAGTAGATAAAAACTCAGAATTACACAATATGTTGCTTACAAGAAACACATTTGAAGCAAAGGGGCACACAGAGACCAAAGATAATGGACAGGGGCAGAATCTGTTATGCTTCAGTTACCTTTTTAAAAATATAGAGATAGAGGGGGCAGCCAGGTAGCACAGCAAGTAAGAGCACCGGCCCCAGAGTTGGGATGACCTGGGATCGAATACAGTCTCAGACACTTAGTACCCACCCAGAAACACCTGGCCATGTAACCTTGAACATGTTACTTAACCCCAATTGCTTACGGGTGGCCAGGTAGTGCAGTGAATAAGACCACTAGCCCCAGAGTCAGGATGACCTGGGATCGAATCTGGGCTCTGATACTTAACACCACACCCAGAAATAACTGGCTGTGTAACCTTGAGCAAGTTACGTAACCCCAATTGCTATATATATGTATGTATGTATGTATGTATGTATATGTATATGTATATGTATATGCATATGTATATATGTATGTGTGTGTGTATATGTATGTATGTATATAGGGATAGCAATTCTGTTATCAGAAAAAGTAAAATTAGAAGTAATTTAAAAAGATAAAGAATGAAATTATATCTTGCTTAAAGGTTCCATAGGCAATGAAGCGATCAAATTAAAAGGGCAAAAAAATAGCCTACTTGTCAGATCTACATGGAAAGGAAGAATTCATGACCAATTAAGAGACCAGGAGTGTTAGAAAATGTAGAATAAATAATTTTGTCCATATTAAAGTAAAAACCGTTTGTACAAACAAAATCAATGCAAGCAATATTAGGAAAAAAAGCTGGGAAGCAATCTTTACAGCAAATATATCAGATAAAGGCCTCATTTCTCAAATATATAGAGAACTGAGCCAAATCTATGAGAATATAAGTCATTCTATTGATAAATGATAAAAATGATGTGAACAGGCAGTTTTCAAATGAAGAAATCAAAGCTATCCATAAGCATATAAAGAAGTTATCCAAACCACTTTTTATTAGAGAAATGCACATTAAAATGTCTCTGAAATACCACCTTGTAAAGTCACACATGAGCAGCTTTCCAGAGGACTGCTGCTGTGAACAGCTTTCATGGTTCTGATTGCACAGTATAGTAAACTTTCTATTCAATAACAAATCAGAGGAAAACATTCATAGAAAATCAAGGTACAGCATTCAGAATGTTACAACTTGTCACAGAAAATCAAAGTACAGCATTCACCATGTCACAACTCAACATCTTATGACTAAAATGGCCACATAGGTTTGACTAACTTGGTGACAGTTTTGAACAAATTACATTCATTTAGTCAATCAGAAATCCTTAATTCAATCACAAAGTACAAAAGTCAAAGTTCTGCACCCCTAGGTCACAGTAAATCATGATCTTCTCAATCAGTACCCTGTATCCAAATAAAGTCTTCTTCCAGCTTGACTCAAAGCTGGCTCTCAGCTTCCATGGTTTCTCGTCCATGGACCTAGCTCCACCTGTCATCTGGATTCAAAGTCAGGCAGCTCCCAGTTCCTTGCCCATCTCCTTGTCTAGTTCTTCATACAGTTCCAATTCCATATTGAAGTTCACAGTGTCCAGTCCACCTCAAGTCCTTCACAGTTCCTGTTTCTTTGAAGACAGCTTGACAGAGCCAAAATAATATTCATCCACTTTGCACTGGAGGAGGAGTTTTGAAGTGATCCAACCACTCTGGAGAGGAATTTGGAACTGAGACCAAAGGGAAAACAAACTGTGTATTACCTTTGACCCAGCCATACCACTATTATGTCTGTATCTAAAAGAAATCATTTAAAAAAGGGCAAAGGACTTACTTGTGCAAAAATATGTATAGTAGCACTTTTCATGGTGGCAAAATATTGGAAACTGAGGGAATAAGTTTTGTGAATGGCTGAACAGGTTGTGGTATATGAATGCAATAGAATACTTTATGTAATAAGTAATAATTGAATTGTGGCAAGACATATATGAATTGAAACAAAGTGAAAGAGCAGAATGAAGAAAGCATTGTACACAGTATCAGCCATATGGTCTTATGATGAAATATGAATGGCTGGGTTCTTTTCAGTAACACAATAATCCAAGAAAAATATGAAGGACTCACAAAGGAAAATACTATCCATATGCAGCAGAACTTATGGATTCTGAATGCAGAGCAAAGCATAATTTTACCACTTATTTTATTCAGTCTCATACTTTCATTTCTTTTTATTTTTTCTCCAAAATGATTCTTTTTTTCATAGTTTTTTTTTTATTTTTTAGTTAACATCATTCTTTTCCAAAAGATTTTGAGTTACAAATTTTCTCCCCATGTTTCCTCTACCCACCACCCCAAAACAACGATCGTACTGAATATCTACTCCCCCCTATATCTTCCCACATCCCCCCTCCAACTTTCCAGCAGGGCATCCACCAGCAGGGCATGGTGGATTTCCATGCCACAGGGCATGTATATCTTATTTCCCAGTTACATGAAAATAATAATAATATATTTTTTAACATTTGATTTTAATCCTTTGAATGCCAGATTCTTTCCCTACTTCCCTCATCACGCACCCTTACTGGGAAGAAAAGCAATTTGATATAGGTTCTACATGTGTAGCTATGCAAAACATTTCCATAGTGGATATATTGTGAAAGACTGACTATATTTCCCTCCATCCAATCCCCCCCCACTTGTTCTATTCTCTACTTTAATCCTGTCCCTTTTCAAAAGTGGGGGCTTCCAAATTCCCTCCCCCCCAGCCTGCCCTCCTTTCCATCATCCCCCCTCTCATCCCCTTCCCCCCTACTCTCTTGTAGTGTGAGATACCCTATTTAGTGTATATGTCATTGTGCCCCTATGCCAAATTCATTGAGAATAAGGTGGACTCATTCCCTTTTGGCCTCCTATTCTTCCCCTCCATTATAACAGTTTTCTCTTGCCTCATTTATATGAAATAATTTACCCCATTCTATCTCTCCCCATCTCCTCTCATTATATTCCTCTCTCACATCTTAATTTCACCTTTTAAGTATCATCCATTCCTGTTCAATTGTTCTGTACATTCTGTCTATGTACACTTGTACACATATATACACACACTCACATATGTATTCATACACCCATATACCCTCCTATATATATGTGTGTGTGTGTATGTGTACATATATACATATATTTATGCATACATATATATTCATTGCCTTCAACTATTCTCATACTGAGAAAAGTTTCATAAGTTACATGTAATGTTTTTCTATGTAGGACAGTATGTAGTTCAACTTTGATAAGTGTCTTGTTTTCTTATCCCTGTTTACATTCTCATGCTTCTCTTGCTTCTTGTATCTGAATATCAACTTTTCTATTCTACTCTGGTTTTTTTTCATCAAAAAATGCTTGAAAGTCCTCTATTCTATTGAATGACCATATTTCCCCCTGAAACGTGATATTCAGTTTTGCTGGGTAGGTGATTCTTGGTTTTAATCCCAGCTTGTTTGCCCTCTGGAATGTCATATTCCAAGCCCTTAGATCCCTCAATGGCCATAGAAGGTCAGTCACTTTGGAATATACATGGATTGAATCTGGAAAGATACTGAAACTTGATTGTGAAGAAATTTGCAAGTCAGAAGAGTTCATTTTTTTTTTCTCTTTAAGAACAAGAGGGAGCTATTGGACTTTATTATACAGGAAAGGGATATGACATGGTCAGACCTGTAATTTATGCCTAGTAGTTGAGTAGTTCTGTGGAAAATGGATTCAAAAGGGAAGAAAATGGATACAGAAAAAACAACCAAGATTTTTTTTTTAATTTTTACAGCTATCCAGGTCAGATTTGATGAGACACGAAAGTGTGGGGATTACTATGGGGATGGCGTTAGTAGAGAGAAGGACATAAATGTGAAAGAATATTGCAGAGATAGTATAAGAATTATCAATTAATTAGATACAAGGGATGAGGGAGAAGGAAGTGTCATGATGAGTAGGATTACAACTTGCAGTGTCTAGGATGGTTGTGGAAGGTTTAAATGCAATAGTGTAATTAGGAAGGAGGGAGGACTTTTGAGGAAAAAAATATTAAAAAGTGTTTTTGGCATGTTGAGTTTCAGATGCGTATAGAATATCCAAGTAGAGATGTCCAAAGGACAATTGGTCATACGAAAGAATGTGGCGAGAATTTAAAAAAATGAGAGTAATAAATAATTTTTATAGTTTTTAGATGGCCTATATAATTAGATATATTTTTCAACAGATTTGGGGATATATATCATAAATTTTATTAATTGCATCATAAATAAGATGGTTATAAAGATGTTCTATCAATATATTAATATGTGACTGAAATATCTACTTACTTTTAAAGTAATTTTTACCTAATAATAGATATAATTATATCCAAAACACATCATAAATGTTTGGATAATGGAAGTCTGAATTACAAGTGTCATAACCTAATGTCAGAAAAGAGATTCCTACAATATTACAAAATTTATTTTACCTGCAACATCATATTAATACATTGGAATAAATATGTTTTATACTGATTCATTGTAAAATTTTCTTTAATAAATAGTTGTAAAAAGCTCTTCTGCTTAAGTTGTAGATTTGTGAGGGCAAAATGACAGGAAGTATTTGCAAAGCACTTTTTAAACAATGATAATAACTAACATTGATAGAGTACTCAAGGTTTGCAAAATGATTTACAAATATTATCTATTTTCCCAGCATCACTGGAATGTAAATGCTATTGTTACTGACCCCATTTTACATATGAAAAATTGGAGGCGGTCAGATTTTAAGAGATTTCTGTTAATTGTCTAGAGCCAAATTTTAATATAGGTCTTTTTGACTGTTCTCTAGAGAAAGCCATCTAGCTCCCTTTTGAGTTATAAAATCCTTCATGAATAGTGCCATTACAATTAAGCAGAAATATAATAGTCTTCTAGCCCCAAAAAACTATGAAACTCCAGAAAATCGATTTTGCTTACATTTCAAACAACAGCACCAAAAATTCTAATGAAGTCAAGAATGCAGTTTTCTTTTATCAGGTTTAGAATATTTAGGTTCCTATTATGTGCTTCTACTATATACCAGGTATTTTGCTAAGCACTGGAGATACAAAGAAAGACAAAAAAAAAAAAAAAACATAGTCCTTGTCCTCAAGGACCTCACAATCTAGGCGCATAGAATCGCAAGTATTTTATAATGTCTATAATTATTTAAAATTGGATTTCTCTACCTGTCTCTTGCTGATGAACTTTGTTGGTGATATAGAGAAATGCTGATGATTTATGTGTATTTATTTTGTATCCTAAAACTTAGCTAAAGTTAATAATTTCAAGTAGTCATTTAGTTGTATTCTCTAGAATTTTACAAGTATAATATTATATCATTTTTAAAGGGTGATAGTTTTGTTTCCTTGTTTGCTATTCTAATTCATTTCTTTTTCTTCTCTTATTTCTATAGCTAACATTTTTAGTACAATATTAAATTATAGAAATGTAATTAGCATCTTTGTTTCATCCCTTATTGTACTGGAAAGACTTTATTTAAAATTTGTTCATGTATATTCATTAGGGAAATTGGTCTATAATCCTCTTTCTCTGTTTTGACTTTTCTTGGTTTGGGTATCAGCACCATATTTGTGTCATAAGAGGAATTTTGTAGGACTCCTTTGATATTTTTTCCAAATACTTTATATAGTACTGGGATTAATTGTTCTTTAAATGGCTGGTAGAATTTGCTTGCAAATCAATCTGGTCCTGAAGATTTTTTTTTGGAAGTTCATTGATGATTTTTTCAATATTTTTTCTAAGACTGGGTTATTTAAGTATTTTATATCTTCTGTTAATCTGGGTAATTTATAATTTTGTAGAAATTCATTCATTTCATTCCAATTGTCAAATTAATTGTCACATAATTGGACAAAACATTTCCTAACAATTTTCTTTATTTCCTCTTTCATTTATAATACTAGTAATCTGGATTTCTTCTTTCCTTTTTTTGTAAAACAAATTAACTAATGCTTTATCTATTTTATTGTTTTTGTCCCCCCCCCCCACCATAAAACCAGCATCTAATTTTATTTATTAGTTCAATGGTTTTCCTCTTACTTTAGTTTTGGTAACACCTCCTTTAATTTTCAGGATGTCCAATTTGATGTTTGAGGATTTTTAATTTGTTCTTTTTTTCTAGGTTTTTGTTTTTGTTGCATGTTTAAGTTGTTGATCTGCTTTTCCTATATTTTGTTGATGCAATCATTTAGAGATATACATTTCCCCCTAAGTATTGCTTTGGCTTCATCTCATAAAATTTGGTATGTTCTCTAGTCATCATTTTCTTTAAAAAAAATTATAGATTGTTTCTATGATTTGTTCTTTGACATGCCTATTTTTAGGATTAGATTATTTAATATACAATTAATTTTAATCTCTCTTTATATTATCCATTATTGAATGTAAATTTGTTTTGTTATGATGCATTTACTATTTTTGCTTTTCTGCATTTGCTTGTGGAACTTCGCAATCTAATGGAGGAAATAGTAAGCAATCAAATATGTACAAACAAGTTATATACAGAATAATAAAAATATCAATAAATGAGGCAAGACACTGGGAGAAGAAAGGGGGATTGGCAATTGCTTCTTTTAGAAGATGAGATTTTAGTTGAAACTTACAAGAAGCTATGTAATGCAAAAGAAAGACATGAAAACAAAGAGCATTACAGACATGGGGGGGGGGGAAGCCAGAGAAAAGGAAAATCTTGATCATAGAATAACAAGGAGACCAGTGTCACAGGATCTAAGCTCATGCATTGTGGTGTAAGGTATAAAAAACAACTGGAAAGGTATGAGTCAGCTAGGTTATGAACAGCTTTGAATTCCAAACAGAGGATTTTTCATTTGATCTTGGAGTTGGTAGCTATGTCAGATTCTCCTTTCACTCATTCATTCAAGGATTTTAATTGTAATCATACCTGAACGTCCAAACTATTGCCTGTCTCGCAGAATTTAGGGGAAAATGACAGTAGCACTTCATTACAAAAGAAGGGAGAATAGTTGCCTTGTAGAAAAAAAAAATTCAGTGTTATGTATAAAATAGCCTTTACAAATAGAAAGAAATCATATTGAATTGCTATTATAGAGATACCTTGTCAGCATAAGTAATTAAGGGAAAAATCAGTTAGTGAAAAATATGGATTATAAAATATTTTAAACAACTTAAGTTTTCACACTGTCTAAATCCATTCTCTGTCTGTTTCTCTCTGTCTGTCTGTCTGTCTGTCTGTCTGTCTCTCTCTGTCTCTCTCTCTCTCTCTCTCTCTCTGTCTCTGTCTCTCTCTCTGTCTCTGTCTCTGTCTCTCTCTCTCTCTCTCTCTCTCTCTCTTTCTCTCTCTCTGTGTCTCTCTCTCCCTGTATGTATGTATTTATGTACATATATATGCATATGTATCTTCTGAATATTATAATAATGCTTCCATATAGGTAAATTTTGTTTGAAAGCAGATGTTGGTAGAATTATAATCACTTCTGAATTTATGAGCCTTGAATTAGTTTAACTTTGCTATATTATTAAAGCACATGCTGACAATGCATTTGTTACTACTATGCATTTTAAACACTGTGGTTCGTTTTCTATTGTAGAATAATCTTGGTGAATTTCATGACCAATGAACTATAAAATATGTACTCATTGTAAGAGTGATAGAGAAATGTTTGCCTCAGTTTATCTAGTAAGCAAGAGCAATATCAATATTAGCTTTTCCTTAAAAATGGCTATTTCCAGTGACAAAGTTCTTAAGTATAAAAGTAAGTAAAATTTAAAAGTAAATTATTTATTAAAAATTAAAATTAGTAAAATTTACTAGTGATTTCTTTTTTAATATTGTACATTCCTCTCTTTCCCTATTCTATATGACACTCAGAAACTGCACCCGTTCCACCACAAGTTATTTTTCTTAATTCTTCTTCATGTGTGCATATACAAATTTACCCTGTCTTCCTTCCACTCATGTTTTTATTTCTGAAAATATTTGGATTGCTTTTTCTAAACCTCACATTACATTTATATCCAATAACTTATAATCCAAAGAATAATAATAATGTTTTCTCCCTAGTGAGGGCTACAGTAAATGTAAATCAAAAGACACTGTTTTCTTTGTTTTGTTATACTTTTATAGAATATATATAGAGTCAGCAACTAGACATTCCTAACCAAATGTTTCTTTGGATTTACATTGGGTATCTCCTGGCAGATTTGCATATAAAAAGACTTGCTCCTGTAGCCATGAATTCCTAAAATTCTTGTACTGACTTCTGTTAAGCTCTTTTGTAATCAAGATACATTATCACTTTAGTATTTGGAAATGATTTAAGGATGAAGTTTGATTTCTTGTGATTTTTAGTACACTGGGTTCAAGCTTTTTGAACTTGTATTTAAAAATCTGTATGATTAGATTGGTGCACTTTAAACATAAAATAATTTCTTCTGGAATGTTCTAAAAATAATTATTTTCATCAAGTTTTGAAACTAGATGACAAGATGTCTGAATGATTTGTGTCTTGAGCTTATCCTGTGAATGTGGCATATTGTGGATTTTTTTTTAAATTCTGCGATCTCTCTATTGCTGTAAGTAGTTTTCTAGGAATTTTCAAAAATACTTTCTGACATTATCATGGTCAAAAATTCTTAACACTTTGTGTGCATTCCACTAACTCATGTTTTCTCTCTGAGCTCTATTGGCTAATTATATCACCCTTGTTTGTGGGGTTATCAAGTCCTTATATAGTTGTGTTGACTAGGGAGAATGTTTTATTCTTTGTTTTGCAATGTCTGCTGTTTTGTCTCCAATCAAAATTATGTTATTTTTTTTCCTTAATGAATCAATTGTTTGACTTATATTTTCTCTTGATATTTAATGTTTTTAGGATTAAGTAGAATTTTGTCTTAATCCTTCTTTATCAATGTGAGTCATTACTATATATATTTCAGGTACCCTAAATATCTAAATAGTTTGATTGGAAACTGTTTTACTATTATGGGACTGCTAGAGTCTTAAAATTGTTTTTAAAGAATCATTGTTTATTTAGAGCATTATTTTCTTTTCAAATTTTGGCTTCCAAAATCTCTCCATCCCACCTCTTCTACCCCCCACCTACTGAATATATAAGTAGCATTATATCAGTTATACATTTGGGATTATGATAAACATGTTTCCATATGAGTCATATTTCAGAAAAAAAAACAAGAAAAATAAAGTGATAAAATTGTGCTTCAATTTGCACTCAGGGTTTATCAGTTCTCTCTCTCTGGACATAGGTAGCAGTTTTTTCATCATTAGTTTTTTGTAATTGTCTGGATCATTATATTGCTCAAAGGAGTCAAGCCTTGTGTGTTCATGCATTCTCTATTCTTTGAACCAATTCTGATGAGAGTGAATTTCAAGCCTTGTCCACTAACACCTAATTTTAACCTCCACTATAAAAGTTCTTTTTTATTGTTGTTATTTTTAAATTTTATTTACTCATTTTTAGTTTTCAACATTCACTTCTATATGATTTTGAGTTCCAGATTTTCTCCCCATATCTTCCTTTCCCCATCCCAACATGGCATATAATTTGTTATACTACATATGCATTCATATTGAACCTATTTTCACATTAGGCATGTTGTAAAGAAGAATTAGAACCAATGAGAGGAACCACAAGAAAGAAGAAACAAGAAAAGAGAGAGAGCAAATAATGTACTTTAATTTGTATTCAGACTCCATAGTTATTTTTCTCCATGTGGACAGCATTTCCATCATGATTCCTTTGGAGTTGTCTTGCATCCTTGCATTGCTAAGAAGAGATAAGTATATCAAAGGTAGTCATCACATGTTATGAGTGTTGCTGTGTACAGTGTTCTCTTGGTTCTGCTCACTTCACTCAGCATCAGTTTATTAAAATCTTCCCAGGGAAAAGCTTGTTTTTTGCTTACCTCTTTTATATGAAAAAAATTCCTCCTTCTATCTCTCCCTTCCCCTTTCTTTTAGTATATCCTTCCTTCTCACCCCTTCATTTTGTTTTTGGAGATCATTCCAACATATTTGTTTCAAATCCATGCTCTCTGATCATGGACATTTCTTCTAACTGCCCCAATAATTACTAAGTTCTTTGGAGTTACATCTAGCATCTTCCCATAAAAGAATATAAACATAATAATTTTATTTAGTTGCATATGATTAATATTTCATGTTTACCTTTTTATGTTTCTCTTGACTCTCGCATTTGACTGTCAAAATTTCTATTCAGCTCTGATCTTTTAATCAAGAATGCTTGAAAATCTAATCTATTTTATAAAATATCCATACTCTCCCCACCCCTGAAGGATTGTACTGTGTTTCTCTTGATAAACTGCTCCTGGTGGTAATCCTAAGTCTTTTGAATACTGGGATATCATATTCCAAGCCATTCACTTCTTTAATCTGGTAGCTCCTATATTTTGTGTGAATTTGACTCTGGCTCTATATATTTCAATTGCTTCTTTCTGGCTGCTTAAAGTAGACATATACATACATACATATATCCATGTATATACATATATATGTGTATGTGTGTGTGTGTGTATAGATATAGATATAGATAACCAAGGAGCTATGGAATTTAGCTTTAATATTATGGGAAGTTTTTATTTTGGGATATCTTTCAGGAGGTGATTGGTGGATACTTTCAATTTTTATTAAACCCTCAGTTTCTAGAATATCAGGACAGTTTTCCTTAATAATTCCTTAAAATATGATGTCTAGATGTTTTCTTTGATCATAATTTTCAGGTTGTCCAAAAATTCTTAAATTATCTCTTACTGTATTTTCCAGGTCATTTGTTTAAGATATTTCACATTTTCTTCTATTTTTTTTTCATTCTTTTGACTTTATTTTAATGCTTCTTTATGTCTCATGTAATCATTTAACTTCCATGTCCCCAACTCTAATTTTTAAAGGATTATCTTCAGTGAGATTTTGTGCCTCTTTTTCCATTTGGCCAATTCTGCTTTTTTAAAGAAGTTCTCTTTTTCAGTGAATTTTTGTGCCTCTTTCATCATTTGGCCAATTTTGCTTTTTTAAGGTGTTATTTTCTATGTTTATTTTACCAAGTTGTTAAATTTTCTTTTCATATGTTTCCTGCACCATTTTCATTTCTTTTCATAATTATTTTTCTCTTTAAATCTTATCTATTTCTTTGAATCTTCCAGGATTATTTTTGGGCTTGGTTTCAATTAGAATTTTTCTTGGAAACATTGTTTTTCTCATTGTTGTAGTCTTCTGAGCTTATTTTTTCATCTTCCCTTGCCAACACAGTAGCTTTTTATGATTGAGTTCTGTTTTTATTATTTGCTCATTTTTCTTATTTACCTATCTCTTGACTTTTAACTTTATTTCAGTGTTGAATGCTCTGCTAACTTAGAGGTAGGGAGGCACTGCGCCAAAACTCAGGCTTTTTTGTGCTGCTATTTCTTGAGCTAGTTTTTGGAGTCTGCAAGTTTTCAATACTTCCAATGTAGTGTGATCCAGGGAGAAGTGTGGTCTCTGCTCTCCTAGTCCACACACTGGTCTTTACTCAGGAAAGATTTGTGATCTCCTAAAGCTAAATATGCTTGTGTTCTTCTTGGCCTTGGAATTGATACCAAGGCCTGTGCTCCCTTATGACTAACCACAAGGACTCCTCTCTACCCTAGATTTGTGACACAGAACTGTGTATTCACAATACAATTGTCAATCAATACCACTTGCTCCATTGCCAGCAAAGTGTTCACTGTCATCTATTTCTGACTAATTGTCTGACCCCTTACCCTGTCTGGGCTGACAGCTCCTGAACCTGCTGCTGCTGATTCTGTTGCTGTCATCTCTAAGTTTCAGCACTGGTGTTGCCACCCTATCAGGACAGTTCCCACCCTAGTGTCACTCCCCAATCCTTTTGACCTACTCAATTGTCTTAGGCTGGAAAAATGTCTCATCCTGACTTTTTGTTGCCTCTGTCACTCCAAAAATTGAATCAAAGAATTATTTTAAAGTTTTTTGGAGGACAACGTGTGGAGGAGAGGTCACCTGTGATAATATCTGTACTGCAATGTCTTTGCTCTGCTGGGTAGTAACTAATGTAGCAACAAGAACTGAGAAACATTGTATTTGCCAATCCAGTAGTAGAGTACAAAATTTTTCTATGCTCTTTCTGTTCTGTCTGGTCTGGCCCTGCTCAACTTCCAGAAGCATGTGTTTAATGTGAGAACTTGAAGTTCTTCATGCTGGGCAAGAAGTTAATGGGCCAGAACAGTATTATGAAAAGATATGATCTTTTTACTTTTGTCCTGTGAGACACCTCCAGAATACCATGAGGACAAAATTTATAGACAATGTAAGGTCTAACTCACAGGTTGTGTTTGTCCTACATTCTCAAAGAGGACTATGACATCAACAAGAAGATGACATGACTTGTAGTTGAGCTTGATTGGAGTGAGGGAGGGCTGTGTGAGGTCACCAGACCCACTTTCTTCTCCAGAGCCATCTGAGACCAGTGCCCAGATATTTACCAGAGGAATGGAGATGGCCAAAATGCAATGGGAGTCCCTGGTCCTTTTAGGTTAAGGCCTTTTCAGGTTCTCACTTTGAGTCAGGTAAGGTCAATTCAGTGAATAGGCTTCTTTAAGAAGTGAGTCAAGGAAATATCCCTTTAATTAAAAAAAATATGACTTAATGGCCCTCCTGGCTCAGAGTAAATGTTAATAGTAACTATTTTTCTTTTGTTCAGCAATGCTGAGGGTCTGTCCCTCCCAGTATTTTTTTTTCACTGAATGGACTCTGCCTCATTCAAAGTGAGAACTTTAAAAGACCTTAACTTAAAAATGTCAGCATCTCCCATTGCATCCCAGGCCATCCACATTGTGATGAACATCTGGACATTGGACCCAGATGGCTCTGGAAGAGAAAGTGGGACTGGTGACCTCACATAGCCTTCCTTCACTCCAATCAAAGTCAACTGCAATTCATGTCATCATTTCCCTGGTGTCATGGTTCTCTTTGAGAATGAAGGACAAACACATTGATGGAGAAATATAAATGAGCTTCAGGAAGTTCAACAGATAAAATCAAGAAGGTTCAAGGAAAAGATGGTGAAGTAAGCAGTAAATCACTCTAACTCTCTCATATTCACCTCCAAACAACCATAAAAGAGTGCCCCAAAACAAATCCTAGAACAACAGAACCAGCAAAATATAGGGTAAAACAATATTTTATCCAAAAACACCTTGAAGATTGGGAAGAAAAGTCTATTTCACTTGGGTTAAAAAGGGGCGCATTCCAGAAAAGGAAATATCCTAACAAGTCAGCAGCAATCCCCACCTCCACAAACCAGTGAGATATCCTGAACCCTAGTGTGGTGAAGCAGGCAAAAACAAACACCAGGACCCCCTATGGGCTTTAGCACAACAGACTCTGTTTCCAAGAACCAGCATATGTTTAAGTGTAGAATCAGGGAAACAGACATCCTCCAGTGGTCAGACCTGGGGAAACAGGTACATGCCAATCTTATAGGTTCCCAAGCAAACAGGGAAACAACAGCACTGGCCACACCAGGCTTCAGCATAGCCCCAGGCACAAAGGCAGCCTCCAGAGGCCAGACTGTCAGTGCTTCAGTGCAGGCCTGGGGAAATGCAGAAATGCCCCACTTGGACTCAGCACATTCCAGACAGCACCACTAGGACCCCAGCTCAGCACCAGGTAAGCTTCCAGACCTTTATGACTTAGAGCAGCACCAACCACACTCTACCCCTACCCCTCTCCCACCACTTCAGCAGAACAGCAGACATGAGGGTCCTCCATGGGCATCAGAGCAAAATCAGTGCAACACCAGGTTAACAAGTCAGGGCCTGAAACTACTTTCATAAAAAGCCAGAGACAATTCCCCTTCACCCCAAGAGCAGAGACCAAATTCAAATTAAAGGAAAAAAGGGGAAAAAAGATGAGCAAAAAAACCTAATAATCTGACCATAGAAAGGAATTATGTCAACAGGGAAGACCAAGACACAAACTCAGAAGAGGACAATGGTATCAAAATATCTATGGTGAAAATCCCAAAGAAAAAATGGGAAATGGTCTCATGCTCAGAAAGAACTCATGGAAGAGCTCAAAAAGGAGCTTAAATATCATGTAAAAGAGGTAGAAGAAAAGTTTGGAAGAGAAATGAGTGATGCAAGAGGATCATGAAAAAGAGTCTACAGCTTGGAAAAGAAAAACAACTGCTTAAAAAGTTGAATTGATCAAATGGAAAAACATATATAAAAATGCACTGAAGAAAACCAATCTTTAAAAAGTAAAACTGGCCAAATGGAAAAGAAAGTACAAAAGCTAATTGAGGGGGAAAAAATAAACAACTAATTTTAAAAGATAGATTGGGAAAGTGAAAGCTAATGGCAAGAATCAAGCAAACAAATCAAAGCATGAAAAATTAGAAGAAAATGTAAAATAGCTCATGGGAAAAACAACTTACCTGAAAAAGAGAACCAGTAGACACAATTTTAGAATCACTGGGCTACCTGCAAGTCATAATCAAGGGCACTTGGACAGCACCTTTAAATAAATTATAAAGGAAAACGGCCTTGAGTGCAAAATAGGCATTAAAGCAATCTACCAATCACCTCAGGAAAAAGATACAAAAATAAAAACTCCAAGAAACATTACAGTAAAATTTCAGAAATATCAAGTCATAGAGAAAAGTTCTAAAAGTGTCCATAAAGAAACAATTCAAATATAGGGAAGACACAATGAAGATTACATAGAACCTCTAAGCTGCAACATTAAAGGATCAGAGGTCATGGAACATGATATTCTGGAAGGCAAAGGAGCTTGAACAACAAGCAAGAATCACTTACTAAGAAAAATTAAGCATAATACATCAAGAGAGAAAATGGTCATTCAATGAAATAGGAGCATTTCCAGCTTTCATAAGAAGATCAGAATTAAACCAAAAATTTTACCTCCAATAACAAGAATCATGAGAAGCACAAACAGGTAAACATGAAAAAGAAAACATCAGGAAATGAATAGATCTAAACTGTTTAATGGTAGATGTTACTTATAATTCATATAAATCATATCACTAATAGTATAGCCAGAAGGAATATATATATATATATATATATGTGTGTGTGTGTGTGTGTGTGTGTGTGTGTGTGTGTGTGTGTGTGTATAAGGTGAGTTTGAGGGAATGACACAAAAATAAGTGAAAAAATAAAGTGGATGAAGAAGAAAGGGAGAGGCAAAATGGGACAAATTATTTCATGTGAAGAGGCATGAAAGACCTATTACAGTGGAGGGTAATATGAGAAGGGGGATAATGAGCATTACTTGAATTTTACTTTCATGAGTAATTGGTTCAAAGAGAGAATAATATACACAATTAGTTGAATATCAAAATTTATCTTATGTAAAGGGGAAGGTAATGCCTGATGGAAGGGAGGAAAGATTAGGGAAGATGGTTGAGAGAAACTAAACACTGGTGGGGTAGGGAAAGGGGGAATTCAAGGACAGAGACAATAGAAAGAAGTAAGAATAAGATCCCGGGAAAAGCACAAGTAGTGATCATAACTTCGAATGTGAATTGGATGAACTCTCCTATAAAGCAGAAGTGGATAGCAGAATGGATAATTTCGTGTTAAAGCAAAAGAGCCCACTTTGGGGGATAAAAACTCAATATTTGACAAAAAGTACAGCAAAAATTGGAAAACAATAGGACACCAATTTGGTATAGACCAACATCTTGCACTGTATACCAAATTAAAGTCTAATGGCAGGCAGATGAATACTTAATGCTTTGTTTCAGTTATTTAATTATTTAGGAACTTGTTTCAGTTCAAGTGTTTTTGAGCCTTGCCCTGATTATATCAAAACTTTGTTAAGAAACAGAACCTGTGAATCCCACAGCAGTGGGAGGGACTTGTCAAAGACAGGAACAGGAAGGTCAAAAGAGGTGGGTGGAACAGGAAGGAATTGATGATATAAAAGGAAGGGCACAATCTGGGACTGAGCAGAACTGAGGAGAACAGTTGTGGTGGCAGGCACTCTGTCTCTTCTTTCTGTGTTAATTTGTGTTTGTGATACTTTGTACAGAAGCCATAGGACCTTACTGGAAACCCTGAAAGAGAATTTTCCTGTTTTCTGTTTACAGAAATCCTGGAGGAGGGTTTCAGATGTCCTGGGACTATGCTGATGATTTGTGTTGACTTCTCGGATCTTTTTTTGTCGGTCTTCTATGTTGATTTCACAGGCAAATAGTGAATTGATGATGGTGCTGGCAATGTATGTGGATGTTGTTTTGGCTCTGTCACAGCAGCAAGCCTCCGGGGAGCTGCTCATTCTGGGCTTTAGATAAGGTCAAAGATATTGCATGATTTAGACACAAAGGAAAATACCATAAGAAAATTAGAAGATAAAGGAACAGTCTACCTGTCAGATTTATGGGGAGAGGAAGAATGCATGACCAAAAAAAAAAAAAAGAGATAGCATTATAAAATGTAAAATAGAAAATTTTGAATATACTAAATTTAAAAGCTTTTGTACAAACAAAACCAATGCAACCAAGATAAGAAGGAAAATAGTAAGATGGAAAACAACTTTTACTTAGTGATTTTGATAAAGGCCTTATCTCTCAAATATATAGAGAACTGAGTCAAATTTATAAGAATGCAAGTCATTGTCCAATTGATAAATAGTCAAAATTTATGAACACTTTTTCAGAAGAAGAAATCAAAGCTATCTTTAGGCATATGAAGAAGTTCCCTAAGCCACTTTTGATCAGATAAATGCAAATTAAAATAACTCTGAGGTACCACCTCACACCTATCAGAAAGGTTAATATGACAAAAAAAAGAAAATGACTAATGTTGGAGAGGATGAGGGACAATTGTTACACTAAGACATTTCTGGTAGAGTTTTGAACTGATCCAGCCACTCTGGAGGGGAACTTAGAACTGTGCCCAAAGGGCAATCAAACTGTGCATACCCTTTGATCCAGCAAAACTGCTACTATGTCTGTATCCCAAGGATATAATAAAAAAGGGAAAATAACCTCTGTGTGCAAAAATATTTACATTTACATGGTGGTAAAGTATTACAAACTGAGGGGATTTCTATCAATTAGGGAATAGTTGAATAAGTTATGGCATGTGAATTTAATGAAATATTATTGTGCAGTAATAAATGCTTACAGAAAAACCTGAAAATACTAGTACAAAGTGATGCAAAGTTAAATGAGTACAAATAGGATCAGCAATATTGTGTGATTCTCAACTATGAATGGCTCAGCTCTTCTCGGAAACACGATGATTTAAGACAAGTACAAAGGACAAGAAAAATGCTATCCAAATGCTATCCAGATTGAAAAAATGATTAATTTTGAATATAGATCGAAGCATATTTTTATCACTTACTTGTAAGCTTTCTCATGGTATTTTTTTCCTTTTGGTTGGTTTATTTTTTCATAACTGTGACTAATATGGAAATATGTTTTACATGATAGCACATGTATAAACTATATCAAACTGACTACCATTTTTTAGAAGAAGGCAGGGAGGGATGGAGAAATATTTGGAACTCAACATCTTGTAAAAAATGAATACGAAAAATATTCTTGACATGTAACAGATAAAATAAAATACTATCTTTAACAGAAGGATCAAGGGTGTTGATATAGTCAAAAGACATGGAATTCAAAGGATGCAAGTTTATTGGGTGATTATGAAATGGTGAAAATCTGGAGAGCAGAGGGTATTCTGACTCTACCACCAGGCTGTTTTATGTGGGTGGAGACTTGGCCTTCATTAAAGATATCTTCTGGGAAAGTGATGTTCTTTGGGAGAAATGATTACTTTTAATTAATGAAAAGAGTGGAAGAGAAAATAAAAGGAAGAAATTGAGGATAATAAGTAACTTATAGAGAAAATGAAAGTACAAAAGAACAGAAACAAAGGAGTGGGGAGATGAGGATAGAGGCTGATGTTAGATAAAGATAGGGTTAAGCAAAATGCAAGTATGATAAAGGTGGGCAGAATACGAGCTCAATATGGGTCTATTGGATGAAAGGCATGAATGTAACAGGAAGTCAGATTGTGAACTTGAAGAATGTGTCTGCCATGAAGAAGGGTGAAAAATCATGGAAGCAGAAATGATAAATAGCTAATGAATATGACAATGTTTAGATTACTGTTATTTAAAAATTTCATATTCAGATTAAAATAAGACATAATTTTATTTGGAAGAATATCCTACCGATAGTATATATTTTATTCAGTTTTCAAAATGATGTAATTAAGAATTATTTTTGTTCGCATAAAAGAAAATGTGAAGTTTCATTTAAAAGACCAGATAAAACAATGTGTCTTTCCCCTCAGTACTTGTAAGATTGTCTTTTAAAAGGCTACTCCTACGTAAGGAAGATACAGTCTTTTGATGAGATATAGATATGCCCCAATTTTGTTTTGGTTCTGTTACTAGCTTACTTTTTTTTAATTTTGAACAAGTAAAATCATTTTACTTTTCCTGACTGTGAAGTGATTCTAAGAATAGTTTTCCTCTTGTCACTAAAATGAAGTAAAGAAAAATGAGACGATACTTGAAAAGGATTTCAAAATACTTGGATGTATTTTATGAAAAAACTCACAGTCAGATGGTGATGTTTTCTTTTGCTTCATAAGTGCATATTCATATATAACCAATTCAATGTTTTCAAAAACCACACTTATTTGGGTCAATAAAGAGGATATATCTTAGAGGAGACTAATATAAACTCTCACAGCTGAAGGGGGAAAAAAGAAAAAAGAAAAAAACGGGATAAATAATAAAGACCCATTTGAGTTTTATTCCAACCAGGGTATCTTCATTTGTAGCCTACAAAAAGAATAATATGGCATACAGTTTTGCATCTTCTATCAGAGATATTTAAAATGGGTTTGGAAAACAGAAGGACTTTTTGCAGTGATGAATTATGACCAAATGTATCCTGTACCTGAAGAAGTACGTCAGGAATAGGAGACTACACATAAACTTATAAATGTTTTGATGTTGGTAAGGTGAAAAATCAATTCCCCAATAGATGCTTATGATCAATTTCTTTAAAAAAATAATTGCTACAAATACATTTTTATATGTGCATTACTTTTCTCTTTCTTCCATATGTTTGAGTTAAAGGCCTGTGAGGGATATGAAAATGCCATAAGGAATGTACAGTTTTAGTATGTGGAGGCATTGTTCTAAATTGTGTACCAAAATTATTGGGACAATCCACAGCTCCACAAATGGTAATTAATTATCCTGCTTTCCCTCTCTTTTGTTTCATTCTGTTAGATATGTAAGTAACAGTTCTGAGTGCATCAAATATTGGTGATAATGGGAATCTTGGTTTTACCATCAATCTTATTGGAAAGTCTTCAAGCTTATGTTCTTTCTGTGACCTCAGTTTTAGATAAATATAAGTCAACCATATTATACCATTGTATATTATACCATGTGGTATATGAATATAATGGAATACTATTGTTCTATAAGAAATGAAGAGCAGCAGATTGACTTGATAACAACCTGGAGAGACTTATATAAATTGATGCAAAATGAGGAGAGCAGAACCAGGAGAACTTTGCACACAATTGCAGACACATCTATCTGTGATGACTAACTTTTTTTTTTTTTTTGCTTTTTTTGAAGGGGGGAAAGCAGGGCAATTGGGGTTAAGTGACTTTCCCAAGGTCAACTGGCTGGTAAGTGTTAAGTGTCTGAGGCTAGATTTGAACTCAGGTCCTCCTGACTCTAGGGTTGGTGCTGTCATTCACTGTGCCACCTAGCAAACACTGTGACGACTAACTTTGATAAACTGGGCTCAGCTCAGCAATGCAAGGTTATAAGACAACTTCAAAAGACTTATGATGGAAAAGACTATTCACTTCCAGAGAAATATTTACTGAACCTAAATGAAGATTGAAGCAAACTGTATGTTCTCTCTCTTTTGTGTTTTGTTTTGTTTCATTCATTCTTTCTCATTATTCACTCCTTTGGTTGTAATTCATCTTTACAATTTGACTAGTGTTTAATGTGAAGGTATTTGTAGAGGCTATATCAGATTGCATGCTGCTATGGGGGTAGAAGAGAAGGGAGGAGAGGGAGGGGAAGAAAATATGAAACTCAAAGGCTTGAGGAAATGAATGTTGTAAACTAAAAGTAATTTTTTTAAAGAAAAGGTCCATTTCCTCCTGTTCCTAGTGTTAAGCAGAAATGGGTATTGTATCTTCTCAAAAGTTTTGTCTGCATCTATGGATAAAGTAACATGATTTTATTTTTCTAATTATTAATATGAAGAATTGTTTATAGTTTTCCTAATATTGAGCCAAATATATTCTAACAATAAATACCACCTGGTAATATTGTAATATTTCTGATATGTTGCTAAAGCCTCTTGATAACATTTTGAAACATTTAAAATTTTTGAATCAATGTTAATTAAGGATATTGGTTTATGGTTTTATTTCATTTTTGGTATCTTCCTGATTTCAGTAGCAAAAATATATTTATATCATAGAAGGAAATTGGTAAGAAGATTCTCTTTTTTTTTTTTTTTTTTTTGCAAAGAGATTTCATAAGATTGGAATTAATTTCCTTTTGATCCCAGGAAGTTTTCCTTTGGAGTTCATTTATGGCATTTGGAATTTTCTCTTCTGAGATTGCATGATTTTATCAATCCCTCATTTTGACAGAGTATCTATTGTATATTTGTCATAATTTTTGAACCATTTTTTTCTGATGTTTGTTTTAATGGTAAATAGTTGGGCAAAATTGTATCCAATAATTTATTTATTCTTAACTCATTGTGAAGTTACTTATTGCATTTTTTTATATTGGTAATAAGATTTTCCTCTTTCTCATGAAATAAAACAAATTTATCCTTTATGTATGTAATTTTAAGCATTTCATTGGCTTACTTACTAATTGTTTTAATTACAATTTTATCTTATTTTTTTAGAATTTGTACTTTGGCATTTAATTGTGGTTTTTTATGTATTTATTACATAAGGTATTTTTTTTTACTTGCACTCATAATTTGTTGATTTATTTTTCTTTAATTTTTGTTGGTAAAATCTTTAGAGATATAAATTTTCTTCTAAAAACTGTTTTAGCAACATCTCCCAAATATCGATATGTTGTCTCTTTGTTGTGTTTATCTTTTTCATCATCTGCATTATCTTCAATGTAATCGTTTAAAATTCCTATTATCTTTACTTTGACTCCTAAACTCCATAAAGTTAAGTTATTGAGTTAAATTAATTTTATTTTTTTTCTTCCATGGACATTTATTAAATATAATTTGTATTGCATTCTGGTCCACAAAGTTATATTTTTATTCCTATATTTTTGATTCATTTTGGAGGGTTTTATGACTAGTATGTAGAATTCTATGCAACAATGGGATGTATACAAACTTGGAAATTCATGATACATGTTTTAGGTATCAAGAAAATTTTATTTAAAAATATGTGGGATATTAAGACATAAAATGATTTAACTACCAACCCATATGTTTATTTTCTCTTTTTAATAAAAATATTTATTATAAAGATCTACATACCTAGTAAAGGTAGTCTTGATGAAATTATATAAAGAAGCAACAGTTTTTATTAAAGAAGGCATTTACTTGTTTATAATCACCTAATTAATCTCTTAAGTGAAGAGAATAAGAACAATATACTCTTCTTTTATTCTTTATGTGAATTGGGGCAGCAGGGGATACTTTATTTAGAAGACTTAAAACTCCTCTACCAAGCTATTAGATTCCTTAATAAATACAGCCACAGTGAAAATTATCTTTACTTGCCCTCTGACTTTAATTTCAAAAGAAACATAAAGCACTTGAAAAAGGTGTGTGTCATTGTCATAGAGGATTCCTTACATAGGGTTCAAATGGAAGAAATCTTCCCTATTGAAAGTGCATCCCTCCAGATGTTTTACTCTGTTTTTTTTTACTTTTAAATTTATTTATTTTTAGTTTTCAACATTCATTTCCACAAGATTTTGAGTTACCTTTTTTCTCTCCCTATCTTTCCCCTAACCCCAACCCTAAAATAGCAAGTCTACTGAATATCCCTTCCCCCTATCCGTTCTCTCTTATATCATCCCCCTTCATGCCCCTAACTTTCTAGGTGGGCAAGAAGGGTTTCCATACCGTAGTACCTGTATATTTTATTTCCCAGTTGCATGTAAAAAAAAAAACAACTTTTTTAAACATTTCTTTTTTAAACTTTGAGTTCCAGATGTTTTCCCTTCTTCTGTCCTCATCCACCCCTCTGGGAAGATAAGCAATTTAACATAGATTGTACATGTGTAGTTACCCACATCGTTTCCATAGTAGTTACATTGTGAAATACTACCTATATTTGCCTCCATCCTAAACCACCCCCATTTAATCTATTTTCTCCTTTGACCCTATCCCTTTCCAAAAATCTTTGCTTCTAACTAGCCTCTTCCCCAATCTGCCTTCCCTTCTATCCTCCCCTCTGTAATCTCTTACCCCCCTATTTTCCTGTAGGGTATGATACCCTATTGAACATGTATGTTATTCCCTCCTTATACCAAATTCTGTGAGAATCAAATTGTCCCATTCACTTTCACATTCCTGTTCTTCCCCTCCATTGTAACAGTTTTCTCATGCCTCTTTTATATGAGATAATTTACCCTAATCTATCACCCCCTTTCTTCTTCTCCCAATAAATTCCTCTCTCACCTCTTAATTTTATTTTTTAGATATCATGCCTTCATATTTAACTCATCTTGTGCTCTTTGCCTATGCATATATGAACATACAAATGCCCACACTCACATATATATTTGTACATACATACATCCTCCTATAATACATGTATATGTTTGTGTGTGTGTATATATATATGTATATATATATATATATATATTCCCTTCAATTATCTTCATACTGAGAAAAGTCTTATGAGTTACAATTGTTATTTTTCAATGTAGGAATGTAAATAGTTCAACTTTAATAAGTTCCTTACAATTTCTTTTACTTGTTTACCATCTCATGCTTCTCTTGCTTCTTTTATTTGAAAGTCAAATTTTCTGTTCAGCTCTGGTTTTTTCATCAAGAATACTTGAAAGTCCTCTATTTCATGGAATGACCATATTTTCCCCTGTAGAATTATACTTAGTTTTGCCAGGTAAGTGATTCTTGGTTTTAGTCCTCAATCCTTTGATCTATGGAATATCATATTCCAAGCCCTTCAATCCCTTAATTTAGAAGCTGCTAGGTCTTGTATTATCCTGATTGTTATCCACAATACTCAAATTGTTTCTTCCTGATTGCTTGCAGCATTTTCTCCTTGACCTGGGAACTCTGAAAATTGGCTATAATATTCCTAGGGGTTTTCTTTTTGGGATCTTTTTCAAGAGGCAAGTGGTGAATTCTTTCAATTTCTATTTTGTCCTCTGCTTCTAGAATATCAAGACAATTTGCTTGAGAATTTCTTGAAAGATGGTATCTAGGCTCTTTTGTTGATCATGGTTTTCAGGTGGACCAATAATTATAAAATGATCTCTTCTTTATCTATTTTCCAAGACAGTGGTTTTTCCAATGATATATTTCACATTGCCTTCTATTTTTTTTCATTTGTTTAGATCTGTTTTATACTATATTGATTTCTCCTAAAGTCATTAGCTTCCAAATGCTCCAATCTAATTTTGAAGGAGTGATTCTCTTCAGTGAGATTTTGAAATTCATCTTCTGTCTGCCAAATTTGGCTTTTTAAAGCAGTCTTCTCCTCACTGGCTTTTTGGGCCTCTTTTGCCATTTGAGTTAGTCTATTTTTAAGGTGTTTTTTTCTTCAGTATATTTTTGGATATCCGTTAGCAGGCTCTTGACTCACTTTTCTTTATGTTCTTGCATTATTTTCATGTCTCTTACCAATTTTTCCTCCACTTCTCTTACTCGATTTTCTAAATCCTTCTTGAGCTCCTCCATGGCCTGTAAGCCGTACATATTTTTCTTGGATGCTTTTGATGCAGGGGTTCAGATTTCACTGTCTTCCTCCCACTCCATGCCTTGATCCTTTTTGTCTGCAAAAAAAGAATTCTATCATGTTTGTGCTTCCACTTCTTGCTCATATTGGCAACCAATTACTTGACTTTTGAACTCTTTGCCACAGTAGAAATATTGCTTCCAGAGAGCTATGTCCCAAATTGTTGGGGTTTTTGCAGCTGCCAAAGCTATTATATGGGTGCCCTCTCTACTGCCCCCACATGCTCTGGCTCACTCATCACACGCACCAAGACCACCACCCAAGATTGTGATCTGGATCCAAGAAGGTCAAACCAAGAGTGCTTAGCCTCTGAATGGTCACTTGGTCCCCCTACAATCTGCATACCAGGAATTCTGGAAGCAGCCATGCCACAGCAGCTGTAGCCACTCTGCCTCCTCTGCTTCTCACTTCAGGGGTAGCAGCTGAACCGTACTCTTCTATCGTCCTCTGTACCAACCAAGGTCCACTCTGACCTTTTACTTTGTCTTTGGCATTTATGGATTGAAAAGTCTGGAAACCACTACAGCTGCTGGTGATTTACTCTTGGAAATCTGCTCTAGCCACCACAGGTTGGGACCGCTCAGGTGAGATGGCTCTCAGCTCCCAACATGCTGTGATGGAACCTTCCTGCCAGTCTGCTGGGCTTCCTTCAGTGGGTAAATTGTTTCTCTCTGTTACTTTGTGGATTCTGTAGCCCTAGAGTCATTTTTTACATGTATTGGAGGAGGTGGAAGCCGGAACAGCATGGAAGTTCTGTTTCTACTCTGCCATCTTGGCCCCCAAGCTTCTCTATTTTTTAATTGATATAGTTTAGACTTAATCAATCTAGGATATCATAATGTGCTACTTGGATAAGTGAGGCAATTATTATTTAGAATGAATTGACCTAGTGATCTATATAGGACAAAATAAATATTATATAACTTTGGTCTATTAAAAAACTTTGACAATCAATTGGTCACCAGTAACACTGTATATTGTACTTTAGAGTTATATCATACCTAAAATATAGTAGAGTCATCCCTCAACATTCATGGTTTTCACATTCATGATTTTGGTCATTCATGCATTGGCCAGGTATAATTAAATGGAAATATTTGGAAGTTTACTGTGTACTGTGGAAAATTGCAAATGATATACATATGTAAAGAAAACTAAAAAAAGGTAAGTCATAACTGCACAAATACTGTATATTATTAACCAATTTTATCATTTAGTACCATAAATATATATGCATAAATTTATCATGAAGAGCTAAATTTTGTTAAAAGTTTCAGTGCACTAAAGAAAATAGTTACTCATGCTCTTTGGGAATCACCTCCTCTTTGTCTACCATCCAGACTGAGTCACATGATTTTCTCTGGCACTGATCTTTGTATCTTGTGCTTTTCACAGAAGAAGTAAATTCAAAAAGCAATTGCCGCAGCTATAGCATTGGCTTTGTAAATTTTTCACAGTGTGTGAGATACTAAATTCTCTTCCATAGAAACTGCAACTTTTTTATGGGTGCAGTGTGTTGTTTTACTTGGGTTGTATGTGTGTGTTAAAAAAAATATGTTCAAAATGATTAAAAATAAAGCTTTGGGTGGGGTCTATTTTTCAAATTCTAGCGGTCCTGAACACCTAACCCCCATGAATGTTGAGGGACAACTGTATAAAAATGATTATATATATATATATATATTTAATTATATTATCTATATTTTGCTGTGTTTAGATTATATCCATTATATTAATATTATATCCAACATATACTTCTATCTCTAATGTAATAATTTATATTTTATCTGGTTAGATGGATAGATAGATAGATGGATGGACAGATGCTGAATCTTTAAAACTACTTCAAGTTTCTAACTATTTCACTCTATTCTATGCAATGTTATAAGAATCATTTTCTCTATATGTAGATCTAACCATGTGACTCCTCAACATATCCAACTCCCATGGCTTCCTATTGCTTCTAGGATTAAATATAAATTCCTCTGTTTATCTTTTAAAGCCATTCACAATCTGCTTCCAGGTTTTTCAAGCTGTACTATCCCCCATCTCACATTTTGCATTCCAGCCAAACTACCTTTTTCTCATTTAAGTACCCATGACTTTCACCTAGATATCCCTCATGCCCAGAATTTACTTCTTTTTTAACTCTGCCCCATAAAGTCCCTCTGTTCTCTTAAGATGCTGCACCATGTTTAGCATGAAGACTTTTCTGGTATTCCCAAATACTAGATCTCTCTTCCAACTACTTAGCATTTAAGTTCTTTGCATGCATAACTAAAGATATGAAATATATAAACATATCTCTCTTGTATATATATATATATATATAGGTTTATAAACACATATATGCAATGTACATGTACAAAAGCATGCATGCTCATATTCAGTATTTTGTTTATATGAACTTATTGTCTTTCATTATAACATAAGATCCTTGTAATTAAGGATATTATAGGATATCATTCTTTAATCTTTTATCTCAATTAACATAGTGTATGGAAATTATGGGGCTCAATAAATACTTGTTGATTGATTTGGGGACACTACATTCTACAAAGTAAAAGTTGTGGTTGATTCAAAAACAGTCAAAGAATTTATGCATGTATTTCTGATGTTTTTCAGTGTCTCTCTCTCTCTCTCTCTCTCTCTCTCTCTCTCTCTCTCTCTCTCTCTTTCTCTCTCTTTCTGTCTATCCACCTATGTATTCACCCATCTAATCAATCAATCTCTATATTTGAGGTGTGAAAGTTTTTCACATATGATTTCTTTATTTTTTGTGCCCATCTTTTGATAAATTTTAAATTGCACATTGATCTTTGTACTACTTTGATTTTTATATGATGTTAACCTTGAGAAGAAGCATTCTGCAATCAAAAACATTGTTCCAAAGGCAGAAGATAGGTTTTCGAAACTTGTCTCCTAAAATATTACTAACCTCATTGCCTTGAGAACATCATTGAACTGTTTTGGACCTCAGTTTTCACCTCATCAGTCAGTCAGTCAATAAACATTTATTGACTATGTACTTTGTAACCAGGCACTATGATAATTACTGAAAAAAAGGAACTTGGACTCCATGACTTTTGAAGTCCTTTCTGGATCTAGATTGACAATTGTATGATCCTTTTTGAATTTTACTTTAAATTATTGATGTCATTCTTAATTAAGTGAATATGTTTAAATATATTTTCTTGTGTTCTAGAATCCTTTCTAATTGTTTCTTTTTAAGCATTTTTTTATGCTACAATGTAGAATGAAAGTTTTCTACTTCACTTACTAGCTAGATATTGATTTAATAAATCTTCCATCACCCCTCCATAAATTTGTAAGACTTCCTACAAGTATGCTATGATTGTCTTTCACATTTATTCTTGGGAATATTCTTTGACAGCTCTACTATTCTTATTATGGTTTTTACTATGGAAATAGTTGTCTTGCATATTGCAATACACATTCTGAAGTGCTTTAGTCTTTCTATTGGATATTGTTGGAGAATACATTTGTTTTTAGTGGTTACCAGAGGAATCAGCTTTTTGACCTACTTGTGCTTATCATAATCTATTACTTGAAGTCGTGGTTTCCAATGCAGAAAGAACTTTTTGAGAATTTGAGCTTGAGTATGACCTCCTTTTCAAAATCACTCAGAGCTCTTTCTCTTTGGCATCTTTTTTTTGCCATAAAGTATCATTTTGGGAATTTGCATTAAGTAAATATTTTCAGGTCTGTAGAAGGTCTCAAGTTCTTGATTTTTATTCTGAGATTATAGTTGTTTCTCAATTAATCTCTCACCTTACATAATCTAGAGGTTTATGGGTGAAATTATTTCCTTTGATTGCCCTGAACTTTGTATTAATTTGTTTTTTTTAATTACCTGTAGTTGGGGTAGAGTTTAGTAGAACAAAAATAAACAGGCAAAAAAGATAAAGTTTTGCTTATAACAGGAACAATCTTTTCTTCAAATTTTATTATCATATACTACTGGCACAAATAAAAGTATGTTTGTCTTCAATCCATTTCAAGAACACTTATTGTTACTAGCTGTAGTTCTCATTGACATCTGCACAAGACATTCTAGTAGGTGGTGGTTTAATTGTTTCTGAATTCTTCCAATATGTTTTATTTTCTTGTGGTAATATAGCAAGAAAGGGAGCCCCATACTCTGTACTAAGTTATTAATCACAATTATTTTGAAAAAAAAAAGGATGACCTCTAAAACTATGCCACCTTATTTATTTCTTAAATTTATAAGTAGTTTCATCACACTTCTCAGGGTTCTAAGCTAATTAATAGTACTGATAGAGTGCCATTGGCCAGGATTTCATGGTTCCTTCCAGGAATGTCCTTACTGTTGTGGTCTTAAGGCAAATACAGTCCCTGCTGGGAATCTGCCTGCTTAGAATTCCCTTACTTTGCTGTCCCTTACCCTCCCACAATAAAACGTGGATGATAAATTGGACTTTCAGTGAGTTGTTATCATTATTGCCTTTAATAAAATATATATTAATATATTGAATCTATTTCAAAATAATGAAGTAGAATTTTACTTAAAATTATCACTATAGATGCCTCAGGTATAAAAGGCCAAGTCAGAAATGTGGGCAAGTCTTGATTTATATATCTTACACTTTCTGGCCATCCCTCACAATCATTCAGGTGAAAGCACTGCTTGAAGTAAATTGACCTTAGTTAAGAGAAAAGACATTTTATTGACTGTTTTAATAAAGTAGTAAGACTCTTCAGGCCATTCATTTGGTCCTCATTATCAAATGTCAGGTCAAGGTCCACAAAGCCCAGTTATCCCCAACAAATGAGACATTCACTGTGACTTGCTATTATGGAAGGGAAGAAAAAGAACATAATTGAGCCTCAGGCATTTTGACTTTTATGGGCCTTTTATGGAATCAAATAATTTAAAGCAAAGGTTAGCAATAGCTTCAATAGATGGAGAAGAATGGCTATCACCCAATAACATTAGAATCAGTCATCAAGCTGACATTGTGTGGACCATCCAAAGACTTTGTTTAAATGTTCATTTTCAACAGCACTACAGTAAATCATGTGGCAGGATCTCAAAAAAGGTGAACATTTGGTGGGTTTTTCTTTTTTTCTTCTTTTCTTTTAGCTATGCATCCTGTAATCTAGTTTGGAATATAGATAGTACACATATGAAATGAGGGGAAAATGTTGTTAAGTATTTGTATGGGGAAGATGTCCTTAGATTCCATTAGATGTCTAATTCTCTATTCAAAGAACTGATGAACTGACACTGAGAGAAGTAACATTCCAAATTCACACAGAATTTCAGTGTGTAACAGAGCTAAGATTTTAAGACAGTTACTCTGGCTTCAAAGCCAATGGAACTTTCCTTTATTACATACTGCCTCCACCCTTACAAAGAGCAAATAAACGTGAGCAAATTGGAAGTGTTGTTTTAACTGAACACTGAACTCAGCACTGAAAGGTGTTGAATGGTTATAGACTAAAGGTAACATCAGAACAATATCTTGTTAAGATCATTACTTTTTTTAATGTAATTAGAGAAAGGACTTGGAAATGTGCCCTCCAGTACCATAGGAGAAAAAGAAGTTGCAGTGTTTCAGGGGAAAAAATAAAGACTAATGAAAGTATGAAAGTAAGTACTGGCCCCCAAATCAGGAATCACTTATTGAGGACTTTAATTTAATGGTGGTCTACCTCCTCTCAGCAGCTGAATGTTTACCAAAGCAAGATATTGTATCTCTTTTCTTTTTTTTTTAGTTTTTTTTTTGGAGGGGTGAAGGTAGGGCAATTGGGGTTAAGTGACTTGTCCAAGATCACCTGGTTAGTTTTTCTGTTGTGTCTGAGGTCACATTTGAACTCAGGTCCTCCTGACTCCAGGGCTGGTACTCTATTCACTGTACCACCTAGCAGCTCCATGTACCTCTTATTTTTAAAACTCTAAAAGAGATAAAATTTCAGGTATATCCATAGGTAGTCTTTGCTTTTGTCAAATCAGGAGCATAAATTTTAAGTGTTAATTTCAAACTAAATACATTTGATAAAATGGTGCATACCCATTTTTACTTCTTAAAAGGCAGGTGATGGCTTATTACAGACTGGACATAGAATCAGGAAAATCTCAGTTAAAATGTACTCTCAGACACCTATTAATTGTATGAGCCCCAGATATATCACTTAACTTCTATCTGTCTCATTTTCTGCAACTTCAAAATGGGATAATAATAACACCAACCTTCCAGGGTTTTGTGAGGATGAAAGGAAATAATATTTGTTAAAAAAATAAATAAGGTGCTTAAGACATAGTAAGTGCAATGTAATAATTGTTCCTTCTCTTCCTCTCCTCACCCCATTTTCAAACTCTTCAGGATGGAAATGGAGTCCTCAACAAGCTAACTTTTGTTTGAAGAGAGTAAGTACTTCTTTCCCCAGGCTAAATACCTCTTGAGTTCTTTATCTTTCCTCACAGATCCCTGAACATAGGACAAGGAATCAGGAGGTTTAGATTGTGTTCCTAGATCTACTTTCTTATATCTAGGTGACTTGGTGCCAGTCACTCTACTTTTATGGGCCTCATTTTCTTGATTCATAATATGAAGTAAATGAAATAGGTAAAATACTATAGAAAATTATATGTCATTAATGTTAAGTTCTTTCATCACAAGAGCCATAGGAGAGAAACACTTCAAGTTTTATAATCCCCATTTTACAAATGAAGATATTAATGCTTACATATTTCCAGAGTCATACAACTAACAAGGATTAAAGGTAGGATTTAAGCCTGTTCTAGGCCCTTTACCCTTTTTACTAGAACACATTAACCTTTAAGTTCCCTTTCAAATACAAATTCTGTGATCCTTAGATCTATAATATAAAAGAGCTGAACCAAGTCAATTGTAAGGTCCCTTTCAGATTTAAATTCTTATTCTACTTACTTTTTAAAGAAGAATCAAAACAATTTATTAAACACTTACTATATGCAAAGCACCATGCAAACCACTGGGGATACAAATGGCAAAGGATGCAGCCCCAGCTCAGTTCTGATTCTAATGAGGAAGACAACAAATACGGAGTGTTTCAGCTTCAAATTAGATGAAAAAGGTCCTTTAGTCTTTTGAAGGCAGTATCAAAGCAGATCATAATTGTATTTATTTAATGCCATTCTTGTTGATAAGATCACATTGGTTCACTTATGTTGAACCATATGACAGTGCTAAGGACTTTGGTAACAACATCTTTCTTTTCTAGGTCTTCAGTATCTGTGGCTGTAGCATCTGCAGAAGTAACTCCAAGTTGTATCTCCATGGGAATGTATCCCAGGATGATGGGGGAGGGCACTGGACTAGAAATAATACTAGTCTAGTAGAACTTCATTTCAGGATCTTGGAATAGTTCCACCACCATCTGAAGGAAGATTATGGTCAAGACTTTGATGGTCATTTGACTTACCTATCATAGGATGCTGTTTAAATATTCTAATTTTTCATATTTTTCTGTTCCACACCATCCATTTCTTTCATATTGCAAAAAGAATCTATGACAAAAAAGAGTATCAAGATGGCAACTTCTTTCACTGATAAAGATCACAGTTTCTCAAAATCTTAGTAGACAGTATTTATGTCATCTTCTAGCTGAAATTATTCATCACATGAACATTTAAACTTAAAAAAATACTGTCAGACAATGTGTTCCTCTGAAATTTGCTAGGCCAATTTCTGGAAAAAAAAACTTCTCGGTTGCTAAGCCTGTTCTTGAAGCCTTTTTAGCTTGGTGGGAATTTGCCAGAATTGACATCGCCTTGGCTGAGTCTACAGTAAACAAAAGTTACATTTAAGCAACAATGAGGCAACAATATAAATTTGAATTTTTTTTCCTTTCTTTTTAAAATAATGATATCAAAGCTCCAAGCAATAATAGAACTTCAGTCACATTAAAACTTTTCGATAATATGCAGACCATTTAAAGCACTGTCTCAGTAAGTAGTCTCCACTGGTGTGTTCTCATATATTTATCTTGGCAAAGAAAAAGCCCTAGGTTCTGTAAATCTAAACTAATCAATCAATCAACAGCAAACATTTGTTAAGTGCTTATGATGTTCCCAAAGAGGCTGCATGTAAACAGCTATGTATATACTAGATATTTACAGGGTAGGCTGGAGGCAATCCTACGATAAAGACACTAACTGTGTGTGATGGTTAAAGGGTGAGGAGAAGACTAAGAAAAGCCTACTACAAAAGATGGGATTTGAAGAAAGCCAGGGAATCTGGCTTCCCTAACAGGTGGGAGGGAGGAGAGGGATCATTACAGGTACGGGGCACAGCCAAAGCAAAGGTACAGAGTCAGGAGAGGAAGTAGCATATATGAGGAAGAAAAGAAGGGCAATGTCACTGGATCATAGTTTATGTACAGGGGAGTATAGTGTAAGAAGACTGGAAAGGTAGGTCTATCATAGTCTTTCAAGCTGCAAAGTCATGAGGTAGAAGTCTGGTCATGGCCTCATATCTAGCTATGGTGAGAGAAGTTGGTTCATCAATAGGCTGAGAATAAGCAGATGAATTTTTCAGTCATACCATCTTTGACAAATTATCCACTAAACCATAGAAGTGTTAATAGCTAAAGACAGTTGTTGGAGATGTAGCTGTGATGTCAGCACTCTCTTGCTTCAGGTTTGATATTTAGACAAAATGAGGAGCCCATCCTTGAACAGTTAATAAAAGAAGCTTTATTTTACCCTAACACAGAAAGGATTTGCTAAGTGGTGGGATGGATAGAGAACTGGACCTGAATTTAACAGGATTAATAAATATACTTTTCCTTCCTTCCTTCCTTCCTTCCTTCCTTCCTTCCTTCCTTCCTTC
>NW_027185764.1:35703872-35706996 GCF_028583685.1 Petaurus breviceps papuanus | reverse complement strand
CTTCCTTCCTTCCTTCCTTCCTTCCTTCCTTCCTTCCTTCCTTCCTTTCTTTCTTTCTTTCTTTCTTTCTTTCTTTCTTTCTTTCTTTCTTTCTTTCTTTCTTTCTTTCTTTCTTTCTTTCTTTCTTTCACTTTTTGGAGGGAGAAAGGTAGGCAATTGGGGTTAAGTGATTTGCCCAAGGTCACATGGCTAATTTTGTGTTTTAAGTGTCTGAGGTCGCATTTGAACTCAGGTCCTCCTGACACCAGGGCTGGTGCTCTATTCACTGCCCCACCTAGGTGCCCCTACTTTTACTTTCAATAAATCAATAAACTGTGTGCCAAGCACTGTGCTAAGCACTGGGGATAAAGAAAGAAGGGAAAACCAGCCCCTGCCTTCAAGGAGCTTACAATCTAATTAGATACAAAACATTTCTAGTCAGTGTAGTGGTACAGAATATCAAGTTATCTATGATTTTCAAATTTAAGCCAGTGTACATTCTTTATTTTATTTTAATTTTTGCTTTTTTTTCTGGAGGGGGAAAGGCAGGGCAATTGGGATTAATTGACAGGAAGATGACTTAAAAAGTACTTTCAAACAATTGTTAGCTATATGACCCAGGGCAAGTCACTTAATCTCTGCTTGTCTCAGTTTCTTCATTTTAAAAATGCACAAAATCATAGCACATGATACTCTGAGGGTGTTTGGAAATATCAAATGATATAGAATTTGAAAAGCTCATAGCACAGTCCCTGACACATAGTAGGTATTATATAAATGCTATTATTGTTGTTAAGGATACAGTAGCACTTAGTTTCTCTGGATATGACCTCTTGTATTACCATCTGAAAATGCACCTCATCATCAGGGTATGATGTGATAAAGAACAAGAAAACATGCAATCTTCAAAAAGTCCACCAAACCCAAGGGATTGAGATCCCATGTTCTTGGGAATTTTTATCACTTTAGATGACCAGGAAATTGAATAAAGAAAATTGAAAGCCTTGTCCCAGGGCCTTGACCTAGCAATGTCTGCTATTAGGTGTAGGCTCCCTATGTAATGGATGAAAAGAAAAAGTCTACATCAGAAAAATCCTGGTTCTATCACACTAACACTCATGGACTGACTGAGACATGAAATACCAAAATATTAATAAATAAGAATATACATTTGGAACAGTTCAATCTTTGGAGCTTCTAGGTGGTGCAGTGAATAGATGATAGGCCCTAGAGTCAGGAGGACCTAAGTTCTAGTCCGACCTCAGACACTTAACACTTACTAACCATGTGACTTTGGGCAAGTCACTCAACCCAAATTGCCCTGCCTTCCCCCCTCCAAAAAAAAAGGAAAAATTTAAAATAAATTAAAGAATGTACACTAGCTTAAGTTTGAAAATCAGAGACAGATTGATATTCTGTACCACTACCCCGACTAGAAATGCTTTGTGTCTTATTAGGTTATAAGCTCCTTGAAGGCAGGAACTGGTTTTTGCTTCTTTCTGTATCTCCAGTGCTTAACATAGTGCCTGGCATATATTTTATTGATTTATTGAAAATAAAAGTAAAATTGCATTTATTAATCCTGTTAAATTCAGGGCTCACAAAATCCTTTGGAAAATTGCTTGATTTTCTTGAGGCTTGGTTTCTTCATCTTTGGAATGATTGCAATAACAAAGTACTTCCTACTTCACAGGATTATTATAAAGAAATCAATATGTAGACTTTAAAGTACTATGAAAAAGGTACAACAAAATGATTGTTGTACTTATTTCAAATGTCATGTACTATCTAGGGCATCTATTCAGATATATATATATATATATATTTTTTTTTTAAGAAGGCAGCTTTGTTCACTAAAGTGCGGCATAGTGTGGGATATTGGAAATAAATTAATCACAACTTCTTTTTATTAAATGTCTACTTTGTGAAAAGCTGTATGGTTGGTACTGGAAGAAATACAAATTTTAGATATGAAACAATTCCTGCCCTAGATAGATTACAATATTGTGATGATAAGACATGAACACAGGTTACTATATTCTCATATGCAATATCATGTAACACAAATGCATTGGACAGTTACAAAACAAATTGCTACATGAAGTCTGAGGGAGGAAAGGGGGGTATTATCAATGAGAAAAATTAGAGAAGGCTTTCCAGAGAAGTGATATTTGAATTGGGCATTAAAAACTGAATAGGAATTCAACAAGGGCATTCAACCATAAAGAGAGGATATTAAAAAAGAGAGTTCCATTACAAGTTTGGGCCTCAAGTTTTGATGCAAGTAGCTGCAAAGAAAATGAGTAGCGAGGAAGCGGCGGCAGCAGCAGCAGATGGAAACCGATCGTTTAGATGTTTAACAGAGTTAGGAAGGGAAGAAAAATAATAGCAACAGGATCAAGTAGGTGTAGTATAGATTTAGAGTCAGAAGTTCTGACCTCAAACTCCTCTGCTGCCGCTAACTGCTTCTTTAAGCTTAAGCAAATCACTTCCTAGAATTGCATTTTCCCCATTTGTAAAATCAAGAGTTTGCACTAGGGGCGGCCAGGTAGCACAGCGAGTAAGAGCACTGGCTCCAGTGTTGGGATGACCTGGATCAAATCCGGGCTCAGATACTCAGCACCACACCCAGAAATAATAACTGGCCGTGTAACCTTGAGCAAGTTACTTAACCCCAATTGCTTAAAAAAAAAAAAGAGTTTGCACTAGATGGTTCCTTCCAGTTCTACCATCACATATTCTGGAAACAAAAGAAAACAATACTTTTTTTTTTTTACTTTTACACAGCAGATAGGTTTTTTTTTTTTGTCCATATCATTGATGGTGATCACTACTGTCTGCTGATGGGAGCATAAAATATCTGGTAAATGACTAGCTAAGTGACTAACCTCTCTCCATGACAGAAGGTCAACTCAACATCTGCCTTGACTAGAGATATATGATGGTCTGATGAACTGTGGCAGATAGATAATGTCAGCAACATTCCCTTGAGTTAAACAGTTAGCGAACTACAAATTGTGTCTGCCCTGGCTACAGAAACCTATTCTTCACAATTTGAAGCAAATTGCCTCAGAAATCTCAGGAATATACCACCCCCCTCTCCCTCTCCCTCTCTCTCTCTCTCTCTCTCTCTCTCTCTCTCTCT
>NW_027185764.1:35702245-35703772 GCF_028583685.1 Petaurus breviceps papuanus | reverse complement strand
TCTCTCTCTCTCTCTCTCTCTCTCTCTCTCTCTCTCTCTCTCTGTTTTTATATATCTCTATTTCTCATTTCATCTCTGTATCTCCAACAAAAATATGTAAGCACAACCAGAATAAAAAAGCATCACCAAATTGGGGGGTCACATGGTGGTACAGTGATACAGTATAATTCCTATGCCAGCTATTAACATGGGTTGAAACTATAAGCAGGCGTTCTAAGTCACTGAGGTACTACAGTGCATTGGTAGAATGTGGCTGCTTTAGAGATAAGCAAATGAGCACATGCATCTTCAGTCTCACAGAAAGCAAATTATGTCAAAACACAAGCTGGCACATGAGCTCTCATTTTCCTGTTTAACAAGCCTCACATTTATCTCCACCGATCTCTGTCTCCGTCTGTCTCTCTCCCTACCTCTCATCACTCTCTCTCTTCTCATTCTCTTTTCCCATCTCTATCTCTGTCTCTGTTTTTATTTCTCTTTTTTTTGAAGTGCTAATTAATTCTTGGAATTGTAAAATAGAAGCTGGTATTCCCACTTTTTTGGATGGAGATGAAATGGTGGAGAAAGGCAAGCAGCATGGGAAAGAGAATGGAGAGGGGAGAGTCTCAGAGAGTAATTCATCTGACTATGGATTTGTTGAGAGCACTTGGGCAGCAAGGCCCCTGATGAAGATGCAGGAGCTCTGGAGGCAGGAATGTGGGCCACATTTTACAAAAGTTTGATGAGAGACAGGCTAACCCATATTCCACCTTGGGGTAAGTTTATTAACATATCCACATCACCTCAAAATTATCAGTACCATTCAGGATTATTGCTGGTCTTGCTGCAAATGTCTGAAACAAATTTAGATCAAAAGAACAAAAGGCTCTGAGAGCAAGGCCTAGATGACTTCCTCTGATTTAACCCATTCTTAAAATGTGAGTTTGGTTTAATGTATATATGATACAGTTTGTAAATTATGCTCCTTTGATCATCAGGAAAGTAGGCACATGACTTCTAAGTTCCTGTTTTCAATCTTACTTCCTGCTATTGATACTTTATGTGGGCTACTTAAAAACTTACTTATCAAACTGACAAGAAAGGGATAAGGTCAATCAGGGAGACCTGAACAAGATACAATTTATATTCTCCCTCTTCCTTTCATACTTCTTTCTCTGCCTCTATCCTTCCCTATCTCTGTGTCTCTCCATGTCTCTGCTTTTCTCTGTTATTCTCTTAATTTCCACATTGATGGCCTCAGCCCTTATTTGAATTTTTGTTATTCTCTGAGGCACCCATGGGATTAAAGTTCCTGAAATATCAAAGTTGAGCCCCCTCTTCTTCTGACTTCCTTTTAATATCTTCATAGAACTTATCCTATTTTCTTCCTTCCTTCCTTCCTTCTTTCTTTCCTTCTTTCTTTCTTTCCTTCCTTCCTTCCTTCCTTCCTTCCTTCCTTCCTTCCTTCCTTCCTTCCTTCCTTCCTTTCTTTCTTTCTTTCTTTCTTTCTTTCTTTCTTTCTTTCTTTCTTTCTTTCTTTCTTTCTTT
>NW_027185764.1:35676832-35702235 GCF_028583685.1 Petaurus breviceps papuanus | reverse complement strand
TTTCTTTCTTTCTTTCTTTCTTTCTTTCTTTCTTTCTTTCTTTCTTTTTCTTTCTTTCTTTTTCTTTCTTTCTTTCTTTCTTTCTTTCTTTCTTTCTTTCTTTCTTTCTTTCTTTCTTTCTTTCTTTCTTTCTTTCTTTCTTTCTTTCTTTCTTTCTTTCTTTCTTTCTTTCTTCCTTTCTTTCTTTCTTCCTTTCTTCCTTTCCATGCCCACAGAAACCATTTGCTCTACATAACATGCATATAAGACAAAAAAGCAACTTCTTGCAGGCAGCTAGGTGGTGCAGTGAGTAAAGCGCTAGCCTTGGAGTCAGGAGGAACCAACTTCATTTCCAGCCTCAGACACTTAACACCCACACAAAAAAATTAGCCGTGTAACCTTGCGTAGGTTACTTAACCCCAATTGCCCTCCAAAAGGCAAAAAAAAAAAAAAACAACTTCTACTAGATTCTTGGTCAAAGAATATGAACAAACAGGTCACAAAAAAATTAGAAACAATTTAAAACCATATAAAAGAATGATCCAAATAATTAATATTAAGAGAAATGCAAATCCAAACAGCCCTAGAGATTTCTCCTCATGCTCAGAAAAACTGGCACAAGCAACAAAAGAGAATAGTCAATTTTAGTGGTGTTATGGAAAAAAGAGAAACATTAATAGATTTTTAGTGGGCTGTGAATTAGTATAACCTCGTTAGAAAGCAAATTGAAATTATGCAAATAAAGTACCTAAAGTGTCCGTATACTTTGATCCAGAAATTCCACTGCTGAGCACATACTCCAAGGAAGGTACTGGCTTAAAGAAAGTTCTCTATGTACAAAAAATATTTCTAGAGACAGTACTTTTTTCTTCTAGTAGCAAAGAATTGAAACCAGTCGATCCCTATAATATGAGGACTAAGAAAAAAAATAAACTACATTAATTTGATAAAATATTTACTGCACTCTAAGAACCAACAAATATGATAAATTCTGAGAAGTGTGGAGTGACATATACGGACTGATGTAAAAAAAAAGTAAGTAAAACTGGTGGCTAAGGTGGGGAAATTTACACAATAATTACAATAATGCAAGTAGAAAGAATAGTAACAAAAAACAGCTGAAAATGAATGTTTTAAAAACAAAGAATAAGTTTGGCTTCAGAGAGGGCATATAAGATAATACCTCATTCCCTTTCTTTGGAGAAGAAGAGACAATAAGCATAAAATCTTGTATGTGTTTTAAGATTATTTTAATACCTTGGTCTTTTTCTATTACACCACCTTTAATATCTTTATTATTAGGAATAGCTATTTGAAAAGAGGAGAGAGATGGATATAGAAAATTAACAACATTTTAAAATAAAAGATATTAACAATGTTTTATTTTAAAACATATAAATCTCTATTGGAAACAATGTAGGAGGGAAGCTGCACAGAACAATAGAAGATACCCTATGTTCCAATAAATGCTACTAGTTTCTTTTCCAAAGTTTATCCCATCTCACCTCCAGTATTCTTTCTACCTGTATTCATTTTCATGCTGCCCATGGGGATATAATACTCTCTCAGAGAATATTGCCTGCCAATGGAAACATCCCATTTCCCAGTATAGCCATACATCTCCACAAGGGTCTCTTTAGTGTCTAAGTGTCTCCCCTTGACATGTTTGGCTTTAGGTTACCCCCTTTTATACCCTGTTTCATACACACCACACAACTTCTTACTTTCAACAGTAACTGTGCACTTGGTATCTCCACTAAAATCTCACAAGACTTTTTTTAATCGCAAAATGAAATGAATGGTAATTGTAAAATATCTTTATTCACTTAAACATTTTTAATAGAAAAACTATTGTGTGCTGTATTATGTTTTAGAGACTCTGTGTTATTTTAGGAATAGTGAGCTGGACTAAGATAAACTGCTTAATTTTAAATACCCGTGTTTCCCCTATAATAAGACACTGTCTTATTATTTTTTTTTTTGGACAGAAAAACACCAGAGGGCTTATTTTCAGGGGAGGGCTTATTTTAATGAACATTGACAGCAATTTTAATAAACAGGTAAATGTGAACCAAAAAATGTACCTTTATTCAATAAGCAAATCACTGGGGAAGAACAGGATGACGCGCTCACTGCTGCAGCTCTGATTGGATGCAGCTCGGAGCGCGGCAGGCGTTTCATGGGGGGGGCGGTGCATACAGAGGGTACCATAATGTAGCGTGTAGTGCAGGGGATTACCTGCACTACAGTAGCAATCTCAATAGGGCTTATTTTGGGGGGAGGGCTTATTTTAGAGGAATCTTACACAGTAAGGGGAGGGCTTATTTTCGGGATAGGTCTTATTATCGGGGAAACACGGTAGGTCATAAATTGCTAGGAAAGATGAGACAAGTTACATAAAAATATAGTTTAGCATATTCTAAATTTAAGGGATATCTAAAATGCAAGAGGTCAATGAAGGAGTCTAGTAGCCGATATGAAGTCAGAGTACAGGGATATTTTGAGGAGAAGGTAGGTATATTTATTTGAGAGTCATTCCCATGTGTTTTAGCATTAATCCACTTGGTCATGGTGAAATAGTTTATGTCATTGGAATAGCTAAAATCACTAAGGGAGAGAGTGTAGGTAGAAACTACAACCTTGGGGATAAATTTACTTAAAAGAGGAGATGCCAGTGAAAATACCCAAAGAGAGATTGGAAAAGGTGATGCCAAGTCTTCTGGCATAAGGGAGTCCAGTTCATGCCTATAAAAAGGCTTCTGTACTAAACAGAAATATCAGGGGAAAATGGCATCACTCAATGTATTTGTATGCTGTGAATAATATGACATAACAATGGGAATCAGTTCAGTGCGAAATTTTGTTGATAAGTGATAGGTAAGAGTGAGAAAGTGGGAAGATTATAGAGGAAGACAGAGGGGGTATCTGAAATACAACTGACATACACATTAATACAGTTAAACTCACATAAGACTGGCACTACATTTAGGTTACAGAGGTAAAAGTTCTTTCAGATAGGATGGCTTGGCCCCATGGGGTGGCATGGTCTTTGGAAGGGAACATGTTCTTCCTGAGGGAGTTTGTGCACCTTGGGAGGGGAGATCTGCTCCTGCAGAAAATACTACTCCCAGGGAAGGGAAATGTGCTGCAAAGTGACCTGCTGAAAGTGGTACACTTAAATGCTTATTTTTGTGGCCACCTGGAGATGGCTAATTTTCATATCAAGATTCTGGGCACACAGGAGATTTTTGAGGTACACAGGTGTCTGGAAGAAAGTCAAACTAGTATTTGGCAAGGAATTAGTTTTGAACACATAGCTATTTTATGCTTAAAAATATTACTGTCAGTATTTTTTCATGGCCTAATCCTATCACAAAACTTTCCATGCATAGATTGTATGAGATAAACTTCCCTTAAGGGGAAACTGTCATAATGATTTCAAAACCATCAGTCCTAATCTTATAACACTATACTTTGAAAGTTTTAAATTTCATATTTTTTGAAGATTGACAGCATTCAGAATTGTGATATCCATTTAAAATATTTATTAAGTTTCTTTTGTTTTTTTACTAAAGAAATATATCTGAACAACTATGAGCAGGTTCTGCCTTGGTATGTGTGTGTGTGTGTGTGTGTGTGTGTGTGTGTGTGTGTGTTGAGAGTCCAGTTGCAATTCAGATTCTTGGTTGAGTTCTTCAGGATATTTTAAGTCTGTTTTTGTTTTTTTTTATTTTAAAAGTTTTGTGTTTATTTTTAGCTTACAACAATAATTTCCACAAGATTTTGAGTTACAAATTTTCTTCCCATCTTTCCCCTATCCACCACCCCAAAACAGTGATCCCACTGAATTCCCCCTCCCCCAATCTGCTCTCTTTTATATCTTCCCTAATCCCCCCTCTGACTTTCAGGTAGGGCAAGATGATTAAGTCTGTATTTGTAATATGGGAATTTTAACTTGATTTCATGAAAAATATTGAGTTACTGTCTCATAATTCTAGACACTAGCTCATTTCTTGCATTAGTTAAGTGAATAACTAAGAGACAATTTTTTAGTGACAGCAATGGAATATTTTACAGCCTTCATTTTCTTTCATGTACCACAGGGTCCATATAGATAACCCTTTGGTTGTTTCAGATGACCATTATCTGATGCTAAGTTCATAATACCTTCATTTTATAAACAAAAGCACATGATTTAGTCATATTCTTGATGCTTCTTTGTTGGCTAAAAACATATGAATGTTGCACTTGGTGAGCCTTCTGATTCCATTGTTAGCTCTTTGTCTTCTTCGAGGTTCCATCAGGAAGTAAGTCTCTTCGGACATTAACATCATCATTTGTAGTCATCATCATCATCATCATCATCATCATCATCATCACCACTCCACTCCATGATCCTTCTAATATTTTAAGATGAAATTGAGATTGAAAAGTTCCTGGGACAAGTAGCTATTTTCTATATTCTTTCTATTCAATAATCAATAGACTATTATACACGAGCAGCTAGGTGGTGGAGTGAATGCTGTACTGTACTTAGAGTAAGGAAGTTCAAATCTGCCCTCAGACACTTACTATGTGACTCTGGGGAAGTCACTTAAGTCTATTTGCCTCAGTTTTCTCATCTGTAAAATGAGCTAGAGAAGAAAATGGAAAAAAAAACATTACAGTATCTTTCCCAAGATAACCCCAAGTGGGTTCATGAAGAGTTGGACAAGAGTAGTAGAATAAATAAGAGCCCAAAGAAGAATATTATGTAGGAGGAGAAAATAAGCTAATTCTCTATGGTCTCATCAAGTGCATCTTCAATATATATATCAAGTAAAAGGTATTTCAACAACAATGATGTGTACCTCATGCTGTTCCTACATGATTTTAATCTCCTTTGTTTGATTCCTTCATTCCATGAAGTTTAGAAATCATGATTATTTGGCATGGAGATATCTGATATTTATTTATTTATTAGTGCATGTTATTTTTTTGAAAATTTTCTGACTATATTATGTTCCAATTTAAGATTGAGAAAGTATACATCAAAACATATTTTGTGGATATTAACTCCATTATTAATTGATTCCAAGATGCCAGAAAGGCTTTTAAAATATTAAGCAAGGGGAGGCTAGGTGGTGCAGTGAGTAGAGCACTGGCTCTGGAGTCAGGAGGACCTGAGTTAAAATCTGGCCTCAGACAGTTAACACAAAAACTAGCCATGTGACCTTGGGAAAGTAACTCAACCCCAATTGCCCTCAAAAAAGCAAAAAAAAAGTTATAATATTCAGCAATAAGGTTCTCTTTTATACCTTATGGTAAATGTGACTTGAATGAAGAAGACCAAGATATTTGTAGATATCAGCCACTGGTTTTAATGTGAACTCCAGGGTCTCTCTTAAGGCTTTGAAATGCCATGCAAGAGCAGCTTTCCAGAAGAATGATACTGTGAATAGCTTTGAAAGTTCTGATTACACAGTATAGTGAACAATCAATTCAGTAAAAGCAAAACATTCACAGAAAATCAAGGTACAGCATTCACAATTTTACAACTTATCACAGAAAATCACAATGTAGTATTCACAATAGCTTATCATTAAAATGGCCACATAGTTTTCACCAAAGTGGTCACAATATTTAGAACAAAGAACAATCATCTCAAAGTACAATAGTGAAAGTCTCCCACTCCTGGGGCACACTAATTCAATCAGTCACTTATTCAGCAATCAATTACTAGGTATCATTAATCACTAAGTACAATCATGAGAGAATACACAAACCCTCCACCCCTAGTTCACTAGTAAACTACAATTACATCATTATTCAGTACCCATGGGGAGATCTCTTCACCTTGACTTGGGGCCAGTTTTCAGATTCTCTGGATCCCCTTCTATGGTCCCAGATTCTACCTGGATTCACCAGACTGTCACCTGGGTTCAATGGCAGACAGTTCCCAGTTCCTTGTCCATCTCTCTGAGTAGGTCATGTTCCACACTGAAGTTCACAGGGTCCAGTCCATCTCAAATCCTTCACAATTTCTGTTCCCAGGAATTCAAAGCTCAACCATGCCACAAACAGACAAAGTCCTTGCATCCTGGTCATGCTTATTCAGTCTTCTACAGCTGGTTCAAAATTCAGAATCCCCTTATCCAGCCTGGAGACAGAGGGCTCCTGGACTCCTGGCTCCTGGCTCCTAGGCTCTCGAAATCCTGGGATCCTGTTCAGAAGAAGCTCCACCACCACAAGTTCTCAGGAAATTCTGGCTCAGTTCTCTATTCTCCCTTCTGTAGCTGCTCTGCCACCAGATTCTAGTCTGAAGAAATTCTGACTGTGCCTTTTGGGGGTTTTCTTATATACACAGCATTAGCTACTTCTTGTTTCAGCCAACCCCTTCCTGTTACATCAGGAACAGTGGTTCATACCTTCTGTTTCTTTCACAGCAGCCTGATCAGTTACTAAATGCTAAGTACCTGCTTACTTGCCAATACAAAGGGGTCAAGTTACATTACCATTACAGGTTTCAATATAACTTTACTTTGTGTGAATTAAAAATTTTATGTCATTTTGTTTAAATAACATCATTAGAGATAAAAGATAAAGGTTTTGTGTGTCTATTTTTCAAAGAAGCAAATAGCTTTCTGTCATCAATGTGATTAATAAGACATTTTGACTTTACTTATTATTTAATCTGTATGTCATATTTGGTTCCCTTTAGCAGATAGTGTTATTAATTGATTTAGAGTCAATCAGTACCACACTGATCAGGGATAGGAAATTGACTTGTAAATTTATTGATATAAAGAACCCTTACCTCAAACACATTGAGGAAACTCCTTCAGCTAAATGCATAGCAAGACAGTCTCAGAAACTTATGGTTTTAGAGAACTGCCTAAAATGTTAAAAGGGTGTCTCTTGGCCAAGATCACATAGCACTTCAGTGTCAGAGGCAAGACTTGAACCCAGTTTCTCTTTTCAGCATTCCACACTTGCTTTCATATAGAATCATAATAATTTAAAATTATTTCCCTAGAAAATATCATATTTTATATGACTTAGTTTTGATACTATTGTCAGTCATGTGTTTCAAATAGAAAATAAGTTTCCATATGGGAATACAGTACTCTCTACTGCTCTCTTGATACTTTGATGTATCATATATTTGCAACACATGAACAAACCACAAGTGTAGAAAACAGTCAAAAACTTTGCAATAAGAGAGAGGCAGGCTGAGAGGGATGCCTTGGCATGCAGAGAGAGGCAGGCTGGGACAAGGTATGATCAATGTGGCAGCAAGTCGTCACACCAACCACAAGGGCCATTGCCAGGCCTATCAATGAAGGGCTGGGACTGGATGGAGCAGGGTAAAAATCAAAAGCAGTGCCCCTGGCAGGGGCAGTAACTACTCCTGGGACTGCCAATCCACAGCCCAGAAATTTTAAAAGCCCCTATCTGGACCTCCAGGGACCAGGATGGCAGAGTGAACCCTGGCTCATCCAATCCCCCACCTCTCACCCTGAGAGCATAGAAATTATTGTCCCAGGGCAAAACCTTAAACAGTAAAGTCTTTGGAACCCTGGACAAAGAGTGTGATTAGGACCCTGACTCACAATGGGTAAAAAGAAGACTGCAAAGACAAAGACTCTGGAATCCTACTATCCTGAGAGGGAGTAACCAAATTCAGAGGGAGACAGTGTTGACTCCACACGCATAGCTGGTGTGAATTGGTCTCAAGCACAGAAAGTAATCCTAGATGAGCTCAATAAGAACTTTGAAAACCAAATGAGTGAGATAGAAGATAAAATGAATAATTATTTTAAAATCAAAATTGCAAAATTAGAAAAAACATTAAAATGAATGAAACAGCTACTTAAAAAGAAAAATGTGTGATATGGAAAAGGAACTCCAAAAACTAACCAAGGAAAATAATTTGCTAAAGACTAGAATCAAACAAATTGAAGCAAATACCTCTACGAGTAACCAAGAATTAGTCAAAGAAAACATCAATAATGAAAAATTTGAAAAAGAGGTACATTATCTCAATGGAAAAATAACTCACCTGGGAAACAGATCCAGGAGTGATAATCTGAGAATTATAGGCCTACCAGAAAATTATGATGGAAATATGAGCCTTTACAACATCCTCCAAGAGCTCATCAGGGAAAACTGCCCTGAGATACTAGAACCTGAGGGTAAAAAAGAAATCTAGAGAATCCACCGAATACCTCCTGAAAGAGATCCCAAATTGAAAAGTCCTTGAAATATTGTGGCCAAACTCCAGAACTACCAGGTAAAGGAGAAAATACTTCAAGCGACCAGAAAGAAACAATTCAAATATCGAGGAAACATTGAGGATAACACAGGATTTGGCAGCATCTACACTGAAAGATCAGAGGAAGTCGAATACAATTTTTTGGAAGGCAAAAGAGCTCAGGTTACAACCATCATCTACCCAGTAAACCTGAACATATTCTTCCAGGCAAGGAGATGGTCATTCAATGAAAGAACAGATTAGCAGAAATTCCTGATGAAAAATCCAGAGCTCAAAAGAATATTCAACCTCCAATTACAAGATGCAAGAGAGACATAGAAAGGTAAACAAGGAAAACACACACACACACACACACACACATCCTGTTTTTAATAAAAGCAAACTGTTTATAGACAAGTAGTAGGTATGAGTATGAATTACACAAAATGATGATAAAAAAACACCTTATTAAGGGCTACAAAGGGACTGCAAAGAAAGAAAAGGAAAGAATGAAGTGGAAAAGGGTAAATTACACCACACAAAGAGGCATAAAAACAAAATAGCAGAGGAAAAGAAGGGAGGGAGATGAGTATGATATGAGCCTTTCTCTCATTGGTTCTGGTTTAAGGAGGGAATAACACAACCAGTTAAGCATAGGACTCTATGGAGAAGAGACACAAAACATATCATAATAGAGGGAAAGAGGGGAGGGAGAGGAACTTGCATGAGATTTGTTCCTGTCACTCTTGGTGCAAAGAAGAAATAGCATACTACATTAAGTATAAAAATATCCTACAGGCAGTAGGATGGGGGAAGGGCTAACAAAGGTGAATAGTGGTTAGAAGGGAGGAAAGAAGTAAAAAGGAAGTTGATGAAAAGGGAGGGGGGCTGATAAGAAGGGAATACTGAGGGAGGTGGTGGTCAAAAGGAAAACCCTTAAGGAGAGGAAGGGAGAAGGGGAGAAAAATATAAGCATAAACAGGGGAGGGAATAGGATGGAGGGAAAGAAACAGGTAGTAATCATAACTGTGAACGTGAATGGAAGGAACTCTCCCAGAAAACAGAGGTGGATAGCAGAATGGATTAGAGAAAAAGGAGGTCAATGAATTGGGCATGCAATTGAAAAAGCTAGAAAAATAACAAATAGAAAACCCACAATTAAATACTAAATTAGAAATACAGAAAACCAAATGAGAGATTAATAAAATTGAAATTAAGAAAACTACTGAATTAATAAATAAAACTAAAAGCTGGTTTTAAAAAAAACAATAAAATTGATAGACCCTTAGTCAATATGATAAAAAAGAAAGAAAACCAAATTATGAGTATCAAAAATGAAAAGGGTAAAAGTACCTCCAATGAAGAGGAAATTAAAACAATAATTAGGAATTACTTTGCCCAATTGTATGCACATAAATTTGACAATCTTAGAGAAAGGGATGAATATTTATAAAAACATAATTTACCCAGATTAACTGAAGAGTAAGTAAATTACTTAAATGACCGCATCTCAGAAAAAGAAATGGAACAAGTCATCAGTGAACTCCCTAGGAAAAAATCTCCAGAACCAGATGGATTTACTAGTGAATTCTATCAAACATTTAATGAAAACTTGATTCCAATACACTACAAACTACTTGGGAAAATTATTGAAGGAGTCCTACAAAATTCTTTTTATGACATAAATATGGTACTGATACCTAAATTAGGAAGAGATAAAACAGGGAAGGGAATTTATAGACCAATTTCCCTCATGAATATAGATGCAAAAATTTTAAATAAAATATTAGCAAAAAGATTACAACAACTTATCACAAGAATAATATACTTTGATCAGGTAGGATTTATTCCAGGAATGCAAGGATGGCTTAATATTAGGAAAATCATCAGTATAATTGATCATATCAACAATAAAGCTAGCAAAAACCACATAATTATCTCAATGGATGCAGAAAAGTCTTTTGAAAAATACAATATTCATGCTTATTAAAAACACTAGACAGTATAGGAACAAATGGAGCCTTCCTTAAAATAATAGGTAGCATCTATTTAAAGCCATCAGCAATTATTTTATGTAATGGGGATAAGCTAGAAGCATGTCCAATAAGATCAGGGGTGAAACAAGGCTAGCACCTATCACCCCACTTATTCGATCTGGTACTAGAAATGCTAGCAGTAGCAATTAGAGAAGAAAAAAAAAAACAAAGGAATCAAATTAGGCAAAGAAGAGACCAAACCATCACTCTTTTCAGATGACATGATGATGATATACTTAGAGAATCCTAGAGAATCAAGTAAAAAAGTACTTGAGACAATAAATAAATTTGGCAAAGTTGCAGGATATAAAATAAACCTACATAAATCCTCAGCATTCCTGTATATTTCTAATGAAATTCAACAGCAAGAGATAGAAATAGAAATCTCATTTAAAGTTACTGTAGACACCATAAAATATTTGGGAATCTACCTGCCAAAGCAAACCCAAGAATGAACTATATGAACACAACTACAAAACACTTTTCACATAAATAAAGTCAGATCTAACTAATTGGAAAGACATCAATTGCTTGTGGTTGGGTCGAGCTAATATAATAAAAATGATAATTTTACCTAAATTAAATTACACATTTAGTGCCATACCAAATAATTTACCAAAAACTACTTTATAAAGCTAGAAAAAATAGTAACAAAATTCATTTGGAAGAACAAAATGTACATCATATCAAGGGAATTAATGAAAAGAAATGCTAGGGATGCTAGACTAGCTACACCAAATTTTAATCTGTGTTATAAAGCAGCAGTCCTCAAAACTACTTGGTACTGGCTGAGGAATAGGGTAGTGGATCAATGGAGTAGATTGGGTACACCAGACTCAGCAGTCATTGAGTGTTAGAGCCATGAGTGTGAGAGACACTGCAGCAGTCACAAGATGTCAGAGGGAGTGCACGTGACCTCTGAGAGGCAGGGGCTTGGAGATATGGAAGCCGACTCTGCCTGGCCATAAAGGCCGACATGGCATTGAGTGTAGGGTCATGGGGGCGGACTCCTCTTAACACATACTCCTTTGCCCTGCACTCGGGAGAGGGCATCATTGGCTCCCACATGACAGGTGACAAGGGGGCAGCCGGAGGGGGTGCACATGGCTTTCTGAGGGACATTGTTGGGACATCTTTGCCTGGAGGTTAATGAACCAGGGACAAGGGAGTTTTGGGCGCAGTGACGGGAGAGTGATACTCTGCGTGGCAGTGCGTAAAGGACTTCCGGGAAGGACGTTGCTCCTTGTTCTCTTACAACGTACTCGGGAAAGAACATGATTGGCCCCATAAGGCATGCCCCCACAAGGCTTATAAATTGGGGAGACAGAGGAAGTGAGTTAGTTCCTGCTTAGTTCCTAGTTACTGCTTAGTTCCTAGTTACTGCTTAGTTCCTAGTTAGTTCCTGCTTAGTTCTTAGTTAGTTTCTGCTTAGTTCTTGCTTACTTCCAGTTCTGCCTGGAAGTGAGTTAGTTCCTGTGCTTGCTTGTGGTGCTGTTAAGCTGTAACAGAATAAACAGCTTCACTTCATACTTTCCGTGTCCTGGGTGTTCTGTGGGGGTAAGTTCTTCTTGGAGACAAGAAGCCAGAGACATCTGAAGACCTTGTATAAGGTAAGATAAGGCTGGAGTTGGGGCCGGGACCCCAACAAATGACTATAGTAATCTACTGTTTGATAAACCCCAAAACCCCAGTTTTGGGGATATGAACTCACTATTTGATCAAAACTTCTGGGAAAACTGGAATATAGTATGGCAGAAACTAGGCATGGACCATTATCTAATACCATATACCCAAATCAACTCTAAATGGGTGCATTATCTAGGTATAAAGGCTGATAGTATAAGCAATCTGGGAAAGCAAGGAATAGTTTACCTGTCAGATTTGTGGAGAGGGGAAGACTTTATGACCAAACCAGAATTAGAGAGCATTATAAAATGCAAAATGAATAATTTTGACTATATTAAATTGAAAAGTGTCTATGCAAACAATGCCAATGTAACCAGGATTAGGAGGAAAGGGGAAAATTGGAAAGAATTTTTACAACCCACGTTACTCATAAAGGACTCATTTCTAAAATATACAGAGAATTGAGTCAAATCTATAACAATACAAGTCATTCCCCAATTTATAAATGGTCAAAGGATATGAACAGGCAGTTTTCAGAGAAAGAAATTAAAGATATCTATAAGCATATGAAAAAATGCTCTAAATCACTATTGATTAGAAAATTGCAAATCAAAACAAAGCAGAGGTACCGCATCTCACCAGTCATATTGGCTAAGATGACAAAACAGGAAAATGACAAATGCTGGAGAGGATGTGGAAAAATTGAAACACTAATGCATTGCTGGAGGAGTTGTGAACTGATCTAACCATTCTGGAGAGCAATCTGGAAATATGCCCAAAGGGCTATACATAATTTCATACCCTTTGACCCAGTAATACCACTTCTAGCTTGTATCCCAAAGAGATCATAGAAGTGGGAGGAAGACACATATGTACAAAAATATTTACAGCAGCTTTTTTTTTGTGGTGGCAAACAATTGGAAATCAAGGGGATGCCCATCAATTGGGGAATAGCTGAGCAAGTTGTGGTATATGCATGTAATGGAATACTATTGTGCTATAAGAAATGAGGAGCAGATGGGCTTCATATTTACCTGGAGAGGCTTATAAAAACTGATGTTGAATGAAAAGAGTAGAGCCAGGAGGAATTTGTACACAATTATAGGCAAAACGTAGGTGTGACAACCAATTTTGATAGACTGGACTCTTTTCAGCAATTCAGGGTTATAAGTCAACCCCAAAAGTCTCATGATGGAAAGAGATGTCTACATCCAGAGAAAGAACTAGAAAGAACTGAGTTTGAATCCAGATTGAAGCAAACTACCTGCTCTTTTTCTTGTTTGGATTTGTTTCCTCTTTCCCATTGTTCATTCCATGTGATACAATCCTTCTTTATAACCTGACTAATGTCTAATGTGAAATTATTTGCAGATCGTATACTTGATTGTATGCCGCCATGGGGAGGGGCAAGGGGGGGAGGAAGAGAAAATTTGAACCTCAAGGAATTGTGGAACTGAATCTTGTAAACTACAAATAAATAAATAATAAAGACCAAAAAATAAAAAAAAATTGTAATAAAAAATAATACAAAGATTTTGATGGTTTCATGTACTTTAATTATTGACAATTAGTCATTACTTGTCTTTAACACCCTGGAGACAGTTTAGCATATCATTTTTGCTCCTTAACCACTGTATTGTTTTTGGTTGGGGTGGGAGGCAACATGAATTAGGAAGATTGTATAGGTTCAAAGATATTTTTAAAAGCCAAACAAACTGTGAATGCTTTGTATAAAGTACACAAACACATGATTGACCTACATTTGGAGGAGACACTGGTATTCTTATCTTTTGGCAGTTGATGTGTCTCTGTTAAGAAAGCTGGGAATAGGTTGAATCTGAATGGTGGCTGATAAAGTGTTTTGCTAGTAATTTATGCAGCAAAATATAGTAATCAATTATGGACCTTTTTTCTTCCTTAACACTTTACGGCTTTGCAAAAGAGTTAGAGTTTTTCAACTCCTCTGACATAAGTATTGTGTCATTCATTAGAGTAAGGATGCAAAAGTTTTGTATTTTCATTTAAACTAAGTTATGATTTTGTAGTATTGGTCTCCCTGAGTCTATATAGATGATCAGAAATTTTCTCAACATCTATAAGTCTAAATAAATAATTACAAACTTCCTTCTTCTTTAAGGTTTTTTTTTTCTTTTTTTTAACTTCTTAATTTAAAAAACATTAATTGGAATTGGGTTATTTGTTGTGTTCTTTGAACTTCATCAATTTTTTTTTGTACTTTCTTAACCTTAAGTTCTGTTTTCAATTGATTGATAAAGGAATCTAAAATTTCTGTTATCTGTATTTTTTCTGGATTAATTTTGATGTGTTTCCTTTTAGTTGTATTTAACTGCGGAAAGAGCATGTGCGTTTTCAATAGCATGTGTCAGCTGAAGACTAATGTAACCATGCATTGACTTTTCTTGGACATCTTCAATAGGTCTTTAAGTAATTTCTATCGTTTCTGTCTTTGATACTCAAACATAGGTATATTCATCAATGGGTGCATTTTTTTCTTATATCTCCATGGCTGCTCTATTTTTTTTTTTTTTACAATTTCTAAGAAAATTCTGTGGAAGTATTCAGTCCCTCTGACTTGTAAAATCACTCTTTTGATTCATTTAGTCTGCTAGTTGGACTAACAGCTTCAGACTCAATTTAACTCCCTCAAATTCTAGCTTATCTTTATCTCATATTCAAAATATCTTCAGACATTGTGGCTATTTTGCCTTCCATTTTGTTATTACCTATGATTTCAGGAGTTTTCATGCAATGATAATTTTCAACGACTTCAAATTCTTCAGTTTATTTTTTTCTCTTAAGATTTTCATAGTTGCTCTGTTTCAGGTGTGTCATCTGGTCTAAGCTTAGGAATGAAGTTATTTCTTATTATGGATCTTCATTGGCCTACTCTACCCTGTTATATGACTTGAAGTGGATGGTATCATTAACAAAATGTAATGTGAAGCCTCATTTACTCTAACTGGTGAGATCTTTTCCCAGTTTTGTTATGTCAGAGTACTGACACATAATGGAAGAATCCTCATCTTCACTCCATTTCATTCGTACTCATTTTGAACACTTTAGTTATTAATGCCATCTGTACTGAAACTCACTCCATTTCATTCATACTCATTTTGAACACTTTCGTTATTAATGCCATCTGTACTGAAACATTTCTAATAGGTGAGGTATTGATATTTCTAATTTTATCTTCTGTTATTTCTAAAGCTAACATTTCTAGTACAAAATTAAATAATAATGGTGATAATAGGCATCCTTGTTTCACCCCTAATCTTACTGGGAAAGCTGCAAGCTTATCCCAATTACATGTTTTCTGATGGTTTTAGAGAGGAAAACCCCATTTATTCCTATGCTCTCTAGTTTGTTTCTTTTTTAAACAGGAATGGATGCTATCATTTGTTAAAAGCTTTTTCTATATCTATTGAGGTGACATATGATTTCTGTTAGTTTTGCTATTGATATGGTCAATTATGCTGATATTTTTCTAATATTGAACCAACCCTACATTCCTGGTATAAATCCCACCTGGTCATAGTGTATCATCCTGGTGATAAATTGCTGAAATCTCTTTGATAATATTCTATTTTTTTTTGCACCAATATCCATTAGGGAAATTGATTTATAATTTTCTTTCTCTATTTTGAGTCATCCTGGTTTAGGTATCAGCACCATATTTGCATAACAAAAGGACCTTGGTAGAACTCTACCTATTTTTCCAAATAAATTACACAGTATTGGAATTAATTGTTATTTAAATGTTTGGTAGAATTCAGTTGTGAACCCATCTGACCCTGGATATATTTTCTTAGGGAGTTCATTAATGGCTTACTCAGTTTCTTTTTCTAAAGTGGATTTATTTAGGAATTCTATGTCCTCACCTGTTAATCTTGGTAGTTTGTATTTTTTTTTTTATAAATATTCATCCATTTCACTTTGATAGTCAGATTTATAGGAATACAATTGCTTTAATTTTTTCTTCATTGATGGTGATTTCACCATTTTCATTTTTGGTACTGGATCGTTGCTTTTAGTCTTTCTTTTTAAAAATCAATTTAATCAAATGGCTTATGAAACTTATAATTAGTTTTAGCCATAAGACCAGCTCTGAGATTTATTAGTTCTATAGGTTTATGTTGTTTACTTTCAGTCTTATTAATCTCACTTTTGATTTTAAGGATTTCCAATTTGGAGCTCATTTAGAGATTTTAATTTTTTTTCTTTTTCTAATTTTTTTAGTTGTATGCCCAATCCCTTGATTTGTTCTTTTTTTTTTTTTTATTTTGTTGATGTAAAAATTTAAGGAAGATTTTCCCCTAATTACTGTTTTGGATGCAACCCATAAATTTTTGTATGTGGTCTCATTGTTGTAATTCACCTTAATGAAACTATTGTTTCTATGATTTGGTTTTTGACCCATTTATTCTTTAAAATTAGATTATTTAGATTCCAATTAATTTTTTTATCTATCTTGCCACTGCCCTTTATTGCATGTAACTTTTATTGCATTATAGGCTGAAAAGAATGTATTTATTAATTCTTCCTTTCTACATTTGCTTTTGAGATGTTTTTTGTTGTTTTTGCTTTTGTGTTTTAGTGTGTGTGTTTTGTTTTGTTTTATTTTGTTTGTGCTAATGCATGGTCACTTTTTGCGTAGGAGCGAAGTACTGCTGTGAAAAAGCTTCTTTTTGTTTCTGTTCTAAATGTTTCCATTTAATTTTCTCCAAAGTTCGGTCATATCTAACTTTTCTAATATTCTATATAGCTCTTTAGTTTCTTTCTTATTTATTTTTGGTTGAATTTATCTAGTGCTAAGAAGGGACAGTTTCAGGACCTCCACAGTATAGTTTTGCTGTCTATTTCTCTCATGAACTCCCTTAATTTCTTAAGAATTTTGATGCTATACCACTTGGTGCATGTATGCTTAGTATTGATATTATTTCATTGTTTATCTTACATTTTAACTAGATGTAGTTTTCTTCCTTTTCTCTTTTCATTGTCTATTTTTGATTTTACTTTGTTTGAGAACAAGACTACTGACACTGCTTTTTTTTTTAATTTCAGCTGAAGCATAATACGTTCTACTCCAACCTTTTCCCTGTGTGTATAACTCTTTTTCAAAAGTGTTTCTTGTAAACAACACACTGTGGGACTCTGGATTTTGATCTAGTCTGCTCTCTGCTTCTATTTTTTGGAAGAGTTCATCCCATTCACATTCACAGTTATGATTACTGTTTATTTCCCTCTTTTCTAGTTTTCCTCCTGCTTGTCTTTCACTCTTTACTTCCTCATAAGTATTTTTCTTCTGTCTGTCTCCCTCTCCCCCCTTATTTAATCTCCACCCTGTGTACTTCCTTGTCAGGTAAGATAGATTTGTATATTCAACTGATTGCATTTTCTTTCTTTGAGTCAATAATAATGACAGTAAGGTTCAAACAATACCCATCACCTACCTTCTAGCATTCCCTCTACTGCAATAGGCCTTTCATGACTCTTCATATGAAATAACTTACCCCATTCTACTTTTCCCTTCCTTTTGTACCTATTGCACTTCTGTTTATCATTACTTAATTATTTTATGTCTTTACTTCAAACTTACCTTATATTTGTACCCTCTACCTATGCATATTCCATCTAGCAGTACTATTAATAATACAATTTTTAAGAATTACAAGTATTATCTTTTCATGTAGAGATATAAACAGTTTAGACTGTTGAACATTTTATTTTTTTTCCTTTTTGTTGTTTATGATTCTTATGGGTCTTTATATTGGAGGTCAAATTTTGGGTTTAATTCTAGTTTTCATTGAATGGCCATTTTCCCCTCTTGTTGCCTTGTGCTTAATTTTGCCAAGTAAGTGATTGTTGGTAGTCCTAACTCCCTTCCCTTCTGGAATATTCCATAATCTCTGGTTTTTTAATGTTGCACATTCCAAGTACTGTATAATCTTGACAGTGGCTCCCCAATATTTGAATTGCTTCTTTCTGGACACCTGTAGACCATTTTCTTTGACCTGATAATTATGAAATTTCCTACAATGTTGTTGTTGTTGTTTTCTTCTGGGATCTACTTCCTGAAGTGATTGGTGGATTCTTTGAGTCTCTATTTTCTTCTCTGGTTCCAGGATATCAAGGACGTTCTTTGATATTTTTTTGGAAAATGTTATCCAGGTCCTCCCTTTCATCATGGCTTTCAGGTAGTTCAATGATTATGATATTGTCTTTGCTGGCTCAATTTTCCACATCAGTTGTTTTTCCCATGAGGTATTTTACATTTTCTTCCACTTAAAAAAAAATTTTTTTGTTTGATTTATTGATTGATTCTTGATGTCTCATAGAATCATTAACTTCCACTTGCCTAATTCCAACTTTTTTTAAGGAGTTATTTCCCTCAGTTAGTGTATCTACTTTCTTTTCTGTTTGGCCAATTATACTTTCTAAGGAGTTGTTTACTTCACTGTATTTTTATATCTCCTTTTCCATTTGTCCAACTTTTCTTTTTAAGCAGTCTTATTTTTCTTTTTCATTTTTTTTTGTGGAGGGCAATTGGGGTTAAGTGACTTGCCCAAAGTCACATGGCTAATTTTTGTGTGAAGTGTCTGAGGCTGGATTTGAACTCAGATCCTCCTGGCTCCAGGGCCAGTGCTCTATTTACTGTGCCACCTAGCTACCCCAAGTTGTTTTCTTTTTTTAAACTTCTAACTTTTTTTTTCAAAATTCTCTTGTATCACTCTCATTTCTTTTCCAAAATTTTCTTCTTTCTTATATGATTTTTAAACTTCTTTTTGAGCTATTTCTTGAGTTCTTTCTGGGCTTGAGACCACTTCCTGTCTTTCTCTGAGATTTTACACAGGTGTTTTAACATGGTTGTCCTCTTCTGAGTTTGTGTCTTGCTCTTCCCTGTCACCATAATAACTTTCTATGTTCAGATTATTTTTTGTTGTTTTTGCTCAGCTTTTTATTTTTTGCTTCTTTATATGTGGCCTTTGCTCCCAGGTTGGAAGAGGCACTGTCTCAGGCTTCCTCCGCCAGACACGGTCTTTAGGACGAGGATGCTTACCTGGTGCTACACTGATTTTGTGCTGAAGCCCACAGGGGACCTTTATGTCTGGTGCTGTGCTGAATGGGTGTTGTGGGGGTTGTTAATGCTACTGGAGGCTTTAGAGTTCTGGGATATTACCTGTTGCTGAGTCAAGGCCTAGTGGTAGTAACTGCTGTGTGCTGAGAAACAGTCGTGGTGTTTCTGCATTTCCCCAGAGATACACTGAATCAGCTGGTGGTCTGGCTGCTGGTGGCTGCCTGTTTGCCCATGGATATGATGAAACCATAGAAGTTCTCAGATCTGGTGTCTGCCCTTTTCCTTGGCTATACTGAGACATGTGGGGCCTCCTGGTATCGTCATTTGCCTGCTCCAGTGCTCTAGTATTCAGGATCTACCACTGGTTTCCTGAGGTGAGACTTGCTGTTGGTTTGCTGGGCTACTTTCTCTCCTGCACTGAAGTGCCCTTTTACCTCAATTAGATAGACCTTTCCTGCCAATTTTCCAAGTTTCTTGGGCTCAAAGATTATTTTGTCCTCTCTTTTTGCTGATTCTGCTTAATTATGATTTGTTTTGGGGTACTATTTTTATGTTTTTTGGAGGTGAGTATGGGAGAGTTATGGCAATTTACTGCTTACCGTGCCATCCTGGCTCCCATATGTGAAGACTTCACCATCTATTAAGAAATAGTGAAAGATGACTTTTAGGAACAGATCATCACACCAACCTTGATGCTTAACAGTTCATGCTATTTATAGTACCCAATTCACCAGCAGTTCAGGGATTTCTTTCAGAATTTGCAGTTACTGTAGAGGCCTCAGAGTGCTGTCTGTCATCCTGGCAGTTCTGAAAGAACCCCATGTAGTGACAACAGGGGAGACTGAGGCATTGATCTGAATCTACAGAGCCAGGATTAAACTCATCTATGACATCAACTCAGTAGTTTTATCCTAAAATGTTAGAGAAATGCAACAAATCCAGAAAACGTCCCACACATGAAGCATACAGTAGGCATTAAAATGTTAGACATTAGTGAAGAAAGTCCCTGGTCCTTTAGGTTTTGAGGCTGGTGCCTGAAGCTCCATGAGATACCAGGATTTTGAATGCATTAGACTTTTTTTTCTGAGATTCTCATCTTTCTCCAGGTATTTTGTGTAAAATCCTGGTTTGGAAGTGGGAGGGGGAAAAGAAGAAGGGAAAAGATTCTTCCCCTAAAGATCTAGTTTTTCTAGCTCTAGTCAACATATATTTATCTAATTTTGACTCATATTTTGTAGGAAAGTTTTAACTATGGCTTCAAACTACCACAGACACTGGTTAATCACTTTCTATACAACAATAAAGGCACAAGGTGACCAAAACCTAACATTGCACTTGCCATATCTACATCTTGATTTCCAATTTTAATTCATCACAAGATTCTATCTTTCTAACTTTAATGGTCTTTTCTACCACCACATACTTTGCTTTTCACCCAATATTCTCTCATAAATACTAACCAGTTCAAGGTGAGATATAAGTAGCCTCCTTTTTATCTTCTTTTAAGTAGCTTGGAGGCATTGATGGAACAATCATTCATCATTTATTTCATCTGTCTCCTATGACCCTTGTTTATGCAAGGGAATCCAAAGAGAGCTGCTATATAATCTGAGGTATCACTTTTATCGTCTTCTAAGTCCCCTCCTGCAACTTCTGTATTTCACTTTCTAGACTAACAGCAACTTGGGCTCCAGGCTGGAAATGAGTAGACTTCATGACAGACATAATGTATGACCTGGATCTCAAAGATTGCACAATATTTAACAAATCAAAATGGAGAGAGGTCATCCAAGGAGACAGAGCAGTATAATCAGAAGTATGGAGGCAGGAGAATAATGGATATATTTGATAAATACAAAGTATTCTGGTTTGGCTAGAATGTAAGACAAATAAGAGGAAGTAGTGGGATTGTTTTTCCAAGAAGGTTAGAGCCAGATTTTTTTTGGCAAAGGAAGTTAGAAGACCAAAGAGTCAGTTTGGGGGATTTGGAATGTGTCTTAAAGATGAGGAGGAGTCACAGAATACATATTTGAAAACACAGTCCAAGGCATGCTTTGGAATGATTAACCTGGCAGTTGTGTATGAGATGAATTATAAGGGAGTAATAGAGATGGGGAAATAATTTAGGTCAGGAGATTATTTGGAGCAGTCTAGATTAGAAGTAAAGAGAGCCCAGTCTAGAATGGTAGCAAGGTAGGTGCCAAGAAAGAGGAAGTCAATAGAGGTTCTACATGAGGGGAAATAAACAAAACTTAAGATCTGACTGGATAAAAGGAGCAACAAGAAGTTAGAAGATATCTTTCAATTAAACAAGAATTTTTAAGTACCTGGTATATACAAAGTTTCACACATTGAATTAGGGGTACAAAGAGGAAAAGCAGCCTAGTCTCTGACTTCAAAGAACCTACAACTTAATAAAGACTAATGTGTACATCAATAAGTATGATACAAGCAGAATGTGTAAATAAAAAAAAAAATTCCAGGCAAAGTACTAGAAGAAATTGAAGGAAAAAGAAGTAACTATTACCGAAGAGCAACCAACGAATGTTTTGCTTTATATTAAGGCTGGAAATTAAATACATAGGATTTCCATTGATATAGATGAAACTTTTTCTTCTTCAGGGATTTCAATACTTTTCTTCTAGGACTTTAAGCCATCTGACCCTATCTGTCCATCCTCTGAGCACTCTGAAATCGGATATCCAAAAGCTAACAATCAGAGACATTCCCCTCATAAATTTTTAGAAGGGTGCAGGAAGTGGCAGGAAAGAACCTGCTTCAATATTCAGATACTTAGTAATGTCCAGCAACTGTAGGAAAATTTTCAACAGATACCTGGACCCACATATGGGGCTCAAACAAACTTAATATGCAAAACCCCTGTAACACTGAATGAATAAAAGAAACCAGGTGGCTGGGTGGCTCAGTGAGCAAGGTGCTGGCTCCAGAGTGAGGAGTACCTGAGTTAGGTTCCAGCCTCAGACATTTAACACCCCCCCCACACACACACAAAAAACTAGCCGTGTAACCTTGGGCAAGTTACTTAACCCCAATTGCCCTCCAAAAAGGCAAAAAAAAAAAAAAGAAACCAGAAAATACATAATTTTCACAGCTTTACCATTTGCATCTTCATAAGTACAAACATGGTCAAATTAATTCCTGGATGTATTGAAAGGTGGGAAAAAATTCTCATAAAATTTCAAATGCCAACAAGTTCATTTGTGTTCACAACTTGAGTATTAAAACTGGGATCTAATGGAAAGGCTGACAGATTATGATGATTCTAGTGGGTATTGTTTCAGAAATACTGATGCTTAAATGTTGACTTCTTTTATCATTAAAATTCATTTCTTATTTTCTGACATTTAGAGACATAAAACAATTGATTTCTGCTGGACTTTTAGAAAAATAATTTTGAATAAGATAAATGTAAATTGATTCTTGCTTGCACCCCTGACATATCAATTTAAATTCAATTTATTTTACTGACTTCGTAAAAGAGCAGGTCTCAAAATAAAACTAAAAAGAATGTTTAACTTTCAACATTATTAAAATAAGTGCAAGGCTTTTTTTATTTTGTAGATTTTTCTTTTTTAAATGGCTATAGAATAGTTTTATAAGTATCTTACATTAGCTATAATCACATAATAATTTATTTTTCACCAGTTTACCTTCATGAGGGAGCCTTCAATTCAAACTAATTTCTTGAATATCAGATTCAAATTATACTAAATTCCAGACTGCTCATCAGTATACCTTTGCTAATGATGTAACTCAGATTCCTCTTCAACAACTCACTTGTCTCAGCAAATGCATGCTAAATGTCTACTATGTCCTCAGTCCTGTGCTATTTATTTGATGTTCATGATATAACAGGAGTCTAAGATATGTTCTCAGATATTAATAATATTACAATTCCGTTGGCAAAATGAATAAACAACATACAAATAAAATAATACCAACTATTTTTTAAGTTTTTAAATGTAAATCTTCAAAAGATACAGTTAAAGTTAGATGTGGAACAAAGTCAAAATGTAGATAAGTTGGAGATGGAGCCATAGATGCAAGGGTTGGAAGCTGGAAAATTTTTATATTAGCAAAAACAATAGCATTATTTTAAATTTTTAGCCAATAAGAGTAGGGATATGAGAATGGACACAGAGGACAAAGAAAGTAGAAAGGATTGTTCTTCCTAGTGGCAAGTATTTTCATTAGAGATCAAGATGAAATAAAATTGGGTTGGTGGTATAGGGCCAGGTTATAGACAATCTTAAATGCTAGACAGAAGAATTCAGACTTGAAGCAATAAAAATAACATCCTCTCATATCTCATACCCCCCACACACTCTTGATACATACTGGCTTTGCAATCCAGAGAAATTAATTTAAACTCTCAGTACCTCCAGGCAGTTCTAACACTCCAATGTTTAGAAAAGGTGGTGATCTGCCTTGGTATAGGGAATTTCCTGAAAATTCCCAGAAATTTTCTATTCCATTGGAATCACAGGTTCACTAAAATAAATGATACAAAATAAATCTCAATCTCAATTTGAACAGAATCAGAATGGAAATTGGTGCTCCATTCAGGAAGCTATTGTCAAAATTCACGTGTGAGGGGGTAAGGATAGTGACAGTGAAAATAAAATAAAGACAATACAGATCCAGGAGATATTTGAAGGAACAACAGTAGGATTTAGCAGTTATTTAAATACAAGCAATGAAAGATAGGGATGTCAAAGTGTTTACTCAATTTTAAACTGCTGATGCTGTGGGTTTTAGAGTCTAGGGTACCACTATTTTAGAGTCTAATAAAACATTGGGCACACATTCAGCCTCATGAATGCTCATCTGCTTTTAGCATCTCCCAGACTACTTGCATCAGAAGTAGAGTTTGACTTACATTGAACACTGGCTTACCCCAAAAGTTTCATCTCACTCTACTTTCCTTTACATATTCAATGATATCATTTAATTGGGCTACTTGTCTTGCTCCAAATTCTGTTGAATTTCCTCAAATCTCTCTAAATCATTCCCCTCTGCCTCCCCAAACTCAACCACATGCAATCACAGACTCTGAGGTAAATGTGACCATAGTTATCATCTGGTCCTACACACATCTCCTCCCCAAGCCTTCTATAACATGCTTCCAAAAGTTTGTCTAGTTTGTTCCTGAAGACCTCTCATGAGGGAAAACCAATTACCTCCAAGACAAACCATTGCAATTTTGGCTGGTTGTAATTATTAACCAAGCTTCTTTTATTTCAGACTTAAATTTGTCTCTGCAATGTTCACCCATTACTGATGCTTTTGCCCTCTCTGATGAAACAGAACCCTATCCTGAAACAAGTCCTGCTTCATGTTACCAATGAATTTTCAGTGAACATGTAATAAGTGCCTACTACATGCCAATCACTGTGCTAAGTGCTGAAGACACCATTAATAAAAGAAAAACAATCTCTGTCTTTGAGGAATTAATAATCTAAAGGGGAAGGCAACATGCAAAAGGAGGCAGAAAGTGGCTAAGGAAAGGGAATACCAGAAATTTTCTTGGTCTATAGACTTTAATCCAAGAGGAGATGCAGATGCAAAATGGAATGCACTGTCCATTATAAAGGAAGGCAGGTGGAGGAATTCAGAATTCTACCTTCCAGTCCTCTTAACAGAGGCAAGAGGAGGATGAGGGAGAAAATGTCAATCAAAGCATGAGTTAATTGGCAGCATGATGGTGAGTTTAGAATGGACAAGCTTGTCCTGGGAGGGGCATCCTGTTCAATGGAATTGAAACCAGGCAGGTCAGCAGAAGAAAAATGGAGATGTTACTTCCTTGATAGGAAATGTTTTTTTTCCAAACAAAAGTAATCTTTCACTTTTGAACTTTCTTGAGATTCTAATTATATCCAATTATATACTACATTTCTTTTTATATATCTTTTTTTACTCTACTTTGCAAGCTCTTTGAGGGAATGGATAGTGTCATTCATCTTTATTTCTCCTCCAGTGCCTGGCACAGGCTCGACCCTTAATAAGGGGTGGTCAATGAATAAATAAACTGGATTAAGAGTGGCTTTTAAAAATATAGCAGTGATGCTATCCTCCATCAAATAAATAACTGATAAATAGAAGTTTCATAGTTTGGTGTTACTCATTCATAGGCAAGTGCTGTGGTGTATGTATGTGTATGTGTGTGTGTGTGTGTTTGTATTTGTGTGTATATGAAATTTTGACCTTCTGTAGTGTGGGTTAAGGAAGAAGACAGGGAGAGTCCAGAATTTAAAATATAACAAAAATAAATTAAATTTAAATTTAAAAATATAAGAGTGAAAATAATATATTCTTTTTCAACCTGTTAAGAAATGATCAACCTTTCAAGCCCTATAGGCTGATGGAACTATGATTAATGGATCAAAGTTATGAAGTCAAGTCTGAAGATGTA
>NW_027185764.1:35562762-35676822 GCF_028583685.1 Petaurus breviceps papuanus | reverse complement strand
CACACACACAACCTGCACAAAAACCATCAATGAATCTCTATTGCCTTTAATGAAAAATATAATACTCTATACAATTTTGTTGTAACAAAATTTTCTAGATTATTTCATATGATTACTTTTCATATACTCCAAATTCTAAGTAAGTGGAATTCTCGAGTCTTCCTTAAGTATTCAAATATTAATATCTTAATGATGTTGGAAAGTGTCCAAAATACAATTGGTAATTATTCCCCTTTGACATTTCAAAATGAAAACAATATATCAAAAAGCCAAAAGTCTAGAAAAGAGAAAACTATATGTAAATGTACATTCTTGTAGATAAGAAAACATATTAGACATTAAATATGCTACCAAAGATTACTTCTATTCTGTAACACCCAAATTCCTTGGGCTTCAGTCTTACATTTCTATCTGATAAATATCATTCCCTTTATGCACCATTAACATATGAAAATCACCATGCAATCATCATGCTTTTACCCTTCCCTCAATCTTCTGCTTCATTCAATTTCCCTACTTTTCTGGAGGGTAGCACCATCTTTATAGTCTCAGAATCTTGAAATTGTCTCTAACTCTTCCACTTCCTTTAGCCCTAGTGACCCAAAAATTGTTAAATTTTTCCAGCATGTCCTATAGATTTTACATCTGCAACAACTTTCCCATGCATCTCTTCGTTGTCATTCATAATAGCAGCTCCTTAGTTCTGGCTGTGATCACTTCTAAGTTAGATAATTGATGGCTTTCTAACTAGTCTCTATTTCTATCCTATCTCAATTTCTTTGCTCACCAATCCATTTTCAGTTTCCAAATTAATAATCTTTTTACCTGAGTCTGCCATATCATTCCTGCTCAAAAGTCATCCACGAATCTCTATTGCCTTTAATGAAAAATATAAAATCCTCTACAATCTGTTGCAGTCAAAATTTTTACACTTACTTCACATGATTGGGGTAGGGAGTTGTTCTACATTCTCAAAGATGGTCAAAATGGCATCATTGTGTTACAGTGAAGGTACAGTGTGTCTCACTGTGACTGATCAGACCAACACCAAGCTTGAAATACTCTACCACAGGTTAGGCATGAATAGTTTGTGTGAATATTTGGGGTAGATTCTCTAAATTTGCATATCTCATATTTCTTTTGAACTACTTCAATTCTGTTTTGCTTATAAAGCATAGTACCTTCTCCAATGAAGGTGCCCCATGCTAGGCAGACCTGTGTTAATGTCTCCCATGCCATGCACTCAATCCCAAATTTCTTAAGAGAACTTGAGAGGGTCTTTGTATCACTTCTTCTGACCACCATGTGGGCATTTGTCCTATTCAAGTTCTCGGTAAAATACTTTTAGGCAAGCATACATTTGGAATTCAGACATGTTCAGTCATCAGAGCTGTGCTCTCTGCAGTAAAGTTTGAATGCTGGCAGTTTAATCCAAGAAAATATCTCAGTGTCTGGTACATTGTCTTGCCAGGTGATTTTCAGACTAAGACAAGTCAAGTGGAAGAGCTTCAGTTTGCTAGCATGGTGTTTGTATACTGTCCATGCTTCACAGGCATACAATAATGAAGTCAGCACAATGTAATTGTAGACCTTCAGCGTGGAAGTCAATCTTCCACCCTTTCTTTTGGAGCTTCCCAAACCCTGAACTAACTCAAATAATGCATGTGTCAACCCCATCATCTATGTGGACAAACTGGGAAAGTATACCGCCAACGTAAGTGAACTTATCCATAGTATTCAAAATTTCTCCATTTGCTATAACTGATTGTTCCAGGTATTGATGGTGGGGTGCTGGTTGACGGAGCACCTGCATTTTCTTGGTGTTAACTGTTCGGACAAAATTAGTGCAAGCAGCAGAGAATCAATTCATACTTTGTTGTATTTCAGCTTTGGAGGCTGCATTGAGTGGATAATCACCTGCAAACAAAAAATATTATACACCAACCCTCCTTCTACTTCAATTCTTGGTTTGTAGCCTTTTCAAATTAAATAATTTACCACCAGCACACAGCTTTCCTTGATGCTGTGTTCATCCTCATTGAAGGTGTTTGACAATATGGCTGAAAACATGGCTAGGAAGCATGGGAGAAAGCACACAGCCTTGCGTCACTCCATTGCTGACTGGAAAAGCACAAAAGCATCATCTATTATCCCGAACCCAAGGTAGCATGCCTTCATGAAATTGACATATAATACTGATGAACTTCCCAGGCACCAAAATTTCACATGATTACCCTTCATACCCTGCACATTCCAAGCCAACTGAATTCCTGAGTTTTCCTAAAATAATTCTTGTAATCTGCCACTCCCATACCTAGAATATACCACTTTCCATCATATTTGGAATACTTTCCTTCAAGATTGGATATGGGACTGCCTTCTCCATGAAGTCTTCCCATTTCATCATAGCCAAAAGTGTTTTCTTTCTCCTCCGATTTTCTTATAGAAATTTTTCCTTTCACTATATTCTATTCTCTCTGTTCACAATTATTTTTGTACATACTATATGCCTCACATTACATTCTCATCTTTATGTCCTCAGTGGGTTAGTCTAAGTCTTTGCACACAATGGTGTTTGTGCAACAAAAATGGACAACTGAAGTTAAACATTCTGCTTCAACTTTAAATATGAGGAAATTTCATTAGAATATGACCTCTTTGAAGCCAGGGAACTCTTTTTCTTTGTTTGTTTGTTTTTTGGCTTTAAAAAAAAATAACTCCAGATACCACCAGTGCCAATACAAGCTTAATAAATGCTTGGTGCTTAACTGATTAATTAAACCATCTAGGAAGAATGTTAATTTAGATAAGGTAGATGACTAAGTTTATGTTATTTTTCAGTCATTTCAGTCATGTCTGACTATTCATGAAATAATTTGGGGTTTTCTTGGCAGAGATACTGGAGGAGTTTGTCATTTTTTTTGTCCTGTTCCTTCTACATATGAGGAAACTGAGTCAAACAGGGTAAAGTGATCTGTCCTTGTTCACACAGCTAATAAGTGTATGAGGCCATATTTGAACTCAGGTGTTTTGATTCCAGTTCCAGCACTCTATTTGAACCCTGAAAGCAAAAACACTTGAGTTCAAATCCAGATAAGTTTATACAAACCAAAAAAAAAACACCAAAAGATTTTCCAAACACTGATTAGTTACTGGACATAAATTTCCATTTATCTACTCATTTTACAATCATTTGCTACTCCCCTCTAGGAATCAGGCAACATAATATACTTGAAAGGAATATGAGCTTGGAATCAAAGTCTGGCTTTACTACTTTCTTACTGAAAATTAGCAAATTACTTGTTTACTTAGCCTTCATTTCCTCATGTATAAAATGAGAGGGGCTTGAATAAAGAGTGAGGTCCTATCCATCACTAAATCTATGCTACCAGGGGCAGCTAGGTAGCACAGTGAATAGAGCACCAGCCCAGGAGTCAGGAGCACATGAGTTCAAATCTGACCTCAGACACTTGACACACTTACTAGCTGTGTGACTTTGGGCAAGTCACTTAACTCCAACAGCCCTCCAAAAGAAAAGAAATAAAATGAATAGACTAAGGTTTGGGGGCGCCTAGGTAGCGCAATGAATAGAGCACAGGCCCTGGAGTGGGAAGGACTTGAAGTTCTAATCTGGTCTCTGGCAATTAACAAAAAAACTAGCTGTGTGAACTTGGGCAAATCACTTAACCCCAATTGACCTCCAAAAAGCAAAAAATAAAAATAAAAATAAAAAATAAATCCATGCTACTAAAATCTCAAACACTTGATTAATTTCTTTTTTTTTCCTATCCAATCCTGCACTTATTCTATTCTCTACTTTGACCTTGTCCCTTTTCAAAAGTGTGTGATTCAAAACACCCTCTCCCCCAATCTGCCCTCCCTTCTATCATTGCACTTGTTATTCCCTTCCCCACCTACTTTCCTGTAGAGTAAGATACCCAATTGAGTGTGCATGTTATTCCCTCCTAAATTCAAATTCAATGAGAGAAAAGTGGACCTTTCACCTTCCTGCTCTTCCCTTCATTTTAACAGTTTTCTCTTGTTTTTTTATGTGAGATAATTTACCCTATTCTATTTATCCCTTTCTACTTCTCTCATTACATTTCTCTATCCCACCACTTATTTAATTTTTTAAGTATCATCACTTCCTGTTCAACTGATCCCATGCCCTCTGTCTATGTATACATGCATACACATATGCACACACTCTCTTATGTATTTATACACACATAAACCCTCCTATACATACATATATATGCATGTATACATACACACATGTATACATATATGTATATATATTCCTTTCAACTATTCTCATACTTGAAAAGTTTCATGAATTACAATTATTGTTTTTCCATGTAGGAATATAAATAGTTCAACTTTAATAAGTTCCTTATTATTTATTTTTCCTGTTTACATTCTGAGGCTAATCTTGCTTCTTGTATCTGAAAATCAAATTTTCTATTCAGTTTGTTTTTTTTTTCATCAAGAATGCTTGAGTCCTCTATTTCACTGAATGACCGTATTTTCCCCTGAAACATTATACTCAGTTTTGCTGCGTAGGTGATTCTTGGTTTTAATCTTAGCTCCTTTGATCTCCAGAATATCATATTCCAAGCCCTTACATCCCTTAATGTAGATGCTGCTAGGTTTCGTGTTATCCTGCTAGTGTTTCCACAATAATCAATTTGTTTCTTCCTGACTTCTTCAGTATTTTCTCCTTGAACTGGGAACTCTGGAATTCGGCTATAATATTCCTAATTTTATTTTTGGGATCTTTTCAAAAGGTGATAGGTGAATTCTTTCCATTCCTTTTTTGCCCTCTGGTCCTAAAATATCAGGGCAATGTTCCTTGAGAATTTCTTGCAGTATCATTTCTAGTCTCTTTTTTTGATCATGGCTTTCAGGTATTCCATTAATTTTAAAATTATCTCTACTGAATCTATTTTCCAGGTCAGTGGTTTTTATAATGAGATATTTCACATTGCATTATATTTTTTCACTTGTTTGGATTTGTTTTATAGTATCTTGATTTCTAATAAAGTCATTAGCTTCCATTTGCTCCAATCTAATTTTGGAGGAATGATCCTCTTCAGTGAGTTTTTGAAATTCCTTTTCTATCTGGCAAATTCATCTTTTTTAAGGTATACTCCTACTCATTGGCTTTTGGGGACTCTTTTGCCATTTGGGTTAGTCTATTTTTTAAGTTGTTATTTTCTTCAGTATTTTTTGGTCTCCTTTAGTGGGCTGTTGACTTGCTTTTCATGATTTTCTTGCATCACTCTCATTTCTCTTCCCAATTTTACCTCCACTTCTCTTATTTGCTTTTTAAAATCTTTCTTGAGCTCCTCCATGGCCTATAATCTGTTCACATTTTTCTATGAAGCTTTTGATGCAGGAGTTTGACTTTGTTCTCTTGTTCTGGTTCCATGCTTTTATCCTTTTGGTCCCCCCAAAATGATTATATAATCTGATTGTTCTTCCTCTGCTTGCTCATCTTGCCAGTCAATTACTTGATTTTTGAGCTCTTTTCCATGGTAGAACTCTGCTTCCAGAGTGGAGAGAGCTGTATCCCAAATTTCTGGGCTTTTCACAGTTGTCATAACTTTCAGGAGGGTGCCCTCCCTACAGCCATCACAAGCTCTGGCACACTCATCCCAGGACCACCACCCAAATCTTCAACCTAGATCCAAGCAGATCCAAGCAAGAGAGATTACCATCTGAATGGTCACTTGGTCCCCCTGTGATCTCCAGGCCAGGAGATCCAGAGGCAGTAGCTGCTGTGCCACCACCCACCTCTCACCCCAGGGACAGGGGCCAGACCACAATCTTCCATCACCCAGTTCCAACAGAGTTCTCTACTGACTTTTTTCTCTTGTTGTTTGTGAATTGAGAAATCTAGAAACTACCACAACTGCCATTGATTCACTCTCTTGAAGTCTGCTCCTGCCAGTCTGTGCTTCTAGTCAGTGCTGCCCCATGTCTGGCCCAACACAGCTCATGCAGGACTTTGTTCAACCCCCAGGTCAGTGCAATGGAACCTTCCTGTTGGCCTGGCAGGCTGGCTTCAGGAGATTTGTTTCTCTCTGTCACTTTGTGGTTTCTGAAGCTCTAATATTTGTTTAGAGTCATATTTTCCAGGTATTGGAGGTGGAGTGGGAGCTGAAGCAAGTTCCTGCTTTTACTCCACCATCTTGGCTCTGCTCTCCACTTGATGGATTTCTTGCCCTGTCACAAACTGAATTTAGTTTTTCATACAAAGAACTGTCTTCACTTTGTAAGTCTTATTAATGCCAGGCATATGTTACCATAAATTTGGGAATGATCATTGTTTCTTTCCTTTCTCTGTCATCAGTTAGCAAGTACTGATGATTTTCTTTCTGGGGTCTCGACCTCAGAGCTCTACCTGCTCCTTTCCATTACAACTTAGACTTCCCTAGTTTGAGAACTAAATATCCATTGCCCGAGCTACCACAATAGTTTCATAAAACATTTCTCTATGTCAAAGTTCAGAGATAAAAAATGATTTTTGCATGTCATTTTATTACAGTTGACAACTGAACTCATAAATTGAGTGCCTTACTTTCACAATCTCACAGTTGACCCAAAGCAGGAGGACCTGAATTCAAATCTAACTTCAGATTATTACTAGTTTTATGATCCTGGGAAAATTAATTAACCACTCAGCCTCAGTTTACTCATCTGTAAAAAGATAACAATACCATCTACCTCTCAAGATTGTTGTAGGGAACAAATGAAATAATATATAAAGCATTTGGCAAAATTTGAAGTAATATATAACTGTCATCATCATCAATAATAACAACATTACCAACAGAACTAGAGACAGAAATCTGAGAGACTTTAAAAAAACAATACTGATGGGACTGATTTTAAAATTTTAAGATGACACCATGGGATGTTTGTACAAAAGATGTTGTACAATGTTGCACAATCAAGAACTATAACCTAAAATATAAGATAAGAGATTACATATATATATATATATATATATATATATATTCATCATTAGTTTTAGATTGCTGAATGACTCTATTGTGAATGGTATATAAAATCTTCCCCGCCCATTAATAGGCCTCAGGTAGAGTCTGTTAAGGGAAGCTTGTGTAGGGGAGGCTGGTTTGTAGGGAGGTTTTCACATATTTTGCTAATTTCTAATTAGGCACTGAGTCATGAGGGTTGTGATGCCTTCTGGCTCTGAGAAGTGTAATATATATATATATATATATATATATATTCTGAGTTGATATTTTATTCTGGGCGTTCAAATATGAAAAGAATATAGTGATTCCCCAGTCAAGATTCTGAGTACCAGTATTTTCAGATCTCCCTGACTGCTCAGATGTAAGTGTATAGTTCATTCAGGTAGTCAGAGCCTTGTCTGTTGGTCTTTATTTCTCTATATTTTCTCTGAAGTTCGTGGTGGTGACTTTTCCCCTGAAATAGTCAATGTGAATAAAAAATATCATTTACCCCTTTTAAAAAGCTATTTTCCCTATTAAAATGGATCTGAGAAGCTGTGCTATCAGGCATCCTGGGTATGCTGGTATGGTTGCCACTAAAATGACCAAGGCAAGATAATAGACATGTTCTCTTGTGTGGCAATGGTTTAAAAATAATAAATTGACATGCTTATAAGAAATCCTTTCTAATATGTTATCTTTCTAGTTATCTGTTTATTTATTTATTTGAATTCATTTGTTTACTGATTGATGGATTGATTTGTAGGCAATCTTCTCCACTGGAATGCGAGCTCCTTTGGAAAAGGTACTGTTTTTGCCTCTTTTTTGTAGCTCCAGAATTTAGCACAAATATCCTTTCACAAACAAACAGCCTCTACTTTTCCAGACTTTACTCCTCCCAACTCCCCTAAGCTCTCTGTAATTCAGTGCTACTGGCCTCCTTGCTGTTCCTCATATGAGTCATTTCATCTCCAGATTCTTAGAAATTTTTGTTGGCTGCTCTCCATGACTCATTTCTATCTCCTAGAATCTCTGGCTTCCTTTAATCCCCAGATAAAATGGAATCATCTTCAAAAAGCCTTTCCTGATCCCCCTTAAGTCTAGTAACTTCTTTCCATTGATTATCTTCAATTTATCTTGTATATGAATTCTTTTTACATAACTGTTTTTGTTGTCGGCCCCTTTAGACTGTGAACTCCTTGAGGGCAAAGTCTATATTTTATCTTTCTTTGTATCCTCAGAGGTTAACACAGTGCCTGGCATATAGTAGGCACTCATTAACTTCTTACAAATTGACTGATATGTTAAGGGCTTGCGAAGTGTTTTTTATATTGAAAATGTACTGGTAATCTTTGTTTTACTAATTAATTTACTGAAAAAAATTATTGATAATTACTTTAAACATTGAAAAATATTTTATTTATATTATTTCATTTGAGTCTCAGAACAGTCCTCTGAGGGATGCTGTACAATTATAATCGTCCTAGTCTTATAGATTTTATAACATGGGAAAGGAGAGGTGAAATGATTTGGCTGGGGTCATAGGCAAATTAAATGAAGTGATTTTTTTGTTCAGTTGTTTCAATCATGTCTGACCCTTCGATGCCAATTTTTTGGATTTTCTTGGCAAAGATAAAGGAGTAGTTTTCCATTTCCTTCTCTAGCTCATTTTATGAATGAGGAAACTGAGACAAAAAGGGTTAAGTGACTTACCCAGGAAGCACACCGCATCTAAGTATCTAAGGATGAATTTGAACTCATAAAGATGAGTCTTCCTTATTCCAACCCTATACTTTATCCACTGTGTCACTTACCTGTCCTGGTGAAGGGACAGGATCAATTTTTCAGAGAAATAAATTTTCAGACATTGTTGACTTGTGGTTTGAGGGACTCATAATCAAACAATTATTCTGGAACAGTCTGGAAAAAGAAGGCAAATCTAATAAGATGAAATGCAATAGGGACAAATATAAAGGAAGATAGTGTTCCATATTGAATAGTCAATCAGTCATCAATCAGTAATTAAGTGTAAATTACTGAGTATACAAATTAAGGTCAAAGATATTTCTTGATATCAGTGAGCTCAGTCTAATTGGGGAAATGAAGTGAGTAACTACATACAATATACATATATATATATATGTAAATTACATATATATTATATTGGAAAAATTGGGGATAAACTCAGAGAGAAGTCTCTGAGATTAAAGAGAACTTGGCAAGACTTCTTGTAATAGGTGAAATTTAGCAGAGACTTGAAGGAAGCCAGGGAAGCCAGGAGAAAGACCCAATATCAGAGAGAGTTCCAGGCTTGAGGGACAGCCAGTGAAAATGCACAGGGCCCAGAGATCAGTCAGTCAGTAAACATTTATTAAGAACCTAATATGTGTCAGACACTGTGGTAAGCCCTGAAGAAACAAAGAAATTAAAAACCTAGTCCCTGCTTTCAAAGAGGTCACAGTATGACTATTGGAGTGTTGTGTTTGAGAAACACCAAGAAGGTCAATGTCACTATATTGCAGAGTATGTGAAGAAGAAGTATGTTTTAAGAAGACTGGAAAAGTAGGAAATATAAAGGTTATTAAGCTTAAGAATTTTTATTTGATCCTGATGAATTTTATTTTTATATAACACTAGAGAGCCATAGGAGTTTAAAAACATAAGGGGGTGACATGGTCAAACTTATGCTTTAAGAACATCAATTTGAGAGATGGGTAAAAGATGGGCCACAATGGAGAGAGACTTGAGGCAGGAAAAAAAAGCAAAAAGCAAGCCTAATACAACAGTGAAGGTATGAGATGATAAAGGCTTATATCAGGATGGTGGCAGAATCAGAGGAGAGACATAAATGATAGATAATATCAAAATATAGGCAACAGGACTTGGCAACTGAGTGGTGATAGACAGGATTGAGGCATGATCATTGTTTTCAGTGAACTAATATAATCACAGAGGTCTTTTTATAATAATATTTGACCCCAGAAGGTAGAACTAAGGATACTGTTTTTATGTGGAAAATAAGTTAGATATTGGTAATTATAAGAAAAAAATATCCTAACAATTCAAGTTGTCAAAAATGGAATGAGGTAACTTCATAGCCATTTGTGATCTGTATCAGAGGTTAAATGACCACTTGCCACCAAAACTTTTCTAGGAGAATCCCTCATCAGGAATAGTTTTTTTTTTCCCTAGACAGTTAAAGATTTTGATAGGCTTAGATTATCTGTGATTTTATGATAGCTAGTCCAAAGTTCTTTCTACTATGGCATAATGAGTTGAGTTTTATTACAAGATATCAACTTCTTCCTGTACTCTTTTAATGTCATTACTGGGCTCTCTCTGGAAACTGGAATTTTTATAATAAAATATTAAGACCCTATCTTTACTCAGTATTTCCTGCATGATTAACTTCCTTTGACCTTAATGGGGATTTTAAATTCTCCCTGAGAAGGTTCCTTTTGAAATACTTCCATTATTTCCCAACCAATAGTTTCAAATCTCCATCCCTCAGTTTGAAAGCAAAACTTTATCCATCCCATCCTGCTCCAAGGGGCTTGTCTGTCCTTGACTCAGATCTGCAGAGTCCAGTTTGCTAAATGTTTTCCCATAACATGAGTATTCTAGGACCATAACTGTTTTATGGTCTTCTCTACTGAATTCACTTTTATTTTAAGTGATCATGAAATATTTGAAAGCCTTGGAAATGGAACTAGTACCCTAGTTTATCTTCAAATGCAGATAATAAAAAAATAATGTTGTGCACCTATATGAAACCACCCTTTAAGGACCTGAAATGAATTCAGAATATCACTAATCCATAGACCACTTGAGAAACATAGGTAGAGATATCCCATTTTAGGTGAAAAATTAAAATGCATCCAGAAGAGTTTCTAAAGACATCCTAGGTCATAGAGAAGCAAGCACAAGAGTAAGTCAATATCTAAAAATTAAGTATTTGGGAAGATTTTAAGCCATTAGTTTTAATGTAACAATCACTTATATCTCTTATTTTGGACAGGGAACTATGTATTCAGGAGGTGGCAAAGTTCAAATCAACTCTGTCCAACCTGTACTCAGATGTTCTTAACCTTTATACATACATACATACATACATATATATATATATATATGTATATATATATATATATATATATTATGAATACCTATGACAGACAGGTGAAGCCTGTGGAGACTTTCATGGAGAAATAGCTTTAAATGTACAAAATAAAACAAATATGATTGCAAAGGAAAATGAGTTCAATTGAAATACTTTCTTTTTCCCTATCTAGTTTCATGGACCTCATGAAATATTTCCATAGACACAGGTTAAGAACCTCTGATCTATATTTTCTGAAATAAGCCATGAGAAAATAGTGTATTTTGTTTTAGTCATATTTCCCTGAGAAGGTATATAAAATATAAAAATGGCTTAAACTGAATTTCTACCTCCTCAGGCAGTATATGTATTGCAGTAGTTTTTTGTATCATACCCTGAATTTTGACAAATGGGTTTCATATTTGGAAAAGAAGTGAAATCAAATCATTTCTAATTAACATGCAAATGTATTGACTCTGCCCTCTACCCAAAGTGATCTTAGTGTACCTGTTGGTCCCAGCCTGAATTAATTAATATCTTTTCCCCTTCAAGCTGATTGATGACTTCTTTGCTATGGGTTCCTCAAAGGCCCATTCTAACTGAAGCATTCTTGCCTGTGAGGGAGACTATAATGGGGAGTCTGTCATTCAGGTCGCCATGATGAATTTGTATTTGAAGGTAGAAGAGTATTGGCCTGCTAAAGCTTTGACTTTTTGCTCACCAAATTTTGGAATTTGTTATTTTAAATTAAATGTGTGAGGTAAAGAAGGGGATATCAGACAAAAATTGAAAAACACAATATACTGTTAGGCATTCACTTGGTCATTCACAATACTAAGAGATAATATGTTGGAATAGACAGCTAGCCTTCAGGTCATAATGACCTAGTCCTATTTTTAAAACAAACTTCTATTATAAATACCTTAGCCAAATTATTTCACTTCTCAGTGCCCCAAGTGACGATAAAAGAATATAATTTGCAGAGCAGGTACTCAGTTTTCATTAAGTGAAATCATAGGTCATCTCTAAAATAAATAAATGACCAAACAAATAAACAACAAAACCAGTCACCTTCTTTGCTAAGTTTTTCTACTGAACTGGCTAAAGGTCAATCTTAGGAGATGGACCAAAAAACCTATTGAAACATTGATAATACCCTAGAGCCCCCAGTGAGCTAAACACATGGCATTGAGTTAAGATTTATTTTCTGGTATAATTTATTTTTTCATTAACTTCTTTTTTTTTAATAAGCAATTGGGGTTAAGTAACTTGCTCAAGGTTACACAGCCAGGTATTTCTGGGTGTGGTGCTAAGTATCTGAGCCCAGATTTGATCCCCAGGTCATCCCAACACTGGGGCCGGTGCTCTTACTCACTGTGCTACCTGGCTGCCCCTTTTCATTAACTTCTAACTTCTGATATATTTATGTTTCAGGAAGAAGAAGAGAACAGAGCATATTATACTGCCTTTTTACTGAGCAGATATGGGGAGGGAAAATTGAAGAAAGAGCAGACCTTTTCTCGTAGCTTCTATATATCTTAAAATAGATAAATACAACAAATAGTTTAAGAATTAATCTTCTGTATGGAAACGCCTGTAATGGCCCTCCTCCATCTCTATTTTCTCTGTTGTAATTCATCATTTCCTTTCACTTTCTCTCCTTTCAGTTTCTCTTTTCACATGTTGCCCCTTTACCTCAGATTTTTCTAGTGAACATTTTTAAGTCCTTGATGGAGCTGGCAGTATTTTCTTCTCATTGGAACTGCTACTCAGCTATTACATACTCCATTCCTCCCTCTCAGGTTTTTATTCCAAGTTGTATGTCTTTTTAAGAACTCCTTGGTCTGGCTCAACTCTACCTCCTGGCTCAAAGACAACCATAGTTCAGAATTGCTCTCTGAACTGAGAAGTAATATTTGTCCTTTTGACATACAAATCCCAGTGCATCAGTCAATTTTCAATCCCCTTTTACACAGGAAAAAGTTTGGAAATATTGGCTGAAGCCATAGTGTAAAAGTATTTATTCCAGAAAGAGGGGTCAATGAAAGCAAATGGTCTCATAGATATATATTTTTTGTGCCTTTTTCTAAGGGCAATTGGGGTTAAGTGACTTGACCAAGGTCACATGGCTAGTTTTTGTGTGTGTGTGTGTGTGTGTGTGTGTGTGTGTGTGTGTGTGTGTGTGTGTGAAGTGTCTGAGGTCAGATCCAAATCCAGGTCCTCCTGACTCTAGGGCTTTCACTGTGCCACCTAGCCACCCCTATCAAAGATATTTAAAGCTGGAATATAAGAAAAATTAGATTTTTGCATGGGGGTAGCGACTTGTTTTATTGTAAATATACAGGAAGTTTGTTTTTAATTAGCTAGCTATCCTAAAACACTTAAGATATAATAATTTTAAAATATAGGTATCTCAATGATGGAGGCATTCTCCAAAACTGCATGCCACCCATGCATGCTTGCTCATGTTGTGCTCTATTTGCCTATGTCCTTCCATGGTTGTTTTGGTCTTCTGCTTGTAAGTGGTTGTTTTATAACAGTTATATTTCAGTTAGAAATTTTGATAAAGAAATCTTTACTTTTGTCCATTTCTCATTATTTTTCCAAGTTAAGATCTCATTTAAAAAGCTAAGCATTTAGCTTGTATAACTGCACTCAGCTTTTTATTCTTATCCTTATCTTCTAATTTTGTGCTAACGTAGTCTTAGCTCCTAAACTTTAATGAGTATATGCATGATTACACAGAAATAGTTGATTCCAAAATAAATCAAACATTGCTTACCAATAATTTCCTGTCCAGAATCTGAAAGCAGGATACAAACCTAGGTATCTCTTGACTCTATGACCAGTATTTTAATTTACCAAACCACATTACCATTTGATGCTGATACAATTCCCTGGGAGAGTAAGAAAGCCTCTCTACCCTTTCCATTATTCTCCTCTATAAAAAAAGACTGAGACACTGTTTCTTAGCTTTACCTTCTTTATAATATCTGGTTTCATTTATAATTGATGAGGAGCATGTCAAGATGAGTATAGTTAATGTGTCCAATTTTGTATCAACCTCAATTATTAGTCAAAGATTCCACATTTATTAGTAACTTTTTAAAAATGATTGAATTTGGTTTAAAAATTATGTTGCAGGGTGGCTAGGTGGTGCAGTGAATAGAACACTGGCCCTGGAGTCAGGAGGACCTAAGTTCAAATCCAGCCTCAGAAACTTAATACAAAAAAAGCCATGCCATTTGGGCAAGTCATTTAACCCCAATTGCCCTACTTTCCCCCTCCAAAAAGAAAAAAAAATATGTTTCTATGGCTAATATGGAAAGATGTTTTGCATGACTTCACACATGTAATAAATATCATTGTTTCTGCCTTCTCAAGAAGTAAGGAAAGGAAGTAGAGAATTTGGAAATCAAAATTTTTTTTACCTTTTTTTTTTGGAGGGCAATTGGGGTTAAGTGACTTGCCCAAGGTTACACGGCTAGTATTTTTGTGTGGGTGTTAAGTGTCTCAAGCCGGAACCGAACTCGGGTCCTCCCGACTCCAGGGCCTGCGCTTTACTCACTGCACCACCTAGCCACCCCTGGAAATCAAAATTTAAGAAAAAAAATGCTTGTTAATTTTTTTAAAAAATGTAATTGGGAAATATCTACTGAAATAAATAAAATATATTTTAAAGTAAATAAATAAAAACTAGCTTTTTACTAAGTTCTCCCTCCCCCATTTTATTACAGTTATAGAAGAAAACAGAAAGGGATTACAAAAGACTGAGAGCCATTTTGCATTTGTAGAATAAAAGGATGTCCATTATGAAATAGTTGGTCAGCCACTGGAAAACTTGCTAGTGTTGAGCATTTCCATATTTATTTCTTCTGATTCTTGGACAGGAGATGTAAATAGGACATTTTTTTTTTTAATTTCACTTCCTTTTTTAAAAAGTAGCACATCTATTATATAAAGGCAGGTAAACTTTTAAAATATAGAAAATAGTTCTACACACATACATATGTGTTTATGGATTTTATCCTAAGGAAAACCTTACAAATATTATTATGCTCTATAAAGCCTATAGAATCCTTAGAAAATTTCCATAATAATCCTTAGGGCAGCAGAGCACATTCTAGAAGTTAGATATTTGTATTCAAGTCCAGAAAAATATGCAAATTCTTTCTAATAAATGGCAGTTCTTAAATAGACTTCTGAATTTTTAGCAGGTTTTTGCAGTTCTTAGGTTTCCTAGAAGAAATTTTTTTTCCAAATGTTACCCATGAAAAAGCAAAATTAAATATTTTTTTCCTTTTAAATTCTAATGACATTGACTTAAAAAGTATTCAATTAAAATGGTGCTTAAAGTCTCTTAAAGTAGTTTGTCTTAAATCTACAGCCTCAGATGTTGGTTTGAATATCTTTTTTCATGGGCTCAGTAATAGGTAATCAATAGAGAGGCAGTATGGCATAAAGGGAAAAGTTCTAAGTCAAGTCAGAATGCCTGGGTTCAAATCCTTTTTTATGCTTAGTGCTGGTGGGATTTTGGACAAGTCACTTTAACTTTCTAAGCCTTAGTTTCTTTACCTGTAAACTGAAGAGACTGGGTAAGATAGTCTCTATTTTCTATATCTAGTTCCAGCATCCGACATGACTTGGAACTTAACTTGGGATTTCTATCTAGGAAAAACAACCTGGTTTTTCTCTTAAATCATCCACATAGGCTTGTGCTATGTGGAATCTTAAAATCCCAGGTTGGGAAGTGTGACAAAATGAGAAAACTTGTCTCTCATCCACAGAAGGGGGAGGTAGCTAATTGAGCTTAATGAGGTCTAGTAAGTAACAATGCTCTGACAGAAACATTCAAATGAGGAAGGGATTAAATTACTGCCCTGACAAGGAGAGACAAAAATGTTATGCAAATTAAAATTTCTTGCTGAGAAGAGTTCCATGCTTACTAGGCTGGTCAATTAGGAGAAGGACCAGGTCATGTTCTATACCTGAAAATGAGTGCACAGTCACATACAAGGTGCTAAAGGAAAATTAGATTCAGCCCAATGTGTCAGGCTTTAGGCAAATAATTTTAAGAGAATGTGAAAATGTTAATTCATATATTCAACAAATATATTGGCATGCCTATTCAAGGCTTGCACTAGGAGTTTGAATAAAATGATTTAAAGGCTCATAGATTTAGAGTTATAAGAGATCTTAAATGTCATCTAGTCCAATCACCAAATTTTACAGGTAAGGAAACTAAGACCCAGATAGTTTAGGTGTCTTACTTAAGGTCATATAGATGGTGGGTAGCAAAGAAGAGAAATACACCTGTTATTTTGACTTCAAAACTGTCACTCTTTTTCTACATGACTCCAATTCTGTCTTCTGCTAGATTTTAGTACGTAAAACATGTAGTCAAAAGTGTGTGTCTTTTTCTTCCTCAGACAGAAACTTCTTTTATTTCTGTCAGTGAACAGTAATTACACAGAATGACCATTTTTGAAAGTCACATAAAGTGACAAAATTTTCTAAAATGAAATTCTGAATCACATATGCCATAAGTTTTCTAAAATTGTAGCATGATTTCTGCGTAGAATACTGAATTGCTGATAAAGTAAAAAGAGCAGTGGTGCAGGTCAGTTAGCAATTTGTTCCCCCCCCCCCCAAGAATTTAGTTAATGATTAGAATTACTGCAAGTAGAAAAATGTTTCTGTCCTTGAGGAACTCTATATTATAACTCGCATTTCTGTGTAGAATTTCATTGTCTAGCAGTGCTTAATTTTTATGTACTTTTAAAAAATATAACTTTTTTTAATTAAGGAAAGCTTGAAATATTTAAATTTTGAAGATGAATACACTCAGAAATTTGGATAAGGGAAGTATAGATGCCTAAAGTTGGTTATTTTTCAATTAGTTGAAATTCTGGACTTTTGAACAATCACATTTTGTGACCTTAATATGTTATACAGGGGATGGCTAGGTCACACATTGAGTAGTGCCGACCCCAGAGTCAGGAGGACCTGAATTTGGATCCGGCCTCAGACAACTAACACACACAACAAACACACACACACAAACCTAGCCATGTGACCTTGGGCAAGTTACTTAACCCCAATTGCCCTCCAAAAAGCAAAAATACAAAACAAAGACAAAAAAAATGTTTTACAGGTTTTATTATAGTTGTTATACCCATGTAATATAGAATTTATATAATTTTTCCTGAAAATAAATTGATATTTAGAAAAAAATGGTATTGCCTTTGAGAGTGTGAGGAGGTATAATCTCATTATTGTAAAAATATTAGGTGAGACAAAGGAATGTACTGAGATAAAGGGGAGCAAGAATGGGGAGAATTATCATATGAAAAAAAGAAAGAACTGTTACAGTGGAAAGGGAGATGGGTGGTGGTGGCAGGCAAAGCTTGAAACTTACTCTCATTAGAAATGGCTCAAAGAAAGAATAATATACACAGTCAATTAAGTATAGAAATTGATCTTACCCTATTGGAAATAGGAGTAAAAGGGAAGGAAGAAAGAGAGGGCTACTTAAGGGAGATAGGAGGCAGAAGTAAAATAGACTTTTAAGGAAGGGCAGGGTAAAAATAGAGTGTAGGCTAAACAGGGAAAACATAATGGATGGATATACATAGTTGATAATCATTATATGAATATGAATGGGAAGAACTCACCCATGAAGTGGAATTGAGTAGCACACAATATTAAGAAATAAAATCTTATAATATATTGTTTATAAGAGCCACATTTGAAAGTGAGGCACATAAAGAGTAAAAATAACGTGCTGGAGCAGAATCTATTGTGCTTCAGCTGAAATTTAAAAAAGGATGGGTAACAATCATCATCTCAGACAAAGCATAAACAAAAATAGCCCTAATTAAAATAGATAAGTAAGGAAACTACATTTTGCCAAAAGCTACCATGAACAATGAAGTAATATCAATATTAAATATATACAAAGCAAGTGGAATAGTGTTCAAATTCTTAAAGGAAAAGTTAAATGAGTTACAGAAGGAAATAAAGAGAAAACTATATTAGTGATGATGTCACCTTTCCTCCCTCAAAGCTTGACAAATTTGATCAAAAAGTAAACAAGAAAAAAGTTAAGCAGATAAATAGAATTTTAGAAAAGTTAAAGAGGATAGACCTCTGGAAAAAACTGAATGGGGATAGATAGGAATACATCTTTTTCTTAGCTGTACATGTTACCGTTACAAAAATTTACCATGTATTAGGTGGAAAAAAACACACCTCACAACCAAATTAGGAAAAGAATAAGTATTAAATGCAAACTTTTCATAACATAATTAAATAAAAAAAATTTTCAGCCAAGGTCATAGAAACATTGATTAAACATTAATTGTAAACTTAATAATCTAATTAAGAGCAAATCAGATAAACAACTAATTTCCTTAAAAAGAATGATACAATGTTACAATATAGCCAAATTTATGGGATGCAACCAAACCATTACTTAGGGGAAATTCTATATCTCTAAATGCTTCCATTAAAAAAATATGAAAAGAGAAAATCAGTTAATTGGACATTAAATTTAAAAAAAACATAAAAAGAAATTGAAATTATCATTTAAACAACAAATTGGAAATAATGAAAAGTCAAAAGGCAAGATTAATAAAATAGAAAGAAAGAAAGCTATTAAACTAATTAATAAAATGAAGAGCTGGTTTTATGATAATAAAAAAGCCTATGAAAGAGATTGATGTTTAATTTTATTTTTTTTAAAAAAAGGAGGAAGACATCCCAATTACCAGTATAAAAAAGGAAGGGGTAAATTCACAAACAGTGGAGAGGAAATTTCAGCAATTGTTTGGAGCAATTTTGCTCAATAATATATCAAGAAATCTGATAATCTAAGTGAAATGGATTAATATTTACAAAAAATATAGCTTGTCTAGGCTAACAAACAGGAAATACAATACTATAGTAACTCTATCTTAAAAAAAAAGAAATTCATAAACCCTACTTGAACCGCCTAAGAAAAAAATCCCAGAATCAGAGAGTTTTCCAAGTAAATACTACCAAACATTTAAAGAATTAATTCCAATTCTATATAAAGTATTTGGAAAAATAGAGGAAGGGGTACTACCAAATTCCTTCAAGACATAAATATATTACTGATACCTAAACTAAGAAGAGTAAAATCAGAGGGGAAAAAAAAAAAAAAAACATGAACAAATTTCTCCAATGAATATTGATGTAAAAATTTTAAAGAAATTACTAGTAAGGAGATTGCAGCAATATATCACAAAGATCATACACTATGAGGTGAGATTTATCCCAAAAATGCAGTACTGTTTCAATATTAAGGAAACTATCAACATAATTTAACATATCAATAACAAAACCAAGAGAAATCATATAATTAGCTCAATAGATGTAGAAAAAGCTTTTGACAAGATATAACACTCATTACTGTTAAAAATAGGAATAAATGGAGCTTTCCTTAAAATGATAAATAGTACATATTTAAAATCATCAGCAAGCATTACTTACAGAAGCCTTTCCAATAAGATCAGAGATGAAATATCGATGCCCGTTATCACCATTATTATTCAATATTGTTCTAGGAATCCTAGTGATTGCAATGATAAGGAAAATATGAATGAATTAGTATAGTTAATGAGAAAAGAAAATTATCAGTCTTTGCAGATAATATTGTGGTATATGTAGGGAATCCTGGAGAATCAATTAAAATAAACAAGTAGAATAATTTCAGAAGTTTAGCAAACGTGTACAATATAAAATAAATCCACATAAATCATCAGCATTTCTATAGTTTACCAACAAAGTCTAGTAGGAAGAAGTAGAAAGAGAAATTCATTTTAAAAATAACTGCAGATAATGTAAAATTCTTGGAATTCTTCTTGCCGGGACAAACCCCGGAAGTATACAAACATAATTGCAAAATGCTTTTCACACCAATAAAGTATAATCTAAACAATTGGTAAAATATTAATTGTTCATGGACAGGTAAAATTCAATATTAAAAAAGACATTTCTACCTAAATTAATATGCTTATTCAGTATCATAATATTTAAATTAACAAGGAATTATTTTATAGAGCTAGAAAAAATAACAAAATTCATCTGGAAGAACAAAATGTCAAGAATATCAAAGGAATCCATGAAAAAAAATGTGAAGGAAGGTAACTTAGCACTATCAGTTCTCAAAATGTATTGTCAAGAAGTAATCTTCAAAACAATCCAATTTTGACTTAAGAAACACTGGTAGATCAGTATAGATTTCGGTATACAATACATAGTAGTTAATGTCCATAATAATCTAGTTTCTCATGAAAGATTCAAGATTTTGGGACATGAAATTACTATTTGACAAAAATTGCTCAGGAAACTGTAAAACTGTTTGGCAGAAGCTAGGTATAGAACAACATTACATAACATATATCAAAATAATGTCAAGATAGGCACATGATTTAGACAGAATGGGTAATATTGTAAGCAAATGAGGGGAGTATGAAACATTTTACCTGTCAGATTTATGGATAAGAGAAGAATATATGACCAAAAAAAAAAAAGAAATTGAGATAATCACACGATGTAAAATGGATAATTTTTATTACATTAAAAGTAAAAGTTTTGCTACAAACAAAACCAATGAAACCAAAATTAGAAGGCAATCAAGAAACTGGTGGTGGGAAGGATTACAGTGAGTTTTTCTAATAAAGGTCTCATTTTTCATATATATTTACATCTAAATATATATGTATGTATTTGACTACATTTGCTTGTATGTGTATATGGTTTATCTATATGGCATGTGTATATGGTGTGTATCTGTATATGCATACACATATATACACATACATATGGTGAACCGAGTAAAATTTATAATAATACAAATTATTCCTACTTGATAAATTGTCATAGGATAGGCAATTTTCAGATGAAGAAATCAAAGCTATCTATGTTTATATAAAAAATGTCCTAAATTACTATTGATTAGAGAAATGCAAATTAAATCAACTCTCAAGAGCTACCTCACATCTATAAGACTGTCTAATGTGAAAGAAAAAAAATATGGTAAGTATTGAAGGCTATATGGAAAAATTGGGACACTACCGCCTTTTTGTGGAGCTGTGAACTGATCCTACAATTCTGGAGAGCAATTCGAATCTATGTCCAAAGGGCTATCAAGATATGCATACCTTTTGACCCATAAATACCAGTACTAGCTCTGTATCTGTAACACCATGCATGACCAGCTTTCCAGAACAATGCTACTGTGAACAGCTCTTAATGTTCTGATTATTCAGTAGAGTGAATACTCTATTTATTCTGTAACAAATAAAAGCAAAACATTCACAGAAAATCAAGGTACAGCATTCACAATATTACAACTTATCACAAAAAATCACAATATAATATTTACAACAGCTTATCATCAAAATGACCACATAGTTTTCACCAAAGTGGTTCACAACATTTAGAACAAAGAACAATCATCTCAAAGACATAAAGTCTTCTACTCATGGGACACACTAAATTAACTCAATCAGTCACTTATTCATCAATCAATTACTAAGTATCATTAATCACTAAGTGCAATCATTAGAAAATACACAAAACCTTCACCCCTAGGTCACTAGTAAACTACAATTTCATTATTACTCAGTACCCATGGGGAGGTCTTTTCATCTTGACTTGGGGCTGGTTCTCAAATTCCTTGCATCCCATGGTCCCAGATTCTACCTGGATTCACCAGACTGTCACCTGGTTTCAATGGCAGACAGCTCCCAGTTCCTTTTCTACCTCTCTGGGTAGGTCCTGCTCCACACTGAAATTCACATGGTGAAGTTCATTTCAAATCCTTCACAATTTCTGCTCCCTAGAATTCAAGGCTCAACCAAGCCACAAACAGAAAAGTCCCTCCATCCTGGTCATGCTTCCTCAGTCTTCTGCAACTCATTAAAAAAATCAGAATCACCTTATCCAGCATGGGGGGAGGGGGCTCCTGGGCACCTGGACTCCTGGGCTCCTGGGCTCCTGTTCAGAAGAAGCTCCACCACCACAAGTTCTCAGGAAATTCTGGCTCATTTCTCAATTCTCTCTTCTGTAGTTGCTCTGCCTTCAGATTCTTGTCCCAAGAAATTCTGACTGTGCCTCTCTGGGGCTTTTCTTATAAACACACAGCATTAGCTTCCTGTTTCGGCTAACCCATTCCTGTTGCATCAGCAACAAGAGACAGGAGTTCATACCTTTGCTTTCCCCAACAGAGGCTTCATCTATTACTAAGTGCTAAGTGATGGGGTGCTTGAGATCTACGTCTGTAATATCAGTTTGTAACATCAGTCTGTAATATCAGTTTGTTACATCAATTTATAAAATCAATTTGTAAAACCAGTCTGTAAAATCACATTCCCCACCTCAACCCCAGCCTCAGAGTATTAACTCTGCCCCTTCCCCCTGCTGTACTCTGCCCAGCAACAACTCATGAACTATTTATCTCTGCTCGGAACAATAACAAGCTAGACCTATGAATCCTTCACTAAACCATCTATAAACATTTTAGCTTAGGCAAATATTATCTAACCTTAGTAAGTGGTCAGCTGCCCCATGAATCCTTCAATGCACTATCTATAGGTTAACTCCTTAGCCAATTATCCACATACTGAGTCTCTGTTAGCCTTGGTTCCCAACATCCATTTTGTCAAACATGACACCGATGGGTGGCAGACTAGGCACTTCTCAGTCAGCCCTTGACTGCTAGCTGACTTAGTGACGTTTCAGGCCTAAAACCACACATCCAGGTAGCCACCCCCTTGGGCTATTTCCCAGTGAATTATAGGCAATACACCTGCGCAGTTGAAATCAAAAGTGTGTGTCCCTTTAAACACTGACCACTCCTTAACTCCTCCCTAATCCCACCCTTGCTCACCTAGTTAGCATAATTGACATCTGACTAAATGCCTCAACTCCTTAAAAACTATGCCTATGTCATCTTTAAGTTTGCAGGCTCTCTAAGAACTCTTGCCCGCTGTACAGCATAACAATAAACTTGCAGGTCCCTGAAAGACCCTTGCCCACTGTAAAGTGTAACAATAAATTTTACAATTCTCACTCCAAGTCTGCTTGGGCCTACTGAATTCTTTTCCAGACTGAATCACAGGCATTCTGGTCTTTGATAAGGATCAGAGTTCCTATATAACCTATTGCCATCCCCCATCACTAAATACCTGCTTACTTGCCAATACAAAGGGGTCAAATTATATTGCCATTAGAGTATCCCAAAAAGATTAAAGAAAAAAGAAAAGGATGCATGAATTAAAAAAATATATATAAGCTTTTTTTTGTAGTGGCAATGATTTGGAAATTTAAAATATACTTATCAGGGATGGCTAGGTGGCACAGTGAGTGGAGCACCAGCCCTGGAGTCAGGAGGACCTGAGTTCAAATCTGGCCTCAGACACTTAACACAAAAATTAGCCATGTGACCTTGGGCAAGTCACTTAACCCCAACTGCCCTCCAAAAAAAAAAGTATATTCATCAATAGAGGAATGGCTGGACAAGTTGTGGTATGTTGTTGTGATGGAATACTATTCTGGTATAAGGAATGACAAGTAGGGTGGTTTCAGAAAAACCTGAGAAGAGTTACATGAGCTAATTCCCAGTGAAATGAATAGAAATAAAAAGAAATGAAAAGTAACAGCAATTATGATCAATTATGAATTACTTTGCTATTTTCAGCAATTTAATAATCCAAGACAATTAAGAAGGATTTATGACAAAAACAAATACTATCTAGCTCCAGAGAAAGAACTGATGGAGTCTGATTCCAAAATAAAGCATACTTTTACATTTTCTTTATTTTTTCTTTTGGTCAGCATTTTCCTTTTCAACACGGCTAATATGGAAAGGGTTTTACACTACACGTCCATATTGTATATGTAATTGTTTGACTTCTCAAAAAGTAGGAAGGATAGGAAAAGAGAATTTGGAACTCAAAATTTAAAAAGGAATGTTAATTACTTAATATTAAATGTTAATGTTCCATGTAATTGAGAAAAATACCATGCATATATATGTATGAATGTATATTATTTGTATGTATATATATAATATTACATAATGTATCTGCATATACATCTTTGTGTACACACAAACACATTCACACACATGCTGTTTGCCTTTTTTTCCTCAAAGCTGACCCAGATCAGACCAATAAACTGTGACTATCCACCAAGGCTCTATATGTAGTTATCTTCTCTATATTCTTCCACTTTGGTGATCTCCTAAGCTTTTGTACGTCCAATGATTGTATCTCTGCAGATGATACCCAAATCTATTTGTCTAGATATTGACTCTCAATCACTTTACTGAACATTTCATATCCTTTCAGTCCTCTAGTTCTGCAGTTTCATCCTCTATTTCTTTCTCTCTCACCACATATGTACAATCTGCTATAAAACTTTAGAGTTTCTTTATCTACATTGTTCCTCACATTCGTCTTCTTTTCCTCATTTACATCTACCACATTGGCTTGATCTCTCATCATCTGTAAACTAGACCATTGCAACCCATATTTCAAAAGCATCCAAAGTGATTTATATAAACGCTAGTCCCTCATTCAGTAAATCATATCACTAGTGCTTCATTCAGTAAAATGAAGTGGCTCCCTATTATTTCTAGGAGAAAATATAAACTCTTCTTTTAGGTAATTACAATTATTTATAACCTATCCTTTCTTATCTTTTCAGTATTTTAACACATTACTTCCCTCCATTTCTCTACTTACACTCTGCTCATAGATGCCTGCTTTTTGTTCTATGTGTATGGTATGCCACGCCCAAACCATGACTTTAAGCAACTTATCAGTTATCACTGAAATGTTCTCCTTCTTAAGGCGAACTATTCAGAATCTTATTTTCCTTTAAGATTTAGTTCAAGTGTTACTCATGTAGTATCCTCCCCACCCCCTCTCAGTTTTTAGTGCCTTTCTCCTAATCTTGCTTTCTGCCTAATCGGTAGTCATCATGTATACGTTAATTTTATAGTTTTACATATATGTGAGTATGTGATATCATTCATTAAAATGTAACTTCCTTTAGGGCAATTAAATTTTTTTTCTACCATTATTTAGCACCATGTATTGTACATAACAAGTATTTAATATCTGCTTATAGATCAGAAATTTTTAAGAAAAATGATAAAATGTCTCTGCTTGCTAGTATTCCTTTCTGAAATTTTGTTTTTGCTTTCTTTAAGGTGTCTTTAATATTTTATTGATGCTTTTCTCTTTATTTTTCCAACTTTATCACAATATTAAATTTGATTTCCTATTAGATGTTTCAATCCACAAAAAGTTCACCTTTTTAGTAATATAATAAACCAAATCAATTTAATCCCTTAGCATATGTTTCATTTTTCTTCTCTAGACCATCATTGTATCTTCTGTAGACCATACATGTTATAGGAAGGATAATTCATTGTTAGTCTTTTAAATAAAAATTGACAACTATATTTCTTACATTTTGTTGTATGTCAAAGTTGTTTTTCCTTCACATTGTTTTTATTATTTAAATGTTTATTCTGCTTCTTCTAATTTGATTGTTCAAAAATTGCACATCTCCCTAGTTTTCTCTGAATTTGTTACCTTTACCATTTTTAGTAATGCAATTCCAATAATTTTACGTGCCATAATTTGATAAACCATTTTTCCTAATTTATTCCAGCTCTTTTCTATAACAAACTAGTGCAGTTACAAATTTTCTTATAAGTTTGGTAGTCTTTCCTTCTGTTTTTGGTCTCTTTGGGGCTTAAGTCTCAGTGTCAAAGGATATTATTCCTGAGTTATTGACTTTTGCATTGTAGTATCAAATTATATTAAACAATAGATTATTACCATTCTTATATTAGCACAATTCATCCAAGAGTTGACATTTTCCTTGCCAGTTAGATGGGTATCAGAGTGGTATTCATTAGCATTTAATTTATTATTACTGATTATGAGTACCTTTTCATATAGTAGTTGATTCTTTGAATTTCCTCTTTAAAAATTTCCTCTTCATATACATTGATGACTTATCTGTGTGATAATAGCTTTTTTTGGTAATACAATTTTATGAATTCCCTATATATTTTGTATATTAAAACTGTTCAGATAAATTTATATAATGATTTATTCCCAGCTAAGAGTTTCACATTTAATTTAGTTTGCTTATATTTTTTACAGAAAAGTTTAAAGTTTTATGTAATTGAAATTGTTCATTTTATTTTTTATATTTATTTCCGTTCGTTGTTTTATTATTATTTTTGCTCCATTCAAAATCCGTAAAAGTGTTTCTCTCTCTACTCTCTTATAGTTTTTTTTTTTGTTTTTGTTTTGTTTGTTTGTTGCTTTTTGGAGGGGGAGGGCAGGGCAATTGTAGTTATGTGACTTGCCCAAGGGGCTAATAAGTGTTAAGTGTCTGAGACAAGATTTGAACTCCTTCTGACTCCAGGGCCAGTGCTCTACTCACTGTGCAACCTAGCCACCCCTTTTGTATAGTTTTGAAAGATATGACCTTGTATGTTTGTAGCAACAAGCACCCCAGCATACACAGGGTGGCTGCCCACACAGGTTCTTAGATCTGCTTTTCTAAAGGAAAGCAACTCAAAATGCGTTAAGAATCTTGCTTCAATCAATCAAACATAACATTTACCTAGTTCAAGGGAAAAAGTCAGCACCCCAAACTTCAGAGTATACAGATAGGTTACAAGCAGAAGTTACAAGACAGAAAAACATTTCAGCAGATAGGCCTCCAGCTGTCCAACCATTACATCCATGCCTAGTCAGTACCAGAGAGCGAAGCATCAACATCTGTTTTTTTTTTAAAACTGGGGGTGGGGGTGGGGGCTCTCAATGGCTGCCCAGAGCCTCATCTGGTCAAATCACACAACACTTCTCAAAGTGAGCACCAAAGAAATGTCTCACATCAGGATTTATATAGCCTTCTCTGGCGTCAGAGCTTGTAACAACCCTCTTGACCCACTGCCCAATCATAAATACCAAGGTGTGGGCATTCCTGAAAAACAAACCTCCCACCACAGGCTCCAGGTGTACTTAACCTAGAGGCAGGGAAAGTCTTAAAAATGTTCATTCCTATAACAATGTTAAAGTTATATATGCACCTGAAGTTAATTGTGGCATGTTCTTTAAAATATTAGTTGATACCTAATTTTGGCCAAAATAGTTTTTTTTTTTCCTTAGCAGCTTTTAACTAATAATGAATCCTTATTTCAGTAGTTGATGTTCTTGATTTTTTAATGATAAAATTCTACTACATTCAATTGCTTGTTTACCTAATGTGTTAATCACATTCCTATTTGTTTTTGCTAATAATAAGTTTTGATAATAACTTATTTTTAGTATTATTTGAGATGTGTAACATCTAAGTCTCTTTTATTGCTACTTTATTCATGTTTTCCTTCAAAATACTGGCTCCCTTTTGATTATTTTTATCATTTATGTGAATTTTGTAATATAATTCCTGGGTACCATGGTATGTGTGGTACTAAATCTATGAATTATTTAGAGTCATACATTTTAATTATTTTGTTTGGAACCAAAAATTCACAGTTAATATTTCTTCAATTATTTGAGACATTTCTCAGAGGAACATTTTTTTAGTTGTTCTCATAGAAGCCCTGAGTAGATCATGATAGATAAACTCCTAGATATTTTATAGTTATTTCAAATAGAATTTCTTTTTCTATCTCCTTCTGTTGGGTTTTATTAGTGACCTATGAAAGTCTGATAATTTTGTGATTGCTTTTGCTTATAACATTCTACTATACTTTACTACTATTATTATTATTTTAGTCAAATTTTAATTAAATTTTGAAAGTTCTCTAAACCATTATATTATCTGAAAATAATATTTTATTTTTCTGTTTATTCATTCAATTTATTTTTTATTTATTAATTTTATTTATTTATTTTTCTGACTTTATTGATATTTATAGCATTTCTAGAACTATATCAAATATTAATCATGACAACAAATATCTTTGTTTTACTTCTGATTTTATTGGAAAGATATCAGTATTTCTCCATTATATATAATGCTAGCTTATGGTTTTAGGTAGATAATGTTTCCCATGTCAAGCTAAAGTTAATTTATTTCTATGCTTTTTTAATATTTTGGCTAATGAAAATTTTTAAATAATGAGTGTACTGTCTTTGCCAAAAATATACCCATTTTTGAATTATTGGGATAATAATTTTTGTTGCCATTTTTGTTGTTTTGTGCAGTCTATGCTGTTCAGAGTTCTCCTAAAATTGAACTAGCCCCAAATTCCTGGCATATTCTCATTTGATTATTGTGAATAATTTTTAAATATATTTTTCTAGCTTATACTGATATTTATCCAATATTTTAGCATCCATATAATTTAAAATGTTTTGCTTCATTTTTCTTTCTCTGTTCTCTCTCTTTTTATCATTAAAACATTATTGGTCTTATTGAAAGGTTTTATAGAATACATTTTTTTCTCTTTCTACAATGTTATACTTAAATGTTATTTTAATCATTGAAAAAATCATACTGGCTTTAGGGCCCCTGACTCCTTTCATATTTATTAAGTAAACAAAAGTACAAAGTCACATTTTCCTTTCTATTGCTTAATCTTTCTTTTGCTGAATCTTTCTTTCAAATGGTATACGTCTTCAAACCATTTCACTCTTCATTCTCCTTATCCTACTTATCCTCAACCTACCAGAAGGTTGAGTTTTGGTTTTGACCCTGAGATGCTGGGTTCTGACAAATGAGCATTCACTTTTTCTTTTTCAGAAGAAGGTTTCCACACCACTTTCAGAAAAATTTTGATTCCTATATCTTTCTAGCTTTCCTTTGTGTGTTATTTCCTATATTACAAAGTAAGTTCCTTGAGGGCAGGAAGCATCTTGTATGACTGTCTTTGTATCCCCAGCTCCACCTGAATTGCATGGTTAATAAATGCTTTATCTTTTGCCTTGATGTTTCTAAATGGAGCTGATCTTGGCTTGAACTTTTTGAAAAACTATATTTGCTAAAAGTGACACAATATTTTTCAAAGCAAAGAGCAGGGTCAGAATGGCATGGAAAATGCTAGAATCACAGTTTGTCACAAAAACTCATGTTGTAAAGTTCATTTGTCAAAATATATGCATAGTACAGAAACATCCTTAATGTAAAACTTTTCTTATCTTGTGCTGAGTATCTATTAATTCCAACAAAGTAAGAAAAAAACAATAACTAAATCGACCCATTTAGGTGTTTCCCTGTCCTGTTCCATTACATTTATTTGTGTGTGTGTGTGTGTGTCTTAGTCATTTTTGCCACAGAGAGGAACTAATATTCCAATATGTTTTAAGTTGTCCTTTAACAATCCTACTGAAGCTGTGACCCATATATCCATATGGGGTCACAAAAACATTTGGCAACAATTTCATTGCCAACCATTTTGTTGACAGACAATAAAAGGTTTCTGAACATGTAAAGACCAAAAATCAATTCAAAATCAAACATGTAACGAATCTGAGGTCTTTCTGGTCATGCTTACCTATATTGCATTGCCCAACTTCACTATAGCTTTGGTTCTAAAGACCCAATATGTGTATTTTGCACTGCACATGTCATCACATCCACACAATGCCAACAAACACTGCCAAAATGTGAAAAGGGGTCACAAGTGGAAAAAGTTTGAGAAGTTCTGCTTTAGTACACATGGGAGGCAGATTGGAAAAATCTCTGAATATGGAGACAGAAGATGTGGATTGAAATTCCTGCCCTGCCATTTAGTATAAAGAATTGGTTAAGTCTCTTAACCTCTTATCCCTTACCTTCTTTATCTGTAAAAGTAAGGGGGGCAGATTCAGTAAATATTTATAGTCTATTTTAAATGATTATCAAGGGCAAAAGGCCCAAACACCAGCTAGGAAGCACAGCCTTGCTACACACTGAAGTAATAGACTATGCTATGATAGCAGTAGGAACAGGATCTGTTATTTCATTGGTATAGGAAACTCCTAAGTGAGGAGATTCCCTTTACTATTGCAAGTCAGTACCTTCTCTCCCCTTTCTTGCCTTATAGAAGCTAAGATAGTCTCTTATAGACAACTACCCTCATGACTAGTACCACACAGTCAATAACTGTCAGAGGGAGACCTTGTACTGTTGCCTTCTTAAAATCAAAGTAATCTCCATATTCACTGCGTCATTGTGCTTCTCATTATGCTAATAATAACTTAAAAATTATCTAAATTGTGATTCAAATTTTGATTCAAACTAAGTAATGAAAATAATTTTTATAAAACAGTTCTAAAGAAACTAATTTTAACATAAAATTTAGAATGTAGCGTTTTCTTTAGAGAACTTTGCACAACTAATGGAGATAGGGAATCTAATTTTGTGAGTTGTTGCTTTTGCATGGGTAAACATTTACTCAATTATTGGTTGATCATACAACTTCTGAATACCCTAAATTAACTACAAGTTTATCTTAATACTAAGTTATGGACACTATACAGATTAATCTTGAATTTCTTCAGCAGTAACAGCAATGGGGATTTTAAGCAATATTTCTATATAGGATATTAGTACCTTGTTTCACACTAGAGACTTGGCCTTTGTCATGCATTATAGTTTGCCATGTCCTAGATTCTATTTTTTCCATCCCTTAATGTATATCCAGTCATAATTCAATTTGATAAGGAACTATTTCTTAATCTCGGGATCTCCTCTAATAATGAATCATAGTTCCCCTACTTCCACTATCCTTAGCCTGCATATTTGTGGTTTCTAAGTTGCCACAGGAAATTTTGGCATAGAAGCTTGAGTTATTAAAATTATAAAGTATAGTTTTTTTCTTTCAAAGTAAAATTTAAAAATCTAAGACTTTTAAATTTATTTTGTCATTAAAATGTAAAATTTAAACTATAACAAAGTTATTAATAGGAAATCAGTCACCTCTTCTATCCTAAACTGAGCAATTTGTCTTTCTTTGTTTTTATTTCTATTTTTTAGTTATAAGTAAAACCAAATGTTTGTCAAAGATGGAAAAAATGAAACTAGATATATTTGGGATTCTTAGTTCCAAATGCATTCCATTTAATTTTCAGTGTTCATTTCTGAATGCATCTGAACACTCACAAGCATGAGAATGGATCAGCTATTCAAAAGATGTCTTTAATCATGAAAGCTCCAACCAACCTTTTGGAAATCCCTACTAACAGATAAAATAAATGAATATTGCTACATCCCAGTCTCTGTAATGTTAATATGAGGACATGTCCACAAGTGTAAATATACTCAGTAACAAAATGCCTACAGCAGCAGTAACTCCAAACTTCATTGCTTCAAGGACATACCATTCCCAGGGACCCATGACTGAATATTGAAATGAAAGTGAATGAAGTTTTCATAGTCTTTGGTATTATGTTCTTTTTTTGATGTTTAATGGGGGTAACTTAAGACCCTGAGTAATCCCATGACAGTTGGAAATTTTTAATGCAGTGGTTTAGTAACTAAGAAATTAACAAATGTCATTTTTAAGTGGGCACTTAAAAGTACTTCACAGAAATTTCACTATGCTTTAATGTGAAATAAATATAGCTTCTTTGGAAGTTGAATTAGTATTATCAGGATATTAGAGCAATATTTTATGCCTTGACAGAAAAAAAAATTCTTTTTCATTATTACAATGAGGTTGTTCTATTGTCATAAAGAAGTTATTTTATTTTTTTCCTAAGGATATTTTCTTTCTCTCTATATATGGAAAAGTTGTGAGGAAACTATATTAAGAATTAATCTAGCAATAGAATGATGAAAACGGACACAGGTAGCAAAGGATTGACAAAGGCATTCCTTTAAATTTGGTTTAAAAAAAAAAGTAAAAATGATTCAGTTCCATAGAAATTCTTTAAAATACTAGGCATGTTTATTACTATAGTCAGACTGATCAAACTTATTCCTCATGCCCACTACCAGTAGACATTTTTTTTTAATTAGACCTCTGGTGATTCCTTATGAAGAGTTTATGTAGAGGACTGCGGATGGGAATTGAAAAAGGGGGTTAGATTCTATAACCTGCTGATCTAGATGGCACTGGGAACATGGATGCTACTTTTGAGATGTAATAATGCAGTCTCATCATAAAGATGGACAAGTTTCAAGTTTTTTCAGTGACAGTATCTACTTGTAATTCATAGATATGTACATATATACATATACACATAGATGTATAGATATGTATGTGATTAATATACACACATAATTATTATTAGGCACATACATGTACATATATATGTACGTATGTAAAATATATATTTACACCAATTGTAATAATGGTTTATGGGATGTAATTTTATTTATATTCATCTAACATTGGCAACCCTCATAATTTCTCTTCCTTTTGGGATGGAATATTTGACTTTTTGGTGAAGGAACTGAAAGACTTGACAATTCAGAGGAACCAATTTTAATTATGATTTCATGTTAAGATTTAACCCATTGGTGTTGCATATTGCTATCAATATTTAGAAAAAGTAAAAAAAAAAACTAGGATATAAAACCCACTTAATTTCACCTGATTAAATACGACAATCTGATTCTCCCCTGTGCCAGTATCTAGGTAGTAAGTTAAGTGCTTAGGGAGGCATATCAACTCAATAAGGCCATCAGAGTACTATTTAGTGCACTGTAGCCAGAATAACTTAGAAAGAATCAAAAGCCATGACCTGGAAGTGAAAGAAAAAACACCTTTACTCCTCTGGACTATCTTTTGGGTCAAACCCATATGTAATTCTTTACAGTTAAATCAAATTATATTATAAATAAAAGTGTTAATATCATGGGGATATCAAATCTTGGTATAAATAGCTTCCTGCATAAGTATTTTCTGCGTTTACAATTCTGTAGTAAATACATTCATTGGTCAATGTACATATAAATGGAAAATATTTTGGACCCTTTACTTAAATTATTCGAGAACCTGCAATTTCCTTAGTTTTGAGTGCTTCAGCCAAGCATGAAGAAAGGAGGGAGAAAGGAAAGAAGAAAGGTATCTTTTACTCCACTGGCATAACCTTTCAGAATCTGGGGTCATCTGTTTGCCACAATGAGTCATCAGAGTGAAACTTTAATGCAGGACCTACTCATTTTGAAGTGACTATCCTAAAAAAAAAAAGCATCAATATTATTTTTTTTTCTGTACTCTTGCAATCTTTGTATCACTGTATGGTACAAAAGCCCTTCTTCTTACATATTTATATCATTTGCTCTAATTAAAGGAACTTAGAAATCTCTGTGATTAATATCAATCTCAAGACATTTTCATACATCATAATGCATTTGAATTATTTTCATTTCATTACAAACCTTTGCTGCTGCCATTTGGTGATGGTCTGGCGGGCCTTGTAAAAACATGATTATGATTTAAAGGCTTTCAATTAATTATTATTTTCTAATTAGATCTTGGCAATATAATGTTGATATAACTAAAAAAAATTGGATCTGAGTCTCAGATATATTTATAACAGAGAAAAAAATTGAGCATTAGCCATCGTTTCCATATTTCTGAATAAGGCTTCAGGTTTTGTTACTAATAGATATCTAGTATATCATATGTTTTAGAGAGGCTTAGAGAGTCTTGAAGTTGTGTTGTCAGACAACCTACATCTGATAGGAACCCAAAGTTTCATCCAGACCAACTCTTCTCATTTTACAGATGAGAAAGTGGGAAGCCAGGAAGGTTTGCCCTCTGTATGTATATTAAATAACCTTAATTTGAATTATCCGATGCCAAATCTAATGCTTTTTCCTTCCATATACACTGACACTTAACTGATATTTTGTGGTTGAAATCTTTGAGGACAATGCTAGTTTTCCAGCTAAAGTTATTTCATGTTACTATGAGAGAAAAAAATGATGACTAATTGACCTGACCCATTATGGCATTTTAAAAATGTTCTTATTAGTATCATTTAATGGAAGAATTTTAAGATGTTTCAGTTCAATAATATATATACTCATAGGTTTGTCTTCTTTAACTGAAATGGTATCCCAAAGAAATAGGATATGAAATCTCCAAAAATAATAAAGTGCTATATTAGCACACAATATCAGCATCATCAACATAACCACCATCACCACCACTGCCACCACTCTTATCATCATTTTTTCAGACATACTTATTTCCCAAATATAATAAACTGCACACCAAATTTATTACTTTGAGTTCTCAAGAGAGATAAAAAACATAAAAGTTTGTTATCTAGGAAAATACACTTTTCAGAATATAATATGATGAAATACTTTTTTACAAGGAAATTTTCTTAATGTTTTTATGACTAATATATTTTAAAATACAGTAGTTTTTTATTTGAAAAATAAAATCCACAAGATGGAGCTTATTGTATTGAACTAAATTTTCCCATCCTGTATTGCTTTAATGCAAAGACTATTGGGAACCTCTGTATACCTTTGTATGTTCTTAGATCTTTCAGACATTTCTGTAATTGTAGTTCCTAGTGCATGATGGCATTCAGTCTAGAAACATTTGCTTCTATTGTGTATAGTTCTGTGCTAGCAAACAAGGCTAGCAAGGCAAGCATTTCTTAGGTGATACTCTCAATGAATTTATCAGCTAATGGAGGAGCAGAGGAGGATGAGTATGAAAAAAAAATAATAAGGATACAAAGAATTGAGATAAGTATAGAAAGAAATGTTCAGATACAATGCATTCAGAAATTTAAAAAGTGATACAAATTTTTCCAGAATTCCATTCATGTGATGACCAGAGAGTATAAAATTAGGTCAATTGATGTTCCAAACACTCAACATGTCCTAGTAATAAAAGAGATTTTATCTTCTTACTACACATTGAGCCTAAGGGGAAACATCTCAACTAATGAGAATGTGGAGCCAAGAAATTATTTTCTTTATTATAATCTTTTAAAGGCTCAAACATGTGAACCTCCAGGGTAACCGTCATATAAACTCACATAAAACATTTAGATATAGCTAGATAGAGAAATACAAAGAAAGAAGGAAAGATAGGTAGGTAGGTAGGTAGATAGGTAGATAAAGAGAAAGAAAGAGAGAGGGAGAGAAAGGAAAAAGGAGAGAAAGAAAGAAAAAGACAAAGAAAGAAAGAAAGAAAGAAAGAAAGAAAGAAAGAAAGAAAGAAAGAAAGAGAAAGAAAGAAAGAAAGAAAGAAAGAAAGAAAGAAAGAAAGAAAGAAAGAAAGAAAGAAAAAAAGAAGGAAGGAGGGAAGAAGGAAGGAAGGGAAGGAGGCAGGGAGGGAGGGAGAAAGGAAGGAAGGAAGGAAGGAAGGAAGGAAGGAAGGAAGGAAGGAAGGAAGGAAGGAAGGAAGGAAGGAAGAAAGGAAGGAAGGAAAGAAAAGAAAGAATGAACACAGATAAACACATGCTGTTGCTCAGTTGTTTTCAGTTGTGTCTGACTCTTCATGACCCCATTTAGGATTTTGGTGTCAAAGATACTAGAGTAGTTTGCCATTTTCTTCTCCAGTTCATTTTACACCTGAGGAACTAAGCCAAACAGGGTTAACTGACTTTCCCAGGTCCGTACAGCTAGTAAGGGTTTAGTTTAGATTTGAACTCAAGAAAAGGAGTCTTTCTAACTGCAGGTTCAGCTCTCTATCCACTATGCCACCTAGGTGCCCCAGATACACAGATATATATGTGTATGTGTGTATATATGAATATATGTATACATAAAATATACATACATACACATGCATGTGTGTATGCATATACATAAAATTATATATATATATATATGTAATCACTAAAAAAGAGTTTACCTCAATTTCCTCATGCATAGAAACTACCTTGATACAGTGATACAGAATGTGCCAGGCTGTATTAGCTCAAAGGTCAAGAACGGTGTCATCATATAGCAAAAGTTATTTTAGCAAATTATTTTCATCACCCTAAAAACAGTCACACAAAATTAAACATGTTTATTGGAAAAAAAACAACTGAAATTCAGCTTTAAAAATAACCATTTAATTTTGTTTTCTTGTTATTTATTGAACCTTGGATTCATGCTCAACTCACACTAAAAACCTAAATACATTTCATTTAAACTTTTTTGTTCTTTTCATACATTTATTAAACAGGCAATGTGGTTTTCTTTTCTGGTCAATATCTGTTCCCATTTATTTTAATTTTTCAATGGTGTGGAAAATGTAAAAAATGTCTCTGAATATTCTACCACATAGCTATCAGCTTATTTTTAGTGGCACCGGTCTTCACGTCTTAAGACTGTCTAGTTTCCACTAATAGAAAACAGAAATTAAACATGGCACAGTAAAGCAGGGTCACACTTGAGATCTCCCTTAAACCTCTCCAAATACCCACAAAAAATTACTGAACAAATTCTAGAGCTGCAGAACACACAAAAAGTCAGAGTAAAGCAAATGTCCAGCCCAAGACAACCGGAACGATATATGAGAAAGATGTGTTGTGCTGGCCTGGGAGAGAACACAGTCCAGTGTGGTCCACATTGGCAGAAACAGGGCCACAGCAAACCTGGAGCAGGTCTCAGGGGACTGAATCACTGGCAGTTGAGGCAGTTTTGAGATGTCTCAACCCACAAATGCCAAAGACAACTTAGAAAGTCAGTGGAAAATGTCTGTTGGACCTGGGTGAGAGAGGAACACAGACCAGCCCTGGCCCGAGCATAGCCCTGGGGCAATGGCAATGGCTGTGGCTGCTTCCAGAGTTCTCAGCCCACAGATGGTAAAGAGAGCAAGAAACTGAAAAGGAGAAGATTACAATAAATTCTTTGTTGGCCCTGAGGCAGGATTCTGTTGATTTTCCCATATGTGGATCTGGGTCACAATGCTGGGTGGCAGTACTAGGGCGGGGAGGAACACTGACATGGCAGAGCTTCTGTCAGAATTAGAGAAAGAGCACTCTTCAGAGTTTCAGGGCAGAAAAGAGGGTTTGTGGTTGCTCACAGACCAGAGTACAGGCTAGGAGAGGAGTTAACATATGTCCTTTGACCATTCTATCTTAGAAGCACTGAAAATTTATAGGTCTCTAGAAGTATCTCTGAAAACAGCTGCAAAAGAAAAAAAGAACCCTGAAACTTAGGACAGTATGCCCTCCACCCTGGAAACATAGCCCTACCTTAACAAAAAATTAAAAAGTCAGGTATTTGGCTGGAAAAATGAGCAAAGAGTGGGAAAAAAGCCCAGAGAGTAGAACCGTACTTTGGTGACAAGGAGGAACAAAACATTTGCCCAGAAGAAGATACCAAAGTGAAAGTCTGCAAATATACATATGTATATATATATGAATTGATCTTAGGCCATGAAAGAGTTCAAAAAGAATGTTTTTATTTATTTTTTTATTTATTTGATTTTCAACATACATTTCCCTGAGTGTGCATGTTATTCCTTCCTTAAGCAAAATTCACTGAGAATAAGGTTGTCCCATTTGCTTTACCCTTTCTGCTCTTCTCCTCCATTGTAACAGTTTTCTCTTGCTTCTTTTATATGAGATAATTTACCCTAATCTATCTCTCCCTTTCTCCTCTTTCAATAAAATCTTCTTTCACCTCTTAATTTTATTTTGTTAGATATCATCCCTTCATATTCAACACATCCTATGCCCTCTGTGTATATACATGAGCATGCATATGCCCACACTCCACTCACATATATATTTATATACACATACACCCTCCTATACAAAAATATGTATGTATACATCTCTATTTATATACATATATATATATATTTATATGTATATATATATATTCCCTTCCATATACTGATAAAAGTCTTATGATTTACCATTATTGTATTTCCATGTAGGAATGTAAATAGTTCAACTTTAATAAGTTCCTTATAATTTGTTTTTTCCTGTTTACCTTCTCATGTTTCTCTTACTTCTTATACATGAAATTTAAATTCTCTGTCTAGCTCTGTTTTTTCATGAATGCTTGAAAATCCCCTATTTCACTGAATGACCATATTTTCCCCTGAAGCATTATACTCAGTTTTGCTGGTTAGATGATTCTTGGTTTTAATCCTAGATCCTTTGACCTCCAGAATATCATAATCCAAGCCCATCAATCCTTTAATGCAGAAACTTCTAGGTCTTCTGTTATCCTGATTGTGTTTTCACAATACTCAAATTGTTTCTTACTGACTGCTTACAGTATTTTCTCCTTGACCTGGGAACTCTGGAATTTGGCTGTAATATTCCTAGGAGTTTTCTTTTTTGGGATGTTTTTCAAGAGGTGACAGGTGAATTCTTTTAATTTTTATTTTGCCTTCTGGTTCTAGAATATCAGGGCAATTTTCCTTGAGAATTTCTTGAAAGCTGGTATCTAGGGTCTTTTTTTTATCATGGCTTTCATGTAGTCTAATAATTTTTAAATTCTCTTTCCTGGAGCTATTTTACAGGTCAGTGGCTTTTACAATGAGATTTTCACATTACCTTCTATTTTTTCATTTGTTTGAATCTGTTTCATTTTATCTTGATTTCTCACAAAGTCGTTAGCTTCTAATTGCTCCAATCTTATTTTGAAGGAGTTATTCTCTTTGGGGAGTTTTTGAAATTCTTTTTCCATCTGGAAAGTTTGGCTTTTTAAGGCATTCTTTTCCTCACTGGCTTTTTGAGCCTCTTTGGCCATTTGAGTTAGTCTATTTTTTTTGAGGTGTTATTTTTTTTCAAAACATTTTTGGGACTCCTTTAGTAGGCTGTTGACTTGCTTTTCTTGATTTTCTTGCATCATTCTCATTTTCCTCAATATTTTTCCTCCACTTCTCTTATTTGATTTTCAAAATCCTTTTTAAGCTCCTCTATGGCATATAACCAATTCATATTTTTCTTGGAGGTTTTGATGCAGGAGTTCTGACTTCATTGTATTCCTTCTGCTCCATGCCTTGATCCTTTGTGTCTCCCAAAAAATATTCTCTCATCTGTTTCTGCTTCCTCTATTTGCTCATATTGCCAGCCACTTATTTGACTTTTCAGCTCTTTGCCATGGTAGAACTCTGCTTCCAACATGGAAAGAGCTTTGTCCCAAATTGCTGGGGTTTATGTAGCTGCTAGTATTATTAGTAGGGTGCCCTCTCTACAGACCCCAAAAGCTCTGGATCACTAGCCACACACCGCAGGACCACCACCCAAGACCATGATCCAGATCCAAGAAGGTTAAATTAAGAGCAATTACCCTCTGAATGGTTGCTTGATCCCCCTATGATATGCAGGCCAGGAGATCCTGAGGCTGATACATGATGAAGCCACCATGCCTCTGCCACCTCTCACCCCAGGGAAAGGAGCCAGACCTCACTCTTCTGGCCCCTCCTGTTCCAACAGATTTCCACACTGCTCTATTACTTTGTCTTTGGCATTTATGGTTTGAGAAGTCTGTAAACTGCCACAGCCGCTGATGATTCACTCTCCTGAAGTCTGCTCTGGCTGCTGCTGATCAGGCCACACTGGGGCAGGAAGCTTGGGCTTACGTGGGACTGCACTTGGCTCCCAGCTCAGTGAGATAGACCCTTCCTGTCCACCTGCCATGCTGCCTTCAGTAGGAGATTTGTTTCTCTCTGTCACTTTTTGGGTTCTGTAGCTATAAAGTTTCTTTAGATTATTTTTTTTTACATGTATTGGAAGTGATTGGAGCAGGAGCTCACAACATATTTGTGCTTCTACTCCTCCATCTTGGTCCTGCCCTCCCTGTAATGGGAATGCAAATTTGGAAGATCTTCCCTGCCCCTAGGCTAAAATGCACCTGAAGCCTGGGGAGGGAGGCTTGTTTTCCAGTAGATACTTCTTGATTGGCCAGTGAGTCAATAAGGTTGTTACATTCTCTGAGCCAGGAGAAAGCTATATAAGCCCTGATGTGTAGCTTTGTTTTGGGACTCACTTTGAGAAGTGTTCTGTGATTTGATCTGAATTCTGGGAAGCCGTTGTTGAGAGTCCCCCAGCTTTGAAAAACCCAGATGTGGAAACCCAGATGTTGACAGGGTATGGATGTAATGGTTGGACAGTTTGGAAAGCTGTCTACTTGATCTGTTAATGTCTTGATAATTCTGTCTGTATATTTTGAAGTTTGGGGTGCTGACCTTTTTCCCCTGAACAAGGTAAATGATATATGTCTGACTGATTAAAGTAAGCTTGTTAACCCATTTTGAGTTGCTTTCCTTTAACAAAGCAGATCCAAGAACCTGTGGTAGCAGCAAAGCCTGAGGACGTGCTTGGGGTGCTTGCCGCTACACTCCCCCCCCGCCAAAAGGATATTTTAGAAAATTATTTACTTATTTTTAGTTCAGAAAATTTAGTTCAACCAGCTTTTGAGTGTTAAATTTTCCTCCCTCCCCATGATGCAGACAATCTGATATGGGTGCTACAAATACATTTATATTGAACATAATTCCACATTAGTAATGTTGTAAAGAAGAATTATAACTAATAGAAAGAAATATAAGAAATAAGAAACAAAAACAACAAAAGAAAACAACAAGAGAGAGAGAGAGAATAGTATGTTTCAATCTGCATTCAGATTCCATAATTCTTTCTCTGGATGTGTATAGCCTTTTCCATCATGAGCCTTTTGGAGTTGTCTTAAAATATTGCATTTCTGAGAAGAGCCAAGTCTATCAAAGTTAAGCATCCCACAATGTGGTTGTAACTGTATGCAGTCTTCTTCTCATTCTACTCTCCTCACTATGCATCCATTCCTATAAGTCTTTCCAGTTCTTTCTGAAGTCCACATGCTCATCATTTCTTATACCACAATGGTATTCCATTACATTCATATATGACAACTTATTCAGGCATTCCCAAGTTGATGGGCATCTCTTCAATTTCCAATTCTTGGCAACAACAAAAAGAGCAACTATAAATATTTTTGTACGTGTAATACCTTTCATAATCATATGATTTCTTTGGTATATAGACCTAGAAGTCGCTTTGCAGGGTCAAAGGTTATGGACACTTTTATAACCCTTTGGACATTGTTCCAAATTGTTCTCCAAATTGGTTGGATCAGTTCAGAACTCCACCAATAATGCATTAGTGTTCCATTTTCCACACTTCTCCAGCATTTAGTTTTCCTGTTTTGTTACGTTAGTTAATCTGACAGGTGTGATGTGGTAGCTCAGAGTTGTTTTGATTTGAAATTCAATAAAAATCAACAGTGATTTAGAGCATTTTATACAACTATAGATATCTTTTATTTCTTCCTCTGAAAATTGCCTGTTCATATCCTTTGACCATTTATCACTTGTGGAATGACTCAAAAAGGATTTTTTAAATCAAGTAAGAGGAGTAGAGGAACAACTGGAAAGAAAAAATGAAAGTGATGAGTGAAAAATCACAAAAAAAACCCAAGTCAACAGCTTGGTAAAGGAGACCAGCCCCCCCCCCCAAAAAAAAGAAAATTTGAAAAAATAACACCTCAAAAATAGACTAGACCAAAAGGCAAAAAAGGTCCAAAGAGACAATGAGCAGAAAAATAACTTAATAAGCAAAATTGGCCAAATGGAAAAGGAAATCCAAAAGTTCACTAAAGGAAATAATTCCTTCAAAATTTTAGAATGGAGCAAATGGAAGTTAATGGCTTTATGAGAAATCAAGAAATTATAAAAGAAAACCAAAAGAATAAAAAATAGGGGACAATGGAAAAGCAATCGACCTGGGAAATTGATCCAGGAGAGATCATTTAAAAATTATTGGACTGGGGGTGGAACCAAGATGGCAGAGTAGAAACAGGACTTCCCTCTAGCTCCAACTTCCACCTCCTCTAATACATGTACAAATTTACTCTAAACAAACTTTAGAGCAACAGAACCCACAGAGTGACAGAGAAACAAATCTCCCACTGAAGGAAGTCTGGGAGGCTGGTAGAAAGGGTCCAACATAGCATGCTGGGAGCCAAGGGAAGTCTCACCATGGTTGTAAGCCCCAGGGCAGCCCCAGGGAGCTGCACCTAGAGCACACTTCAGTAGAGTAAATCACCACCAGGTTTAGCAGTTTCCAGACTTCTCAATCCATAAATGTCAAAGACAAAGTAAAAGGTCACTGTGGAACTTGTTTGGTCCAGAGGAAGAAAAAGAGTGTGGTTTGGCTGCTATGCTGGAGCAAGAAGCAGAGGAGGCATGGTGGCTGCAGCTGCTGCCATGTGACTGCTTCCATAGCTCCAAGCCTGCAGATTGTGGGGGGATCAAGCAACCATTCATAAGCTAAGTAATCTTGCTTTTACCTGCTTGTATCTGGATTAAGGTCTTGTCTGGTGGTTCTGGGGTGTGACTATTGAGGCAGAGCACGTGGAGGCTGTAGAGAGGACACCAATCTAATAGCTTTGGCAGCTGGAAAAACTCCAGTGATTTTGGAAATACCTCTCTCCATTCTGGAAGCAGAGTTCTACTGTGGCAAAGACCTCAAAAGTCAAGTAATTGGTTGCCAAAATGATCAAGCAATGGAAGCACAAACAGATGATAGAATTCTTTTTTGGGGACAAAAATGATCAAGGCATGGAGTGGAAGACATTGGAGTCAGAACCCCTGCATCAAAAGCCTCCAAGAAAAAAAAATGAACTGGTTAGAGGTCATGGAGGACCTCAAGAAGGATTTTGAAAATCAAATAAGAGAAGTGGAGGAAAAATTGGGAAGAGAAATGAGAATGATGCAAGAAAATCATGAAAAGCACATCACCACTTCTAAAGGAGATCTCCCTAAAATACTGAAGAAATAATACTTTAAAAAATAAACTAACTCAAATGGCAAGAGAGGCCCAAAAAGCCAATGAGGAGAAGAATGCTTTGAAAATCCAAATTTTCCAGATGGAAAAGAAATTTCAAAAACTCACTGAAGAGAAAAACTTCTTCAGAATTAGAGTGAAGCAATTGGAAGCTGATGACTTTATGAGAAACCAAGATACTATTAAACAGATACAAAGAAATGAAAAAATAGGAGGCAATGTGAAATATTTCATTGGAAAAATCATTGACCTGGAAAATAGTTCCAGGAGAGATAATTTAAAAACCATTGGTCTACATGAAAGGCATGATCAAAAAATGAGTCTAGACACCATCTTCCAGGAAATCATCAAGCAAAATCGCCTGCTATTCTAGAACCAGAGAGCAAAATAGAAATGGAAAGAATTCACCTATCTCCTCTTAAAAAAAGATTCCCAAAAGAAAACTCCCAGGAATATTATAGCCATATTCCAGAGTTCCCAAGTCAAGGAGAAAATACTGCAAGCAGTCAGGAAGAAACAATTTGAGTATTGTGGCAACACAATCATGATAACACAAGACATAGAAGATTCTGCATTAAGGGATTGATGGGCTTAGAATATGATATTCTGGAGGTCAAAGGAGCTAGGACTTAAACCAAGAATTACCTACCCAGCAAAACTGAGTATAATGCTTCAGGGAAAAATATGGTCATACAATGAAATAGAGGACTTTCAAGAATTCTTGGTGAAAAAACCCTAGTTGAATAGAAAAATTGGACTTTCAAATATAAGAATCAAGAGAAGCATGAGAAGGTAAACAGGAAAAAGAAAACATAAGGAAGTTATTAAAGTTGAACTATTTACATTCCTACCTGGAGAAACTATTATTGTGGTGCAAATCTGGGAGGAGCCATGTCACATATAACTTACACCTTTCATAGCCTCACCAGCAACCTCAATATCCCCCAAAATTGCATCTACTCTTAAGGATCAGCTGATTTTGAATGTTCTAAAGGAGGAACAGGTTCCCCAGAACAAGATCACTGTTGTTGGGGTTGCTGCAGTTGGTATGGCATGTGCCATCAGTATTTTAACAAAGGATTTGACTCATGAATTTGCCTTGGTTAATGTAATACAAGACAAACTAAAGGAAGAGATGATGGATTTTGAACATGGCAACATTTTCCTCAAAATGCCAAAGATTGTTTCTGTAAAACACTACAGTATAACTGCAAACTCAAAACTGGGTCACGTCAACAGGATGGAGAAAGTCATCTTAATTTGGTTCAGTTTAAAGTGAATATCTTTAAATTCATCATCCCCAATATTGTTAAATACAGCCCTAATTGCAAGCTGCTTATTGTTTCCAATCCAGTGGATATTTTGACATATGTGGCCTAGAAGCTAAGTAGTTTTCTTAAAAAAAATGTTATTGGAAGTGGTTGCAATCTGGATTCTGCCTGTTTCTGTTAACTAATGAGGGAGAGACTTATTGTCCATTCTTCAAGTTGTCATGGATGGGTCCTTGGTGAACAGTGTTCCTGTGTGGAATGCTGTGAATCTTGCTGGTGTGTCTCTGAAGAATGTTAATCCTCAAATAGGAACTGATGCTGATTCAGAGAATTGGAAAGATGTTCATAAACTTGTGGTGCTTATGTGGTGACTAATCTGAAGGGCTACACTTTCTGGGCCATTACCTTGTCTGTGATAGATCTGGCAGAATGAGTTATGAAGAATCTTAGAAGAGTGCATTCAATTTCCACCATGATTAGGGGACTATATGCCATTAATGAGGAAGTCTTCCTTAGTGTCCCTTGTATCTTGGGGAAGAATGGCATTTCGGATATGGTGAAGGTAAACAAGAGGAGGAGAGCCATTTAAAGAACAGTGCAGATACTCTGTGGGGAATCCAGAAGGAGCTGCAATTTTAAAACCTTTTAATGTGCTGCCATCAAGAGAACATGACAGTGATTAAGGGGCTATGTATAATGCGCTTTTCAAATAGGTCAAATCCTTTCTCTGATTAGAGATTGAACACCAGAAATGTAAAACCTGTGAACGCACTCTAGTCTCTTCCTAGTTAGAAATGGGGAATAGTATAGTATGAATATTTGTTTAAACCCTGTTGTTGTTTGCTTATGATGCAGGATATGACTTGTATAGTCGCAGTAGTTGGTGTCAAGCAGACAGAGCCTCACAGATATATGAACTACTTGCCTTGTATTCAGGTGCTACAGGTTTCTGTAGGTTCAGAAGACAGCACTCCTGGATACAAGACACCATACAGTAGTAATTTTTTATTGATGTATCGATTACCTTGTGCTCCCCTTCATTAAGGCTCTACAGCATGGCCCCATGCATCACATTCCCAGAGGATCTGATTTTTTATGTACATACACACACACATACACACATATGTATCTCAATAGTTGTGAATTTCCATATTATATAAAAAGATCTGTATATGTACAACAATGCAACCAATTTCTCAAGTGTCATAGTAACCCTAAATATTGAATAAAAAACAACTGATTAAAAAAAACAATAATTGTAACTCATAAGACTTTTCTCAGTATAAGAATAGCTGAAGGGAATATATATATATATATATACACACAAACCTACACACATATGTGTGTACACATACATATATGTATGTATAGGAGGATGTATTTGTATATATATAAATATATATGTGTGTGTCTGTGGGCATTTTTATATTCATGTATACATAGACAGAGGACACAGGATGAATTGAATAGGAAGGGATGATATTTAAAAATAAAATTAAGAGGTGAGAGAGGAATTTTTTGGGAGAAGAAGAAAGGGAGCAATAGATTAGCATAAATTATCTCATATAAAAGAGGCAAGAGAAAACTATTACAATGGAGGGGAAGAACAGGAAGGTGAAAGGGAATGGGAAAACCTTATTTTCACTGAATTTGGCCTAAGGAGGGAATAACATACACATTCAATTGGGTATCTTACCCTACAGGTAAGGGGGGTAAATAAGGGGTAAATAGGGGGTTAGAGGATAGGGGCAGGGAGGATAGAGAGTAGTGCAGATTGCAAGAGTGGGTAGTTACAGGCAAGCCTCTTTGAAACAGGATATGGTCAAAAGAGAAGGTGGAGTGAGTGGAGGGTGGAATGAGATGGAGGGAAGTGTAGTTGGTCTTTCACATTATAAGTACTATGGAGGTGATTTGGGTAACTACACACATACAATCTATATTGAATTGCTTGTCTTCCCAGTGGAGGTGGCTGAGGAGGGAAGAAGGGGAAAAAAATTGGAACTCAAAGTTTTAAAAACAAATGTTTAAAAATTGTATTTTTTACACTGAACTGGGAAATAGTATATACAGGTACTGGGGTAGAGAGACCCATCTTGCCTTATTAGAATGTTAGGGGGCTGAAGGGTGGATATAAGAGAGAAGAGATTGGAGGAAGGGATATTCCTCAGGCTTGTTATTTTGGGGTGGGGTAGGAGAAAGACAGGGAGAGAAAAAATTGTAACTCAAAATCATTTGCAGATGAATGTTGAAAACTAAAAATAAATTTAAAAACAAACAAACAAAAAAATTGCACTATCTGGAAGCCATGATCAACAAAAGAGCTTAGACAACATCTTTTGAGGAATTATCAAGGAAAACTGCCCTGATTTTCTCCACCCAGAGGGGAAAATAGAAATTGAAAGGATCCACCAATCACCTCCTGAAAGTGATCCAAATTGAAACTCATAGGAATATTATAACCAAATTACAGAGTTCCCAGGAGAAGGAGAAAATATTGCAAATAGAAAGAAATTTTGTGGGATTCAAATATTGTGGAAACACAATCAGGATAACACAAGATTTAACAGCTTCTACATTAATGGATTAGGGGGCTTGGAATATGACATTCCAGAGGTCAAGGAACCTATGATTAAAACCAAGAGTTGTTTACCAGAAAAGCTGAGTGTAATCCACGGGGGAAAGGGGCTTGACATTCAATGATGTAAAGTATTTTTTGAGAAGCCAGAGCTATATAGAAAAATTGACTTTTAAATACAAGACGAGAAGCATGACAAGGTAAACAGGAAATAGAAATCATAAGGCACTTATTATAGTTGAACTATTTACATTCCTACATGGAAAAAAAATGATATTTGTAGCTCATGAGACTTTTCTCATTATTATGGTTGTTGGAGGGAAATATATATTAGAGAGAGAGAGAGAGAGAGAGAGAGAGAGCGCACAGGGTAAACTCAATATGAAGTGATGATACCTGAAAAATAAAATTAAGAGGTGAGAGAGAAATGTACTGGAAGAAGGAGAAAGGGAGAGGTAGAATGGGTAAATTATCATGCATAAAACAGGCAAAGAGCTTTTACAATGCAGGGGAAGAGGGGAGGAGGTGAGAGAGAATGAATGAAACTTACTCTTATTGGATTTGGCTTAAGCAGGGAATAACATGCACAGTCAATTGGATTTGGAAACTAACACTACAGGAAAGTAGGGAGGAAGGGGATAAGAGAGTGGGGGTGGTAATAGAAGGGAAGACAGATTGGGGGAGGAAATAATCAGAAGAAAATACTTTTGAGGAGGGACAAGTTCAAAAGAGAAAATAGAATAGAGGGTGGGACAGGATGGAGGGAAATATAGTTAGTCTTTCACAAAATGACTATTAAGGAAGTGCTTTGCATGACTATGTATGTACAACCTATATTGAATTATTTGTCTTCTCAGTGAGGGTGGGTTGGAAGAGAGGCAGGGAGAGAATTAGGAACTCAAAAAAAATTTTTTTAAATGAATGTTAAAAGTTGTTTTTACATGCAACTAGGAAATAAAATGCACAGGCCATGAGGCATAGAAATCTAGCTTTACCTATAGGAAAATAGAAGGGAAAGGATATAAGAGAAGGGGAGGCAGGGATAGAAAGGAGGGCAGATTTGGGGAAGAGGTAATCAGAATGCATGTCATCCTGGAGGACGGGAAGGGGAGAGATGGGGAGTAAATTTGGAACTCAAAATCCTATGGAAGTGAAAGTTGAAAAGGAAAATAAATAAATAAATTGAAATGTTAAAATAAAGAAAAAGATGAGGTTAAATAAATCTTCCCTATAGTACTTGCAGCTAGTTGCCTTTTCCACTTAAGTAACTCTTCACCAAGAAATTCATATGAGTATTGAAGTGCTAGCAAGTCACTCTATTAGCTTAGAACCTTCCTTTTCCATTGATAAAATGCATTGTGGTGAGGTGATGACCTTATGGAGTGAAAATTATTTTGTCTCAAAGTCAACATCACTTTCCTTTGATTTATTTTTCTTCACTGATGAGTCACACAATCAAAAATATGAATTGAAAGTCATAAGACCAAAGTTCTATTCTGAGCTATTCCATAGTCTTGCCATATGACTTTAAGGCAAGTCACTTTTATTATGATTCAGAATTGCCATATATAGAAATAGAGATGTTGGAGTTTTCCATATACTTAATTGAAACACTGTGTCAGTCTCTCTCTCTCTCTCTCTCTCTCTCTCTCTCTCTCTCTCTCTCTCTCTCTCTCTCTCTCTCTCTCTCTTTCTGTCTCCATCTGTCTCTCTGTCTCTCACTCTTCATGTGTCCCTCTACCTCCATCAGTCTCTCCATCTGTCTCTCAACATATAACTATCTGTCTTCTGTCTATCCAGACTCTTTCTTTCCTTTATCCCTCTCTCCCTATGACAGTTTGTTCATAGCCCTCCTACAATGCATAAACATTCATATTACCTACTGTAATTATTGAAAATGCTTTTTAAACCTGATATACACATTTATGAATAAATTAGCCATGTGACCTTGTGCAAGTCACTTAAACCCAACTGCCCTCCAAAAAAGCAAAGGAAAAAAATTAATATGGTCAAAAAATCACATTTTCAGTACCATTAAATGCCAGATTTATAACTTAAAGCCTTGGAAAATTCCCTGTGGCAAAAGGTTAAGTTGTTTGCCCAGAGTCACATAGTCATTATTATGTCTTCATATTTAGTTATCTAATGCTGGTCCTCCCCTCCCCTCCCTTTCTTCTCTACTCCTCTACCCTTGCCTCTCCTCTCCTCTTCATATATAATATTTATAAAATGTGATTTCTTGTATTGTGCACCCATCATATCAACTATCAGTCTGTTCAGATTATCCTTTTCTTGAGAACAAGAACAATGTTTTATTCACCTTTATAAATCCCTCAATGTTTTGTCCATTATAGTGGCTCAATATGTATTTATCATTACATTAAATGGCAGTACTAGGACTTTTTTGTAAATTAATATCTTAGGGTGATAAATGGTTCCCCTCAGACTAAGTTTATGCATTTTCCAAAAATGTTCCCTGGTAGCTGCTTAATAGGGGTTTGAATGCTCTTGAAATCAATACATCATGTAATTACAAATAATTTACTCCACTCAATTTGTCTTCAAATAAATTTAAAAATTACTTGCTGAAGCTCCATAAATTATTTGTTGGATCGCCTTTCTCCTGTCTCATTATACTATAGAGTAGCCTCTTGTTGACTGTGTATATTTAATTATAATTGTGTTTCTCATCCAATGACATCGCCTAGGCAAAATTGTTGACAGGAAATTATGGATAGTTGATGAAGAAATATAAACAATGGTTAAAGGTTCTAGACATAAGAAGGTTATGGACAAAAGACAAGAAATGTACATGTTGGTGAAGGGAAATTTTGCAGTTCATATTTTGCAGAACTGTATGTTTCCTGTGAAGTTGAGGGTGCAGGCAGAATTGAACAAATGAAAGTCCCAGAGGCAGCTAGGCAGCACAGTGAATAAAGCACTGGCCCTTGAGTCAAGAGAACTTGAGTTCAAATTTGACCTCAGACACTAACTAGCTGTGTGACCTTGGGCAACTCACTTAACCCCAATTGCCTTGTCTTCCCTCCTCCACAAAAAGAAAGTCCAAGCTATGGTAAAGAGATTATGACTAGAGAAGTGACTCATTGTGCTTAAGATTTTTTTACACACTGCTATGAGATAGTAAGGAATAGGGCATATTCATATTGTTAGGTGACTGAAGTGGTATAAACATAGAGCACCTTATTGGCTACTTACTCAATCCCTTATCTGATAAGCAGCTCAAGTTCTAGAGAAGCTGATTACTTGTACCCTCAGGAATCTATCATTGGGCAATATTGAGAGATAGTAATATTGCAGTACTTTCTCTCAGGAGCCTTCATTTGGTGTGTTTACAGATATTGAGAAACCAGTGGACCTTAATAAGCTTTTAAAAAAAAGATTTGGGGGAGCTAGGTAATGTAGTGGATAGAGCACTGGGCTTGGAATCATAAAAACTCCTCTTCCTGAGTTCAAATCTGGCCTCAGAAACTTAGGAGATATGTGACCCTGGGCAAGTCACTTAACCCTGTTTGCCTAATTTTCCTTATCTGTAAAATGAATAGGAGAAGGAAATGGCAAGTCATGACAGTATCTTTGCCAAGAAAGCGTCAAATGTGGGCATAAAGAGTTGAACATGACTAAAACAAATGAACAACAACAAAAAGGAATTTACTGAGAAGATATAACAAAAATAATGCTTTAAAAATAAGCCCCTCCATATATGGGGACACTCTCCTTTTATGCATGCTCATGTGCAAAACACATGCACATGTGTGCACACGCGCACACACACACACACACACACATACACACACACACACAGAATCCCTGGGGAGAATGGGCTCAAAATTAAGTATCATTCTAGGAATTCAAAGATTCTAGCCTCTTTGTCTTTGAAGTGAGGCATTAGAAATGGTCTAGACACTGTCTTTGCTTTGCTTTACTGAACTAGCTTCTTATTGGACTCAGGGGCTGCTAGTACCTGCCCCATTGGTCTTTGTAACTCACTTTAATTTCTAAGGGGACTTCTGATGACTCACTCAACATTTTAAAATCACAAAATGTAAACTTGCTCAATTCTATTTCCTGACACTCATTCATCTAAAATCAGTAAAGAATATAAAAGATTGAAAAAGGACAGAGGTCTTATGTGTTCATGATCACATGGTGGCTTGATGGGAAATAAAGACAACTTGCCTCGAACTACATGGTGGCTCACAATAGCCTTGATCCTTATCACTTGAAAGTTGTCAGAGAAGAGGATAAGAGATCATCTATTTGATTCTTCTGAACACACACTCTGTTCTGCCTTGGCAACTTGTGAGTCATCAGTCCTAATTTCAAAGACAACAGAAAATTTGCATCATGCCATAATACTAAATCTGAGTCTTTGTGACTGAAAACTCGTTCCTCCACATTCCATATATTGGCATGGAACAAGGCAAAAAAAAAAGTCTGCTCATGATCTAAGAGAAATGATTATTAAATAACAAATTATCAGTGATATTCCTGACCTTTCCTCAAAATTCACCCCACCTAGACCATCATATATAGGTGGTTGCCCCACTTGACAAGAAAACATAAAAAAATAATCTTATGTGAATTATGGCCCAATTTATTCCCTTCAGACATGTTTGGGCAGGTAGTGAGATCTTTTGTCTAGACTGTGTGAGGCTTGGGGTGGTCTAGGAGCCACAGTGATAAGAATCACTTTCCCAGAACCTCATTGGATTATTCATTCTTCTAATTAATTTTTAACCAATAAGAGCTGATTGCCACCCTCAAGAACATCCAATCTTCCAAGGGCATGTAAGCATTGAGTTGGTTCCATGAGGGATCTTTGGCATTTGAGACTACCTATGACTCCTTTCATCAATTATATGCCAGCATGATTAATAAAATGATTAATTTCCCAGAAACTATTTTTTGCAAGTTTTTTTTTTGTATTTCATGAATCAACTAGTTCTTTACTGCTCAGTTCCACATGACAGAGATAAGAGTTTCATGCTAACCAGAGCCACTCAATACAACATCCTTATTCAGTGTTTTAACACAACCTTTTCTACCTCCCTAGCCCACCAAACTTGATTTCTCTGAAATCAATGAAAAAAAGCTAGTTTACAGAAGAAATCACTCATCTTAAATTAGTTCCTACTAAGTTTGTAACATTATTGACATCTGTACTTAATATGTTAGCCCATAGCAGAGATATTTGCAGTCAATTAAAAATACTTATCAATCAACAAGAATTATTCAGAAATTGAAATTTCAGAAAATTCAACAGATTGAAAGGTAACACTTTGTTTCCTCTAGAGATGACAAGTTTGGATAGGTTGGCCTACTTTTGCCCATTTAAATCACAGTATGTAAGTGGCAAATTAAAACCATATAGAAGGTGATACAGTAGATAAAGCTCTGGACTTGAAATCAGGAAGACCTGGGTTTGAATCCTGTTTTACTCACCAACTATTTCTTCCTGAGCAAGTCACTTAACTCTCGAAATCTCAGTTTCCTTATCTGCAAGATGAGAGTAGTGATATATATATATATATATATATATATATTTGGAGAGTTGTGATGATCAAATAAAATAATATATGTAAAGTTCTTTGTTAACATCAAGGTATTCTATGGCAGCTATTGTTATCAAGCATACTTATGTAAAATTTTCCCTATTTTATGAAAAAGGTGGTTTCTCTTTAGTCCTATATGGCAACATACAAGTATAAGATAGTTTTTTTGTATGTATAAAATCTCCTAATAATCAGAGAATTGTTATAATTAATGCAATATAAAAATTGGATTCAGATATTACACTATAATGCTACTATAACTCATATGTGGAAAATGGATTAATTCATAGACCCCCAGAGTTAAAGATGAGAAATATACACTGCTCAATCCTTGTTTCTATCTTTTCTCATTCTCATTCTCCATTCCCTTTAAGAAATCTATACAGGGAAAGTCCTGCCAGCATAGGGCCTAAGTGCTTTGCCACTAGTTAAATAAGGGTCTGCAGTTCCTTTCATCCTTTTTTTCAATTAAATACTGTTGGTTTTGTATTTTTGAAAGAAATTGTCGTAGAATCCATAAATTTCCTTTGTGTACAGACAAAATAGACAAATGAGATTTGAGGTACAGAACAAACTTGAACTTTCCTTGTTAAGTGAAGTATAACTTCTTTTCATTAAGGATTTTGTTCAAATGTATATGAACCTTTTTTTTTCAAAAAAAAAATTAACATTCTCTTCGGCCTCTGGAAGAGTCATTCTGCAAGTCTTTATTCCACCTAGAAGTTCTTCTTTTCCTCCATTGTTTTAAGTAAAGTTATAAGAGAAAGGGGATTTTATTGATGTATTACTCTACTCATGGCAGTGACAGCTCTAGTGATATGCTATGCAGACAAAGTCATTAGGCAAGGGGAAATTTAGGTCAGCTAACATTTCGGTAAGCTCTTTAGGGGGATCACTAAAATTATTGGAAATTGGTTTCATATTTCATCATGCCAGTGTCAAACATTATCCCCTGTTCATTTGTTTACAGTTCTGAACCCAAAGATACCTGCATATGCAATCAGTCAAGAACAATCTTTTAGTAAAAGTTTGAGCTTCTCCCATAAGTGTTTTTTTAAGATAATAAAATAATTACAATACCCAGTTATGTTTTGAGGTAAAAAGGTAAGAAGATGAATAGATTTTGAGAATTTATTTTAAAAGCATCTTTCCGGTCATGATCTGCTCATGGTCAGAAAAAAAAAAATCAACTGAATATTCTTTATCTTCTGCAGTTACATGGCACTAATAATATCTGACATCAAAATATGACTCTAAAGACATATAAGATCAAAAGAAGAAAATTAAATAAGCTTGATATCTGGGATTTGGATGAAAAAATAAAATAGCTTAACCCTTAAAAGGTTGGTAATAAGGAGAGTAGTGAAAATAAAATCAACTCGAAGATTCTAATTTTTAGTTATTCCAAATGATTTCTGCTCCATAATGATGATAGAGGGACAGATAGACATGCAGACATAGGTGTATATGTATGTGTGTGAATATAGATGTGTAGGCATCCACATATATGTGTATGTGTGTGTGCATGTGTACATGCATATGGGTGTATGTACATTCATACATAGATATGTATTATATATTGTTCTATAGAAGACATGGCCTAGATATAGAATAAAATTGCTGTCAGGAACTTCCAGAAAAGGAAGCTTCCAATATCAGTGTGGTTTGACAGCTTCTCTACAAGTTGTAGTCTTTGAGAATTGCCTGGAGCTCTTAGAAGTTCAGTAACTAAAACACAGTCACATGGCTACTACATGTCAAAGGTGGGACTTGAACCACTGTCCTTGAAATTAGGTCTCTATCCACTACACCACACTGCCTGATTTTTTGCTCTATATACCTTTAAAGTGTAAACAAGCAATCACATGTTATAAAGAGCCAGGATGAAAAAATTTAGTAAAGATGAGAAATTCCCTGATAGTCATTAAACCTGCCCTCAAAAAGATGAGTATCATCTTGCGAGGTTCTTTCACCTTCTGTTCTATCTCTGTAATTTTCAAATATATGTGTGTATATATACACATATATTTATATACATATGCACATATCTGTATGTATGAGCTTACACAGACATATATATGTGTAGATGTAGATATATAATTTATTGTTATTATTGTGTTGTTTCAGTCATGTCCAACTCTTCATGAAACACTTTGGGGTTTTCTTGGTGAAGATAGCAGAGTGATTTATCATTTCTTTATCATATTTATCATATACTTCATTATTTTCTTTCAGATAAGGAACTGAGGCAGAGTTAAACGACTTGTTGAGGGTCACATAGCTATTGTCTGAGATAGGATTTGATCTCACAAAAAAGAGTTTTTCTGACACCAGGAAAACTCTATCTACCAGGCCATCTAGCTACATATATACACATACATACAAGAATGTAAAATTACATATTAATTATTTTCATGTAGAGTAATAGTATATCTTGAGTAAATAAATTCGATGATCTTATATGAGTAGTCATCCAACATTCATCTCTTTGTGTACATCATTATAAGTTGGTTGTGAAGTATATTAAACTTCCTTTTTTTCTACAATTTACAATTTCTGAATTTGATTTCATTGTCTGTTAAGTTCAAGTCTGACAATGGATGAAAGAGAACATTTTCTCTGTCTTTCTGTATCATTGACAAAAATTATTCAGCAGATATTATTCAATGGTAATTTTTATTTTTTATATTTTTCCTTCCCTATAACAATTTGTAATATTACAGAACAATCAGCAACATGTCACTCTCCATGTAAAACTAAAATTCAAAGATTTTTTTCAGAAAATTGTCTAAGCCAAACTAAGGAAATTGTATACATGACTGCATATCAGTGAACATGTTGTATGTGTAAGTGTGCATAGCATGTGTATATGTATGATAAATGCATGATATTTAGCTCTAAATTGTAGAAATAATATCCTCTTAAAAAAGTGTTCCTAAGAGAAAAATTGATCTGCTTTATCACAAGGTTAAACTGGAGGTTGTATCCTTGACTAAGTACTCAGTTTTAAATGTGTCATAAAAGCAGAGATACAACTATAAACATCTGTGAATCATTCAAAATGGTAAAATTATGTTTGCATCCCCATAAAATGTCCCTTTGTGTATTTATTGTATCCTTTGATCTTTAGCAGAGGCCATAATGTACCATGCAATGTGCATCCATCATATAAAAAATATAACTTTTTGTCATTCTTCCACTGACATTTGTTTTAGTGTCTTAGAGTTGTAACAGTCTCAAAGGTTATGCTAGTGCTGTTCACCTTCCTTTGGGTGCTATTAAGCTGAAAGAGCTTTCTATACAGACCCAATAATAGATGCTAACAAAGAATAAGTTATGAACCTTCAAAAGCCATCTTAACAGAAGACTGGATAACAAGTAAATAATTGTTTTGCTACCGACAACCCAATAAAGTGTCATTGGAGGCATGTGATAATTTGGAACCTACCTTGACAAATGGAGTGCTCATGTTGATGAAATCACATTTTTTTTCCCTTTTTAAATTAAATTTTATGTTTATTTTAGTGTATATCATTCATTTTCACAAGATTTTGAGTTACAAATTTTGTCCTCCTCTTTCTCCTGCCAACCACCCCAAAACAGTGATCTCACTGTATACCCCCTCCCTCAATCTGCTCTCACCTATATCCTCCCCGATTCCGCCTCTGATTTTCCAGTAGGATAAGATGAATCTCAATACTCCAGTGCCTTTACATCTTATTTCCCAGTTGTGTGTAAAAATAAAATATATATATTTTAAACATTTGATTTTAAAACTTTGAATTCCAGACTCTTTCCCTTCCTCCCTTGTCACCCACCTTTACGGAGAAGATAAGCAATTCAAAATAGGTTGTATATTTGTAGCTACACAAAACATTTCCATAGTGGATATATTGTGAAAGACTGATTATATTTCCTTCCATCCTATCCCAACCCCACTTGTTCTATTCTCTGTTTTGATCCTATCCCTTTTCAAAAGTGTGTGCTTCTAACTTCCCTCCCCCATGACCTGCCCTTCCCTCCATCAGCTCCTGTTTCCACCCTTCCCCCATACTCTCCTGTAGGGCAAGATACCCCATATAGTGTGTATGTCATTCCCTGCATGAGCCAAATTCAATGAGAGAAAGGTTGACCCATTACCTTTTGCCTTCCAGTTCTTCCCCTCCATTCTAAAAGTTTTCTCTTGCCTCTTCTATATAAGATAATTTACCCCATTCTGTCTCTCCCCATCTCCTCTCATTATATCTGTCTCTTACCTTTCAATTTCACCTTTTAAGTATTATCCCTTTCTATTCCATTGGTCCTGTGCCCTCTGTATATGTATACATGCACACACATGTATTCACACATGAAAATATACACCTATATGGACATATATGTATGTGTATGTATATGTGTGTGAGTATACACACACACACACACACACATATATATATATATATATATATATATATATATATATATATATATTCCCTTTACCTCTTCTCATACTGAGAAAAGTTTCTTAAGTTACAATAATCATTTTTTCCATGTAGGAATGTAAATAATTGAACTTTGATAAGTTTCTTATGATTACTTTTCCCTGTTTACCTTCTCATGCTTCTCTTGCTTCTTGTATCTGAATGTCAAATTTTCTATTGAACTCTCGTTTTTTCATCCATAATGCTTGAAAGTCCTCTATTTCATTGAATGACCACATTTTCCCCTGAAACCTGATACTCAGTTTTGCTGGGTAGGTGATTCTTGGTTTTAATTTCAGCTCATTAGACCTCTGCAATATCATATTCCAAGCCCTTTGATTCCTCAATGTAGAAACTGCCAGATCCTGTGTTATCTTTATTGTATTTCCACAATAATCAAATTCTTTCTTCTTGGATGCTTGCAATATTTTCTCTCTGATCAGGGAACTCCAGAACCTGGCTTTAATATTCCTAGGAGTTTTCTTTTTGGGATCATTTTCAGTAGGTGATTGGTGGATTCTTTCAACCTCTATTTTGCCCTCTGGTTCTAAAATATCAGGGCAATTTTCCTTTAGAATTCCTTGAAGGATGATTTCTAGGTCCTTTTTAAAATTTTTAAATTATCTCTCCTGTATCTATTTTCCTGTTCTGTGATTTTTCAAATGAGATTTTTCACATTGCCTTTTATTTTTTTTATTTGTTTTTATGTTTAATAGTATCTTGATTTCACATAACGTCACTAGCTTTCATTTTCTCCAATCTAATTCTGAAGGAATGATTTTCTTCAGTGAGCTTTTGAGATTCTTTTTCCATCAGGCAAATTCAGCTTTTTAAGTCATTCTCCTCCTCATTGCTTTTTGAGACTCTTTTGCCATTTGGGTTAGTCTATTTTTAAGGTATCATTTTCTTCAGTCAGGTTGTTGACCCTCTTTTCATGATTTTCTTGCATCATTCTCATTTCTCTTCCCAATTTTTCCTCCACTTCTCTGATTTGGTTTTCAAAGTCCTTCTAAAGATCCTCTATGGCCTGTAACCAACTCATATTTTTTTTTGAAGCTTTTGATGCAGGATTTCTGACTTTGTTGTCTTACTTCTGTTCCATACTTTGATCCTTTTTTTTGTCCCCAAAATAGGACTCTTAAGTTGGATTGCTGTGCTTGCTTTGCTTCCTTTGCTTGCTCATGTTGCCACTTAATTACTTGACTTTTGAACTTTTTGCCACAGTAGAACTCTGCTTCCAGAAAGGAGAGCTGTGTCCCAACTCACTGGGCTTTTTTCAGCTGCCAAAGCTATTGATTGGGTCCCCTCTCTGCAGTCACCATAAGCTCTGGCACCTGGTCACAAACCCCAGGACCTTCACTCTACACAACAATTGAGACCCAAGCAGGTTAAAGCAAGAGTGATTACACCTCAGACTGATTGCTTGGTTCCCCTACAATCTGCAGGCCAGGAGTTCCCAAGGACCCACATGTTGATGACCTCCACACCACAGTCACTTCTCCTTCTGGGGTCAGAGGCAAGACCACACTTCTGGAAACCCTGTTCCCAAAGCCTACACTGACCTCTGACTTTGTCTTTGGCATTTATGAGTTGATAATTCTGGAAAACACCACAGCTGGTGGTGATCCACTCCCCTGAAATCTCTCCAGCCAGGGCTCATTGTGGCTGCCCTGAGGCTAAAACCACAGACTGAAAAGATTCTGTTCCTAGAGAGCTGGGATGGACCTTTTTTGCCAGCCTTCTGGGCTGCCTTCAGAGGGAGATTTGTTTCTCTCTGTCACTTTGTGTATTCTGTAGCTCTAAAGTTTGTTTAGAGTAATTTTTTTATAGGTATTTGAGGTGGCTATGGGGGAGCACATAGAGTTTTCCTGCTTCTATATCGCCATCATAATTCCATATTTTCTTTTCAAGTATTGGTGTATTTATTCAAAAAATTTACAGATACTAACAATGATAATGATGACGATAGAACTAATAGAGTGCTCTAACATTTTGAGATCACTTTATATGTGTTATCTCATGTGATCCTCACAATCCTAGGAGGTAAGTGTTGTTATCATCTCCCCAAATTGAGGCAAAGAGTGGGTGTTACTTAACCAAGGTCATATTCATATACTCTAAGGCCATAAGGGCATAAAGCCAAATGTATACTCAAATTTTCCTGATTCCAAATCCAGTAATCTATGTACCATGATCACTTGCTACCCAAGTAAAATGAAAAGTAACTCCAGCAGTCAAATCAATGTATGTAAAAGGTATTACTTGACTAAACATCTTTTGTTTTAACTCATTTTTACCCCTCTGGCTGGCTGGTAAAAATAAATATACCTGTGAGGGCTCTTGGAAAGGAATTTTGAGTGGGTGCAGACCCGCAGCATATGATCAAACTGTGGCATATATATTTTTTTATTTCCTGAAGTCCTGCACATATGACATGATGCCTTATATGCACATAACTCTAACTATAAATATACATACCAAGCATCAGAGATGTATTTGTGTGTGTGTGTTTATCATCAGAAATTCAGATAAAATATCCTTTACATCACAAATTTTCAAATAGGTCCGACCTGGTTTATTCATGAATTTCACATCCCCACTTTCTAGCAAATCATTGTAGTGAATTACTCTTTTTTTTTTTTTAAATATATATATATATGTGTGTGTGTGTGTGTGTGTGTGTGTATAATTTATATTTTTATATGGAGTTGGAGACTGCAGAAGAGGGAGGCTCTATTTTACTTAGAATATTCTGATTTTTTCTTTACCTCATAAAATAAACACACATTTTGACCATCCATTTTCAAGACAGACCCCCCCATACACACACCCCTTTTATATGGATAGCATGAAATAAGTTACATCATAATTTTATACTTAAAATATTTTAATCTAAATTTCCTTTGAGGATAGTAAAATGTTTGTATAACTTTGTAGTCCACCTAGATCTTAGAAAAGTACATTTTCACATCTTGGCATTCAATAAATAGTTGTATAATGATTGTACACTGGGCATGAACTTTTTAAGACCTCATTTTTACAAGGATTCCCCTATTGTCCTTCATAAAGTGTAGCTTTTGTTTCAATTGTGATAAGAAGAACATTACTTATATATAGTAAAATATAGAATATATAAGGTAGAAATCCTACTTTTTTAAGTAATCCCTTTGACTGTTCAACAAGTACTTTAAGCTCCTCCTTTGTACTTATCATATTCAGATAATTGCATTCTAAATGCCTAAATTATAATTGAATTAATTTAATTATTTTTGTTGGTTTTTAGTCATTTTCAGTAATGATTAACTAACTTTGTGACCCCTTTTGGGGGGCTTTATTGGCAAAGATACTGGTATGGTTTTCTTTTTCCTTCTCCAGCTCATTTTACAGATGAGCAACTGAGGCAAATGGGCTTAAGTGACTTACCCAGGAGGACACAGCTAATAAGTGTCTGAGGCCAGATTTGAACTGGAGAAAATGTATCTTCTTGATCCCAAGCCCAGTGATCAATGCACTGCACTACCTACTTACCATAATAAAAATTGTTTTGATACATACCATCATTTCTACCACTTGAAGAAAGGGATCATGTTCTGTTTAGTTTTGTATTTTCCTAAGTATATAGCAGGCTAGATTATATTATTGAACACAGTAAAAAGATAAAGTGTTTGAATGAGTAAATGAATGAATGAATGAAGCCAAGTAATCTGATTTATACTTTCCATCAATTGATCTAGTGGGGAAAAAGTATCTTAAATCTCTCTCTGTCTCTGTCTCTCTGTCTCTCACTCTCTCTGTCTCTCACTCTCTCTCTCTTTCTCTCTGTATATATATATATATGTATATATATATATGTATGTATATATATAGACAAATACATAATGATATTTATGATATATAAATATCATATATCATAAATTAAAGGGAGAGAAGTAATACTTTGAGAACAGGCATTATTTCCTCCTTGAGATTTTTCTTCCTGAGAATATATAGTAATATTATATCCATAGTACAATAATAATATAGTAATTCCAGTGCATATAGTCATTAAAAAATCTCTCCCCCTGTGGTTTTCCTAAAGAAAATTGAATAAAAGTTGGAATCCATAGGATGAATAGCTTGAATATAGCAATAAAGCAAATCTTAGAAAAGATCTCATTCCAATTAAATTCTACAAATGTGAGCATTTGCCTTTGGTGAGATTCTTCAGAGATTTCAAAGAAATGGATATTTTCTATATTTGTGTCTCTTTGGGAAAATAAAAGAAATGATGATAATTTTACATATCCTTAATAAAAGACTACCCTAAAGAAATCAAATAATTTTACAACAAATATAACTTGGGGGAAGGGGAATTAAGTCTAGTTTATTCTAATTCATCTGGAAAATTAACATAACCCTCTGTTTTGTGTCTCCTATTTTTCATTCTATTCTATTGTACTTCATTCCAAGTATAACAAAAGGTTAAAGAATGCCTTTCAACTCTCTTATTCAGAAAATTTTGACTTTGGCATCAAAGGAGCTGTAAATGACCATGTGCCATCAAGTTTTCATTTTGTTCTTTGTTTTTGTATCTGCTGAACAAGTTTAAGCTATATTCATGAGTACATCATAGGAACATTTTCCTTCTTGCATACTTATGTATACATTTATGCACACATTCATATACAAAGTCATGTTATATACACGACAAATTGCATATGTCATCAAAATATATTTCACAATCTAATCAGCAAAAATATTTTTCTTTGTATGCTTAGCTATACTTTCTGTTATAAGAGCTAATTTTGGGGAGTTTTCTGCACAGATATTTCTTAATCTCTGGGGGGATTTTAGTTGAAAAATGCAACATAAAAAGACATCTGGCTGATCTGCTCTTACTATCTAATACAGAAGAATTATATACAAAAATGTTCAGTTTGATGATTTGCACAAGTTATGCTAAAATTAAAATGTTGCATTGTTTATCCAAGGAAAACTAGCAAAATATAAATCAAAGTGGCTCACTTGTGGGGATTTTTTTTAATTTCACAAGGTCTGATATTCTACAGAGTGTATGTGTGTGTGCGTGTGTGTGTGTGTGTGAGTGTGTGTTTTCTATGTTTGGTTTTTCCAAAATCAATTCTATAGTCTAGACAATTTGTATATGATAGTAATCATAATATAGCTTTTAATAAGAATATATTTATAGTTATCCATGTAAGGGATGAAATATCCAAATCCATTCAAGTTTTATTAAAAAGACTAGGCACTCATACTTAATTTGTTAACATCCTAATTATGCAATACTTGAAACTTTAGCATTGGGAAACCTTCTTCACCTAAATTGAATAGACTTGTCTGTGCCTTTGTGAATCAATCCTTGAGAGTTGCCTGAGGTACATAGAGTTTAAATGAATTTCTCAATGCCACCCAGCTAATAAGTATCAAAGAAATTCCTCTTTCTAAGTCTAATACCCTAGCCCTACCCTCTATTTAGATAATACAAATGCTATATTTTTGTATTAAAATTCCATAAGGCATAAGTAGATGTATTCTCAGCAAAAAATATATATTTTTTATTGTGTAAGTAAAAAAATGGATTTAGGATGTTAAACTTAGAGACAGAATGATATGGGTTTTGGGAGAATGTAGTTAAGTATAATGAAATATCATTAGCCATTAACTTGGATTTTGATGAGAGATTTGTTTTTCTCTCTCTAAAACAAAAAACAAAAGAAAAAAGTCATTTGTTGATGTACACTAATTGTCTGACATGTAGTTACAGTATTACCAGCTTAAGGATTCTGATCTTAAATTATGAGTAGGATTGGAATAGACAGATAGAAGGGATGTATAGTATTTGTGAAATACTATAGGAAAAAACTAGCATTTTTATATCACAATAAAAAAATGAGTTTGGGTGTCAGGGAGTCTATCTGTAGGAGAGTAGTGGGAGAGAAGGGCTAAACAGATAGATCAGGACTGCCATGCAGAGGATTTTCCCAGAAAGCAGAGCCACTTAGATTTCATCCAGTGAGCAATGGGAAGAAATTGAAGGATTTGATTAAGATAATGATGTAATGGAAACAATATTTTAGAAGGATTAAATTGGCAGTAGTATAGAGGATCAGTTGAAAGGAAGAAGGGTTTTAGGTTAGACATGGGATGGCCAGAGCTTGAATAAGCCTTAACTCAATGGAAATGGAAAAGAAGAGATAGTTATGTGAGAGATTTTGAGACCAGAATGATAGGGTCAGGAAAATCATTTGATACATGAGTTCAGGGAGATGATGGAACTGAGGATATCTCAGGGTATTCAGTTCTGAAAGATTAAAAAATAGTAGAAATATTAAGCAAAATACAGTAGTAACAAAGGAAAAAATTGGGAGGGAAGATGATGAGGCCCTTGGATATACTGAATTTGCAGTAATCAGTTCTTTAAATGATTTTTTTTAAGTTTGTCAGACTTATTTCTTTGGAACAATTACCATTCTTGTTGAGGAGGCTCATTAAAGTTTGATCACATTTCAAAGAACAGTACAGAAGAGTATCTAGAGGAATTTCATTGACTGGAAGGAATTCTTCCTTCACATGGAAGCTGGTGGGGACATCTTCTATAACAGCGACAAATTCAGCATATATTTGTATTTTATTTATCACTTGAGATTAATAATCATAGAGTTATTTAATGAAGTCACTGTGGTTGAATTTATCAAGCAATCATAAAATTTCAACAAATCAATGAAAATGCCCTTGTTGGATGAGAGTCTTTAAAAGCACATTTTGCTTTGCCTAGAAAAATGCATTTTTATCATTAAAAAACAATTACTATGGTATCTTGCATTTCCCTATAACTTTAAATGAAGTATGTGACTGCAAAAATACAGTCCTTAAATGTATGAAGGCTGCAATATAAAATATGAATTAGAATCATTTTGTTTGGTTATTGAGGGCAAGACAAGGATAGCAAGTAGAAGTTGCAGGCAAGATTTTGGCTCAATATTAGAAAGAATTTTTTTGTCATAAAATCTTGTGCAAAAAGAAGTACACTGCCCCCTCTGGAAACGAGTTTCCCATCCATTTGTGGTATGCAAAGATTGCAAAATTACTTGATGGAGATGTTATAGAGGAAATTCATGCTGCAGGGTAGAGATGGTGTAAAGCCAAGCAAAGGCAACTTCCCAAGGTTCAAAATACCAGCATAGGTGCTCTCCATTTTATTCAGTGAAAAATTAAGAGCAGAGAAAATCAAAATATAACATCATTCAAAATACAGCATTTACCAAGTGTAATTCAATAATCTCCAAGTACTACCCCACCCCTGGACATTACATTCATTTAATCAATCACAAAGTTCCTCTTCTAAATACTACTCCAACCCTAGGCTGTACATTTATTTAGTCCATTGCAAAGCCCCTCTTCTCAAATGGAGATTAGTTTCCAATCATAAGTAAAGTATATTTATTTGTTCAATCACAGAGCACAAAAAGTCAAAAGTTCCCCACCCTTGGATTACAACTGAATAGGCCATCTACCCCAGAGTTACAACAAGCTTAAGCACAGCATTTAATACCCAAAGAGAGGTCTTTTCTTCATCTTGACCCGAGGCAAGTTCTCAGCAATCTTTGTTCCTGGGTAGACAAAGCTTAGCAAGGCCACAAGATACATTGCCAGTGTCTTCATTAATTCATTCTGTGTGCAGAACAGCCTCAGGAGCTCTGAACCATTAGCAAGGATCCAAGCCCTCTGCAACAATAGGACTGTCTTTCACCAGTGGACAAATCTGGCAAAACAACATCAAAACAGACAGACAAAGTACCAGCATAACAGCCATGTCTCCTCAGTCCTTGGCAGCTCTGGGTGGCAGCTCTCAAAAGTCCTGGGCAATTCAAACTGGCCCTCAGAAATCCTCTCAGTCTCTCTCTGCCTCCAAGATGATGCTTCCAAAAAGTTCTTCTGCCTCTCCCTTTTCTTGTGTCTCTCTGAATTTATGTTACCAGCTCCTCCCAGTTCAGCCCTCTCTTTTCATGTCAACAAGTCTATCCCACAAGTGGGATTCACAAGCTCTGGGTTTTAACTCAAACAAACCAAAAACCAAGCAAATACAGGGGGATCTTTAAATTCCATTACTATTACAGATGGAAAAAAGATGGATGGAAAGATTCTTTGATTTTATGATAGGACAAGAAACTTTAGACTTGGGTCAGCTAGTTGGTGCAGTGAACAGAGCACTGTCCTGGAGTCAGGAGGTCCTGAGTTCAAATCCAGCCTTACAAAGTTAATACTTACTATGTATGTAAGCTTGGGCAAGTCACTTAACCCCAATTAGCCAGCTTTCCCCCTCCAAAAAGACCAAAAAAAGAGAGAAAGGTACCTTGTACTCTCAGAATCTGTGTGTTTTCCATGAGGTAATTATTTTTATTAGCTATATTTGAATTATTGTCCTTTTTTTCCCCTAAGATGATACCCATCATATTGATGTATAACAAGATTATGATAGGACAACTTGGTGGAAGAATGTAAAGAGCATTGGATCTGGTGTCAGAAAGAGTCTTCTTCCTGAGTTTAACTCTGACCCCAGATACTTAATAACAGTGTCATCCTGGGCAAATCACTTAACTTTGTTTACCTCATTTTTCTCATCTGTAAAATGACCTGGAGAAGGAAATGTCAAAGCAATCCAGTATTTTTGCCAAGAAAAACTCAAATGGGATCACAAAGAATTGGACATGACTGAAAAATGACTGAACAAGAACAATAAGTATCACAAATCTAGGGCTGGAAAGGAATTCAGAAAAATCTAGTCTACTCCATCATTATGTTACTAAGAAAATTGAGGCCTAGGGAGGATGGCTTGTCTAAGGCACCACAAGTATAAGTCAGGAAGGATTTGAACCACAGGTCTACTATTGTAGAGACAGTAATCTTTCAGTTGTACTACATGTTATGATGATGAGTTATTTCTTTTTCTTTTTTTTCACAGTCCTGGATTTTCAAATATCTTAAGTGGGTTTGCCCAGAAGAAACTATTTATACAATAACTCTATGCACTCCATTTTGTAGTCAGGAAAAAAAGAAAAAAAAATGTGAATTACAAGGGAGTTTAAAATAAATTTGAAAAATGCCAAATGAAGAAATGCATCTGCTTGAAGGATAATTTTTCAGTTCTGTGCAAACAGAGAGTTCATGTTTGACATTATAAAACAAGCATCTAAGGCTTTTAATGGGGAAATTGATGGAGATATTAATTCCCTCCAGAAATCTGGAAAGAGTATCAAAACTGTGCTATCCTGGAAGGAGAGTTCAAATAGAAAAGAAATCAGAGACTGCCTGTATAATAAAGAATATATGAGATTATTCACTCTATGACAATTTTAAAAGAGTATCTAGATATTTCTTGACAAAAAAAAATGAATGTTAACTAGAATCATCAATACTGAACATTTAAATTGATCAATCAAATAGAAATTTTTTAAGCATCAACTCTGCATTAGATATTATGTTGTTTTTCATGGCAGATTCAAGTCTACTTTTGAGTTGTTTAGGAAGAATAGTTAAAAGCATAGAACACAGTACTTGGAATCATGAAGATTTGGGTTTCAATTCTGTGTCAGTCCCTTAACAGCTCTGTGCCTCTAAGCAAATCATTTAACTTCTCTAGTCTTTTTTTCTGTATCTATAAGTTGGCCTTTAAGGTCCTTACTAGCTCTGAATATATGACTTTTATTTTCAAAATTACACATTGAATGTTTTGATAAGAAAATCTCTATTTATATGTATATTTTACTAAGGGTTCCCCCATGGCTTATCCTCATATAGAGTTTATACTTGGCTCTCCAAATCCATTCATGCCAATCAAGAGTTTAGCACTAGCAGGTTCTGCCTAAATGGAAGAATTTTGAGGATGAATTCAGTAAGACAAAATCAGTCATTTCTGATCATGCCTAGTTGATTCCAAAAGGGACGCATCTCTAGAAGGTTGACCAGAAGTTAATGATTGTTTTCATTTTTTTTTTTGCCACAGCAGGTTAAATAACATGTTATGAAGAGATCTATAATGAGGGAGGGAGTACCCATACTAATTAAATTATTCTAAGAGAATTGACAAATAATTTTATGAATAACAAGAAAATCCTAAAATTATAGTCCACGTTATTATGAGACATTTTCCAAAAGTAGTTGGAGAATGAGATATTAAAGAAAGAAAGATGAATTGCTTGGTGGAGAAGAAGAAATAAATTTTAAAGGTAAGTGGGTCATAAAGAATAAAGGCTAGAGGAATGATAAAGAGGAGAGACAGGGTGCTGAGGTCTGCCTTACTGAAGCAAAAGTTTATTATGGGGAAATAACAATAAAATGTTGATGGGGACAGTTCCAAAAAAAAAATCAATGGCATATATATATATATATATATGGAAAAACACAAGTTGGACGAACAGAATTTCCTGGGGTATGCATCTGGAGGCTGGAGCTTCTGCTGAGACTCTTCTTCTGGGAACTTCTGAGACCTTTCCTCTGGGAATTTCTACTGAGGAATTCCAAGAACCATGCTGAGGAGCTACCATGAGTGAGAGAAAGAAGATCCCTTCTTGAGCGAGCCTGTTCTATTGTACAGTTATGGGAATGTGGGTGTTCACTGCATTAAACATGTGTACCAACTTCATGGTTACAGTAATGACTTGGCTTTCTTGTTCTGGGACTTAGTTTTCTGGTATTTGAATAAAGGCTTTGGTTCTAACCTCCATGTGGTGAGCCAATTATATTTTGCGATTCATATGTGATACCAACATATTCATAACCACTGTGGGTGTTGTGAATATTGCATTATTGTTACAATTGGTCTCCTTGCTACTCCTCAAAAATGATGCCCCAAACACCTGAATATATACATTTTCCCTTTGGTGCCCAACACCAAGGATTACATACCTGCTCATGGCTCCGTGTAGATTCCTTGATATTGTTTAAGTCTCAGTTGAATTCTCAGATAAAGGAGTGGAGGACTTGGAACATGATAATCTAGGAGTCAAAGGAACTAGGATTACCACCAAAAATAACATACCCAGAAAACTGGGTTTAATCCTATGGGGGAAAAGATTATAATGGAATAGAGGACTTTCAAGCATCCCTTATGAAAAGTTTAGAGGTGAATAGAAAATTTGACATTCAAATGCAAGACTCAGGAGAAGCATAGAAAGGTAAACAGGAAAGAAATCATCAGTAACTCAGAACCAATAAACTGTTTAAATTACTACAGGTGGAAATGATTTATCTAACTCCTAAAATATTGTCATTATTAGGTCAATTAAAAGATGTCTACATAGAGAGAGTATATGGGAATGAACTGGTTATAAAGGAATTATCTAAAAAAAAACAGAATGAAGGGGTGACAAAGAGGGATGCACTGGGAAAAAGGAAGAAGAGAGAGGTAAAATAGGGAAATTTTCATCACATAAAAGAGATACTTAAGGAAGAGCTTTTACATTGCAGATGAAAATTGGGGTGGGGAGGTCAATGCTTGAACTTCACACTCCTTGAAACTTCACTCTCATATTCAATTTGGTTCAATTGTTTCACAGAGAGAGGTGTATATAGATATCTTTCTTGCTAAGAAAGAAAATAGGATATGAAGGGGATAAAAGAAAAGGGTTGAAAAGATTAAAAAAGGAGGGCTGACTTAAGGGAGGCAGTGCTTAGAAGCAAAATAGATTTTGAGGAAGAAAAGTATAAAAAAGAGAGAAAAAACAAAAGAAAATACAATGGAGGGAAATAAACAATTAGTAATCATAACTGTGAATATGAATGGGATGACACCACCCATTCAATGGAAGCAGATATTAAAATGTATTAGAAATCAGAATCCGATCATGTGTTGTTTATAACTCAAAACAGAAAGATCCACAGAGTTAAAGCAAAGAGCTAGAGCAGAATCTAATCTGCTTCAGCTGAAGTATAAAAATGAAGGGATAGCAATCATGATCTCAGATAAAGCAAAAACAAAAATAAATTTGGGGTGAAATTGAAAAAGATAATCAGGGAATCTATATTTTGCTAAAAGGTACCATAGATTATGAAATGATATTTAAAAATTGCATAGAGTTTCTCTTAAAAGGGCCTCATTTCTCAAGTATATAGAGAACTGAATCTAATTTAAATATAAAAGAAAGCCATTTCCCAATTGGTAAATGGTCAAGGGATATGAGCAAGCAGTTTTCAAAAGACATCAAAGCTATCTTTACTTATCTGAAAAATATTCTAATTTACTACTGATAAGAAAAATATAAATTAAAAACTCTTTGTTACTGCTTCACACCTATCAGAAATGATGAATGTTTGAGAAGACAAGAGAAAAAAATAGGTATGCTAATGAACTCTTTGTGGAGTAGTGGACTGGTCCAACTAATCTGGAGAATAATTTGGACCCATACCCAAAGGGCTATAAATTATATATTCATTTACCCAGCAATACCTCTACTAGGTCTGTATTCCAAAGAGATCAAAGAAAAGGAGAAAAGTCCTATTTGTGCAAAAATCTTTATAGCAGCTCTTATTATGGTGACAAAGAATTAGAAATTGAGGGGATGCTTGTCAATTGGGAAATGACTGAATAGATTGTGGCATATGATTGTGAAGGAGTATTATTGTGCTATAAGAAATGATGAGGGGGACTTGTTTCAGAAAAAAAAAAAGTGGCAAGAGTTTTATGACCTGATGCAAAGTGAAGTGGGAAGAACAAGGGATATCATTGTGCATAGTAACAGCAATGCTGTAATAATAATCAATTGTGAATTACTTAGTTACTATGATCAATAGACAGTGATGTGTTGTTGTTTGTCATTCATTTTCAAAGAGGACCAATGACATCATGAGGCTGATGTCTTGACTTGCATGTGAATTATATGTGAGTGGGTCAGAATTGTGCAAATTCATCAGACTCATTATCTCCTCCAAAGTCATCAAAGTCCAGTGACAAAACAAAGGTAAATATGACTGGTAATGGTCCAGGATGATCAGTTATCTAAGACAATTCTAAAGGACTCATGATGGAAAAAAAAATGTGATCCACTTCCAGAAAGATATTTGATGAAGTCTTGAGTGAAAATTAAGATATAATTTTCTCATGTTTTTGCAATATTGCTAATATTAAAATACATTTTTGCATGATTTCACATGTATAATTCATAGCATGATTCATACCTTCTCAGTAGGAGACAGAGGGCATGCAAAGGAGGTATGAAATTTGGACTTCAAAATTAAAAGAATGCTTAAAATAAATAATAAATCTGGGAAAAACAAACCAAAATGTATTTCTCTACATTTAAAATTCATTACCTCTCTGGTGGAGATGAGTGTTACATTTCATTTTTATTCTTTTGGATTGTGGCATATCATTGAAATCACCAGAATTCTAAAATCTTTCAAAGTTATTTTTCTCAAAGTTATTATCATAGTATAAATTATTCTCCTAGTTCTGCTAACCTTACTTGGCTGCAAATCATAAAGGTCTTCTCAATTTATTCTAAAATTATCTATTTGTTATGGCATAATATTATGTTAAATACACACACACATCATAATTTGCTTAGCCGTTCTTCAAAACACCATCATAATTTCCAAATTTGGGTTACCAAGAATAGAGCTGCCATAAGAACACACTTATACATACATACAAGCATACACACATATATACATACACACATGTATTTATGTATATGTATATATATATATATCTATTAATGTTATTATTATTTTTGAGATAGCTAAGTGGTACAGTGGGTAAAATGTTGTACTTGTAGTCAGGAAAACCAGAATTCAAATACTGCTTCAGACACTAACTGTGTGAACATGGACAAATCACTTGAGTTCTTTTAGACTCAATTTTCAAATCTGTAAATTGGGGAAAACAATAGCATCTATATCACAAAGTAGTTGTGAAAATCAAATGAGATAATAATTGGAAATTTCTTATAATAGTGCCTAGCACATAGTAAATACTCTTTAAATGTTACCTATTATTATTATGCATTAATGATACAGAAACATTTGTTATTACCATTTCTCATAACTATATCAAAGGATATGTAGATTTTGGCAGCTTTCTGGTCTTACTTGATTATAATTTTTTTTTCAAGAATTGCCAAACCAGTTCACAGCTCCACTAACAGTACGCTAGGGTCCATTGTTTTTCCATAGCTCCTGCAAAATTTTCATTTCATGTTTTTGTTTTCAGTTTGAAAGACTAGTCCACATGAGGTAGAGCCTCAGAGTTAGTTGCATTTAATTTCTTTAATTATTATTGATTTGAAGCATGCTTATTGATGGCTTGCTTTCATACCTTTCATAACTGCCTGTCATATTCTTTGACTATTTTGTTTATTGAAAAATGACCCAATCATTTGAAACAATTCCTTATACATTTTAGATAGACTGCTATAGGAGAAATTTACTGTATGAGTTAGTTCTTCAGTAACATCCTTTATTGAGTTGTCAAAGCAACAGCCATAGATACAAATAATATCAAAAAAGAAAAGCAAATGAATTGTGTACTCTCCCAAAACTATACAGAGATTGTTTGGGGGACGAGTGGTCATAACCTTAAGTAAATTGCAGAAAGTTCCTATGGAACTGTAGACCCTTGATAGCCTTTTCATGATTTTCAATGTGAGGCACAGCCTATGTATCCCCGGGATTGTTCTCTGGTTGTCAGCTGTGGTCTTTTCAACTTTCAGTAACTTGTTTCGGTGAGTAACACTGTCTTCTCTTTAGCTGGAGTGATACTGTGCTTTTTTTTTCCCCCCAGACAGTGCTCTTAGGGTTCTGTTTCTTCTAGGATAATTAATCTTAACAAAAGATCAGCAGAAGCCTCTTAGCATCATGGGGAAGTTCTTGCTTCTGAGACAGTTTGTCATCTCCCAACCAAAGGGAAATGTTTTGACACTCCTATTCAATAATCCTTCCTTGCTCAAAAAGACACTTCCTTCAATAATTTACCACCTTGTTTGAGGATGACTACTTTCAATTTAATCACTTCTAGCACCCATGTCTCTTTAGGAATTTTATGTAGATAAGTAGTTAAGACAAAAAGTTCAGAATGTATTCTGCATAGTGGAGGGAAGTTCATTCATAAGTCATTGAGCTATTCAATCATCTGACCCCTCCCAAGGGTGGGGAATGTCTATTTTGGGTCTATAAGCTTTTCTTTTTTCCTTTTCAGGGCTATTTATAGACCCTCCAGACTGATTTACTGTTATGACTGAAATATCATTTCTTATCTATATGCTTGTGCTTTAGAACTTCAAGAACCTGTGCTGTCATTTACATGGATACTCCATCCCTGTGAGATGTCTTTGCCAAGGGTTTAAGCAGTTATAGCAGATAAACAATTTGACCTTTTGGCCAGACCTCTGGTGATGAATCTTTTGATCCTTAGCTAGGATAGACCAGTTGCTGATTCCATAAACCTTTCACCTTGCTAAGATTTTCCAGGATTTGATGTCTATTAGTATGTTTCTCAAGAATCCAGCACCACCAACAAGGTTACATAGAGTACTGGAATAGAATTTTAGCAGTCTTCCTGGAACTAATCAATAAACAATAAATAAATAAATATAATATGTGCATATATGCATATATATGTGTGCATACATATGCATGCATGTCTATGTATATAGTGCCAGAGACTGACTGTAATTTGAGCTGAAAATAGAAAAAAATAGAAAAAAAGAAGCATGAAACAGTTCCTACCCTCAAGGAATTTACATTTCATCATTTAAAAAGTTTCTCTCTTTCTCTCTCTCTCTGTCTGTCTGTCTGTCTCTATCTCTCTGTCTCTGTCTCTCCTCCCCAACATTTGAAAATGTTCAAGAGATAGTTACTGTGTAATTTCATAATTTTTTTAATAAGACCAGCAGTTTCTTAATGAATGGATGGTCACTTAGCTATCATTCTTAGACCAAATACAGTCATTCATGGAGTGGAGGGAAAGAGATCACATTTTAATATATCCTTCAAATAAGGGGCTGATGTCACCCATCTTCATGTCATTACCTCTGCTCAGACCACACTCAGCTAAACCAGATCACCCCCAGCTTTGGGCAATCTATACAAAAAGATCTGTCTCCACCCAACCTTGAGGAGAACACAGTGAGCTTTCCCATCTTAGATTAAATTACTTGTAAGGCTGGGTGGGGTCTGACCAAAACCCAGGGGAGTTAATGCAATGTCATTATCAGTAAAGCCCTTCTGAAGAACTGAACTTTTAAAAATGAGGAATATATAAAAAAGGAAGAACCTCTCTATCTCTCCAAGACACTGGCTAAAATAATCACACACACACACACACACACACTGTAATTTACCTGAGAGAAAGCACTAATATTAGGGAGAGATACAAATAAGGAGAGGCTTCTATACAGGAGGTGGCATTTGAGCTGAGCTTTGAATTTGGGAGGGTAGTATTTCTAAGAGATGAAAGTTGAGGGAAGGCAAGGAGGGGGGTAATTTGTATGGTACAAAAACATCGAACCAGAAGATGGGATATTATATGTGAGAAACAGCAAGTGGGATGGTTTGAATTGACTATGGAATACATGGTCTGGAGACAAATTGTGATTGACATAAATGTCCATTAGAGGAGTTTTTTTTTATTTTTTTCTTTTTCTCTCTCTCTCTCTCTCTCTCTCTCTCTCTCTCTCTCTCTCTCTTTCTCTCTCTCTCTCTGTCTCTCTTGTTTACATCATTCATTTCCACAAGATTTTGAGTTAGAAACTTTCTCTCCATTTTTCCCCTACCCACCACCCCAAAACAGTGATTCCACTGAATATTGCCTCCCAGTCTTCTCTCTTCCATATCTTCACCCATCCCCCCCTCCAACTTTCGAGTAGGGCCCAGTGGATCTCTATGCCCCAGTGGCCTGCATATATTATTTCCCAGTTAGATGTAAAATAATAATTATATATAAATATCTATCTATCTATCTATCTATCTATCTATCTATCTATCTATCTATATATATAAACATTTGATTTTAAAACTTTGAATTCCAGATTCTTTCCCTTCCTCCCTCATCACCCACCCTTACCAGGAAGATAAGCAATTCAATATAAGTTTGTATATGTGTAACTATGCAAAACTTTTCCATAGTGGATATATTGTGAAAGACTGGCTATATTTCCCTTCATCCTATCCCACCCCACACTTGTTCTCTTCTCTACTTTAATCCTGTTCCTTTTCAAAAGTGGTGCTTCCAACTTCCTCTCCCCTAGCCTGTCTTCCCATCCATCATCCCACCTCTCATCCCTTTCTTCCTTACTCTTCTTTAGGGTGAGATACCCTTTTTAGTGTGTTTGTCATTCCCTGCCTAAGCCAAATTCAATGAGAATAGGTTTGACTCATTCCTTTTTGCCTTTCTGTTCTTGCCCTCCATTGTAACAGTTTTCCCTTGCCTCTTCTATATGGGACAATTTACCCCATTCTGTCTCTCCCCATCTCCTCACATTATATTCCTCTCTCACCTCTTAATTTCACCTATTAAGTATCATCCCTTCTTATTCAATTGGTCCTGTTCCCCCTGTCTATGTATACTTGTACACATATATACACACATTCACATATGTATTCATATGCCCATATACCTTCCTATGAAGACATATATATGTATGTATACATATATATGTATATATGCACATTTATATTCCCTTCAACTATACTCATACTGGAAAAGTTTCCTAAGTTACAATTATACTTTTTTTCCATGAAGGAATGTAAATAGTTCAATTTTGATAAGTTCCTTATGATTTCTTTTCCCTGTTTACCTTCTCATGCTTTTCTTGCTTCTTGTTTCTGAATGTCGAATTTTCTATTCAACTTTGTTTTTTTGTTCATCAGGAAAGCTTGAAAGTCCTCTATTCCATTGAAAGACCATATTTTCCTCTGAAACATGATACTCAGTTTTGCTGGGTAGCTGATTCTTGGTTTTAATCCCAGCTCCTTTGATCTCTGGAATTTCATATCGCAAGCCCTTTGATCCCTCAGTGTAGAAGATGCCAGATCCTGTGTTATCCTGATTGTGTTTACCCAATATTCAAATCGTTTTTTTTTTTCCTGGCTACTTGTAATATTTACTCCTTGAACTGGGAACTCTGGACCCCAGCTATTACATTCCTAGGAGTTTTCTTTCTGAAATCTTTTTCAGGAGGTTATTGGTGATTTCTTTCAACCTTTATTTTGCCCTCTGGTTCTAAACTATAAGGAAAATTTTCCTTGATAATTTCTTGAAGGAAATAATTTTTAAATTATGTCTCCTGGATCTATTTTCCAGGTCAGTGGTTTTTCCAATGAGATATTGCACATTGCCTGTTTTTTTTAATTGGTTTTGATATATTTAATAGTATTTTGATTTCTCATAATGTTACTCGTTTCCATATGCTCCAATCTAATTCTGAAGGAATGATTCTCTTCATTGAGCTTTTGAGATTCTTTTTCCATCTGGCAAATTTGGCTTTTAAGGCATTCTTCTCCTCATTGCCTTTTTGAGCCTCTTTTGCCATTTGAGTTAGTCTACTTTTTTTTTAGGAATTGGGGTTAAGTCACTTGCTCAAGCTTATATGGCCAATTATTTTATGTAAGTGTTAAGTATCTGAGGCTGGAACCAATCCCAGTTCTCCTGGGCCAGTGTTCCTACTACCTGCACCACCTGGCCACCCTGAGTTAGTCTACTTTTTAAGGTGTTATTTTCTTCAGTCAGGTTGTTGACTTTCATTTCCTAATTTTCTTGCATCATTCTCATTTATCTTCCCAATTTTTCCTCCACTTCTCTTATTTGGTTTACAAATTCCTTCTTAAGCTCCGCTATGGCTGTAACCAGCTTATATTTTTCTTGGAATCTTTTGGTGCAGGAGTTCTGACCTTACTGACTTCCTCCTGTTCCATGTTTTGATCCTTTTGGTCCCTAAAAAAGGAATCCAAAGTTGGATTGCTGTGCTTGCTTTGCTTCCTTTGCTTGTTCATATTACCACTCAATTACTTGACTTTTGAGCTTTTTGTCACAGTAGAACTCTGCTACCAGAGATGGGAGCTTTGTTCCAAATTTCTGGGGTTTTCACAGCTGCTGCAATTATTAGTTAGCTGCACTCTCTGAAGCCTCCACATACTCTGGTAAACTCGTGATGCACCCCAGGACCTCCACCCTTCACAGTGATCCACATCCAAGCATGTTAAAGCAAGGTTGATTACTGCTCAGACTGTTGCTTGTTCCTCTACAATCTGAAGCTAAGGAGCTCTGAAGCAGCCATGTGGTGGCAGCCGCATGGTCTCCATACCTCAGCAACTTCTCCCTCCAGGTGGCAAAAGGCTGGACTCCCAGACTCCCAGTTCCCAAAGTCCACACTGCACTGACCTCTCACTTTGTCCTTAGCATCTATGGGTTGATAATTCTGGCAACAGCCACAGCTGCTGGTGCTATGAAGTCCTTCTGGCCAGCTGCTGATTGTGGCCACTCTGAGTCTGAAATATCAGGCTCACATGAGGCTGGGCTTGTCTCCAGCTGGCTTCTTCCTGCCAGCCTGTCTTCAGCAGGATGTTAGCTTCTCTCTGTTATTTTGTGGGTTCTGTAGCTCCAAATTTTGTTTAGAGTCATTTTTTACATGAATTGGAAGAGATGGAAGAGGGACCTGTGCACAAGGTCTGTTTCTACTCCTCCATCTTGGCTCCTCCCCTCACCAGAGAAGTTTTAAATAAATGAATCCCAATATATAAATTGGAGAAATAATATGAATTAGTGGGATGATATTGAAAACACAGCATTCAAACAATCTGTTCTACTTTCCTCCTTATTATGCCTCTTGAGACCATTCCTGGAGTACTTTGAGTTCATACTGTCTCACTTTGTAAAAACATTTACTGGCTTTAAAAATGACCTGCTGTCAGCCTGGACCTAAAGGTAATTCCCAGCCTCTGTTTTGCCATAAATCTGAACTGTAAAAATAGCTTTGATTGTGTGTTTGTGTGTGTGTATGTATGTATGTATGTGACTTAATCTAATATTTTATGACATTTCTATACAATCAGTGCCACATTGAAAATAAACACACAAATCTGTTTTAATTGTCCTGTACCTGCTTTGAGCCCAATCTAGTGAAACATGTAATTGCTATTTAAAAAATACATATAATAAATATAATTTGTTGGGACCAATGCATAAAGCAAATATTTCTTGGTTATTTTTTCTTCTTCTTGTAGAGAAAGCAATCAATAGGTTTATCTTAGAATTATCTTGGATATTTCACACTCCCTGAGAATTTCTCAAGTGGTTCTAAATATTGGACAGTAGCATCTTTTATAAAATACTAAGTACCAATTATTTATTGATTAAATCATTTTATATTACTTGGTTGTGATACAGTTTTCTAAAAGATTAGAGCTGAATTAAAAAAGGAATTATGCACTAGATTAGAATATATAATTAAGCAGTGATTGTTTGGTACTTATGCTGATGACCAATTATAAGAAGAAATGGACTCACAGAAAACAACATGGGTATTCAATGAATCTTTGGAAGGATGTACCCCATGAAAAATTGAGGAGTGTTTACTGATTGAGAAGTGATGAGATGTTGGATTGGTTAATTCCCTTCCATTATACCAGCATATATGCAAGAACTGGCTTTTTGCCACTTTATGAAGCAACTTTATGTATTTTCCTTTTCTTCACACAAAGAATTAAATGCAAAATAGTTCAGAGAATAAGAGAACGGCTGATATATATCAAATAAACATATATTAAAACAGACATATAAAATTCTATTGCAATTAAGGGGATCAAAGTGTTAGATTTAAGAAACCTTCTAAGAGAAATGAAAATAAGTTTTAGGACACCATATAAATGCCATATATCAACAATAAAACTAATTTTGATTTCACAAAATTGAATTCCAGAAATCAACACAAAGTAATAATCTAATTAAGAAGGAAATCATTTTACATTTATAACCCTTTGGGGAAAATATATATTTAAATGTTTCAAAATTTTTGGGTAAGATGGTCTAAAAGAATCAGAATGAGACTGGTACAGTTATCCATTTCTAAATGTCAAAATCCATAAATAGGATTCTGATCATGTACTATATATTACTGTAATGTTACATTCTACATATATACTGATTCTGGCTTCTCTGTTAGCTTGCCACATAATTACACAGAAAGCAAAGCTTATTTATGTTTTTGGTTGTTATTTTTAATAGAATTGAAAAATCAACAAATTTGAAACAAAATTATATTTTGCAAGTAGAAAATAGCAAGAAAATTGTCACCATTTTCTTTAAAAGCAATAGGGGGTTAAGTAACTTGCTCAAGGTTACACGGCCAGTTATTTCTGGGTGTGGTGCTAAGTATCTGAGCCCAGATTTGATCCCCAGGTCATCCCAACACTGAAGCCGGTGCTCTTACTCACTGAGCCACCTGGATGCCCCAATTGTCACCATTTTTCAAATTTTAATTTATTTCTAAGAGACAGAGGCATACATTTCTTATTGCATATTCATCTTTAGAATATAGAAAATCAAATCCCCGTGATTCTATCTCTAATTGTTTTTCTCTCTCTTTTTTTTAATGTAAAATGGATCCCTGAAAGAATAATGTAGCCAATTCTGGCAAAAAACCTGCTCTTGAGGAAACAGAAGTGAGTAAGTAAAGGGTTGGCACTTGTTATTCATATTGGCTTCCTTTATTGAATTGTATCATTTCAATACGTATTTAAAATGAAAGAATACAAGCAAGAAATTTGTCTTACATTATTAAAGTCATTCTGGTCTCATGTTGGTAATATTTTAATGAGGGGAAAAGCATAAATTCACCCAGCAATTTTATTCAACATGGGATCAATTAAACTATATGATTCTTCAAGAGATTTTCTTTTTGGGAATAAGTGTAAGGTTATTAAATTTTAGAATATTAACATTGACCATTCATAATTGAAACATAAATTCTAAAGAAACTACATAATTACTTATGTCAGCTCTATAATTACAAAGCAATATGAAAGATCAGGATAATTATTTGGATATTACAGGGTGAAATATACTGACCTTAGTCAAGATTATCTGCATTAAACTTAATATTTACAAGAGAGTATTTTCACCTAGATTAGCCAGATACTGACTTCAGTTCTCAACTCTGCTCTGTCTAATCTAGGCTTGACCTAAATATTCCTCACTCTTGATAAAAATTATATTAACATGTAGAGTTAGATTTTCCACAATTGGAGATCATGCAGTTATCAGAAATAGACAATGAGCTGGGTTAAGAAATGATTTGGAAAAATAAATATGAGCTTTAGTGTCTTTGGCCAATGGTATAACTTATTCCAATGACCCTAAGCTTTTCCCCTAAAATAAAGCCATATATTTCATATGCCTATGATTCATGAACTATCACAATCTACAAAGAATTGAAGTTAAGGACCACCCTAAAGAAGGACCATAGCATGGTATATGGAGGTAGTAGTGATGGTTTAAGTATGCTGCAACACATTGCAAATGAGAATCTATATAAAAGTTGTTAGGAGAAAAATGTAGATAGTAGCAGAAATCAGAACTGAGCATGTAGTTTCACTGGTATACAGGACTCCTGGGTGAAGTAGACTCTATCAATACACCCTGGCACCTTCCTTGTTACTTACAGTCTTGGAGAGTTGCCTAGAGCAATGAAAGATTAAATAACTTGTCCATGTTTATACAACCACTATATGTCAGAGGTAAAATTGTAAGCCAGGTCTCCCTGGCTTCCAGGTCATCTCTATACCTGTTTGCCACATGGTTCTTATATAAGAGGAATTTTATTTTTGAGATGGACCAGTCATGTAGATAAAGTAGGGAGAGGCTGTGTCTGCCATTAATATCCATGGAATATGAAAAGAATTAAGAGAAACCATCAGTTGAGAGGTAGAGCTTCTGTAGGAGATTTATATATAATGACATTTTTTTTCACTGAATGGACAAGTACAGGTAAGTTGTGATATGCATTATTATAGGATGTAATTATATTACTAAAATCAAAGTTACATTAAAAGGATCTAGATTTCACTTTACCTTCACTTTACCTTACATATATATATATATACTCTTAAGATAATTTAAGGACTTTAACTGATAAGCAGTCAACATGACACTTTACAAAAATCTCATTTTCATTAAATTTTATGCATTACAGCCACCAAATGAATAGAAAGTATGCAACTATAAAAGACACAAATTTATTTATCCTGAGCTCCCTATACCAAATATATGGTCCCTTAAATTGGCTGGCAGAGTTAACATGATACTCAATTATAAAGAAGAATCAAAATTATCTGCAGAGGACCAAAACTAGTGTGGAACGATAAGTGTTGCCCTGACAACACCAACCTACAGAATTTTGCATGTTATGAACTCGTGTGCCTACCTAAAACTCAAGTACACCATATCATATATAATTTCAAAAGGGCTCTGATAAATGGTGGCACTTATTATCACCAATTGAAAAAAAATGTTTCTTCAGGAGCTTGGATTTAAGGAAAATTATTAGATAAATGTGAATATCACAAAATAGCCCAAAGAACAGATATTAATATTAACTTGGTAAAATGCATTTGGAAAATTTTGTGTCTTTCATTTATAAGGGACTTATTTTTCTAGGAGGAATATAGAACAGAACACATGGACATCTGGGATCTCTTTTATATCAGATTTGTTAGGCAGTAATCAGGTCATTGAATCTTTCTGCTCCTATTTCCTCAGTGACTAAATGAACATTCTACACTTATCTCAGTTATTTTTTTATGAAGACTAAGGAGACAAAAGAACTATTCCCGTTCATCATTCTTGTAGAGTGTGGGTATTGTACAAGGAGTGAGATGACTCTGGTGCCCACAACAGTCACAACCATGCCAAACCCAACCCCTCTCCATTATTGACTTTACCTCCTTATTAATCCTCTTGCTCTGAGAAGGGAGGCAGTCTAGGGGTGTGCTCTGGAATAATCACAGAGATTACAAAAATTGGAGAAACTTTAACTCTAATTAGCTCAGTCCTGAATGTGAATAAAAGTGGGAAACTATATCTTTCCTTAGGATGGTGTCCCTTTCCTTAATATTGAACAAAGTATTTATAGGCTGAGATAAAGTTTCTTCTAACAGTCATGTGATTTATTAGTAGTACCTAACATATATTTTAAGAGGCTAATATTTTCAAAAAGCAGATAAACATTCAACAAAGAGATCAATAGTCAAGTGGTTAAATCACACAGCATGATGGAAAACTGTGCTAGTAAACATGTATTACTTGCACAGAATAGTATTGTATCCAACTTGTTAATATTTTTTTCTAATCTTTTTTTCCCACATCATTTCTGGTAAAACTGTGATTTTATTGAATGAATAAACAACCAAATTAAGTGCTTACTGTGTGCCAGGTATTGTTCTAAACAATAAGGATACAAATATAAAAATGAGATAGTGCCTTTCTTCAAAGAGTTTATGTCCTAATAGGAAGAGAGATTAGATATATGGGAGTGAGGGACAGACATAGAGTATCTGGGGAGTCACAGGAATGATTAGTTTGCCCAGTTATCAATTACCATGCTTCTGGTTTGTTTGTTTTTCCTAACTAACTGAAACAGTGGAAGGAGAATTGAACTTGGACAGTGGAAGCTGTTGTTCAGCTGTTTCAATAGTGCCTGACTGTGACCCTATTTGGGGACTTTTGGTCAAAGATTGAAGCTGTTTCTATGTCTTCCTCCAATCCATTTTTAGATGAGGAAGTGAGGCAAACATGGTTAAGTGACTTGCTTAGGGTCACAAAGCTAGTAAGTATCTGAAGCCAGATTTGAATTTTGTATGATGAGTTTTCCTGATTCCAGGCTTACTATTCTATCCAACCTACCACCGAGATTGGAAGACTTGAGTTTAAATCCTTCCTCAGTCACCTAGCTGTATGATACTGCATAAGTCATTTATGTATCTAGGCCTCAAATTCCACAACTATAAAATGAGAGGAGCTGAGTATAATGCATTTAAGGTATCTTTGAGGTCTAAATGTATAAGCCTTTCACTTTTTGAGGAACAGTGGTAGGAAGTATATCATTAATTTGATTCCTGATTCCAAAGAAATAGTGTGTTTTGTGGCAAAGAATGAAGTCATACAGAAGGCAAAATGAAATAGGTGAATTACTGCATCTGAAACATTTTCTGCTGGTTAGTGGCAAGTCAGATAGATATAGAAGGCTACTGCGGTTTGCAATCAATTGCTCAGCAATCAAGGCAGCTTGGCCTGGAATTCTAAAGTTGGACTGTATTAATTTCCCCAATTGACCGGGTACATTTTTTTCCTAGCGACCAGTTTAGATGAACTGATTGAGGTGTTACTGACTTTAATATGATAATATGTCATTACTTCTCTAGAATAAAAAAAAAAAACATGAAAAGAAACATTGGATAAATCAGCCTAAGTATAGAAATATTCCCACCTAGAACTAGTCAGTTTCAAAAGGTTCCAATTACTGGAAAAAAAATACTTGCTATTAGAATAAATATATTCTCATTTAATACAATCTCATTCAACACTTGCATCCATCTCCAGGCATCTTGACTTTTGTTTTTGCCTCTGGACTTCCATAACTCTGGAGTAGAGAATGAGATTGACAAGTTGGCACAACTCTACCTCACATAAATCCAATTTGAACACAAGTCATCATCACATGATGCCATCGGTCTTCTTGGAGTATGAAGGACAAACAAAAACAACAATATTTAAATACTCAAAAGGATCTATAAGTCTCATTCATATTGCTTGCCAAGATCACACATAAACAGTGTTCTAGAATATTTGTTTTCTATATACAATGTCTTTATTTATATAACTGTAAAATTTCATTCACACTGATATTTTCTATAAGGACACATCAATATTTCTTTTGTTTTCTAGAACACAAAAAATGATACATAATTGTTATTTTAAAATAAGTCTCTGTGGCACTGTATTTTTTTTAAATTTTGAATTAGACATGAAGTAATTTTTTAAAATCAATCAAATTCTATCATGAATTTCCAAATAGAATCACAATAACAAATTACTCCTTTTTAAGTCAATAGGCCTTGGACTCCATGTTAATTTCTTCCATTATTCTGTAGAGTATATATTATAACGTTTATAAATAGAATATATTCAAATATATTATAAATGTGTGTGTATTTTCTCCCAAGACAGAAGCTACTTTCTAAATGAATTGGTCAGCCTCAAACACTTTTCTTTCAAATTATCTCCATAACATTTCTCTTACATTTTTATATTATCAATTGGCCCCAGTTGGAATTAATTATTTAAGATGAAAAGGTAACAACGTCTTTCAAAATTAAATGATTTTTTGTCCAAGAATATTCATAAGGATTAGCCAATGAATACACTAATGCATTGAATTTACTGAGGAGTTTTTTTCATTATTATTATCTTTATTAAGAAGGGAATCTTCCTATAGCATTTAAATAATTATGCTGAAAAAATACTGAATAATATTTCTTTAATACATGAGTTTGTCTCTTTGAATTAATTTTCACCTATTCATTATAAATATAACCAATTAATGGTTGAAAAGTTTGAGAAAATTGCCACGATATCTTAAAAGCGTGCTCATATGCATACACACACAAACACATACACACAAAGCAGTTTTTAAAAAATTTTTTGTCTTTATTAATTTCTTTGTTTACTATTAGTTTACAAGATTCAGTTCCACAATTCCTTGAGTTTAAAATTTTCTTCCCCTTCTCCCCCCCCCCAAGGTGCAATACAATCAATTATAGGATTTGCAAATACTTTCACATTAGACACTAGTCTTGTTATAAAGAAGGATTGTATCAGATGGAATGAACAATGGGAAAGAGGAAACAAAACCAAACAAGAAAAAGAAAAAGAGAAGGTAGTTTGCTTCAATATGGATTCAAACTCTCTTCTTTCTAGTTCTTTCTTTGAATGTAGATATCTCTCTCCATCATGAGTCTTTTGGGGTTGGCTTTTAACCCTGCATTGCTGAGAAGAGTCCAGTCTATCAAAGTTAGTTATCACATATACATTGTGTCTTTAATTGTGTACAAATTTCTCCTGGTTCTCCTCTTCTCATGCAAACATCAGTTTGTATAAGCTTCTCCAGGTAAATATGAATTCCATTTGCTCCTCATTTCTTATAGCATATAGTATTCCCTTACATGCATATACCACAACTTGTTCAGCCATTCCCCAATTGATGGGCACCCACTTAATTTCCAACTCTTTGCCACCACAAAAAAGAGCTGCTATAAATATTTTTGTACATATGGGTCTTCCCACTTCTATGATCTCTTTGTGATACAACCCTAGAAGTGGTATTGCTAGGTCAAAGGGTATGAAATTATTTATAGCCCTTTGGGCTATATGGTTGGATCAGTTCACAACTCTACCAGCAATGCATTAGTGTTTCAATTTTTCCACATCCTCTCCAGCATTTATCATTTTCCTGTTTTGTAATCTTGCAAATGTGACCAGTGAGAAGTGGTATCTCAGAGTTGTTTTGATTTGCATTTCTCTTATCAATAGTGATTTAGAACATTTTTTTCCTATGCTTATAGATATCTTTAATTTCTTCCTCTGAAAACTCTCTATTCATATCCTTTGACCATTAACAATTGGGGAATGACTTGTATTATTATAGATTTGTCTCAATTCTCTGTATATTTTAGAAATGAGGCCTTTATCAGAGAAATTGTTTGTAAAATTTCTTTTCCAATTTTCCATTTCCCTCTTAATCTTGGTTACATTGGCTTTGTTTGTACAGAAGCTTTTCAATTTAATATAATCAAAATTATCCATTATGCATTTTATAATGCTCTCTAATACTTATTTGGTCAAAAAGTCTCCCCTTCTTCACAAATTTGACAATTAAACTATTCCTTGCTTTTCCAGATTGCTTACAGTATCAGCCTTTATACCTAGATCATGTACCCATTCACGCTTGATTTTGGTATATGGCATTAGATATGGTCTATGCCCAGTTTCTGCCATACTATGTTCCAGTTTTCCCAGTAGTTTTTGTCAAATAGTGAGTTCTTATCCCCAAAAGTGAGGTCTTTGGGTTTATCAGACAGTAGATTACTATAGTCATTGACTGCTGAGTCTACACAAGCATTTTTCAAAAGGGAAACAGGTGAAATGGTAGAAACCAGATTTCTAAAGGCCACTCTAAGGGAAAATTGTTTCTTTATGAACTTCCCTGGGCATCAAATAAATGTGTCAAGAAAATCTTTAGAAGAGTTCATGGACAAATGTCTGCCTGTGGTTTGTCTAGAAGAATAGATCTCTTTTGCTGAATGAGATAGATAGATAGATAGAAATATATAGAGATCTAGAAATATATTGACAGTATTCTAAAACTGATCAGTTTGAACTAAAGTCTAAAATTGTTTTCAGTGCTTTTTTCAGTAAGTTCCCATGAAAAAAATCTGAATTTATATTTTTACTGAACTTAATATTTTTCTCACTTATTCACTGACGTGTTTTTAATTTTTCAGGGAAATTTATTTCAGGTGACATTTCCTCTATTAAATAATCCTTAAGCCCACATTTTTTAACTTTAAAAAAATTAGTTGCTATAATTAGGAAAAAAGACTTTGGAGCTTATTTCTTGACAAAATAATATATGTTAATGCCTTCACATGTGCATAAATAATCTTCCTTAGACAGTATTAGGAACTTTTAGGATTACAGGCATTTTCCATAAACAGATGAGTAATGTGTGTGTACATATATGTGTGTGCAAACACAAACATAGCACAATATATGACATGTATGTATATGTGCATATATATAAAGATACCCACAAATGTATGTGTGTATGTTTGAGAATCAAAACATATTTGAGAATCAATATGTATATTTAAGAATCCATGTTCTTATATAGTGGTCAAAAATTGATCCTAAAGGGAAAATATTCCTCTGCTAAATAGCCACTCTAAAATGCAGGGTACAGTTAAGTTTCTGCCATTTTGCATCCAAAAATTTCTTTATAGTGTCCATTTGTAATATAATGTCAAAAGAAAGGCAACTTCCCAGGTTCAAAATACCAGCATAGGTGCTCTCTATTTTATTCAGTGACCAACCAAGAACAGAGAAGATTAAAACATGACATCATTCCAAATACAGCATTTACTAAGTGTGATTAAATAATCTCCAAGGACTACCCCACCCCAGGACCTTCCAATCATTCAATCAATTACAAAGTCCCTTTTCTAAATACTTCTCCACCCCTAGGCTATACCTTAATTAAGTCCACCACAAAGCCCCTCTTCTCAAATGGAGATTAGTTTCCAAACATAAGGTCAAAAGTTCCCCACCCCTGGATCACAATTGAATCTACCCCAGAGTTACATCAAGTTTAAACACAGCACTTAATACCCAAATGGAGGTCTTTCTTCATCTTGACATGAGGCAAGTTCTCAGCAATCTTAGTTCCTGGGGAGACAAGGCTTAGCAAGGCCATAAGATACATTGCCAGTCCCTTCATGAATTTATCCTCTGTCTGTAGAACAGTCCTAGAACCCCTGAACACATTAGCAAAGCCCTCTCCCAGGATTTCTGTAAACATACAACAAGAAAATCCTTCTTCAGGGCTTCCGAACCAACAGAAAGGCTCCCAGACCCCTGCAACAACAGCACTGTCCTTCACCAGTGGACAGTATTCACTCTCTGTCTGCAGGACAGTCTCAGGGCTTCTTAACCAAATGCCAGGTTCCAGGACTTCTTCAACAAAAGGACTGTCTTTCACCAGTGGACAAATCTGGCAAAACAACATCAAAACAGACAGACAAAGTACCAGCAAAACAGCCATGTCTCCTCAGTCCTTGGCAGCTCAGGGGGCAGGTCTCAAAAGTCCAGGGCAATTCAAAGCGGCACCAGCAATTCTCTTAGTCTCTCTCTCTCCACGAGGTGCTGCTTCCAAAAAGATCTTCCGCCTCTCTCTTATCTCTCCAAATCTACCTCACCAGCTCCTCCCAGTTCAGGACTTTCTTTTCACATCAAAAAGTCCATCCCACAGGTGGGATTAACAAGCTCTGGGTTTTAACACAATCAGTTTGAAAACCAAGCCAATACAGGGGAATCTTTAATTGCCATTACTATCACACCATTCTTAGATAGCAATAATGTAAATGATTTGCCTTTTGCTCTTTGTTCTAAATCTTAATTCATGCCTAAGCTTGATTTTAATGTGTGTGTGTTCATTGCACATGTACACACTCAGAGAAGTGCAACTGAATTGGAGAATATTTTTTTTATTATTATTCATTTTTCATTGGTTTTGAGAAAGAAATTTAGAAATATAGTCTCTGTACTTTCAAAATGATATCTTTTTACTTTGATTACTCAAATAAATGTGCATATAACATGATATGACTGGAAGTATAGATAAATAAGTTTTACTTGATGTTTACACTAAGAAAATGAAATTGTGTTTTAAACAATGTAAAATATAAATCCTGAAAGTTATCAAGAGCATAGCAGGACAACAATCTTACTATCAACAGTTAATTTAAAATCATTTTCAAAAGAATACGTCATATTTCATTTTTTGCATTTTAAATATGTAGAATTTACTAAAAATTCATTTCAATAGAAAAATGGGAAAGCAATAATTCCATTAATATTTCTATTATCTAATATTCCATATAGCATGCATCAAAATATATACACTGTATCTAATTAGGATTACAAGAAAAAAAGAAAAACGTCCTTTCCAATCAATAGTTTCTTTTTCAGCTAGCTGTATAAAAACAATCAACAAAATAAATAGGTAGTTATTTGATGAATTTGAATAATTCATATAGAGTGAAAGACAACTGGAAAACATGGTCAATAATTCAAACTGCAACCCAATATCATTAGCTAATTCCCTGAGCTACAGATTCCGAGGTTTTAAATCTGAAAATAATTTTAGAAATCATCAAATCCAACTACTTTGTTTTGCAAATAAAGAAAATGAAGGCCCAGCTGCTGAAGTGCCTTGTCCAAAATAACAAATGTAGTAAGTGGGAGACCCAGCAGTGAAATCCAGCTTTTCTGAGTTGTGATCAAGTCCTCTTTCCTTCAGATTGCATTAGAGATAAAAGTGCTGGCCTGGAGATAGGTTGACCAGAATTCAAATATAGCTTCAGGCACATACTAATTTTGTGCTTCTGAGTTACTCACTTAACCTCTGCCTCAGTTTCCTCACTTGTAAACTATGTATGTATGTAAACCATGCATAGTTCTAATACCTACCTTCCAGGGTTTCTGAGATGATCAAATAAGATAATATTTGTAAAATATCTAGCACAGTGTCTAGCACTTTGTAGGCCCTTAGTAAATGCTTTCTGTTTTCTTTCCTCACCCCATGCTGACTCTTCATAGCTCACGCAGAAAATGAGGCAATTGGACTCCAGGACTCATACTGTCATAATTCATAATGTCAAAAGTTCCATAAATTTGCAATGCAAAGAAAATAATATTTTAGACATTAAAGGTGATTCTACCTGATACAAATATACTCTTTGTTCATATATCTGATAATTATTTCAATTTGAGAATAAATCCTATATTACAATTTTGATGGTTCAATTAAGTCCATTATATTTCCTTCTAAACAAGTCCAAATTCAAACTATTTTGTGTAAATCACAGTCTAATGTAAACAACAGATTGAATGACTACATGCTGAATTTGTTATGTGGAGAAAAACCACTTTGGACCACTCAGGTGTTGGTTTATCAGCCCTCCAGTCACACAGGTAAAATTCATTAAATAATTTCCATCTTTCTATTTCACTTTAGAGAGAGGTTATAGTAGGATTTTGTAGTTATACAAATGTGATAAATAATTATTTAAAATATTTCACATTTAAATGGCAACAATTCTCTGAGTTATATAATATGAGAATTATAATTTCCATTTTAGAGATGAGAATGGAAATGCAAAGAATTTAAAGAAAATTTGCATGTGTCCATAGAGTGTAAGTATTAGAAGCAATTCGAACTCAGCTCTTCTGATTCTAAATTAATTGCCCTTGCCAGGACTCTTTTCATAAAAGTGAAATACAACTGTCTTTATGTTACCCACAATTTATGCTGCCTTCATAGTGACAGTAAACCTAAAAGCAAAAGCTATCCCATTATTTTTTTTAATGTAATTGAGAGGAAAATATTTTGTGTGGGAAGAGGAATATTCTATAACAATCATTTTATCAAAAATATTAATTTACAAACATATCTTTGACTAAATAGCAATTGAAGTTTCAAAAAATTTTAAAGAATTTTATTCATTATTTGCAGTAACTTACAATGGCAAAATTCTGCTTATATCAAGGAATTAGCAAGTTGATTATGTGATGGGGAAGAATGTGAATAATTATGAGTTTAAATTCTTTTTTTTTTAATTGAAAGATTTAAATGGATAACTACCTTCAGTTTTCCCATCATCATTTAGCTCAGCCTTGGTAGATAATGCATGACTTATTGCTCACAATGGTACAGTTCATTATATGTTTTACTCATTCAAAAATACCAACTAAATATACCACCCTAACACATAATAAAATTGTTTATAATCCATTCTGCTGATGGGTAACCTCTTCCAATCTCTTCATTGTTGTTTATTTAAGTAGAGTTAATGTTTATGCTATCATTTTAAACATCAATAAATTTGGGAATGTTTTTCAACTGACATAGCTTTCTCTTTCTTGGTACTGTTATGCAGCATGACAAAGACAAAGTCTTATTCATATAAATTCAGGTATAAAAAGTATTTATAAATATAAAAGCAAAACATTATATATATATATATATATATATGTGTGTGTGTGTGTGTGTGTGTGTGTGTGTGTGTGTATATTTGGAGGGGGAGAGGCAGGGCAATTGGGGTTAAGTGCCTTGCCTAAGGTCACATAGCTAGTGTGTCACATGTCTTAGGCTAGATTTGAACTCAAGTCCTCCTGACTCCAGGGCCAGGGCTGCATTCACTGTATCATGCAGCCAACCCAAATTTATATAATTTTTACAAGTAGGAGAAAAATAATTAACCCAAGGTGTGTTTGTGTGTGTGTGGTGTACACAATCTAATTCTGATAAAAATTCAACTTCAGATGTTTCCTCTATACTCCTGGACCTAGTAGCAATCATATTGTGGCTATTTTTATTTTATTCTTGACATTTTAATAGAATAAAAATGTGAAATTTGGAGTATTCTTAGAGGCCATATAGTTCAATCTCCTCATTTGCAGAGTAGGAAAATGGCACCCTGAGTAGTTAAATGATTCATTCAAATTTAGTCCCTGAAAGTAAAGCTGTGGTAATAATTTCTCCAGAAAAATGTGAAATTTCTATAACCCATAATAACTATTTTACTGCTTTATATTTGTAATCTTTAAAAGGTGAGTAAGGCTGAATATAGTGGAATGTTCATTGACCTTGGTGTCATTAGGAGATTTGGGTTTTAGTCCTGTCTCTGCTTCTTATTAGACATGTTACCATGGGCCTCTCCAATGCTTAGTCTTCTGATCTTGTACATATGGATGTGAGCATTGGTATTGCCACCCTCACAAGGTTTTCATGAGCAAAGCACTTTGTAAATTGTAAATTGCCATATGAGCTTGAACTGTCATTCTTTCTACCTGTGGTTTCCTCCCTTCTACCTAACCCTACATCTTCAATTAAATTGATGCCAATAAGAAACAAAGAAAAATAAATTAAATAAGTTTCTGTTTTAAGCAGCCAGTCCTATTCTGATGGCAGAAATATTGAAAGCCTACTCAAATGAAATAATTTGTCTTGAGTACAATTCATCTCTGAACCAAAAGATCATAGCAACCAAGCATCTGTCACCTCTATTCTGTCGTCCAGATTAAAAACAAAAGAAAAAATCCTAAAAGCCAAATGTAAATTAGTAATGAGTTTGAAAAGTAGAAGAAAGATTTATTAAATTTATTTAAAATATCCAGTTCCTTCAACTGATTCAATTTAAGGCAATTGATTCATTTTTTTCTAACATGAATGTCAGGAAAAGGTCAGTGTTTGAGGGATCATGCTTTTAAAAGGTACTTGCGTCAAAAAAAAATTGAAACTATTTAATCAGTTTGATATCAGAAATGAAGAGTTGATTTTAAGGAGACATTAAACAATAATATATTTTAACCAGGGAAATTATTTTTAATCTTATGTCAAGCACATAAATTTTTCATTTCTTCCAGAAAAAAAGTATCATCCTTTAAAAAAATTACTCTGTCATGTTTGATTAAGTACATTGAGAGAAAAAATATAGAAATGGATTAATTTCATTCATATTTTAGAGAATGTGATGGGGGAATACTGAGATATAGTAATCATTTGTAGTCCAGGTACATAGTAGAGAAATTTCTCCAGTTAGGTACTTAACCAATACTTCCAGACAACTGATCATGGGCATTTAACATACTAGATGAGTTATACTAGGACCTAGTTAGCTTGATATGTCATACTAACTCAATTAGATATTTAATCAGTATTACACCAATCAAATGACTGGAAAGTTAACATAGATTTAGAAAGTGTGTAACTTTGGATGGCTAGGTGGTGTAGTGAATAGAGCAGTCAGGAGGACCTGAGTTCAAATCAGGCTTCAGACATTTACACACACATACACACACACACACACACACACACACACACAAAGCCATGTGACCTTGGGCAAGTCACTTAACCCCAATCGCCCTCCAAAAAGCAAAAAAAAAAAATGTGTAACTGCCTGCCAACTAGCTTTTACACTAGGGAATCTGAAAAATTCAATATTCATTGTAAAATAGGACCTTCAACAGCATGTCCATTTTCTAGCTTTAGTTTTAATTGAACCCTTGAAATGTGACTTTAAGATAAATTAATCTGTATCTTTTAATGAAAGGTTGATAAAAAATTCTCCCAGGTCATTGTGAAAATGAAAAAAAAATGCAATATGCAAATAAGCTTTCTGCAATGAAAATAAGTAGATGATCTAGAGATTCTTGGAAAAGCAAAGGATTTCCTCAAAGTCCTTTGGAAAATTTAACCTGCTTTACCTGGGAACATCAAGGAAGAAGAAGTCCCTTCTATTAAGGAATGAATTGCATACTTGAAAAATTAAGTGAATGATGTTTTTATTCTACTATCTAATTTATAAAAATTAGGATTTGAGGTCTTCAATTTAATTTTTTTAATTATACAATCATCAGTACCATGGACATTGCAGCTAATATTTTGAATATGCATTTTAAGTGAGCCCTGAGCCAGTTCTATAGTTCTATGAATACAGCAAGTATGTTGGTATGATTTCAAAAGGTCACAAAGACTAGCCTAATCATATTTTTAACTCACCAACACAGTGGTGCCTTTAGGGTAAACAATTGTCACTAAGAAATCTGTGGGGAAGAATCATCAGGGACTAGTTTTGTCGGAGAAGTTTAAGACAAACTGTCTTGGAGGTAGTATGGGAAATCATTTGCAGTAAACAGAAAACCAAGAAATTCATTTTCTAATCCAAACATTTCTATTGGCCATGTTTCTATGGATAAATAATAACATGTCTGGGTTTTATTTTCATAATTATAAAAGAGGCAGATAATTATAAAAATATGTAACCTGTGGTTCTCAATAATTCTTCGTTTCTGAATAAGGTTCACATTCATTATCTGGAACTATTAGTTCCCATTTAATTCAGGAGATATCTAGATTTCTATAGTTTTATTTATTCTCTATACCAACCTAGTAAATTTTTGGAAATCATGGTTGCTTTTAGACTGCCAGAAACTGGCACTACTCTGCAATAAACCTTTCAAAGTCTTCATTTCCTGATATCAAGTGTTATATTTCAAAATGAGAGATGGTAGTCAAAGGTCTTCTGATGCTAGTGATCACATTCTTATTTGAAATCATAAGGTCCTATGCTTGGTTCAGTCTATAGGTGCAATGCTAGGCATGTGTGGAAGAGTTTGGTTTATTTTTTTCATAAGTCTTTTGTTTGCTTATAATTTGGTGTTTTCTTCTCTGTGATCTAGAAAATTCTAAAATCCATTAAAGTCAAGAAGGCATCATCTAAGCTAAAGCTACTTTTCATTTTGCTGGAAAATGCATAATCATCTTCAGCTTTTCTTTTTGAAAGCTCACAGGAAGAATCCAATATTTCAAGCAAAGTAACGGAAGTTCATTGGGTATTTAAAATTAACTCTAGTAACAAATTACCTTGTGTAGTTATAACACTTAAAATAATTCTATCATTATTTTCTCTATCCAAAAAGCAACAATTGTACTTTTCACATATATTTCATGATGATTTTTAGCATATAGAGATCTACTTATAAAATCTAGCTATTCAAAGTCTGATTCATTAGTATAAATTTTGTTGTTTTTCAGTCAATCAAGTTGCATCTGACTCTTTGTGATCATATGGATTGTAGTGTGCATAGGATTTTCTTGAGATTTTCAATTCAATTTTTTAAATTATACAATCATCAGTATTGGCAAAGGTATTTGAGATGTTTGTCACTTCTTTCTCCAATTATTAAATAGACAAATGCAAAAACTCTGAAAGTTTTAGATCCCCCAACTCTACAATTCATATGGCTCATAAATCAGAGATGTTATTTAATAATATATCCCACATAGTAATAGCACCAATGCAACGTTCACAGTGCCCACAATCACTATAAATATACCTGCATGATGCTTAATCACAAAATATAACAGAATCTCCATATACAGGACTGAAGCAATGCATTTATTCAGACACCAGAAAACCAAATCCTCAAACCAGCAAGCTGATTGCAGCAGAGAAGTTGATAAGCCACAACAGCACAGAGAGCCACACCATCCTCTAGTCTTCCCACAAACAAATATTTACACATAAACCAGACAGATGTCCTGGGAGTCATCCTCTCCTCCTCCCAGTCTAGCTAGCTCAGACTCCTGGTTTCCTGTGGACTCTGCTCCACCCTCAGCTCCTCCCACCACAAGCTCCATGTGACTAAATCCAGTCTATTAGGGGGCACAGTATATTTTCAAAGCAGGGAATGTCTTCAAATTCTCTTAGAATTATTAAGGGGCAGGGAAAATCTTCAAATTCCCATTACCATTGCAATAGTCTAATATTGCAGTGATTCCCAACTCTTTTTTTTTTCTAGTTACCTTTGAAATTCTGGGTAGTAGGCATTCTCTTTATTTCCCCTCACACTCTTGGAACATTCATCCATTTGTGCAGCCATTTGTCAAATTACACTCTCTAACTCCAACCACCATATATACAGACATCTCAGCCACTCTCCAATTCTTGATGGAGGAGAAATTTTTCCCATTTAAGTTGGAAGCTCCTTCAGTGCATCCTTTATATCTTGTGCTGTGTTGTTTCTGAAGTCTGCACCAAAAAATTTCCCCTGTCTCTCATTAAATTTTAAGCTTCATAATGTCAGGTATCGGCATTTTGCTTCCATCTTAATTTTGTATCTTAATCATTAGTTAATCTCCTACTCTGCTGCATACAATAGATGATTAATGTTTGTTGAATGAGGAATATAGAAAACTAAATATCAAAATTAATTTTATTTTTAGTTACATTTTCTATTTAGTTTTTGCCTTGAGTTTAAAAAAAAGTATCACTGTGAATTTTAAAATGAGAAAATTAACAATACTCTTATCAATTCAGTCAATAATTCTAGTTCAAGAACAGTGATGCTATATACTACCACACATATTAACAGAGAGATAATGGACTCAAGATGAAAAGTAAGGCCCACATTTTCAGCCACAGTCTCAATGGGTATTAGCTTTGCTTATTTATGCAATTTGTTAAAGGAGTTTGTTTATTTTTTTAAACTATTTTTCTTTCCCCCCAACCCCCATCCTGGGGAAAGAATTGGAAGGTAAAGTCAGGATAGAGATAGGATAGAAAAAAGAGGGTCATGGATTCATTTTTTTAATCAAATGCTTTATTAACTTCAAGTTTACATTATTCTTTTCTGCAAGATTTTGAGTTACAAATTTCCTCCCCCTTTTTCCCCTACCCACCCACCCAAATACTGATCCCACTGGATATCCCCTCCTCCAATCTGCTCTCTCCCATACCCCCTCCAACTTTCCAGTAGGGCATGGTGGATCTCTATGCCCCAGTTCCTGTATGTCTAATTTCCCAGTGACATGTAAAATAATATTAAAAATACTATATATATATATATATATATATATGTATGTATAATCATATGTATATTTAAACATTTGATTTTAAAACTTTGAATTCCAGATTTATTCCCTTCCTCCATTGTTACCTACCCTTACTGGGAAGATAAGCAATTCAATATAGGTTGTACATGTGTAGCTATGCAAAGCATTTCCATCCCGTCTGTTTTCAAAAGTGGGTGATTCCAACTTCTCTCCCCTCCCAGCCTGCCCTCTCTTCCATTATCACCCCTCTAATCCCCTTCCCCGCTACTCTCCTGTAGCATGAGATACCCTATTTACTGTGTATGCCATTCCCTCTCTAGGCCAAATTCAATGAGAATAAGGTTAACCCATTCCCTTTAGCCTTCCTATACTTCCCCTCCATTGTAACCATTTTCCCTTGCCTCTTCTTTATGAGATAGTTTGACCCATTCTGTGTCTCCCCACATCCTCTCATTAAATTACACTCTCACCTCTTAATATCACCTTTTAAGTATCATCCCATGCTATTCAATTGGTCCTGTGCCCTCTCTCTATGTATACTTGTACACACACACACACACACACACACACACACACACACACATATATATATATACAAATTCATATATGTATTCATATGCCCATATACCCTCCCACATAGACATATATAAGTATGTATATACACTCACACACACATACACACACATGCATATACATATATGTTTCTATTCCCTTCAACTATTCTCATAGTGAGAAAATTTTCATAAGTTACAGTTATCATTTATTCTTGTAGGAATGCAAATAGTTCAACTTTGATATGTTCCTTATGATTTCTTTTCCCTGTTTATCTTCTCATACTTCTCTTGCTTCTTGTATCTGAATGTCAAATTTTCTATTCAATTAAATATTTCTATTCTTCTTTTTTCATCAAAAATGCTTGAAAGTCCTCTATTCCACTGAATGACCACATTTTCCCCTGAAACATGATTCTCGGGTTTTTTGGGTAAGTGATTTTTGGTTTTAGTCCCAGTGTCTTTGACCTCCAGAATATTATATTCCAAGCCCTTCGAATTCCTCAGTGTAAAAGCTGCCATATCCTGTGTTATTCTGATTGTATTTCCACAATATTCAAATTGCTTCTTCCTGGCTGCTTGTAATACATTCTCCTTGCTCTGGGAATTCTGGAACCTGGTTATAACATTCCTACGACTTTTCTTTTGGGGAACTTTTTCAGGAGGTGATCTGTGTATTCTTTCAAACTATTTTGCCCTCTGCCTCTAAAACATGGCAATTTTCCTTGATAATTTCTTGAAGGATGATTTCTAGGTTCTTTTTTTTTTAATCATAGCTTTCAGGGAGTCCAATAATTTTTATATTATCTCTCCTGAATCTATTTTCCAGATCAGTGGTTTTCCCAATGAGATATTTCACATTGCCTTCTATTTTTTTCATTTTGGGGGGATCTGTTTAATAGTATGTTGATTTCTCATAAAGTCAATAGCTTCCATTTGCTCCAATCTAATTCTGAAGGAATGGTTCTCTTCAATGAGCTTTTGAGATTCTTTTTCCATCTGGCAAATTCAGCTTTTTAAGGCATTCTTCTCCTCATTGCCTTTTTTGAGCCTCTTTTGCCATTTAAGTTAGTCTATTTTTAAGGTGTTATTTTCTTCTGTCAGGTTGCTGACTCTCATTTCGTAATTTTCTTGCATCATTCTCATTTCTCTTCCCAATTTTTTCTCCACTTATTTGGTTTTCAATATCCTTTTTAAGCTCCTCTATGGCCTGTAACCAGCTTATATTTTTCTTGGAAGCTTTGGTGTAGGAGTTCTGACTTCATTGCCTTCCACCTGTTCCATGCTTTGATACTTTTTGTCCCCAAAATAGGAGTGTAAAGTTGGGTTGCTCTACTTGCTTTGCTTCCCTCATTTGCTCATGTTACCACCCAATTACTTGCCTTTTGCAATTTCAGTTACCAGAAAGGAACTTTGTCCCAGTTGCTGGGCTTTTCTCAGATGCCGCAGGTATTAGTTGGGTGCCCTGCAGAAGCCTCCACACACTCTGGCAAGCTGGTTGCCCACCCCAGGACCTCCACCCCAGACCACAATCCAGATCCATTCAGGGTAAAGCAAGAGTGATTTCCCCTCAGATTGGTTGCTTGGTCCCCCTACAATCTGCAGGCCAGGAGCTGAAGCTACCAACGTGGCTGTGGCTGCATGGCCACTGCACCTCAGCTGCTTCTCCCCCTAGGGGCAAAGGCTGACCACAGTCCCAACTGATGGATCCCAAAGTCCACACTGCACTGACCTCTCACTGTGTCCTTAATATCTATGTGTTGATAATTATGGATACTACCACATCTGCTGGTAATCTATAGTCCCTCCAGCTGTTACCTTGTCAGGTACGCCCTGAGGCTAAAACCTGGACTCACTGGGGGCCGGGCTCAGCTCCCAAAGCACTGAGCTGGCCAATTCCTGCCAGCCTATCAGGCTGTCCTCAGTGGGAGGTTAGCTTCTCTCTGTCATTGTGTGGGTTCTGAGGCTCCCAAGTTTCTTCAGAGTCAAGTTTTACATGAATTGGAGAAGGTGAAGGCCAGAGTCCTGCAGAAGTCCTGTTTCTACACTGCCATCTTGACTCCACCCCCTGGATTCATTTTTTTAATGAAGGGAATAGAAGGAAAGATGGAAAGAAACCCAGTCAAGCAAACCAGCTTTGGGAGTAAGTAGATCTTATATATTTGAAAAGAAAAGAAAGAATTTTATAATAGAAGATTTGTATTTTCATGTGCAATGCTCTTTTCCTGTGATGTACATCGGATAAAAATTATTATTTTTTTAAACTAATAGCATCCAGAGTGATGTGGTTCTTTAGAGAAGATTTTTTGAGAATATATTTCTAGTTAGATCTTGAAGGAAGCAATGCATGTAGTTTAGTGAATGGGAGTAAGGACAACATCCAGATACTTCAGAAGCAACTAAAATAGTGATAAGGATGAAATGAAAAAGTCAGAAAGTTAGTTTCACTGGAGCAGAGAGAATTTTTTTTCCAGTAGGATAAAATGAAGTTGGAATGTTTGTGATTGAGAGAAAAGCTAGTAAAAGGCTTTACATAATAAAATTTATAATCAAGAATTAGTATGGGGAATGACTAATATCCAAGATAATCTTGAATAAGAATAGAATCTAGAATAAGAATATCTAAGCTGCATAATACAAATCATGGTTAAAGAAGATTAATCTGGTTACTACATGTAGATTGAAATAGAGAGATCGACCCCATCCATTAGAGTTTCCTTTCTTCCAACCTTCTTTACAATAGTAGATATATCCTGGAGTATTGAAATAACTGCTGGACTGAATTTCAAAATAAATCTAGATTTTATTCCTACTTTCAACCATTATTTCTTTGTGATTACAAACAAGTCACTTAACTCTTCTGAGCCTCAGAATCCTCAACTGTAAATTTGATATCATAATACCAATAATACCAAAATGAAAGGATTAAAAGATTTAGAGAATGAAAAGTCTTTTGCAAACTTCAAAATCCTTTATAAATAGTAGTTATTATAACAGGCTGTTCACAATTTCAATTCAATTCTTCAACAATTCAAGATATATTAATTAAGTCCTTTCTTTGTGCAAAACACTATACTAGGTACCAGGAATATGGAGACAAAAATGAAACAATATCTCCCCTCAAGAAGCTTACATCCTACAAAGAAAATACTCCAACTAGCCCAGAAGAGTAAATGTAAAACTTCAACAAAGCAATCTCACTATCAATGTTATTCAATTTTATAATACACTCTCATGGTCACAAAGAATTTCTTAAATTTCTCCATTGCTCTGTGTTAAATAGAATATAAAGTTATTCTTCATAGTTCAGTACCTGAAGAAGCTTAAAAATAGAACCCATAATTAATTGAAAAGGTTTTTGCAAAAGTGAACAGCGCACATAAAACAAATACATCAAGAAGGAGAAATCAAATCTTCCACATTATAAATCATTGAATATCAGGGCTAAAAAAAGACCTTAACTATCCCATGGTTTGAACTTTGATATTATACATGAAGAAATTCACAGTTCATAAAGAATTATTCAAGGTCATACAACTATCAAATTTCAAAGACAAGATGCTGCTGGTTTCTTCATTGTTTAGGAGGGATCCCAAACTGAAGTATGTTACTGACTTCTTTGTGAATCAATGAAATGAATTAAAGAGAACTTGAGTATAGATTCAAATAAGCAAAAGGTTACATAATTTCTGCTAGCCTAAATAAACTTAAGCTACCACTGAAGAAGTTCAAAGTTTTACTACTGTTTACTCCTTTAAAAGACATAGTCTCTGGATAGATTTATTACTATAGATGTGCCGAAAGCTATGGTAACCAACTTCAGCTACAGTATCCTTTATTGTTTACCCAGTAAAACAATGGAATAGCAACCATTCATTCCAAGTTACGTTCCCGTATGTGAAGCTCAGATGATCATGTTTTCATACTAGGGCTCAAACAAGTATCCTAGTGATCTAAGTACACAAAGTATTAAGACAGGTTGGTCAATTTTCATGATAAAGGGTCTTGACTTTTTTTTTTTTTAAAGCAATCGGAGTTAAGTAACTTGCTCAAGGTTACACGGCCAGTTATTTCTGGGTGTGGTGCTGAGTATCTGAGCCCGGATTTGATCCAGGTCATCCGGACACTGGAGCCAGTGCTCTTACTCGCTGAGCCACCTGGCCGCCCCTAAGCAATTGGGGTTAAGTAACTTGCTCAAGGTTACACGACCAGGTGTTTCTGGGTGGGTGCTAAGTGTCTGAGGCTGGGATTCGATCTCCAGGTCTTCTCAACACTGGAGCCGGTGCTCTTACTCGCTGTGCTACCTGGCCGCCCCTGGGTCTTGACTTTTTAAGGACTTTCTCCATATCTCATCCTGTGGGAACATATTCTCTTCCAGATATGTCAATTACTAGCTCTTAAATAGTCTTTCCTGATTCTTCTCCCTACCTCCCTAAAATTGATAATATCTCACTCTCCTTGATTGCTCATCCTTCTATCTTTATTCTCTTTTTATGTACATTTTCCACTCTAACTACCATTATAATTATTTGTATATGTCTTATTGTCAACATGAACTCTAAGCTCCTAGAGAACAGGGACTTTAACATGATATTATTCCCTGAACCTAGCACAGTATATTTACAATTGTAGGTACATAAAAAAAAAATGTTTGCTGACCTCATTTATTTCTATCAGGAAAACTAACAAAAATATATGTTACCTTAGAGGTAAATGGCCAAGTTTTCACTAGAATAGCCTAGATTTTTTTTTAAATACAACTCAAAATTTATAACCACCATCCATCTAGGAGGAAAGAATTTATATCATAAGAGGGAAAAAGTGGCACCCTCTTCCTGTTTTCTTTACTCCATTCTTATTTTACAAGCAGAGCAAATAAACTGTTAATAATGGCTAAAATATGTGGAATTTAGGTTGAAACTAGGTTATGGTGACAATATATACTATGTGTGTATAGTATATTATAATCTACACTTTCAAGTTTATTTTATCCTTACAACAATGTTGTGAGGTTTGCATTATTAGCCCTACATTACAGATGACAAAAATGTTTTTTTTAACAGGTAAAGTGACTTGTTTAAAATTAAACAATTAACATGTATGGAGTCAGGACTCATACCTATGTCTTCTAATTCTGCGTTTATTGGCTTTCATTCATTATTGGAAATGACAGATTTAGTGTTATAGATCATTTCAATGGGGATTGCCTTGCATTGAGATTAGTATGGCACCTTACTCTTTAACATACTATCTAGGAGAAAAAAATAGATCATAGCAGCCACAAATGAACAGAATTAATCAAATGCCAGTGATCTCAGCAAATACTGGGACTCTGCAATCTTCTATGACAGGCTGTGTAATAAAGTAGAAAGTAGCTTAGAATGAGAACTTGGAGAGCTGATCCTACTCTTCACAGCCACTTTGGGAAAGTTACCTAGGGCTGAATTTTCCAATGAGTATGGCTAGTTGATTGTCAGCATCCCTCCAGTTCCACCATGGTATAAACCTATAGAATATAAAGTTATTGCTGAATTCTCTGACCAAAAATGGAAGTAACAGCTAACATTTAAATAAAAATTTAAAGTTTGCAAATAAATATATCTATATAGATGTGTGTGTGTGTGTGTGATTTAGGGGGGTATCTACCCAAAGCATGTGAAGACATTCATGGGTGGATGAAAACAATTTGTTCCAATATTTATAAAGGCAGGTGAAGTAGGCAGGTATAGTAGCTGCATATTCCACTTTTAAAATTCTCAGTGTGATTCAATTCTTCCTTCTGGTTCAGAGAGAGATCAGTACAGTCTAAAATGTTCTCAGGGCAGAGAAAGGACAATTGTGCCTCTGAACTATCTCAAAATGTCATCCACTTCTTAAATTTTTATCAATTTGCATAATAGATGAACTATAATATGCCAATCTAGCATTCAAAAACCTGGGTTCTATTCTTGGATGTGCCAAAGCTATTAGAGGGACTTTGGGCAAGTCATTGAACATTTCTGAGCTTCTGAGTCTTCATTTGTAAAATGAGGGTGCTAACATAATTCTAGAATTTTCTCCAGTTTAAATATTTTTTGATTCAATGACAAAATTCTAAGTCACAATGGAACCTGAGTCGTTACTATATCATATGACTGAGATAGTTTTTACTTTAACTTGTTATGTAAATTGACTTTAAGTTAAAGTAAAAATTCTCATGTCCCATATGTTTATATTCATTCTTTCTTGCAAATTTAACTATATGGCAATCATTTAAAAGATCAAATTTTTATCTTCCTTTTGGAAAGACTTTCAATTTGTATTTCCAAATTCATAATCTTTTTTTCCATTATTTTTTCTTGCTGCAAACATATTGGGATCTTTTTAGGTGGAAAACACTCTGCATGTGAAAGAATGAATAAAAATCCAATTGATTTTTTTTTTCATCTTTACTCTTACACTGTTGGAGATTGAAGAAAATGAGAATAAACTTCTATGTTATGATAATCCAATACCATAAATGGTAATAACAATTTCATTTTGTATTATAAATCTCACATTTAAAAAGTCAAGTTATTTTCCTAACTATATTTTACTCTTTAGAGAAAATGATCAGAAAGGAATTAAAAAGAAATGGCAAAGGGGCGGCCAGTTAGCACAGCCAGTAAGAGCACCGGCTCCGGTGTTGAGAAGACCTGGAGATCGAATCCCAGCCTCAGACACTTAGCACCCACCCAGAAACACCTGGTCGTGTAACCTTGAGCAAGTTACTTAACCCCAATTGCTTAGGGGCGGCCAGGTGGCTCAGCGAGTAAGAGCACCAGCTCCAGTGTCAGGATGACCTGGATCAGATCCGGGCTCCGATACTCAGCACCACACAGAGAAATAACTGGCTGTGTAACCTTGAGCAAGTTACTTAACCCTGATTGCTTTAAAAAAAAAAAAAAAAAAAAGAAATGGCAGGGCCTGGAATTTCTAGTCCAAAGATTCTTAACATGTTTTTGGTTTCTGAATAGCTTTGGCAGCTTGGTAAAGCCGATGGAATTTGTCTCAGAAAGATATTTCTAAAATGAATAAAATAAAATATATAGGATTACAAAGAACCCAATCTTATTCAAATAAAATTATGAAAATAAAGCTTATGTACCCATGATATATTCATTTACATCATATGCTTATTTTTGCAACATGCCATTCATTTCCCTTTCATTCTGTAGCAGACACAAATACTTCACTAATATTTAAAATCCTCATGTCTGTACAACAAGTTTTTTTTCCCCTTCTTTGCAAAATGCCAACAAGACTCATTATTAAGGCTGTATATTAAATTTTACTTTGCTGTAAGAAATACAAGATCAGGTCTTACGAGAAGAAGTTATGATACATTACTATCACCACTTACATTTTGGTATTAGTATACAAATGAGCATGCTTGCAAATAAATTTTATGATTTCTGAGAATGAAATATTTCATATGGTGTCAATTAAGTGTTATTTCAGCACAAATTAACACTGTTGATATAGGACTCCACAAATATTTAATTTTCATGAAATCTTTAATGAAATGACATATTTGTGTGCAATGTAATGTTCTGTGACCAAATTATTTGGAGGTAAGGATAATGTAGTCCCACAAAACATCTCCAACATGCAATGTCTGGCTTTTTTTTTTAATGTGGTGATTAAGCCAAATAAACTGACACCATTTCACAATTCCATGACGCTAATTGTAAATTGGTCTTTTCAACTAGTCCCTTTGGACTTTCCATCTTTTACAAACCAGTAGCAAACCATGAAGAAAATGAAAGATTGTTAATGACCACTGGTTTTGAGATTCATTTTTTTTCTACCATTTTGTACCTAAAATAACATAAGAAATCATTCTCTCTTTACTTCAGTCTTTTTTAATGGGTAGGTCTAAGGTTTTCCTTAGGATTACTGGTTGCTTTAATTATTCCATGTTTCAAATACAAGCCCTGAAACCCTACAGCAACCTAAAACTCTTCCTTATTTTCAACAGCACTAAAAGTGGAGTTAAAATGCGAAAAAGAGAAATAAACTTAATTGAAGATTAGACGAGGGAGAAGTTTTTACATGCATGGTATATTCCAGACCAGAAATGGGGAATTTATGGTCTCAAGGTCACATGAAGACTTCTAGATCCTTGGGTGTGGCCTTTTGACTTAGTCCAAGTTTTATAGAAATCCTTTTATTAAGGGGGATTTTTTCCCTTGAAGTTTGGATTTAGCCAAAGGACTGTACCTGAGGGCCTAGAAGACCACATGTGGCCTTAAAATTACAGGTTCCCCACCCCTGTTCCAGACAAACTAGAGTAGTAACTGCATTTTGCCTTCACATCACTCTCCGTTTTAATTTATATAAGCTGTCCCTTACGTTTTGAACAACACCTTGTCCTCCTACTTGTGCACAATTTTCATAATCATTGTCATCCAGCAGGTCAGGTGGAATATTCATTATGTAGGCTTCTCTGTTCACCTCCACTTCACTGTCAGCTATCATTGCATTCTCCCTTCTCAAATGATCTTATAGCTCCCTGTTTGTATAGAGTATTTTCCCACAGCAAAATATAAGTTCCTTGAATGACAACTTCATTTTGTCTTTGTATCTTTGATACCAAACACCACAGCCTATATGTCAACATGCTTATTGAACTAAACGGAATCCCAATCATTTGGGATTTAATTTAAAAAAGGCATTTATTGTTTATTTTTAAATAGAAAATCAGGAAAATTGATGTTACCTTTCTCTTTATTTCCAATGTTATTAGAAAGGTTATTTTATCATGATTATAAAGGTCAAGGTGTCTACCATAGCTTTATATTCAAACCTTTATCTATTCTTCAAACTTCACCCTTACTATTAACTTAGGAAAACACAGGTCCCTTTATTACTGTCATTGAATCTGCAGTGTCCTATTAAAGTATCTGACAGTATTTGTCTAGTGTTTTGTGAACTTTTTAATGTACTTGTTACCAAACCAAAGATGGCATGTCACATTATTGAAGAAAAGATGCAAGACAAATGATCCAACTCCATTGCATATAATCCATTCATGTGACTTTGGGGGCAAAACTTAACAGAAGTCTATAACTAAAGTGAAGTGATGCAGGGGGAAGGAAATTGAGCAAAAGGAACAATATACACAATGAACACAACAGCAAAATGAAGAGAACAGCTAAAGGCAACCAAAGGTTTTTGAAATGCAATGGACAATGTTGGCTCCAAGGTACTAAAATGAATTCATACATAATTCCTATCCATTAAGGATCAATAAACTACAAAAAATGGAATGTGATATAGGTCACCTATGAGGTAGCTTTGTTTCACTTTTTTTAAGGGAAGGCAGAGAACAGGTATTTGGGAGCCTTTGTTGAATGGAAAAAGACAAATCTCAAAATGAAATATGTGAACAAAATTTTAAAATAAAGAAACAATTCTCTGCATTTTAATTTTTTTATTTTTCTTTTTAAAAATTCTTTGTATTTTAATTAGAAACCAATCCCCCCCAAAAAGAAGAAAAGTGAAAACATAAATGAAAATCAAACATAAATAGCTACCATTTTTCCAAAATAAAATTTACAAATACTTTACTGATAATGATAGTGATCGTATTGGCCCTGATGATAATGATTCACTTGGATCAGGGCAAGTTTAAGTTCTTTATGGTCAAGGAACTAGTAAGAAGTATTGGTTTCACTTGTGTTACTATGAGCCATCTGCAAGGAGGGTAGACCCAAAATATGTGTGTGTGTGTGGGGGGGGGTGCGCGCGCTACATCAGTACACCTTTAACATTATTCAACAAGGATTTCACTAATACCATGCATGTTAATATTACATTACTTAAGCCTGTCCCAAAATCTGACTGTTCCACCCCAACACATTCAATTAACACTACGGGTTCCCTATTACCTCCAGGAGCAAGTACAGTCTTTCTATTGACTTTTTTTTTTCTTTTTGGAGTGGGAAGGTAGGGCAATTGGGGTTATGACTTGCCCGAGGTCACATGGCTAGTCTTGTGCTAAGTGTCTGAGGCCAGCTTGGAACTCAGGTACCCCTGACTCTAGGGCTGGTGCTCTATTCACTGTACCACCTAGCCATCCCACTCTATTGACTTTTAAAAGTCTTTATATCTAGACCTTTTACAACTAATCCAACCTTTCCAGTCTTTATATACTTCTCGTCCAAATTATTCATTCTACTATCCAGCCATCATGGCTTCCTTGCTACTTCTTAAACAGGATGATGTTCCTGCTCCTATATCTCTGCCTTTGTCCTAGTTGTATCTCATCCCTAAAATGTTCTCCCTCCTCCCCTCTGCCTCTCAGTCTTCCTGCAGGTTGATATTGATAAATATTTAAAATCAGCGCACACTCAAAAATGTATTAATTATGTATTTTTAAGTTTTATCTCTGTTGTTCCACTTTTCTCCATCACTTTAAGTCTAGACAATCAAAAAACAAAAGCAAAAGCCCTGATTTATAGCATATGCACATATTTGAGGTGAAAATACTCCCACTGAAAGTTGAACCATTGCCTTCTCTGAGCCTATACCAGCGTGCTCCAGCATACAAGTGAATTCTCAGTTATTTTAAGACAATTTCATCACACTTTCCCAGAGGTTTCCCTTCTAAGGTTACCTTCCATCTACTCTTTGCAGCTTGTATGCATAACTTTATTTATATGTTTCCTATCTTTTTGAATGTAAGTTCCTTGAAGGCAGAAGCTGTTTCTTTTTCTTTTCTTTTTTCTTTCTTTCTTTCTTCCTTCTTTTTCTTTCTTTTCTAGCTTTTATCAATCTTTTTGATTTCTTATTTACCAAATTTTATCAAATATTAAATACTTGTTTATCAAAAACTTAATTGATAATTAAGAATAAAAAGCAGTAGTCCCAGCTTTTATTTTCACACTTCACATTGATACCTTTGTTCATGTTATTTGTCAGCTGAAATATTCATAGAAAATATAATTACCTTGATTATGTTCACTTTCATCATCTCCCCCTTTGCTAATCTCCTGAATTTTATGGACCCTAGAAACTCATCATTCTATAAGATGATGTAAACTCTGAAACTCACATCTCTTCAGTACTTCATACCCCTGGGGCTTCTTCCTTCCTCTGAGTGGAATAGGTGAAAGGTTGATATAAGCAAGCTTCTCCCAGACCTTTATCACATATGAAAGGTTACAAGGGCATTTACCTCCTCCCTTTCCACTTGGATGCTTTTCTGAGTTTATAATCTCCCAATACTCATCATCTATCAAGATAAAATTAACTCTGCAATTCACACCTACTCAGATCTTTTCTAAGACTATACCATGCCCCTTAGACTTCATGATTGACATGAATGTTGTCCACCCATAATCCTTTCATTTTACATATTATCTTCCTCCATTAAACAGTGAGTTCCTTGAAGACAAACACTATTTAATGTCTTTCTTGGAATCCCCAGAACTCAACATAATTCCTGTCACATAGTAGGTACTAAGTAAATGTTTATTGATTCTGACTGAACATACTAAAAAATGGCATGATGTAGAAAAATTTGTCATGCCCCTGCTCAAGGATTACAAATATTTCTTGAAACATTCCATATTTCTCTAATAACCTCCTGCTTCAAACTTCATATATCAGTTTGATTTGAAACCTGTATTTCATATAACATCTAATAGTGTTTATTAAAACTATCTTTGTGGGGTAAGGAAATGTAGTGTTATGAAAAGGATATTGGACATGGAGCCAGGAGTTATTATCGGTTTTCCCCCTGTCTCCATACTTAATAGCTTTATGGCTCTGAGTAAACCATTTAATCTCTCTAAGCTTCAGTTTCCTGAGGCTTTGTGAAATGGGGGGGAGTAATATGAATGCTGTTTCCTCCCAAAATTTATTAGGAGTAAAGCACTTGATAAATCTTAGGAAACTAGATGAATATGAATCATGAGACTACATGAAGGATTCTGGATGTGGTTAGGGAGAAGACATTGACATCTCTATAATTCAGATGGTGTTTTAGACCTGTATTACTCTGTGGTTGACCTAGCAACATCCATTTCAGACCTCATCTGGCCTTCAGAAGATCCCATCACTGAGTAAATAACTTACATAATTAAAGAGCTAACATTTATATGCCAGGCACTGTGCTAAGAGCTTTACACATGTTATCTTATTTGATCCTCATAACAACCCTGGGATGCAGGCGTTATTATGATTCCCATTTTATACATGAGGAAACTGAAGCACAGAGAGGTTGAATGACTTGTCCAGGGTGACACAGCTATTAAGTGCCTGATACTGGATTTGAGCTTAGGTTTTCCTGACTCCAGGCCCAACCAATACTATATCTAATGTGCCACCTAGTTGACAGCTGAGTCCATATTTGAAGCTTTTTTTAATTAGTTCACCATGACCTGGTTTATGCTCTCCAATCCAACTACTCAAAAATTTAGAATCAACCCCATATCATAATGTGAAAACAAAAAGGACTTTTGGCAGAGAATGTGAATTATTTTAGCATCCTTTTATTGAACTATATGCTTTCAGGGCCAATGACTTCCCTACATTTTTTATCTTTTATTTTTTTAAAGCAATTGGGGTTAAGTAACTTGCTCAAGGTTACACAGCCAATTTTTTCTAGGTGTGGTGCTAAGTATCTGAGCCTGGATTTGATCCCCCAGGTCATCCTGACACTGGAGCCGGTGCTCTTACTTGCTGAGCCACCTGGAAGCCCCCCCTTTTTATATTCTTAATTGTTAGTATAATGTGCTGTGAAAGAGGTGATAGATATTTGTTGCATGACTACCCTTACCGCATCTCACTTCTATTGTGACATTAGAGAAAAAGGAGAAACATGTGACAACTTATACAGGGAACAATTTTTAAAACATCTTCCTTTGAATACTTCTTAATTTCTTGTTATACTAGCCTCTTTTGGGATTGATTGTTTGATTTTCAATTTTTTTTTTTTAGTTTTCAACATCCACTTCCAAGGGATTTTGAGTTCCAATTTTTCTCCCCATCTCTCTCTTCCCCACACCTCATGATGACATCCATTCTGATTACCCTTTTCCCAATATGCCCTCCCTTGTATAACTTCCCCCATCTTCTCTTATCCTCTTCATTTCTATTTTCCTTTATGTCAAGATAGATTTCTATACCTCATTGTCTGTATATGTTATTTCCCAGTTGCATGCAAATACAATTTTTAAAATTCATTTTTAAAACTTTGAGGTGCACATTGTCTCTCTTCCTCTCTCCCCACAAACCCTCATTTAGAAAACAAACAATTGGATATAGGATATACATGTGTATTCATGCAAAGCATTTCCATAACAGTCATGCTGCAAAAGATTACATTTCCCTCCATCTTATCTCACCCACCCCCCATTATTCTATTCTCTCCTTTGACCATGTCTCTTCTCAAAAGTGTTTGCTTCTGATTACACCATCCTCCCATTTACCCTCCCTTGTATTATCCCCTCTCTCTTATCTCCTTTCCCCCTACTTTCTTGTAGGGTAAGATAGATTTTCATACCCAATTGGGTGTGTATTTTATTCCCTCCTTAAGCCAAATTCAATGAAAGTATAGTCCACTCATTCCCTCTCAACTCCCCCTTCTCCTCCATAGTAAAAGTTTTCCCTGCCTCTTTTATGTGAGATAATTTACCCCATTCTACCTCTCCCTTTCTCCTTCTCCCAGTACAATCCTCTCTCACCCCTTAATTTTATTGTCTTACATATCAACCCTTCATATTCAATTTACCATGTCTCTCTCTCTCTCTCTCTCTCTCTCTCTCTCTCTCTCTCTCTCTCTCTCTCTCTCTCTCTCTCTCTCATATTTATATATTTTACCTCCAACTACCCTAATATTGAGAAAGGTCTCATGAGTTACAAATATTATCTTTCTATGTAGGAATGTAAAGTTAAACTTTAATAAGTCCCTTATGATTTCCCTTACCTCTTTACCTTCTCATGCTTCTCTTGAGTCTTGTATTTGAAAGTCAAATTGTCTATTTATCCTCTGGTATTTTTTGCTTGAAAGTCCTCTATTTCATTGAATATCCATGTTTTCCCCTGAAGGGTTACACTCAGTTTTGTTGGGTAGGTGATGCTTGGTTTTAATCCTAGCTCCTTTAACCTCTGGAATAACATATCCAAAGCCTTTACATCCTTTAATGTAGAAGCTGCTAGATCTTGTGTTATCCTGATTGTGTTTCCACAACTCCCTAATTGCTTCCTTCTGGCTGTTTGCAATGTTTTCTCCTTGACCTGGGAACTCTGTAATTTGGCTACAATATTCCTAGGAGTTTTCCTTTTGGGGTCTCTTTAAGAGGCAATCAGTGGATGTTTATTCAATATCTATTTTACTCTCTTGCTCTAGAATATCAGGGAAGTTTCCCTTGATAATTTTGTGAAAGATTACATCTAGGTTCTTTTTTGATCATGCTTGTAGGTAGTCCAATTATTTTTAAATTATCTCTCCTGGCTTTATTTTCCAGGTCAGTGGTTTTTCCAATGAGACATTTCCATTGTATTCTATTTGTTTCATTATTTTGGTTTTGTTCAATAATTTCTTGATTTCTCACAAAGTCATAGCTTCTGTTTACTCCATTCTAATATTTAAGGAATAATTTTTCTTCAGTAATGTGTTGAACTTCCTTTTCCATTTGGCCAGTTCTGCTTTTTAAGGCATTCTTCTCCTTATTAATTTTTGGGGTTTTTTTGCCATATTAATTAGTCTATTTTAAGGTGTTATTTTCTTCAGCATTTGGGGGGGGGGGTTCCTTTAGCAAGTTGTTGATTTTTTTCATTATTTCCTTGCATCACTCTTATTTCTCTTCACATTTTCTTCCTCTACTTGTCTTACTTGACTTTCAAAATATTTTTTAAGGTTTTCCATGGTGACCAATTCATATTTTTCTTGGAGGCTTTGGATGTAGGAGCTTTGACTTTGTTGTCTTCTTCTGGTTGTATGTTTTGATCATACTTCTCACCAAAGTGAGGATTCTATATTCTGATTTTTCCTTTCTTTTTGCTCATTTTCCCAGTAAACTACTTGACTTTTTGTTTTGTTTTTTGTTTTTATTTTTGGAAGGCAATTGGGGTTAAGTGACTTGCCCAAGGTCACATGGCTAAATTTATGTTAGGAGTCTGAGGCCAAATTTGAACTCAGGTCCTCCTGACTCCAGGGCTGGGCCTCTATTCACTGCACCACCTAGCCACCCCCCATTACTTGACTTTTTAAGGTCTTTGTTATGATAGCACTCTGCTTCTCATGTGGAAAGTGTACTGTCCCAGGTTTTAGGGATTTTGTGCCCTGTTTTCAGAGAAATTTCCGGGCACCTGTAAATTTTTATTTTTTCCAAGGTGATATCTGAGATTTATTCACCAGAAAATGTTGTAGCAACTCCACTGAACATAAAAAGGTTGACATTTTTACTTATATAATCATGTTATCTAAGAAGCAATTTTAGAATTGTTGATGATATGCATAGCAATTTTAATTATAGCAAACACCAAAGAGTATCAACCAATCAATAAATCTCTGCTAAGTACTTTGTGCCTGTCACTAAAGATCAGGTTTACAAAAAGAGACAATATTTACTACCTACCCTCAAGGAGCTTACAATCTAATGGGGGAGACAACACACAAACATGTAGACACAAAATAAACTAAATACAAAATAAATAGGAAATAATTAACTGAGAGAAGCATTAGAATTAGTAGTTGGAAAAGGCTTCCTATAAAAGGTGGGATTTTAGTTAGGTGTTAAAATGAGACAGGAAGGTCAGTAGTCAGAGAAAGAAGGAGAGAGAACACCCCATGCATGGAGGACAACCAGGGAACATGAACAAACATGAGAGATGGCAGGTCTTATTCATGGAAGAGCAAGGAGGCCAGTGTCACTGTATCAAAGAGTACATGTTGTTTGGTAAGATATAAGAATATTAGAAGATAGGAAAGCTATAAATTATGAAGGGCTTTGAAAGACAATGCATTTTGTACTTAATCCTAGAGGCAATAGGGAGTCACTGAATTTTATTGAATTTGTGTATGTGTGTGTGTGTGTGTATGTGTTAATGACATGATCAGACCTGCAGTTTAGGAAAATCATTTTAGTGGCTTAATGGAAAGTGAATGGGAGTATGTAGAGACTCAGGATATGCACACCCACCATCAGATTATTGCCAATAGGCCAGGTTTGAGGTAATGAGGGCTTGTACTAGAGTAATATTGGTGTCAGGGGAGAGAAAGGGGTATATTTGAGAGATGCTGCAAAGGTGAAATTGACAGACCTTGACAACAGATTGAATATGGTGAGGGGCAGAATGGGGGGGGGGGGGTGTAAGAGATAGTGAGGAGTCCAGGATTACTTTTACATTAGGAGCCTGAGGTACTAGGAGGATAATATTGCCCTGTACAGTATTCTCTACAAGATCTAAATAAAATATTTGGGCAATTGGTTAAAATGAGTATTTTATATGTCACTATCCATTCTCCTCTACCTCTACCATTTATCATCAATTCTTTCAATGAAGAAGTTAAATGAAACATTTTTCCGTGAATCTTCCCCTGTTCCTCCCAAACAAAAGAATATGACCTTTTCTTCTCACTTTATGGACCTCTTCATGTTCTGCTTTTTTTTTGTAATGACTTATATACATGGTTAAGACCACTGAAAACAAAATTTAGCCATTTCTGTATCACCATAGTACTTCCTCTGTGCTTTGTATATAGTGGACCTTAGAGAAGTCAATTCAATAAATTTCTTTAAGGAATAATTACTACATATCCACCAATGCATTTGGAATGATTGTAACACAAAATGTTTTCATGGAAATGGTAGGAATTGGGTTGGGATTTGAGAACAGGAAGGATTTGGATAGGTAAGGAAAAAGAGGAAAGGCATTGTTTTGCTGTGCATAAAACTTTAACAAAGGTTTGGAAATGAGAATTAGTGTGTAGCATGTAGGCAAATCTATTTACAAATAACAGGGCATCTTTTGGTCAATTGACATTTAGCCTGTTTTTCTTACTTATTTTAAATTAAAATATTTCTCTAACTTTTGGAACTTTGCCAGATCTAAGAAAGTTGTGATCTTTACTCTTAAGTTGTTTATATTTAAAATAAAATCAAATTGGAAAACAGATAAGCAATCAATCCTGTACTCACATAATGCAAATAAATGGGGTAGCCTTTTTAAGACAATACAAATACTAGGGAAAACTCATCTCTCACAAGGGAGATTCCATATTACACATTACAAAAGGCTAATTAACATTTAGCAATACACCATGTATATTTTTCAAGGAATAAATATACATGCATAACTATAGTAGTTACATAACTTTATGGGATCAAGTGACTACAAAGTATAGGGAACACAGCTAAAGTTAGTTTTTAGATCTGGCAAAATTTTGTGATTTAATAGAAATAGGTGCTAAAATTTTAAAACATAATTTCAAGTCTTAACTGTGAAGTTCTATGCAAACTCTATGTACCCACATTATCTAATACTTTATGGTATGGTGGAAAGACCATAGGAGTTAGAATCAAAAGATCCGGGATCAGTGGGGAAAAAAGACCTGCATAAATGTTGTAATTTTTCTAAGCCTTTCTTTCCATATCAACAAATTTAAGATATTGTACTTGATGGTCTATTAAGGTTTGTTCCAGTTCTAAATGTGTTATTCTAGGATTCCATTATTCATGAGTTTGAGTAAAGTGAATGTTACATACAGAAGTGTAGAATGATAGCCAGCAAAGCTTACTCATTCTTCCATTGCAATAAATAGGGCATAGTCTTCACAATGAAGAAGGTGATAGTTATATTGAACTCTGCCCTGTCCAAATCAGACCAAATTTTAGTAAGGACATTGAGAAAGTGGAGCATGGCCAGAACAGGGTAAGAAGAAAAATGAACATGACACAGAAGGATCAGTCAAAGGTTCCTTTGGGGATGTTTACCAGGGGAAATAAAGTGGGTTTTTTTTTGGGGGGGTAACATTTTCAATTTTTGAATAGTCATCATGTGGAAGAGCTAGACTTTTTTTGATTGGGTCCAGAGGAATAGAACTAGAAACAATGACTGGAAGTTTCCTCAGGATATTATAATTTACATGAATAATGCTAGTTAAACAAAGCTCTAAATGGAATGCAATGGTTCAAGAGAAAATCAAGTGGGTAATGAATGAAATTTTTTACTGTTTGCTTGGTAACATGAAATGGGGAACTTAAGAAACATCCAATTAATTTGGGTGAGTATAAGGGGAAAAACATCCACAGAGGAAAAAAAAACGTGAAGGTTCAGTACTTAGGTTATCTCGATTGAATATCTTCATTAATCAAATTACCCTGTTAATTGTATAACTCTCCAAAGTTTGTCTTTTCCCTCTACTTCTCTAACTAATGCCTTAGTAAGGTGCATGGATTCCCTTAGTCTTTTTTTTAAAGGCACAATTTGGAGAAACTGCAAAACTGTGCACCAAGTCATATGTGATTATTACAGGTCCCTTGGTATTATTTTTTTTCTGATTCAGAAGTGGTAGGTACACACAGAGTCTGGCCTCTCTCTCTCTCTCTCTCTCTCTC
>NW_027185764.1:35557755-35562662 GCF_028583685.1 Petaurus breviceps papuanus | reverse complement strand
CCCCCCTCAGCTCCTGCTGTTTCAGTCTGTTAAACAGTTCCTGCATTCCAATTCTAAGGAGGCTACAATTCACTTTAGGGTGAAATGACTCCTATAAATGTAAGTTTGGTAAAGTGCCTGGAGTCACTGGAATGAAAGGACTAGGTAGTCATTAACAATAGACTGTTTCATTTATTTGAAAAAAAAAAGCATTAATGTCAAGGACTGAGGATTCAGGCTCCAGGAGAATATGTCAAGCTAAATTGTAAATGGAATACTGAAGGCTTCTGGGCTATCAATCCAATACTTTTCAGAAATGGACTAATGGTCAATGCTGAGTGGTTTTGTGTCATAGCACTAGTTATTTGCTATGGTTAAAAAAATATTATTTAAAGGATGTGCCAGCAAAATATTCCTTAACATGTATATATATATATATATATATATATATATATATAAGTTTTCTATAACATCTTTTAAAAATCATTAATTAAAAGAAAATGGAAATAATTTTTTATCTTTCCATTTTATGAATCAGCTTGAAAAATATTCTTTAATACAAATTAAAGCCATCTAATCTTATAAAATATTAAGATTCTCTTTGATAAATGCACCTCAATATAATACTTAAATATTTTCTAAATCAGCTAATATTTGAAGCAAGGGAGTTGAGACGTGAAAATTTCAGGAGCCCTATTTTAATAATAACTGATATTTTATAGTACTTTAAATTTTATAAAGCACTTTACATACATTAACACATTTAAGTCTCTGTAATAACTCTGGGAGATATCCTACAAATCTTTCTAGTCTTACTTTACAAAGAAGTAAATTGACTCATAGAGGTTAAATAACTTGCCCATGATCATATAGTTACTACACATAATAGATATAGAATTCTAGGTCTGATTCCAGCTCCAGCAGATTATCTACTGTTCTCTATTATCTGATTCAGAACAGTTCTGGATGTAGCAATTTACTTGCTTGTACTAAAAACTTAGTCTTTAATGATTATTCTCAGAAAAATAATCTTAAAGGATTCCTCCTTTTTAGTTACCAGTGATTTATTTCCTAGTTTTTCCTATGCCTCCTAGTAATACCTGAGAGCCTAGATCTTGTTATTGACCAGAAGTATATCATTAATGTTTCTAATGTTGCCCCATATTGAATTCTTCCCATTTTCCCAATCCTTATTCTGAATTTATCATTCCAATGAAAATTACAAATGGGAATGGGGAAAAAAAGGAAAGTGTAGAAATGGATATTTACACTTCTATTTGCTACATGGATATTAATTGTTGTCTTAAGGAGAAATATTTGCTTTCATATCTTTTACTTATTACAAGGTCTTTCATCTTCTCCCTCTCCTCTTCTTCCTTTCCCTACATACAAAGGCTACCTCTACTGACACAAGAAGGAATTGAATACTATTTCTTTTCGGTACCAGCAGCTTAAAAAAAAATCAGTAATGAGTTCTTCTGTCTGGTGGATAGAGAAATCATAGGTTTCTATCAACCAGTAGTTGGTTCAACTCTGGATAGCAGATAGACTGCTTCCATCTCTCTTCTGGTCTTTATTTGCACTGAATTTCCCTTTTATCCCTATTCAAAATAAAATTCAATATCTAACTAAATGTTCTGTCTACTTCATTCTTCTCATTTTCTTCCTTAAATTTAACTGAGACAGCAGACTAATAACCCTTATTCTCTTCTACCCTAGCCCTGTATCTAAATAGAGTATATAGGCAAGGCAGCAATTAATTCAGACTCCTGCAGCAGTGTTCCTAGCAGAGTTCTTGGCACATAGTGGGACTTTAATAAATGTTTGTTGCTTGAATGAATGCAGGAAAGATCGGAACTCTTTGGTAGAGTTTTTAATTTTTTGACCGCGGTGGCTAACTAGGTCGTATCTATTGGAAAGCTAGGGCATTCCCCTTTTAAAATGTTGCTTCTCTCTAGCAGCTTCTTTATTCCGCACAGAAGCAACTTTAAGAAATCTCTTTAACTCCCCTTTCTTGACAAAACCTAGGAAAAACTCCAAAGGAAGTTTCTTGCTGGTAAATTTGAACCACTACTGAAAACAGATGGGAATGTGGCTACTAGCGGTCCCTCATTAACCTCAAAGCCCCCGGGATGTGTGAGAGGGTGTGTAAAGGTAGCCTAAGAGATTGGAGGCTGGTAGCAGGTGCCAGGGTGTGGCTGCGGTTGTCTCCCTTCTCTCTTCCAGCAGAAGGAGCCACTTCTGTGAAGAGGGAAGAGTGAGAGAGAGAAAGAGAGAGGGAGACAGAGAATGAAGAGGGGGAGAGGGCTGAAGGGAGGGTAGAGAGGGGAGGGAGGGAGAGAGAGCTCGGAGATTGGGGAGAGAGCCTGTGAAGGTCTCAGCTCATACGCACGCCGCCTCTGTTTGTATACAGTGCGCTCTCCAGCCGGCATCGCTCTCTCCTCTTGTCCTCCCGCTTCATTGTTCTCCAAGTCAGAAGCCCCGCAGCAGTGGCAGAGAAAACAGCCTAAGCAAAGCTGCGCGCCGGCTGCGGGCTTCTTCACAGCCCCAGGTTTACCCAGGGAAAGACACCGTGAGCCACGCAGCGCGGAGCCGCGCTCCCACACACATCCCCGCCTCCCAGGACTCGTCTCCTCTCTCCTTCCCAGCTATGACTGAGTTGCAGCACTTTGACTGAGCCGCGCTGGGTTATTCCAGGATCCTACCCGCCACCCTTTGCCAAAGATCCGGCAAAAGAAGAGGAGGGAAGCGTTCTCTCCTTCTCCATCCTCTTTCTTTTAGATTTCCCCCCTTTTCTTTCTTTAAAAGGAGGGTTGAAAGAAGATATATTTTAGTGTAAAGGATCGTCTGGCACCCAGGGTCCTATCTCTAAGAGCCCCACCAGTCAGATCCTCTCTCCCTCTCTCCTTCCTCGACCCCTTTCCCACCCCGGGGCTGCTCCAGTGGAGAAACGATCATGAACCGTTTGGTGACCGCCTGGCTCTTGTTCGGGCTCAGCCTCTGCGTCCCTCAATTCACCAAAGGTGAGAAGATGGGATGGGGTGGGGGGGTCCGATAGGGAAAGAGAATGGAGAAAGGGGCCAAACCTCTTCCTTCTGCGGTGCTGGGAGAAAAGGCAATGTCTGTGTACTAGTGGGAGTGAGGCGGTCCCGTGAGGCTGGGGTAGGCGGGGGCGGGGGCGGGGGCGGCTGCCAGGTGGGGGGGAGAGGGAGAGCCCGATTCCTTGTAATGCCAATGTGGCCGTTGCTTGAGGTTCTGTGTGTGTGTCTGTATGTGTGTGTTTGTGTGCTGTTAGTTGTGGGGCGAGGGGAGAAGATGGAGGGGGAAACTGTGCGCCGGGGCAGACCATTTAAAGTGATCCCAAAGTCTGGAGTGAAGTGTGCAGGGAGGGCAGCACAGCTATGCAGCGGGCTGTAAATCGAGGAAAGGAGGGGGCGATGGGAAGAGAAGGGAAGTCACAGGAGCAGGGGAATTCTGCAGTTCACTTCACCGAGAGTCTCTGGAGGTGTTCTCCAAAGTGAAGGGGAGGGCAATCGCTGCAAATATGCTCATTGGGCGTAATTAGTCCAGCTTGAGCAGAGTTAGGGGGTGGGGGTGGTGCAAGGAGAATGTGTAAGAGTTTAAACGTCAACCAACAGAGTGCAAGCGAGGGTTTCAAATCCGCAGAGCTGTCCACCAGCACCGTTTTAGTGTGTGTGCGTGTGTGTGTGTGTGTGTGTGTGTGTGAAGAATGGGTACTCGGTTCTTAAATTCCAACTTGATGCTGAACAGTTCGCAAACATATTTCAAGACACTTGGAGGTTTGTATATCATTTTAAAATGAATAGGTCTTGTCAGTGTCTTCCGTAGTCTATCTTAACTAGGATATGGTCTATCCGAACTATAGAACAAAAATAAAGATTCTCTAGTGAATGATCCCCTGCCCGAATAAACCCCACATATGTCCTGATACTTTCATCGAGATAACATTGCTATATACATATTGATAAATTTATATCCGTAAGCTATGCATGTTTAATGATATATTTTTTAAATTATACTGCAACTCACCTCCCTGATTTTATTTAACATTTGTAAAAGTTGCAAGAGCTTACCTCTGTCATATTCTCTTGATATGAGATAAGAAAAACGTGAAGCTTATTTTTTTTTTCTTTTTGAAATAGAGGGCTTTGAAGCCTGGGAGACTAGCTCCGGTTGTTGTCTATCTTTCTCAGAGCACTTTACAGAACAAGTATTGAGGTGTAAAATAAAAGTGTGATTGGCTTTCCAGGCTGGCTGGTGCTTAAGTTAGTGCTGCAGGAAGACGGGGAGCGGGAGAGGAGGTACCTGGTGGCTGGATGGAGAATATAGAACTGTAAAGAGAGAAGGGGGGGGGGGGGCTGTGTTCTTTGGGCCCTTGAGAATGCGAAGCAGCATCTCCTGTGTGATTTAATGGGTAATAAATCTCCAGGGGAGGCGGTTAAAGTATAGAGTTCATTGCCATACAAAACTGGATTAAGATGTTCTGCTTGAATTTTTAGTGTTTAGTTAATAATTACTCTAAGAGGTGAATCAAAGTGAGATATAATATTTAAATTCCCTCTATTTTAAGGAAAAGTGTATTGCTATTTTGCCTATTGATTCTTCTACCCTTTCCCCAAACTACACTCCCCGCCCCAGTTTGTTTTTGCTGACCATCTTATTCTGGGATTTTCTGATAAGCAAGGTTGCCTACCTACAGACGATTGCCCCCTTCCTCCCTCAAATTAGGAATGATTTTTTTTTTTTTTAAGTGTGTGTGCGTGTATGCACTACATTTAACAAAGTGTCCCAGTTATCGGGAAGGGTCAGCAACACCATTTAAGGTTACTAAATGGCCATAGTGTCGTAATTTTCCTGATGTGTACGAGAGAGAGAGAGAGAGAGAGAGAGAGAGAGAGAGAGAGAGA
>NW_027185764.1:35547993-35557655 GCF_028583685.1 Petaurus breviceps papuanus | reverse complement strand
ACACACACACAGACATATGTGTATATACATATATGTATGTATGTATCCTCGTTTCTTTCCATGGAATTTTCCTCCTCCCCCCACCCCCGTATTGATTGCTCCCTGCCCTTTGATCCCTTGGAAGAAAGGGAAGGGAAAGGAAAAGAATGAATGGCCCTTCTCTTTCCTGCTCTCTTCCCCTCCTCCCCACATCCTTTACTTCCACAACACACACTGGTAAACACAGAAAGCTCAGAGACTCATACACACCTACACCCTACCACCACCATCTGTCCCTTTAGTTTGCACTGGGGTGGAGGACAGCGCCCAGGAAGAAGAGAAAGGAGAAGCTTTTTGCTAGATCTGCAGCCTCCGCCTCCACTATGCTGAGTCCTGGTGTAAGAGAAGAGTGCAGGGAACGCTAAATTGGTCCCACCGCCGAGTTTTCTTCCCCCTCCTCCTACACAACAGCCAAAGGGTCGGAGGGTCCTCCAGACAGTCTGAATCTCTGGGATGTGGTGGAAACCCTAAGGAATCCCGGGAGGGTTTTTCTTTCTAAATCCTCCTGAAGGAAGATCTGGCAGCTGTATACTCCATATTCTTTAGTGCCTTCCTCCTTCTCTGGCAGCCCGTAGTAAGAAGAAGAGAGAGAATGGAAAATAAAATGATCCCATTTTTCAATAGGTCCATTTAAACTTGCATCACCTGCACGTTATTCACCCACATCTCTAAAGGGTTCAGTACAGACCATTTAAACTTCGAATAAACTCCGTGGCAACCAATGGCAGTGAGATCTTATTGACTAGCCCAGAAAGATGCCATTGCCCTGGTGCTTCCCTTTTTTCAAAGGTGGTGTTTCCCTCTGTGCGGTCATCGAATTTAAGTTAATCAAAGTCTGTATTCTGTGAGATTCAGTGACTCTTTTTATTAGTAGTTTTTTTTATTTTAAAATTAAACCAATGGATCAGTCAGATTGAATATTTTATTAGCTCTTAAATTATTCATTGTTATGAGTTGCTCTAAAAAATCCAATAACATTCATACAGTTGCAGCAAGCACGTGATGCCTTATGCAATCTGTCCCTGTGCCTGCAGTTTGTGCCTGGAGTCTTTAAGTAAAAGGCACTGTATCTGAAGTCTAGACATGTCATAAATACTATGCATCATTGGAATTTATCATTTGACTCTTGAAAATTAAAGGCTTTTTCAGCTACTTTCAGCTACTTCTAAATGAGGATTCACAATAAATTCAAAATTATGTACCATATTTCTCCCAGAGCATTGTCTTCTAAAAGTTGTAATAGCAAAATCCCTCTCAAATGTGAATTTTCAGTATTTTCCTATGCCTTCTTATATGTTAATGGTTAGATCATCAAATTTCTAAGCACATTAAATTTATACCTTGAAAAGTCAGTACCAACTTCAATTCCCTTCAGTAAAACATTCTTTTTCAGTCACCTACAAATAATAAAATTGAAGGCAATGATTAATTTTGAAGCAATAGCAGGCTACTATGTTAATTTGGTACTATTGTATCAACTTTTTCACAGCAAGCACTGTCATACTATAGCATACATTTCTAACTGCACTCTGAAACTTCATTTTCTAATTATTTCCAACATCTCACTTTAATTCAAATGCATACCAATTTAAAAGTATAGTTGTTAGAAAAATCATCAAACTTTATTAAAAAAAGAATAATGGTGTTATTACTAAAATTGATCAATCATTCCATGTTTTGCCTTAATCTTAAAACAATTCCCTGGGGGAAGCTAAATTATTGTGCTGATCAATTATGGTTGAATTAAAACATATGGCTAAGCTTCCAAATATCCTAATATCACAGTTCACTTTTAAATCTTTCCCTAGTTGAGAACTTCAGGATATTCCTTCAAAAATAATTTTCTCCTGCTAAGCTTCAATTTTAAAAATTTGGGGGATCTATTGGTGGCCTCTTACAAATCTCTTGTATCAACCTGTGTCTCTTTAGAAAATGCCTCTTGGTAACTGGTCTGCTATTTCCAGTTTTTCAAAGATTTTGTGTATAGGACATGATTTATTATATATACTTATAAACAACAGCAACAAAAATTTATCAGAATCAAATGTTAAAGTTCAAGGAAAGCAATTCTGATGCTTTTTGTTTACAGAATATGTATACAGCTATAATTATTGCAAGAATGCTTTAGGATGTAGATGCATTGAAAACTAGCCAGAACACAATTACAAACTTCAGAGTTCCATTTTCACTACAATCACATCAGAAAAAAAGTGAAAAGTGTTGTAAGCAAATTTTATTAGTTAGGGATACTTAATTTAATTCTTAAGACTCTAATTTTGACAATCAGTTTTGTTCTTTATGGAGTTAGCCTAAACATATGTACATACATGCGTACGCATCATTTGAAGCAAAAGAAATGGCTAAAGTATTATTTAATATTATCAAATGCCTTTTGAAAGGAGAAGATATTAGACATTAAGTCACTTACAACTTAACAGAACTCAGAAAGGCTCATCCCCTCACCCCCTCTTCAAGTCTCTGAGAGAATTCAGCATAGAGAGAAATCAAACAGAAATCAGATGTACCATCACCAGTAGGTGTCAGGATAATCAATGGAGATAATTTAGAAAGACATTCTATGGCAACAAAGAGGTAAAGTGAACAAATCCTTTCAAATGGACAAGGATAACTAAACTAAGGCTTCCTGAGGGGAAAATTGATATTGGTTATAAAGGATAGGGTTCCCTTTTATTACTGTATATTCTGTTCTATATTACAGGCAGCCTTGGTTGCCACAATGTAAGCATAGATTTCACTGAAAATCAAAAATGATGTCATATTTGGTGTTCCTATGCTCATCCAAAGAGTCAGATCATTGGTTTGTCCTATTGAGTACTTAGTGTCTTGATCAGCTACTAGTATTCTTTTAAGAATTCAACTTTGAAAGACCAAGACTTAAAATTTTGTCATCTTCTATCTGAGGGAGCCACTAATACTTGACCAAGTGCCTATCTTGACGTTGATCACTGTCTGACCTGACATCTTTTCCATGTTTTTACTGTTTATAAAAAACAAACTTTCTTTCAAATTTGTTTCTGTCACTTACTGATGTAGTCCTTAAAAATGGTGCAATAGAGTCACCATTACACCTTTTTTGCAAGTTTTGTTAGTTTGTGTATGTTCGTGGATATGATGCCAAGCATTCTATCCTGAGTGATGTCTTTTCTGAGTCAAAGCACTCTTAAAATAAAGTAGATCATCACCCCCATGCCAGGATGGCAAGTAAGACAGTATTCTTTTATAGAATAGATGTGTAATTCTATTACAATTAAAATAATAGATTTGGAGTTTCATGTACAATTCATCTTTTTTTTCCAATGCTACTATGTTATGAAAATGCTTGTGGAATAGAATAAATAAAATTCTGTTTTTTTAATTAAAACAATAAAACAATTTCGGTGTACCAGATATTGTAAATTAAATATCATGTCCGAAAAGCTGATGCCATGATGACCCTCCCCCCATCTGTTATATTAATTATTAACATTATGTTAATGTTAAGTGAGATTTTAAACATGGAGCAGGACAGAACCTTTGGGGTCTGATTTGTCAGTAGTGGTTAATTAGAAATGCATTTGTCTAATATAATACAAATTACATATAGTAACACCCTACTTATCAGGAACTAATTATCCAGCAATCTAAACGATTCTGGATACAACAATAAATTTGGAAGTGTACCAAAAATGTACCCAAGTACACTGTCTTCATGTATTGCAGCATGTTTGTTCTACTTGGTTCTTCACTTAGAAAGTATTTATTTTTATTTCAGTATAAATCCACCCCCCCACCCAAAATCAGTCTTTCTAGTTTATAGCAGAATAGAAGTAGATTATAGGAGGTGAGGTACAACTGAAGTCACAAATGCTGACAGGAAAAAGAAAGGTTTGACATTAAAAAAGAGACATAAATAAGATATAAACAGAAACAAGAAAAATAGTAGTCCACAGCCATGAAGTATAGGCTCAAATAGCCTTACAAATATTGGTCTCTAAACGTTTTACTATTTTGCTTATTAAGTGTTATGAAGAAACTACTGAGTCACCAAATTAAAAAAAAAATAATGTTGAGGAGGCAGGAAAATGAGTAACTAATTTTTGAGGGTTTCCATTCAAAAATGTTTAAAATATAACTACCTATATCTACCTATACCCACTGGTACTTAAAGGTTTACTCATTTGATCCTTATGATGCTGTGTCAGAACTTGTGAGACAGGTTCTATAGTATCCCCATTCTCCGGATCAGGAAATTAAGGTCTGGACAGGTTAATGGTCTTGCCAGAGTCATACAGCTAGTAAATATTTGAGGCAGTATTTGGATTCAAGTCTTACTTATGTGAAGTAAGACACTTTCTGCTTCCTCACTCAACTGCAACTCCTTTCTTTTTCCACTTCATTGGTCTGAAAAATTTGCCTTCTGTGGAATGCCTCCAATGATAGGAAAAAATGACATGGAATTTTAAAATTAATATATTAATTGTTTTAATGGACTTAATTCTAATAAATCTTTGATGCTTTAGATATTTACATATATCAGATTCGTTATAGTTAGAAAGAAAATTACATAAGTCAGTAGAAATATTCTTATTTGTCAAGATTCATTTTAATTTCTTGAAGACCCATATGCATAGTGTTTTTTTCTTCTACTATTATAAATTATTTATGATGGTAATGATCATTATTGTCTTTGTAAAGGGTTAATATAGTCTATAAAGTTGAGGGGGAGGACTTGAACCTAGGTATGAGTCGAAGATTTTCACTCTAACACAGGGTCAAATTCCAAGTTCAATGTCCAAGTTCCAAGCTATGAGGAACATTAGTTTGGGTTTTCTAATTTTCTAAGAAACACTTTCTCACAGAGCCAAGATAGCAGAGTAAAAGCAAGAAATTGCTTGAGTTTTCACCTCATTCAACTCCAATACCTATAAAAAGTGATGCCAAACAAATTTTAGAGCTACAGAACCCACAAAATGACAGAGTGAAACAAATCCTCCACTGAAGGCACCCTGGGAGACTGACAGGAAGGGTCTATCACACCAGGCTGGGAGCAGAAGTTGGCCACACTGGGCACAGACTGGCCCAGAGCAGACCTCAGGGGACTGAATCACTGGGAGCTGTGGTGGTTTCCAGACTTCTCAACCCATAAACACCAAAGAGAATGTAAAAGTTCAGTGGGAAAATTCTTTTGGACCTGGGTAAGAGAAGAGCATGGTCCCACTCCTGCCCCCATGGTGGTGGAGGTGGCTGCAGCTTCTGCATTTGCAGCTGCTTCCAAAGCTCCAGGCTCACAGATGGTGGGGGTACCAATTGGCTGATCAGAAGGCAAATTAAGGAATCTCTTTGCTGGCACAGATGCATGATTCTCTTGCTTTTCCCTGCTTGGATCTGGGTTGAAGTCTTGAGTGACAGTGCTGGGGTGAGGAGCACTGGCATGGCAGAGGTTGTGGTGGCTATAGAGAGGGTGTCCTCCTTACAGTTCTAAGGTAGGTGCCTAGAAGGAGCTCTGACAACAGCTGCCCAAAACACCAGAAATTTTAGACACAGCACTCTCCACTCTGGAAGCAGAGTTCTATTATGGAAAACACCTCAAAAGTCAACTAATTAGTTGATAAAATGAGCAAAGAGAAAAAGAAAAATCAGACTATAGAATCCTTTTTTGGGGGACAAAGAGGATCAAAACATAACATCAGAAGAAGACAACAAAGTCAAAACTCCTGCATCAAAAGCTTCCAAGAAATATATGAATTAGTCATAGGCCATGATGGAGCTCAAGAAGGATTTTGAAAATCAAGTAAGAGAAGTAGGGAGAAAAATGGAAATAGAAATGAGAGTGATGCAAGAAAATCATGAAAATCTAAAAAGCTAAAGGAGACCCCCCAAAATACTGAAGAAAATAACACCTTAAAATAGACTAACTTGGGGTACTAGATGGCACAGTGAATAGAGCACCAGTCTTGGAGTCAGGAGGACCTCAGTTCAAATGCAGCCTAAGTCACTTAACATTTACTAGCCATGTGACCTTGGGCAAGTCACTTAACCCTAATTGCCCTACCTTTCCCCCTCCAAAAACAAAGGAAAAAAAATAGACTAACTCAAATAGCAAAACAGTTTAAAAAAACCAGCAAGGAGAATGACTTAAAAATCAGAATTAGCTAGATGGAAAAGGAATTTCAAAAGTTCTCTGAAGAAAATAATTCCTTCAAAATATATTGGACCAAATAGAAACTAATGACTTTATAAGAAATTAATATACTATAAAACAGATCCAAAAAAATGAAAAAACAGAAGGCAATACAATTTATCTCATTGGAAAAAAAAAACCACTGACCTAGAAAAAAGATCCAGGAGAGATAATTTTAAAATTATTGGACTACCTGAAAACCATGATAAAAAAAACTTAGATATTATCTTTCAATAAATTATCAAGGAAAACTGCCCTGATATTCAAGAACCAGAAGGTAAAATAGAAATTGAAAGAATTGACTGATAGCTTCTTGAAAAAGATCACCAAAAGAAAATTCCTAGAAATATAGCCAAATTCCAAGGTCCCGAAGTCAGAGAGAAAATATTACAAGCAGTCAGCAAAAATAAAAATAAAAGTTGGGGCGGCCAGGTGGCTCAGTGAGTAAGAGCACTGGCCCCAGTGTTGGGATGACCTGGGGATCGAATCCAGGCTCAGATACTTAGCACCACACCCAGAAATAACTGGCCATGTAACCTTGAGCAAGTTACTTAACCACAATTGCTTAAAAAAAATAAAAGTTCAGCAGTTTAATTCCAATGAGCAATCTCTCCCTCTTCTTGCTTTCATAAAACTTTGCATGTACCTCTCCCATAATAATCTAATTCTGCAAAGCAATTTATTAAATTGGGAACATATTTTACCTCTGCTCAACTGTAAACTTCTTGAAGGCAGCATGTGTGTTTTGCTTATCTCTTTCTAGTTTGTAGAGTGAAACATATTGCATTGCCCACAAAAGGTTAGGAAGAGATGCTTGTAGTTTGAACTTACTCAATCGCATCATCCATATTTCCATATCACCAAGTGTTACAAATTCTCCTACTTGGTATTTTTTTTTATTTTGGGCATATTAAGTTAAAGTAATATTTATTGAAAGGTATCAGTGTATCAGTGTAGCACAGTCTATATGAAGTATATGGCCTCTTGGACTCATGAACCAGATTTATGCATGGTTTTTGATATATTTTATAATTATCCTGTAACTATTGACAAGCCACTTAACCAGTGGTTTCATTTCCCCTTTCAACTCCTTCTGAGAGCAATTGCCCATTCAGGGAAGGGGGGAGGGTTGCAAGGGAAGGAAATAGAGGAGAAAGGGGGTGGGGGATTTGTGGAAGGGCTTACTATAAACCAAGTACTCTGTACAAAATCAAAAGATTCCTTACCTTTGAGGAGCTTACATTCTCAAAAGAGAGCAAATACAAGGCAGTGTGACCATGGAAGAGTGTTTTGTTTGGGAAGTAATAGCGATGGTGAGTGGAGCCATAAAGGCATCAACCAACATATACTTAAAAGAAGAAAATACTAATATTGATTTTATTAATCTTCACCAGCAAGACATACAAAACAATTAGGAAGTAGGTGGGAGATTGTACAGCAGAGTGAACTGTTATTTGGGCTATAAGCATGATTTGGAGTCTGGTGTCAGATTTGATGTGCCTTGTGTTTTCATAAAAGCTGACTAGCCTATCAGGACAGCACATGTTTCTAGATCCAAGTAGATTATCACCCAAAAAAGGAAATCAACATCCAGATCAATTACTTTGAGATGATTGGTGATGGTAAGCATGAAAGAGAAACAAGTGTGAAGTAGAGTCAAAATGCTTTTGGTGAAAGGATAAGACCACCCATAGTAAATGACAAAAGCGGCATTATACAAAGCTTTTCTATCATTTGGTTAACCTCTTTATGTAAACAGAATAGACTCATGTCTTCCTGTACTCCTTTCTCCTAATATTCACTTCAGTGAAGGCACTTTTTTTTTCCTGCTTTCTATGACTCAATTCTATCTTCAAACCACAATTTCCTGCCAGACTGGATTATTCCTAGTCTATTTTTCATTACTTTCTCAATGTAGCGTAGTTTCACTCCAACTAAAAGTGGGTTTCTTTAAATTGCCTTTATTAAGACCATATGTCCTTTCCCCCATATTACGTAGAAGATTGAAGGAAATATTCAGCTCTCAACAACTTTTGCTAATGGGAGATAGCAATACCATGGATAAATGTAATCCACAGATACTACCCAAACTCTATTTTAGCCAATAGCTCGAACTCTATTTCTTAGTAAGCATTTTTAAAAGCTGTTCACAAAAAAAGATAATTTCTTCTGATATTAATTTCCCCTTATTCCCCCCTTTATGCCCTTTGACAGATTGCTAAGGTGTTGTACAATGAGGAAAAGAAGGCAGAGGAAAGAGAAAAGGAAACAAAAATTGGTAATCACCAAATTCATATGAATACTATTTCTTTTGAGATAACAATTTGGAATAGATATATGAGACTACACATTCCACTTATTAATATGTATGGTTTCTGAAGGAAAGAATAAAAATAAAAGTTCTTTTAGATATTTCCTTATACTTTGAGTTTCCAAATTCCCATAATAAAGAATATTTTCATTTTTCTTTTTTTTTAAGCAATCGGGGGTTAAGTAACTTGCTCAAGGTTACACGGCCAGGTGTTTCTGGGTGGGTGCTAAGTGTCTGAGCCCGGGATTCGATCTCCAATTCATCCTGACACTGGAGCCAGTGCTCTTACTCGCTGTGCTACCTGGCCGCCCCTTCATTTTTCTTAAGTGGCTATTAAATGTGACTCTTCTCCCAACTCCCACTGATACAGTGTGTCAAGCTGCTGGATAGTGTTTTCCACTACTGATAGAGTTGCTTAGATTGGAAATTCCTGCATAGTTTTTTAGCTGCAGTATTACTTTAACATAAAAAGTAGGTCACAGAGTAGTTTCATAAACTTTAAAAATTTCTTTCTCACTTATTGTATAAGCTTTTTTGCAGTCTGTGCCATAATATGAAACTATTTGAATATAGTTTTTACTGAATCAAAGAGGAAAAAAAGAACCATCAAAATAGAAGATAAATATAAATATACTTCAGACTCTGAAGTCCCTTTTAGCACTAAAACAATGATTCTGAATAAAGACAGTATATTAAGTGATTTCTATAATTAATAAGGATTACTGAAAACTAATTTAAAAATTTTTTAAATGCAAACAATACTTTGTTAGAGCCAGAGTTTAATGTCCTTATTAACTTTAACTCTGAACAAAAAGTTACATATATTCAGGCTTCATTCCAGCTCTCCTCCATTTTTCCCTCAGTACCTGTTCCATGAGTCCACAGATCAGGGCAGTTAAAGTGATTAAAGTAGTTTATCTTGGAAAGCACTGTTTATGTAGCCATAAGTAAAGCTAGCTCTGTGTGCTAATGACTGAAATGTGATCCCATTTCTCATTTTTCAAAGTGGTAAACAGTACCTTACTCCCATTAAATGTGTAGAGGTTAATTGCTACTATGTCATATTTTGAGCCAGGATAGATAACCTGGCTCCATTGCCTGTCTCAAAGGTAGTAGTAGTAGTAGTAGTAG
>NW_027185764.1:35504796-35547983 GCF_028583685.1 Petaurus breviceps papuanus | reverse complement strand
AGTAGTAGTAGTAGTAGTAGTAGTAGTAGTAGTAGTAGTAGTAGTAGTAGTAGTAATAGCAGCAGCATCAGTAGTAATAGTATTAGTAGTAGTAGTAGTAGTGGCGGTGGTGGTGGTTGTGGTTGTTGTTATATTCATACCACACTTTATGGTTTGCAAAGTTCTTTACTTATGTAACCCTGAACAAGTCACTTAACCTCATTAAGCCTCAATTTCCTCCTTTCTTCATCTATAATTTGTGTGGGATAATAATGGCACTTGTCTCACAAAGCAGTTGAGAGGAGCAAATGAAATAGTGTATTTATATAACTATATAGCTGTCAGCTAGTATTTTATTATCATTTGTAGGAAATTACCATTTTTGTGCATGTGGCACCTGGAACCCTATTTATAAGGAGGCTTCTGAAAAAAAAAATACTGCTGAATGGGAGAATATGTGGAGCTCTATCCTGCTCTACACTGGATATGATCCAGTATGTTTTCTCTGTGTTGCATGGCTTCAGTAGGGTAAGGAAGTAATGATACCACATAGTGGTATGTAGGACCTATGCATGCAAGGAAATTGGAGCATCCAAGATGGAGAGTCTTTTGATAGGTAGCAAAATTTTACATGTGGAGAAAATTGGGCCATTTTTTCCCAGTATGAAAAAAGCTTAAGATGAATATCAGAGGGGGGAAATTCTTTGCTTTCTGGAGAAAATGAAACTATGCACATGTTAATGAATTCTTTCTCTTCAAATTCGCATTTTTCAAATATTTGCGAACTATATGGTCTTTAGTTCTTAACATATCTAAGATATACTTTTTTTTTTCCTTTTAATCTTTTCCTGTAAGTCTTTCCCTACATCATTTGGGTTGGTTTCTTTTGAACCTTTCTAACTTTCCTACATAATTGTACTACACAATTGCTGAAAACTGAGCAAAAAATTTCAGGGATATTATATCCAGAATTGTCACCTAGACTAAGCTATTTTTTGCTAAAGATATTGCAGTCACATTTATCACTTTCTGTCTACTATCTCTGCTAGGTATCATGGACTATTGCTTTCCTTCCCCCCCAATAACTGAATATCAATTGCTTGCTTGTTTTTATTCCATAATTATTTTGGTTTGCATCTTTCCAGTCACTTGCATTATTTTACTCACTTCCATCTGTATTTACAATCATTACTGGTACTATTATTAGGTGGGTGTTGCTCTGCCTACACTTCTTGAAATAATCTAACTTATCATTGCCTGCAGATTACATTAATGTGCTATTTACTTCTATTTTTAGGTTCTTAATATATCTGTTAGGTAATAGAATACTATATCCAATTTCCTTCAGTATATCCCTAGAGAACTTTCCCCAACTTTGCAAAAAAATTTTTTTTTTGTCTTTTTGGCCTTTAAATTATCTTCTGGTCCCTTGGCAAAACAAGGAGAAAAGCTCATCTAAATTAATGTAACAATAAAGAAATGGGGAAATGTCAAATTAGAGCTCCAATTGTGTAAACTTTTTTTTTCCTGGTTGGAAAATAAGTAGCTTAAAGAAGTGTATTAACTCTTTCAGAACACTATGATGCTATATATTTTTTAGTACCCGTAATCTAAGTGGAAATGATTGAACCAATTTTTTTTTAAGAAGAGACTATTGTATTTGCAACCTACAGTGTAACTTAGTAAATAAATACCCAGGTGGACTGAGTAATGAATTGATCTTCCAAAAGTAGGTAGTTTCCTTACAGAGCATAAGGAGGATGTGACTTATTTTTATCTCATTGCATCAAAGAACAATAAAGTAGTAATTACTGTTTGTAAAAGACAAGCAAGGAGCTTTAGAACACCACATTACTTATGTTTGGAAAGAGAGCAGTGTTCCCCAAAAGGGAGGAGGGCAGGGTGCACATGGGAAAGGTTTTGAAACCAAAGAGCTATTCACAGCTGCAAGTTGTCAGGTGAAATGGCTGCAGGTGGCTTTTTGATCTTCTAATTGCCCCGGCACCTCATCTAGCTCCCCCATAGGCTCCACCGTAGGTAATTTCCCTGTAACTGTAAGGGCTTTTCTACCTCCCTTCATGCCCACACACCTGGATGATCACATAAGTATTTGGCAGAAGCAAGGAGGAGCACCTGGGAGTTTTGTCTGCCCCAGGAGCTAAAAGCCCTATTTAGAGTTCCTTGTGCAGTGACATTCTGTAAGGCATGCCAAGATGCTGCTGTTTTCCTTTGGGCTACTATTTCTCTCTTTCTTAAATGTCTCACTGGCTTTAAAACAGTTTGTATGGATGTGTTCTCAGTAAATTGTGTGATTTCCACTTCTAGTCTGAGAAAGCCCTAAAATCAGAAGCTGTCTTTCCAAAGAGATGGAAGAGGGTTGGAAGAGAGTCATTTACGACCATTCCTTAAGAATTGTCCCATTTTCTTTTTTTTTTATACTCTCTTCTACTAAGAAAGGAATCCCTTATCATTACCCTCAGCTCTATTTTTTCAAAAGCCATGTTTGGAATTTGGCATCAGAATCATAACAATTTCAATAGATAAACTACTAAGATTCTAAGATTTTTCATTTTCTTTCTTTTTGCTTTATTTTTTAAGGAAAAAAATATTCCTTGAGAAAGTAAGAAGTTTCATAAGCAGTACATTCCCAAATAAAGTCACACTTACCCAAAGTGTTCTTGAAGACTTTTGATGTTTGACCAATGACCAAATAAATAATGTTCTCACTTATCAGTTCAATAGGGTTTTACACTTTTCTTGTATCATTTTTTCTTTAAATTTTTAAAATTCATTTTTTCCCACCTAAAATAATCTATGTTCTCACCATGGAAATAAAGCTATGCCTCCTCTATGGAAATAAACAGGGAAAAAAAGCCTTGCAACATCCATAATCATGCAAAATAATTCTCCACATTGGATATTTAAAAAAAAATTTCAATGCAGTAAGATACTTATTCTGAAGGCATATTCCAAAGGAAGAATTCAATCTTGCAACCACATTTAGGAAGTTATTCAAAACTTTAAATAGAGTGGGGGTAGATAGTGAAACATAGTAGAACCTAGAAGTTAAATTGTATGTTTTTACTCTCAAACCCATTTCTAGATTCCTTTAAACACCCTTATGGCAAATCCGTATTTCCTTCTTTTTATTCTTCCCAGTTATACATATTATCCTTAATCTGGAATAAAAACTTACTTCTTAAAAAAAATAAAATGTTCACCTCTAAAACTTTTATTGCATGTGTGCTTCCCCTTCCCCATTATGTACTTTGCAATTGTGTTTGTAATATAAAGGGAAAGACTTTACAAATACTGGAAATTTAACTATATTAGACATATATCTGCAGAGGAAACTTGGTGTTGACCCAATATTTTTTTTAATTCCATTCTTTACTTAGATAACATTTTTGAAGTTCATACATAGATTTTTTTTCTTTTTTTTCTTTTAATGTTTCTTGAACAGTGTGACATTAAAAAAAATAGCTTTGTCTACACCTTGGAGCATGTAAGCATTGATATAACATCTTGGCATTTTTTTATTTTTTTATTTATCTTTCTGATGTTTCTTCTTGTTTGATGAGTTTGTATCAAACTGTTCTCCCTTATGACTTCTTCTGAAAGTGCCAAATTCATTTCTCCTCCTTAAAAGTCCATATATTTTCTTTGAGTATTAAACTATTGTGCATAACATTGTTTTGGAAGTAATCTGATGCTCATTTTTGGAAACATAGTATTTCAGGTATATTTTGATTTCCCATAAATCAGGAATAATGTCTGTGACATGTACAATTTTCCATTGGAATATAAAGATCTTCTTTGCTTCTTTAATGTAAAATGTATTACTCATTGTTGATAGTCTGATCATTATCACAATATCACTTACTAAGTTAAACAGGAGATTTCTCTGTGCTGGAGTTCAGTGAATTACAGTGATCTGTACTCTGTACTCATTTCAATATTTCTAAGCAATGTTTTGCAAATTTTCTTAAAATATGGGATTTAGAAACCTGTTTACCATGTATTTCTGAGAGAACAATCTTTACATTCTCCTTGATGATTCTAGATTCTTGGTGGGTTTTTGTGTTTTCCTTTGCTTGTATGAAATTTAATCATTACAATTTACTATTTCATTTTAAATTTCATTTTGCCCATTTTTCCTCCACCTTTCTATTTTTGAATTCTGAATGTGTCATTCTCTTTTAAAAGAGACTTGCATTTTCGTAAAAATATGCTTTTTCCCCTCTATTGTGTTTTGGCTTATCTTTTTACAACTCTTTGAGCCATCATTTTTTTTTCTCTTGGTCTTCTAAAGCATTCTAAAGATTCTGCTTTTGTTCTCTTTTCATTTTCATAGGGTCTTGTACTTATTTTTTATTTTCTTTATCAGAAGTTATCAAATTGATTTCTTTAATGCTAAAGCATTCATTTTATTGTATTTTTTTAGACTGACAGGTTTATTTTTCATTTTGAATTCTTAGTTATCTGTTTTAAATATCTAACTCTATCTGATATATATATTTTTTTCCATTTTAAGATGATGTAGTAGACCTGAGTTTATCTCAGATCTATCACCCAGTTATCTTAGGAAAAGTTCTCCTCCTTTCCCTTGGGTTATTTTGTTGTTAGATGTATTTGATGGCCTTCTTTTTATATACTAAGTGGGGTATAGGCTATCAAACAATCTCTCACTCTTCTTTCTGTATGCCTCCTCCCTTCTGTGCCAGATAGTACTAGAGTGGGTCCAGTACCTCAGGGCCACTCTCCAAACAAAGGTTGCTTATTCTGTTTCATCCCAATCACTGGTATTACTCTAATTCATGAACATGAAAAATGGAACAGTCTATATCACTACTGAAAGACACTATGGGATGCACTAAGAGATACTGTTAAAGCTTCATGGAACGCAGGATGTGGAACATATAATTCAATGTCAAATGTGTTTTCAGAACAGTGTAGTAGAAATAGAACTGGACTTTAGATCAAAACATGTGTTTGAGGTGTAGATCTGCCATTTCCTCAGTTATTGATCTTGGCATATCTGAGCCTCATGTTGTCCATCCATAACCCAGGTAATTGTTTTGTATATACTTTACAGTGTTTTGTGAGTTTATATAAAATTGAGTTCTTATAATTATAAAAAAGAGGTTTTTGGACAAGCAGAGCCATTTCTTTCTATTTCTAAAGTATTGCCATTTATGACTAAAATTAATCCTGCTTACCAAGGTGAGTCCTCATCATAATTAAGTCTACAAATCTCTGTATATATTATGGGAAAGAATATCTTACTATGTAAATTCATTAATTTAATATTTATTTTGGAAACTGCTTCCCTAAAATATGGTGCCAATGTTCTCCAAAAGAAAATCAATCAACTTTGTTTTTTTTTCCATAACTGTTTAAACCTTTGATTATAGATTCAGATCCAGTGCACAATGCACTTATTCCAAATGTTCCAGATGCATGCATCTGATATACACCAGTATAGATATGGGTTCTCCAACATAAATAGAACAATGTGTCAATTTTCCTGATTAATCATGATGCTGCTTTAGCCTGTGGAAAGAACACAAAACATGGAGTTAGGAGACACCAAGTCAAATTTCCCCTCTGACGCTTAAAAACTTTGTGACCATGGGTAAAATAATTATTTTAACATTGGTTCCTTCATCTATATATTATAAATAATATTTTCACTCTCTACTCAGAGTGTAGTTGTAAGTAAAATATCCCATAGACAATGGAGCACTGCATATGTGTTTGCAATTGCTGACATTTATTAAGATAGCTTTAAAGATTATTTATTTGAAAGTTTCAGTGTTGTGAAGAGAATAAGAGTGAGACTGAAACCTGGGTTTAAGATAAATTTAGATTTGGATTCATTGATGAAGTGCGTGACTACCTGGAGTATACACTCAAACCAGGCAGCCCTTAATCGGGGTATAGGCAATGCTTATAAAGGCAAAAATTACAAAAACCACAATTGAGGAGGGGAGCTAGCATAAGCAATGACATACAGGAGCCAAGAACAGCCATTGGTTGGATCTATAGCTCGGGGCTAATTTGGGAATCATGGCACAATGTGTGACAGGAGTCCCTCCTAGAACAGGATGGAGAGGACAGGGTGGAGGACACAGGGGGAGTGAAATTTCCCAGAACAGGCTGGTGTCATGGAACAGGTCAGGGTCATGTTCTGGGTGAAGGGTGTGGGGGACCCTGGGTGGAGGACCTTGCTGGGTCAGCATCCCAGAACAGGGTAGTCTCTTACATGGGATAGACTTGCCCCATGATCACTATACACACTTGCACCATAATCCTTATACAAAATGCTGCTTCAAGGCTTACTGATTTAGGGAAGTACTAACTTAGGGGAAAGATAAGGGAGCAGGGAACTATGGCTTGGGTGATTCACTTTCCCCAGGACTATACCTTTAAGCTGTTACAAGAAGTTACAGGATTTAAGATAAAGACAAAGACAAATAAAAGGGGCTTAATGATGACTTAATGGTGGGCTCCAAATCAGGTGGCATGTGATTTGGGTTACCTTACAACATCAGTATATATGAGACATATTGTTGGTAACAAAGCAATGAAAGCAAAGTATGTCTGTTTCATTATTGCTAGATGGATGGGTAACTCTATAAAGAAAACTTGTCAATTTGGAAATAAGGAGAGTTATATCCATATTTATGATGCTTTTCTAAAGTGTTTCCTAGTATTTGTTTAAACTACATAATGTTATTCTTTTTTAGATACATTTGATTTTCAACATCCAAGGTTCTTCTCATACCAAAAGCATTTAAGGTCATAAAAGGCTTATCTGCTCATAAGGAGAATTGCTTAGTTGCTATATTATATGGGAGCGAATAACACTGGAGAATGAGCTAACACTCAATTTTCCAAAGAAGAAAAAAATTATCTAAATTAAGATTGCTGGACATATTGATGATATGTGATCAGATGCAGTATATCATCATACAATACTTCCTCAGCAATTATATCTCTTTTGTCTCCATTCCATAAAGTCTTAGTCCTATACATCATCATGACATGCAGATGACTCAGGGCTTTCATAGTACATGCTGATGGAGAACAAGTATTGACTGATTCTACAAATTGTAAATGCATTGTAAATGAAACAGTGATAAATTTTATAGCTGTCAATCAAGGACCTAGCTGCATCAATTTGGAGGTCATCATACAGTTGACCCTAAAACTATAATTCCTTGTAAAGAATATGTATTAAACTATAGAGTTACAATGTCTATAAGGGGAGAGATTATTTACACTAAGAAAATTACAGATCCTTGAAGATTCTTTAAGTTTTGAAAGAACTATTAAAGTTTTGACATGCATCTTTCTCTTAGAATAGGATTAAGATGAAAAATTTCCAAGAGAATATGTGTTTCCTCCTTCACGATTTTGCTTATGTAGAACATGCTTCTACGAAACATACACAATTGTCTGGGAATATTTTTAATTGTTAACCTTTCCCTCTGAGATTATTTTTAACTTTCTCTGTATATATCTTGTGCATATATAATTGTTTGCATGCTATGTCCTCTATTTTGAGGTATTTGGGGTCAAAGGCTATTTTTGTCTTTCTGTTTATCCCCATTCCTTAATCAAGTGCCTGAGATATATTTCATAAATGCTTCTTGACTTTCTTTTTCTTGACTTTAAAAACATGGACACAGAGATTCACACTCAAGTAGATCAATGGTGGACATGGTCCCTAGGCAAGCATTTGACAATTTATAAATATTCCACACTTCTGAACTTATCAGGAAATTCATATCGTGAGAGACTTGCTTAGGGTTTTTGTGGAAGAGACTGACCTTCATCTCAGAATACCTGGAGCATGATTGATAAGCGCAATTAACATATGATTTTAGAGAAATATTAGTATATGAAAATGTTTCTCACTCCACACCCTTGCTGATGTAGAGGAAACTGTAAGAATCTTCTTCCCTCTGGCAATTTAAAACAGTGTATTACTGGAATCCAAAGTAGCAGTAAGAAATCCTTTGAAACAATGTTATAAATGATAGCTATATGTAGTAGAAATAGTACTGTTGAAAATATCTGAAGTATACCTCTTTCTATTTTAAAAAAATTCAAGATCAGGGGCGGCCAGGTGGCTCAGCGCATAAGAGCACTGGTTCCAGTGTCGGGATGACCTGGATCAAATCCGAGCTCAGATACTCAGCACCACACCCAGAAATAACTGGCCGTGTAACCTTGAGCAAGTTACTTAACCCCGATTGCTTAAAGAAAAAAAATTCAAGATCTAAACATTTTGGTTATGAATGTGTCCTAGAACGTGTCCTTTCAGCAAGTTGAAAATTGCTTATGTTTATATTTCAGTCTTCTCAGCCAAAAAAAAAAAAAAATACTTCTAGAAACTCTACTTTCAAAATGGCTCATATAAGCAGGAATGTTTTCCTGTGGTTGTGTAGGAAAGTATAATTTAGCAAAAAGGAGACAGAGATAACATTTAATATTTCTAGTAATAAAAGCCATTATACAAAGGCAATAATAACTAGAACTCACGAATCCCTGAGGAACTGAGTTCATATGGTGATGACCTTTTAAAGATTAAGTATTTTTGAAAGTCAAATATACGTGAATATATATTGTGAATCAAATATACATAAAAGAGCGATAAATATTTTTTTAAAAAAATCTATCTCTGTGGGTATTAAAATTATTAATTTTTTAATTATTTGAAGTGGTTTTTGCATTGTATTCCCTGAAATTAAAAAAAAATATTTTGAAATATTTGCAAGTATTAAAAAAAAGGCAACATAATCTGTTTAGACTTGGGATGTTCAGTTTGCTAATTTCACTTTGAATGGAGCATATAATCAAATGCATGAATTAACTTCATAAAATCATGATTGGAATGTGAAATGATTATTTTGGAACAATTAATACATAATAATCTAACCTTGGAATGGGAGGATAAACTGAATATATGAATTAGCATATTTCTATAACAATGATCTTCTTAAATTATATTACATTAACATTCCAAAGAACATATTTTAACTTTAGTGAGTGTATATTGATGTAATTTTTTTATTATGCTTTGAGAATTTATGCATCATCCTTTAAACTTACTAACATCAAGAAAAAGGATTATATAAGAAACTTTGAACTTCTGTTATGTATAGTTTTCATGAAATATGTCCACATAAAATTTAGTAATATATATATTGCTTTTTGGAGGGCAACTGGGGTTAAGCAACTTGCCCAAGGTCACACGACTATTAAGTGTGCCAAGTGTCTGAGGCTGGATTTGAATTCAGGTCCTCCTGACTCCCAGGCCAGTGCTTTATTTACTGTGCCACCTAGCCACCCCAAAATATAGCTGATTTTTTTTTTTGGCTTTTTGGAGGGGCAATTGGGATTAAATGACTTTCCCAAGGTCACAGGCTAGTTTTTGTTTTAAGTATCTGAGCCCAAATTTGAACTCAGTTCCTCTTGACTCCAGGGCGAGTGTTCTATTCACCGTGCCACCTAGCCACCCCCAGTTTAGTAAAATATTAACAAATTTGTTTCATTAGCTTGTTTTCCCCTAGTTTCTTATTTTCTTTTCTAAGAATAATTTGTTTTTTGTAGTTTCTAAAATCCACTTCCATAAACTTTTGAGTTTTCAATTTTCTCCTCCTCCTTTTCCTCCCTATTCCCAAGACAGAACACAAACTGATATAGACTCAACATGTATATTAATATTAAACATATATTCACATTAGTCATGTTGTAAAGAAGTATTAGAGCCAATGAGAGGAGCCAAAAGAAAGAAACAAAACAACAACAATAACAGCAACAAAAAGAAATCAAATAGTATGCTTCAATCTGCATTTGGATTACTTAGTTCATTTTCCATCATAAGTCTTTTGGAGTTTGCATTGATGAGAAGAGCAAGTTTATGAAAGTTAGTCATAGCACAATGATGCTGTTACTATAAATGGTATTCTCCTGGTTCTGCTCACTTCACTCAGCCTCAGTTCATACAAGTCTTTTCAGGTTTTTTTGAAGTCCATCTGCTCATCATTTCTTATACCATTGTAATATTGTATTATACTCATCTCCCACATTTTGCTCAGCCCCGCCTTCCCCCAACTGATGGGTATCCCTTCAGTTTCCACTTCTTGGTCACCACAAAAAGAACTGCTACAAATATTTGTGTGCATGTGGGTCCTTTTTCTGTTTTTATGATCTCTTTGGGATACAGTCCTAGAAGTAGATCAAAGGGTGCACACATTTTTATAGACTTTTGGGCATAGTTCCAAATTGTTCTCCAGAATGGTTGGATTAGTTCACAGCTCCACCAACAATTCATTAGTGTTCCAATTTTCCCACATCTTCTCCAACATTTATCATGTTCCAGTTTTGTCATGTTAGCCAATCCAACAGCTGTCATGTGGTACTTCAGAGCTGTTTTGGTTTGCATTTCTCTAACCAATATTTAGTTAGAGCATTTTTTTTCATATGACTATAGATAGTTTTAATTTCTTCTTTTGAAATCTATCTGTTCATATCCTTTGAATGATTTTCAATTAGGGAATGACTTGTATTTTTATAAATTCAACTCAGTTCTCTACATATTTCAGAAATGAGACCTTTATCAGAGATGCTGGCTGTAAAAAAACATTTCCCAGCTTCCTGCTTCCTTTTTGATCTTGGTTGCATTAACCTTGTTTATGCAAAAGCTTTTCAATTTAATGTAATCCAAATCATCCATTTTGCATTTCATAATATTCTCTATCTCTTGTTTGATTATAAATTCTTCCCTTCTCCATAGATCTGGCAGATAATCTATTTTTTTTTTGCACTCCTAGTTTGCTTATAGTATCACCTTTTATATCTAAGTCATGTACCCATTTTGACTTTATCTTGGCATAGGCTGTAAATGTTGGTCATGCCTACTTTCTGCCATACTGTTTTCCAGTTTTCCCAACAGGTTTGTTGAATAGTGGGCTCTTATCCCAGAAGCTGGACTTTTTGGATTTATCAAATACTAGATTAGTGTAGTTATTGACTATTGTGTCTTGCATACCTAACCCATTCCACTGATTCACAACTCTATTTCTTAGCCATCACCAAGTAGTTTTGATGATTGTTGCTTTATAATACGATTTGAGAACTTGTACAGCTAAGCTACCTTCCCTTGCCTTTCCTTTTATTAATTCCCTTCATTTTCTGAACTTTTTTATCTGTCCAGATGAATATTGTTATAGTTGTTGCTTTTTTCCTAGCTCTATTAAAATTTTTTGGTAGTTTTATTGGTGTGATTCTGAATAAGTAAATTGATTTAGGTAGAATTGTCATTTTTATTATATTAGCTTGGCCTGTCCATGAGCAACTGAAATTTTTCTAATTATTTAGATATGACTTTATTTGTGTGAAAAGCATTTTGTTCTTATATTTCCTAGGTTGGTTTTGGCATGCAGACTCCCAAATATTTTATAATATCTACAGCATTTTTAAATGGAATTTCTCTTTCTATCTCTTGCTATTAGACTTTGTTAGTAATATATAGAAATGCTAATGACTTCTGTCAGTTTATTTTACATCCTGTAACTTTGCTAAATTTATTATTTCAAGTATTTTTTTTACTGACTCTCTAGGATTCTCTACATATGCCATCATATCATCTTCAAAGAGTTATAGCTTTGTTTCTTTGCCTGTTCTAATTCCTTCATTTTTTTCTTCTCTTATTGCTAAACCAAATATTTCTAGTACAATATTGAATGACAGTGGTGATAATTGACATCCTTACTTCACCACAATCTTATTGGAAATGCTTCTAGTATATCCCCATTACATATAAGGCTTTTTATGTTTTTATATAGATGTTGGCTATTATTTTCAAGAAGACTCCATTTATTCCTGTGCTCTCTAGTGTTTTTAATAGGAATCTGTGTTGAATTTTGTCAAAAATGCTTTTTTCTGCATCTATTGAGATAAAAATATTGTACCTGTTAGTTTTGTTGTTGATGTGTCATTTAATTAGTTTTCCTAATATTCCAAATATTAAGCCAGTCCTACAGTCCTTATATAAATCCTACCTGGTCATACTATATTATCATCAAGATAAGTTGCTATAATCTCTTTGTTAATATTTAATTTAATTTTTTTTTGCATTTATATTCATTAGGAAAATTGACCTATATTTTTCTATCTCTGTTTTGGCTTTTCCTGGTTTAGATACTAACAACATATTTGTATCATGAAAAGAATTTGGTAGAACTACTTCTTTGTCATTTTTCCAAAATAGTTTATATAGTATTTTAATTAGCTGTTCTTTAAATGTTTGATGGAATTCACTTGTGAATCCATCTGACCCTGGAGAATCTTTTTCTTAGGGAGTTCATTGATGGCTTTTTCAATTACTTTTTTTCTGAAATGGGGTTATTTATATATTTTATTTCTTCTGTTAATCTGGGAAATTTATATTTTTGTAAATATTCATCCATTTCACTAAGATAATCAAATTTATTAGCATAGAGTTAGGCAAAATAACTCTTTGTTTTTTTTTTTTTTTATTTTATCTTCCTTGGTAGTTAAATCCCCCTTTTTTTTTTTTTTTTTGTTTCTTTTTGCATTCTTTTTGGCAGGAGGAGGGTAGGGCAATTGGGTTTAAATGACTTGCCAAAGGTCACATGACTAGTTTTTGTGTTGTCTGAGGCCAAATTTGAAATCAGGTCCTTCTGACTTCAGAGCTGCTACTCTATTCAGTAGGCCACCTATCTGCCCCCTCCCCTTTTTGTTTTTGGTGCTGGTAATTTGGTTTTCTTTTTACCAAATTAAACAAAGGTTTTTCCTTTTTTTTTTTTTTATAAAATCAGCTGTTTGTTTTATTTATTAATACCATAGTTTTCTTAATTTCAATTTTACTAATCTCTCCTTTGGTTTTCAGATTTTCGAATTTGGTATTTAATGGGGGATTTTAAATTCATTCTTTTTCTAGATTTATTTTGGTTACATGCCCAATTAATTCATTGATCTTTTATTTCACCATTTTATTCATACAAGCATTACAAATATAAAACTTCCCCTAACTACCACATTCATTTCATTCCTTAAGTTTTGGTATATTGTCTCACTATTGTCATACTGTTGGATGAAGTTATTCATTCTGTGATTTGTTGTTTGATCCACTCATTCTAAAATATTAGATTATTTAGTTTTCAATTAATTTTTAGTCTATTTTCCATGGCCCATTATTACATGTAATTTTTATTGCATCATAATAGGAAAAGGATGCATTTATTATTTCTGCCTTTCTGCATTGAAATTTGAGGTTTTTTATGACCTAAAACATGGTCAATTTTTTTGTAGGTTACATGTACTACTGAGAAAAAGGTATATTCCTTTCTATCCCCATTCAGTTCTTTCCGACGTCTACCATATCTAACTTTGCTAAAATTCTATTCATCTCCTTAACTTCTTTCTTGTTTATTTTGTGGTTAGATTTATTTAGTTCAGAAAGGGGGAGTTTTTGGTCTGCCTGAAAACCATGATGAAAAAAGCCCAGACAGTATCTTCTTTTTGTAAAAGATTTATTTATTTACTTTTAGTTTACAACATTCAGTTCCACTATCCCTTGAGTTCCAAATTTTCTTTCTTCTTCTCCCTTTCCTTCCCCTTCCCCTCCTCCCATGGTGGAATGAAATCCAATATTGATTCTACAAATACCTTCACATTAAATATTAGTCAAATTGTAAAGAAGATCTATATCCAATGGATAGAACAATGTGAAAGAAGGAAAAACAAAACAAAACAAAACAAAAAAGAGAGAGCAAGTAGTTTGCTTCAAACTGCCTTCAGACTTTGTAGTTCATTCCCTGGAAGTGGATAGTGCTTTCCATCCTTAGTCTTTGAAGTTGCTGGACAGCATCTTCTAAGAAATCAAGGAAAACTGCCCTCTGGTCCTAGAACCAAAAGGCAAAGTAGTCATCAAATACATCCACTGATTACATCCTAAAAGAGATTCCAAATTGAAAATGCCAAGGAATATTGTAACTAAATTGAAAAAAAAAATCAACAGAGAAAATACTACAAGCATCCAGAAAGAAAAAAAAAATTAAAATATCATGGAACCACAGTCAGGATCATGTAAGGACTTTGCAGCTTCTACATTAAAACATTGGGGGGCTTGGAATATGATATTCTGTAAGGCATCAACTTTTGATTTTGTTTGATTGATTTTTGTTCTCTCTTAGAATCATTAGATTCTAAATACCCAGTTCTAATTTTGAAAAATCTTTTTCTTTGATTAGTTTTTGTCCCTCCTTTTCCATTCGACCCCTTTTACTTTTTTAAGAGTTCTTCTCTTCAATGAATTTTTGGCCTTCCTTTTCCATTTGGGCAATAATATTTGTCAAGGAGTTGTTTTCTAGTCATTTTTTGTCCTTCCTTTTCCAAACTATTGATTCTCCCTTACTTCTCATTTATTTTACCAATTTTTCCCAATTTGTGCTCTTTCAAGAAGGCTTTTTGGGCTTGAGACCAGTTGACATACCCCTTTAAGGTTTAAGATATGTATATATTTACTATGTTGTGCTCTGCTGAATTTGTGTTTTGATCTTCCCTATTCCCATTGTAAGAATCTGTCATCATTGTTTCTACATTTTGTTCATGGTGTTTGCCTATTTCCTGGCTTTTAAAGTTGAACTCTCCTGCTGGAGCAAATGGGGGAAATGTCACAAATTTCTTTTGCTTGGAGCCTGGGACCTAGTCACCGGCTTTGTGCAGGTACTCACAGCTAGAGCCTGTAAGGGTCTGGAAGTTTACCTGGTACTGAACTGGGGTCAGCAACACTGAAGCTTTTGGGGTGGGGATGGGGGTCTGGCTGCTGGAGTATGCCTGCTCACCTGGGTTACTTTAAAGAACTGGTAAGTTTGGCTGCTGGAGGATGCCTGCCTCCTGGAGTTGTGCTTCCTGGCATTGTGCTGGAAGGTATATGCCTGCCAGCCCAAATGGTGGTTTTCCAAGCTGGAGCCTACTGGTTCCCCTGCCTATGCCATGACACTCAGATAGTCCCAGTTTCAGTGCCTCACTGCTCCACCACCCTAGGGTTCAGGATCTCCCCTGGTTTGCTGATGTGAGGCTTGTTGCTGGTTTTCTGGGACACCTCCCATTTTGCCCTCTTCCCTTCCACCATAGGGAGAAAGAACTTTCCTGGTAATTCCCCAGACTTCCTATACTAAAAGATTACTGTCCCCCATCTTTCTGCTGGCCCAGCCCTTCCAAAATTATTTCTGGGGTGATAATTTCTGGATTTTCAGAAGTCAGTAAGGAAGAGTGGGAGTGGCTTGCTTCTTATTCTTCCATTTTGTCTCCTAGAAGTTCCAATCATTCGTTTTTTTATTTTCAATAATTATTTGATGATATACAAATCTGTAGTTGTTTTAATATTAGTAACACTTAAATTTATAAATTATGGCAATACTACAGAATAGATCCATCAACCTTAAAAATTAATTGTCAGGAAACTAAGACCATGCATTATAGAATATATGAGCAATGTTCTTTGTCACAAGAAAGCTGCATTAGTACTTTCTAGGAGAAAAGATGAGATCTATAAATTTAGGACTTGCAATGCAATTGTAAAATTACACACAAGCAATGTAATAGTACTAATAATATGACTAATAAGAGGAAATTAAAATAAAGTGAATTGATTAATAATGTTTGCACTCTGGGAGGTGGTCAGGCACTTTCTTGCAGTTAATTATCTAATTTAAAGTCTAACTCTTTCTCTAGTGAAATAATAACTTGGATACCTGTACGGTAAAGCAACAGTTGGTATGTCCTACTTCAATGGGCTATCAGAATTTTTTTTTCTTCAATTTAGAGTGTGAAATAGAAACCACTTCAGGAAACATGGATCAAAATATAGAGTGTGCTCATTTGGAAACAGACCATGATGCTGCTTTTAGATTTATAAAATATCTGGTCCAGGGATTATATGCTTCCAAGTGCACCACATCCTTAGAGAGCCCATTGACATAGGGACCCTTGTCTTTTTGCCCCAGATTTTTCTCTTATATTGATTTTTTTTAACTTCTCTAATCTCAAAACCTGAATTCAATGTACTGGAACTTCTTTGCCCCTAATCCTACTTGCCTCTCTGAATTTGAAGATCTGTTGACTCAAATTCATATTACCTGTCCCTCTTCCTCCTTCCCTATTACCACTGTATCTTAATTCCCGATCTTCCTTGTGGCACACTCCAGGATATAGGAGTGTGATTTCTAGGATTTAGTTACAATAGCAAAGAATGGTAAACACAAATAAACAGTAGGATATAGAATTTTGCTATAGGTAATTGAAAAATGAATATAAAATAATCCTACTTAGTCTGCCTAAGCAGCTTCCATGTTGGGTTTTTAATTATTGACCTAAAATAATTAATTTATCAAAATAACTAGGAAACTGTTTCTCTATCCTTCTAAGGATGAGTTTAGAGGGATATAAGATGTCTCTTTCTGTGTGTGAATCTCTCTTTATCTCTCTCTCACTCTCTAACTTATTTAAGAATAATGATCATATATACATGGTACTATACATCACTATTGTAGAAACCAAAAAATTTAAGTACTAGATTTTTTGAAAGGGATATCAGTATATTTGTATGTAACATAATGTCAATGGATAAACAAAAATAATCCACATTTTAAATAATCTGATCTTTTGGCATAGCAGTGACTATAGCCTTGCAATGAGCTGGTATGATCTAGGGTTTGTAGAATATCTCTGATCACTTTGTTTATAATTTTTGAGGATAAGATTGCATCTATCCACCTTAGCTAAATTGCTATCTCTCTCTGCTGTTTTATAAGATTGATAGCTACAGTTATTCATTCTGTCTCAAAGCAAAACTGTATTACAGGGTTAAAAGTCTTAATATAGTAGGTTCACACTGTTTTAGCGTCTCTTCACCTTATTTTGCTTTTTGGTAGCATTCGTTCCCTCTTGCTTCTGTCTCTATCAAGTCCAGTAATAAAGAGAGGATTTTCTTAATAAAGTGAGACAACTACAATTACCATAAATACCTATGCATCATTCACTTTTCATGGACTGTTATGGGAATGGGAATATGAAGATCTTCCTTGCCCCTAGGCCCTTTGAGAGGCTTAAGTGACTCTAAGAAACTTCCTTGATTTCAAAATATACTCTGCCCCCTAATAGGCTGAATGTGGTCACATGGAGCCACTGGTGGGAGGCTTGTATTTCAAGAATGCCCACACCTTGTTGCTTTGTGATTGGGGAGTGGGTCAAGAGGGTTGTGACTTTCTCTGAGGCAGGAGAAGGCTGTATATATGCTGATGTGAGATTTTGCTTTGGGACTCACTTTGAGAAGAGTTGTGTGATTTGACCAGAAAAGACTCTGGGCAGCCATTGAGCCCCCCAGTTTTGAAAACACAGATGTTGGTGCTTCCCTCTCTGGTAACTGACTAGAAAAAGCAGATCTAAGAACCTGTGCTAGCAGCCATCCTGGGTATGCTAGGGTGCTTGTTGCTACATGGACCCAAAATGATAAGGTATAATAATGTTGAGTTGAAGCTGTTCAGTTACCTGTGAGTTTCTTACTTGAAGTTGGGTTGGGTTAGCATGGACAAGAGGCATGTTTGGAGTGAGGAATTCTCACTAGAACCATTCTAGTCTATGTAATCATGTTTTGTATCAAGTAAAACCTATTGCCTTTAAAATGTTAATATCTTTAAAAGACAAATTCTATAAAAAGGTCAGGTTTTTAAATAGAAAAACAACTATGCAACAGCATTTTAGGAAGGTCACACATTTGAATGGATTCTAAAATATATTTTGAAATCCAGCATAGAGGCATTAAAAAAAGTATACTCATACCTTACTCAGATATGCGTATTGGCATAATAATAAAGAATTAGAGTCTCTTAAAATCTCTATCATTCTAATTATCCAATGATCACATATCCCATTTCATGAATAGCTTTTAACTAACTTGGGAACTTACTTTTACTTTATGTATTCAAAGGTTTTTATTTATCACCACAAAATATAGATAATTATCATTCTAGAAGGAGTAAGCTGTGTAAATAATAGTATTAATTCTTTCTTTACTCCTTTCACATTTCACAGATACTAACTGATAATAAGTGACATTTAATTTACCTTCCAATCCTTCACAAAGAAGCCTTTCCTTGGACAATTTATTTGTTTACAGATTTTGAGTAAGTTTACAATTAATTTCTGATACCTAAATAAATTAACTCAATTTTGACTGAATTAGTTTAATCTAAGGAAAAATTTACCAAACTTTATTTTTTGCTTTTTGGAGGGGCAATTGGGGTTAAGTGATTTGCCCAAAGTCACAGGACTAGTTAAGTGTTAAGTTTTTGAGGCCAGATTTCAACTAAGGTCCTCCTGACCCCAGGGCTGGTGCTCTATTCACTTTGCCACCTAGCCACCCCAAACAAACAGTTTTTTAGCTGGAGTAGGATTTAGATATCCTGACCCAAAGCAAAATGGAAAAGAGGGGTGAAATTTGTCTCTCTTGTTCTTCCACTTCCCTTTTCAGATTCTACACCTCCTTTTTCTCTTGTGCACTCAGAATCTTTATGTTATCCCTACCTCCCCTCCCCAAACCAGATGCCCACAAACTAAAATATTATCATCTCACCTGTGCACAAGTTCATGCTCCAGACCTTCTGATTTCCTTATGAAAATTCAACTATCCTCTACATAATTTCATCAGGGGCTTACTAGGTGAGACACAGAATATCTAAGCAAGTTAAAAAAAGGATAAAATTTTATAATATATTGGCAGATGCATTATTTCCCTATGATTATATGTTCTATATACCCAGCAGCATCTAATTTTAATAGAATTAAAATCTAGTTACCTTAAATCATATCATTCAATTAGATTCATATTTTTTTTCTGTTTGGACAGCCCAAATTACTCAGAATATGGCTTTTTCTCCAGTTATTTCATAAATAGGAGTTATTAGTTACAAAGATGATGACCTGAGTCTGTATAGGTATTATAGTATAAATATATGAACACTACTAAAACACCAAATACAATACAAATGAATACTGTAAGACAAGTAGCACTCAAAATTCATGTCCTACTTAGACCATGAGCTCTTTGAGAGCAGATACTTTAGAGAAAACAACTTTTTTTTTATTATCCCAAAATGTTTACACAGTGCTTGGCATATAGTAGATGCTTCAGAAATGCTAGACTTGATTTGGTAATAAAGAACCAAAGTTAATTGTGTAAATAAGGAAAGAATGTTATCGTTGTGTACTCTGTATGCATTTGTCTGGCACAGACCATTTATAAGTTCTAATCCAGGACTGAAATGTATATTAAATATATATTAAAGTGTTTTATTAAAGCTCCCTTCATTGAGTTATTGTTTTATTCTCTTGGGAAAACTGCTTATTCTCTAAAATCAAACATGGTCTTCTTTTCCTTTCCAATATTTTGTTTATAAATGAATAGTGAATATATTAAAGGAGAGAAATTCTATAAAGAATTCAAGATCCTCCAAACCAAGACAATGTTTGCCTTAAATCACTGTGGCAATGTAAAATAGTAAAAAGGAACATGGCAGAAGATATGTTGGGGAAATATATGACTATATATTAAATAAACAGAAACCAAACACTTACCAATTCCTCTAAATCCTCCTACCTGTAAGTCATGAAAACTCTTTAAGAAGAGAGTAGGAAGACATCAGGCAATGGTGAACAATGATGATCTTGACCAAAAGTGAAATTCTTTATATCTAAAACAAAAGGAATTTACTGGGTGATAGTATGGGAATTACTTCAGGGAAAAAAAAATAACTTGTAGTCAGATCATGTGGTTAGAGCAAAGGTCCAAATCAAAGAAGTAAAGTCAAGCTCACTAATGCATCTAGGCTTCCATCACTGATCACAGTAGAAATGCAAAAATGGGTACTCCAAAGCTATGTCTGTAGAATGAGAGCTCTGGAGCATTCTAACAAGTTGAAAAGATTTTAAGGATGAGCACAGCTGTGGGATACGTGTTTCAATTTAGGGCCAGCCTAGCTGTATTTCAAGAGACAGGGCATTCTCACAAGGCTATCTATAGGGTGACAATATTTTGGAAGCTCAGTTCTTCTAAGACCGGCTAATAAGACATTGAGGGATTATGATATGAATTAATGTAGAAGAAAAAAGTTATGGCTCTTTGAGGGATTGAAACACATACATATATGTACAAATGTATTGAATAAATATATATGTGTATGTGCATACATGCATTCAATTTATCCATCAAATATTTTTTAGGCACATAAGCAATATTCTTGGGAAAGTAAATATTCATGGGAAAGTAAAAAAGATGTATGTGGTATCACCCCTGCTTCCCTGTCACTGACCATCCATAATTAGCCTTGTACAGGTTTAGTGAAATCTCTGTTAGACTTTCTTTATTGAATACCCAGTCAAGCTGAGTTTTTCCTTCTGAATTTCTAAATTTTGGGATACTATGTTATTTTTATTTCAGCCTATATCTGCCTTCCACTCAAAGATCTTTTAGCTCCCTTTTTGTGTTAGGAGAAACAAGGTTTATAAACTGCTACACACATGGGTTGTTAGTCCTGTAGTGATAGATATTTAAGCAAATATCTACTATTGTAATTTTGTAAGCTAGTGTTGAATTTAGAACATCTAGTTCCCCTTCTCACTAAGATTTTGAGGAATTTTCCTCAGAGTTGGTAAAACTTGGGAAGCAGAGAAGAAATTGTGGTATCAGGATATGCACACAAACACACATATACCAAGAATCAAAGACAAACTCCATCTCTGTGTATGATGTTTTTAAATTGAAGTTATTTTTATTATTATTCATATTTCAAAGAATGGAATAAAAAACAGAACATTAATATTACTCTTTATGTTAGAAGAAAAACATTTGAAATTAAGCAGAAAAATATATTCAAAAAATATACAGATTGCATCATTTGTAATTTGAACATATTTATTAATGTATATAAAAATGATGTGAAATAAAAAGCATTTGAGAAAAATGAAGTTACTAATTAAAATAAAATATGATTGGAAAATAATTTATTTTTGTCATTTAACAAAAATGTCTAGTCACTTAATCTAGTGAAAATCCATTGTCAAATGAGATAATGTGAATTACAATTTGTACATCTTTACAATGAACTTTAGAACAATAGAAGAGATGAATAGAAAAGAAAAAATACTCTATCTAAAATATTTAATTAGGCTATTATAATTATAGTGGGTAACATCTTGACATATGAATAAATGTATGTGTTATGGTTGTGTTCATATGATATAAATGTGCTCAAATATGTTGTGTTCAAATGATATAAATCCTGATTTACATGACTATTAATACTATTTCTATATACTAAATTTTAATAATATGCCTATTTCTTAAATAGTACAACTAATTTCTTTTCATCTTTTTAAAATTTTGAAAGATCAACCAAGAGATGATTATCAGCTTATTTTCTATTACAGTAACCCTCAAATTCATATTCTGCATCTGACCCTTATTATTATCTTTGCCTCATTTTCCTCCTATGCAAAAAGGCTTTTAGTTTCCTTTTTTTATCTCATTGTTTCTTAGAGTCTAGAGTAGTTATTGCATAAGCCCTGAAATCGACAAGGAATAAACAATAAAGAATAATAGCCATTTAATAGGAGTTGCAAATAACATACATTGAATGTAAACAGTTAGTAAAGACAGGTCCAGAAACTGACTTAATATCAGCTCACCACATATCAGTGATTGGGGGGAAAAAAAGATTGACACAAAACAATTAATATTCTTTTAAAAAATTTAGTTCAAACAGCTATGTCTTTACCTACCTACATTATCAGTCCTTGTCTCTTCATCTTGTACACCAAAATATCATGACAGTCTTTGTTATATGCCTTGCTCAAACTGAGGGAAAGAATTTCTAACATTTCCTTGATATGTCTTTCTAGTCTCTCTGACAAAAGAAGAAATGAGAAGTCAGATACGAAGTGTAGACAGGCCAAATTGATTAATGATAGCCAAGCTCTTCAATTCTTTGGGAGATTCATGTGGTAATTCTGGGAGTCCCAGAAACATACTTGGGTGATTCAACAGTTACCCATTTGTCCATTAAAAACCACCCATTACTCTATGTGAATTTGCTCTTTTTATCTTTTCCACCTTTTTTTTTTTTTAACAATCTCAGACTACTATGAATTACTTTTCATTAGTCACTAATCCAAATTGAAATAATTTCTACAATGGAAAAGAATACTGCCTGCTGGGTCATAGGCTTTTTTGTATGGGCTGCAAATCAAAGCTAGTCTACTCACAGACATGTTAATACTCCTTCTGAAATCAGCAAGTGTTCTCTAATCTCTGTTGACAAAAATTACTGGACAAGCTAATTTCTGACACACAACACTCACATGAACTAACTTGAGCTGAATCTCTATCTTCAGTCAGAACCTACTGAGTTCCAATTAGTTTCTCAATTTCTTCTTTTCTCTCTCTGATTTTGTTTGGTATGTTTTCCAGCTACTTTCAGAGGATCAAATGATTCTAGCCTTGCCACTGTTAATGGGCTCTTCCTATACTACCTTTTGCATTCTAAATTTAAAGGTTTCTAAGACATCTTGTGTCTTTACATTTCTAAATCTTGAATTTAGCAGCAAATCTTGGCATCACAGCTCTCTCAAATTAAAAATCAGTCACTCAACAAGTATTCAATTGCCTATTCTGGGCCAGGCTGTGTGCTGAGGATGCAAAGAAAGACATTGGAAACTTAATATTCTCAAGGAACTCACAGTCTCTATGATTTGGGTATGAATAAGGGAGATAACATGTAATCATCTATGTATCAACAAAGACACAAGATAAATTGGGTGTAATCTCAGAAGGAAGTAACAAAAATTTAATGAGAACTGGGAAAAACTTCATTTGGAGTGTGAGCCTTTAGTTGAAACACAGAGGAAACTAGAAAAATCAGGAAGTAAAAATGAGGAAATGCACAGAATTTGAAGATGAAGTAACTTACATGAGGAATAGATAGATGGCCAGTGTCTCTGTATCACAGAGTACCTGGAGGGGAGTAATGTGTAAGAGGACTGAGAAACTATAAAGGAGCCATGTATAATGTTAATGGGATACAAGATCTTCCTTGCCCATTAATAGACTTCAGGTGGAGCCCATTAAGGGAAGCTTGCTTGGGGGAGGTTTGTTTCTAGGAAGACCTTCACACCTTTTGTTAATTTCGAATTAGGCATTGAGTCATGAGGGTTGTGATGCCTTCTGGCTCTAAAAAGGATATATATATATATATATATATATATATACACACACACACATATATACATATATATATACATATATATACACACACACACACACACACACACACACACACACACATATATACATACACACATATATATATATATATACACATACATGCACACACACACTCTGAGTTTAGGATTTTGCTTTGGGGCTCACTCATAGGAACAGTGTTCTTGTGATTTGACCAGATGAGACTCTAGGTAGCAGTTAAAGAGTCCCCCAGCTTTTAAAAGCCCAGATGTTGGTGCTTCTCTCTCTGGTAACTATGTATGTATTACCTTGGTCAGACAATTGTATCTGTCTGATGATCTGTGCTGACTTCCCAGACAGATGCTCTGTATGTTGGTCTTTATTTCCCTGCTTGTATTTTCTCTATTTTATTTGTTTGGATTTTCTCTGAAGTTCAGAGTCCTGATTTTTCCCATGAACTAATTTAAGTAATTTAAAATAAATTGTTCACCCCCTAAACAGTTATCTTTCCCAGTAAAACAGATCTAAGAACCTGTGCTAGCCACCATCCTGGTTATGCCAGTGTGGTTTCCACTACACTATTTTATTGAGGACTTTATAGGACAAACAAAGAATTTTGTATCTGATCCTGGAGGCAATAGGGAATAACTAGAATTTATTGAATGGGGAATTGATATGTTGAGACATGTGCTTTAGGAAAATCAATTTGACAACTTAGTAAAAGGAAAAACTAGAATGGGGAGAGACTTTATGCAGGGAGACCAATCAGCAGGATTTTTCAACAGTCCAGGAATCAGCTGATGAGATACTGAATCACGGTAATGTAATGTGAGAAATTTTTTGATGGGAGAATTGATAAGAATAAAAAAATGCTTAGATGTGGGAGGAGAAATAAAATGAAGAGTTGAATATGACGCTTAAGTTGCATGTCTGCTCACTTCCAATCTTGCATTTACAGTTGCCTTTTAGACATTGTTTGAGATTAGAAAATCAGTAGATTTATTAAGCTCAGTACAGCCATACCTCAGAGATATTGTGGGTTCAATTCCAGAGCACAACAATAAGGTAGTATCTTAATGAATCTACTCATATGAATTATTTTTTGGTTTCACAGAGCATATAAAATTTATGTTTACACTATACAGTAGCTTATTATGAGTTCAATGGTTGTTCAGTTGTTTTCATTCATGTCTAACTCTGTGACTATGTTTCTGTTTGTTTGTTTTGGCAAAGATACTGGAGTGATTTGTCATTTCCTTCTCTGGCTCATTTTATCAATGAGGAGACTGTGGCAAATAGGGTGAAGTGACTTACTCAGGGTCACACAGCTAGTAAGTGTCTAAGGCAAGATTTGAACTCAGGAGAATGAGTCTTCCTGACTCCAGACATGGTGCTCTATCCATTGAAACACCTAGCTGCCTCACAGTGTGTAATAGTATTACGTTTAAAAAAAACAAAGCAAAGGAAAAACAAAAACAAGTGCATACCTTAATTTAAAATACCTTCCTCATATTAGTCACCCCCCCATATCCGAGCTATTGTCCACATCTGAGTTATAAATTCATCGCCCTTGAAACAGTGGTTTGATGAAGCAGCAACTCTAATTTAAGAAAAACTATTTCTTAGATGATAGAGATACAGTCTGCCATTTGCCCCATAATCACAGGTTTTCTAGCTTGGTAAGACTTGCCAAGTTTAGTGTATCCAGGTGGCACAGTGAGTAAGAGCACCGGCCCTGGAGTGGGGAGATCCAGGATTGGTTCCAGCCTCAGATACTTAGCACCCACACAAAATAACTGGCTGGGTAACCTTAAGCAAGTTACTTAATCCCAATTGCTTTAAAAAAATAAAGAATTGTCAAGTTTATACCATCCTGGTGTGGTTTATATGAACTCAGGATCATCTCTAGCTACATGGTGATGAGAAAGCAATATAGAACTATAGTAAAAGCAGTCAAAATTATATAGTCAAAATAAACATCTACCTGTGATAGCCATGCAGTTGGTCCTCATTTTTGTGGGCAGAAATTCCCTCTCAAAACAATTCTTCCTGAGTCCTTTCAAAAACAATATGGTGGGGCGGCCAGGTAGCACAGCGAGTAAGAGCACCAGCTCCAGTGTTGGGATGACCTGGAGATCGAATCCCGGGCTCAGACACTTAGCACCCACCCAGAAACACCTGGTCATGTAACCTTGAGCAAGTTACTTAACCCCAATTGCTTAGGGGTGGCCAGGTGGCTCAGCGAGTAAGAGCACTGGCTCCAGTGTCGGGATGACCTGGGGATCAAATCTGTGCTCAGATACTCAGCACCACACCCAGAAATAACTGGCCATGTAACCTTGAGCAAGTTACTTAACGCCAATTGCTTTAAAAAATATATATGGTCTTTTTTTCCCCTACTTAGCAATAATATTATAATTATAATGAGTTGATAGGAAAGAAACTTATTGATTTTCCTTATCTTCATCTTTTTCACAGTAACTTAAACAACTAATTGCACATAGTAGGAACTGAATAAATGTTTGATTCTGTGAATGAATGCTGTTTATTTAAGGAAAATCATTAGAAATCTTGACCTGAATATGGTTACTGTAATTAATGCTGGTGATGTCATGCATTATAATAAAATTAAGTACATATATATTATGGAAAATGCCAAGAAACCGTTCCCAAAGGGAAACTAATATTCTTTTTCCCATATCTGTTCAGCTTCTGTTCTCTATCCCATGGTAGAAAGTCTATAAATTATTTAGAATAGTGTGAAACAAAGATGAGTAACTTTCCAGTAAAAGGAACAATAAAATTGGAATTTTGCATAAAGACCACAGCTCTCTGGCTTCACAAGTTTAATATTTTTCTTCAATTAATATAATTAATTGTGACTAGTAGCAGGCACAAAAAGCAAAATAGGTTGCAAAAGCAAGCTTAAGAAATGCTACTTGTTTCATGTGCAGTATGATTCTTCCTCAGCCAGCATATTTATTTTAACTCTACTATAAAATTCAAGAGCAAGTAAAATTGATTTAGAAAAGATTAAAGTCAGGATTCCCTTGTGTATTAATTGTGCGTTGCTGGGGGAGGAGGGAAGTTAGTTAGGGCAGGACTTTACCATTTATTTTTAAGTTTCGGTAATTAGTAATGTGAACTCCTTAATGAGGAAAGGAGATCATGTCCTTCATGTGTTTCCCTATACACTGGGTTTCAAAGTCAAAGTTAGGACAAAACATTTTCCCTCTGCTTCGTGAAGTGAACAGAAAATCTGAAACCAAGACATTGCTGTAGAAAATGTAGGATGTCTATAGGAGGTACTAAATGGTATTGAATTCTGATTGGGGGCAGGGGAGTAACCTGGAAAATACTTTAAAAGAAAAATTCTTAATTCAATAAATTAAAAAAAAATGACTAAGTAGCAACTATTTGCTAGGTACTGTGCTAAGTACTGAGTATACAAATAAGAAAAAGAGGGACAAGGAGCTTAGAAATTAATGGAAAAAGCTAACACACATAAGGAAACTAAAAGTTTGTAGAGGAGAATGGAGTCAAAACAAAGCAAAGCTACTAATAAAATGAAGTTAGTTCCAGTTGTAGACAATGTAGAATTATGACAATTTAAGTCCTAGATAAGGACTCCATTATAAAATACCAGTGAAAAATATGAATTAATTAACTATCACTTAAAGATAAACAGTCTAATCTGGTTGGTTGGTATGTATTCTTACACAGGCACTGTGCTGGCTTCCTGCCTCATTTAAAAGCCACTTAAGTGATTTTTTTTATTAAAATTAGTTAGTTAAAAAGCCATGGTTAATTTGTCCAACATATAAGATTGCATGAGTGGTGATGAGAAAATATTTCATAATGTGTGTAACAAAAGAAAGGATCCAAGAAAAAAGAAAAACCATTCCAAAACTCTAGAGTTGAGATTGTGATAAGTGATAATAATAATAATAATAAATATTATAATATTTATTATTTAGAATAGTTATGATATTATAAATAATAAATAAATAAAATAATAATGTGATTTATTGATCTTAGAACTAATAAGACCATGAAATCAAGTGTATAGCTCTTGAACATATAACATTCATTACCCCATTGAAACTAAAAATAGAATGAATTGACAGAAGAGTACATATACTTAAATGTTCTGGCATTCAATCTATCAAAATTGAATGATACCTTTTAAAGTTTTGGGAACTCTCTTAAAGATTCATCAGTGCTGGGATAATTATTTTTTCAAAAATAAAAAAAAGACTGTCAATTCTTCTGTCTCAGAGACATCTCTTTTCTCAACTTCTTAAATCTGATTCCAAATACAACTCTTCATGCTGGTCTCACTCCAAACCAAGAATGGACGTTCCCTCTACCCCAATTACCCCTGCCTTTGATTGAGTCATCTTTTCTGACTCCGACCAAATCCTCCATTTACTGAGTGCACCCAGGTCAACTACAACTAGTTACTTTTCTTTGTTTTTGTTGTTCAGTGGTTTCAGTCATGTCCAACACTCTGTGATCACATTTGGGGTTTTCTTGGCAAAGATAGTAAAGTGGTTTGTTAAGTTTTCCAGCTCATTTTACATCTGAGGAAACTGAGGCAAAATGAAGTTAAAGGACTTGCCCAGGATCACAAAACTAGTAAGGGCCTGAGGTGAATTTAAACTTAGTTCTTCCTGACTCCAAGCCTAACCACTACTTCACCTAGCTACTCCCATATCCAGATACTTTGTTTACCCTGCTTTAACTTTCTTATATGTGTTATCTGCCACCGTTCTAGCTACCTCTAACAAACTTGCCTCTAATTTCCCTTTTTACAAAACTTTAGCACTATATAAATACAGCTATTGCTTTAAAATACTGAAAATGCTTTTGTCAGAAATTTTCTCAGAATTTTCTTTCCCCTTTTCTCCAAATATTAAGTTTTATATAAAAATTTTAGAAGCCCATTTTTCTCACATTCAGTTCCCTTCTTATTCCTCAACAGCAGCCTCAGCCTTATAAATGAGGAAAAAGTGCTCTATACTAATATAGAAAGGATGTAGGCCTATTCACATTATCTTACCCTTATCAACATTTTCCAGTAACATTATTAATTTATTTTAACAAATATTATAGAATCAGTACGTATACCTTTCAAACTTATGGATTTGTATTTTTAATCAAATAAAGGATAGGTTGCAGATATGATTACAGGAGAGAAAAATGATAATTTAGGTTACATGAAATTTAAAAAATGAACTAAGGCATCTACCATATGAAGTAAACCAGTCAAATATAGGGGAGAAATCTGTGTATCAAATTTATCTGATAAAGGCTTAGTATCCAAGATATATAGAAAACTAACTGAAATCTGTAAGACCCAAATATATTCCCAGTAGATAAATGGTAAAATAATGTTAGCACAGAGCTCTAATAAAAATTAAAACTATTAACAAACAGATGAAATAATGTTCCAAATCTCTAGGAATAATAGAAATGCAAATCCAAACAATCTTGTGGTTTTACTTCACATTTACCAATTTGACAAAGAAGACAAAAGATGGATATAATCTGTGTTGGAGAAGATGTCAAAAGATAGGCCCTCTAATGCATTGTTGGTTGAACTGTGAATCAATATAAATATTTTTGGGAAAAAAGTTAATATTATATGAATAGTGACTAAAAGGTCAATATAATTTGTTCCAGGGCTTCTACAGCTAAGTATATACTCCAAGGGGGTAATTGATAAGAAGACTGTCTCTATATACACTACCATAATTTTAGAAGCTCTATTTGTCATAGGAGCTCTCAAAATTCCAATTACCTGTGACCTCAGTGATACATCTGAAGAACTAATGACATCACATATTTGAAAATGCACAAAAATAAATAATTTGTTGGGAAAACTGGAAAGCAGTCTGGTAATTAGGCATAGACTAATGTCTTATGCAATTTACCAAGATAAGGTCAAAATAGATACATGATCTAGACATAAAGAAATATATTACAAGTAAATGGAAAGAGCATGGAATGTTTTGACTATCAGACATTAATAGGAGAACAATTTTTATTTATATAATTTTAGTTTTAAACATTCATTTTCACAAGATTTTAAATGACAAATTTTCTCCCGGTCTTCCCCCTACTCCCCACCCCAAGATAGTAAGCTTACTGAAAACCTCTTCCCCTAATCTGTTCTTCTGTTCTCTCTTATAACCTCCTCCATCCCGCCCACATTTATAGTAGGACAAGAAGGATTTCTATACCCCAGTGCCTGTACATCTTATTTTCCAGATACATAAAAAAATTGTTTCAATATTTGTTTTTAAAACTTTAATTTCTGGATGCTTTCCCTTCTTCCCTGCTCACCCACCCCCACTGGGAAGATAAGCAATTCAATATAGGTTATACATGTGTAGTTACACAAAACGTTTCCATAGTATTTATATTGTGAAAAACTATATTTCCCTCCATCCTCTCCCAGCCCCCACTTATTCTATTTTTTTTTTACTTTGAACCTGTCCCTTTTCAAAAGTGTTTGCTTCTAACTTCCCTCTCCCCCAATCAGCCCTCACTTCTATCATTCCCCTTTTTTATCCCCTTACCCCCTACTTTCCTGTAGGGAAATATACCCAATTGAGTTTGTATATTATTCCCTCCTTAAGTCAAATCCAATGAGAATAAGTTTGACCCATTCCCTTTCAGCTTCCTGCTCTTCGCCTCCATTGTTACAGTTTCTCTTGCCTCTTTTATGTGAGATAATTCACCCTATGCTATCTCTCTCTTTCTCCTTCTCCCAATATATTCCTCTGTTACACATTAATTTCATTTTGTAGATATCATCCCTTCATATTCAACAGATCCTGTGTTCTCTGTCTAGGTATGCATGTACAAACATATACACACACTCATGCACACACACACATATACCCTCCTATACAAACATACACACACAAATATATATATCCTTCAACTATCCTCATACTGAGAAAAAGTCTTATGAGTTACAATTATTGTTTTTCCATGTAGGAATATAAATAGTTCAACTTTAATAAGTTCCTTATGATTTCTTTTTGCTGTTTACCTTCTCAGGCTTCTCTTGCTTCTTGTATTTGAAAGTCAAATGTTCTGTTCAGCTCTGCCTTTTTCATCAAGAATGCTTAAAAGTCCTTTATTTCATTGAATGACAATATTTTCCCCTGATACATTATACTCAGTTTTGCTGGGTAGGTGATTCTTGGTTTTAATCCTAGCTCCTTTGACCTTCATAATATCATATTCCAAGCCCTTCAATCCCTTAATGTAGAATCTGATAGATCTTGTGTTATCCTGATTGTGTTTCCATAAAAGTCAAATTGTTTTTTCCTGATTGCTTGTGATATTTTCTCCATAACCTGAGAACTCTGGAATTTGACTATAATATTCCTAGCACTTTTCTTTTTGGGATCATTTTCAAGAGGCGATCAAGGAATTCTTTCGATTTTTCTTTTGCCCTCTGGTTCTATAATGGCAGCACAATTTTACTTGATAATTTCTTGAAGGATGATTTCTAGGTTCTTTTTTTAATTGTGGCCTTCAGGTAGACCAATAATTTTTAAATTATCTCTCCTGGATCTTAATTCCAGGTCAGTGGTTTTTCTAATGAGATATTTCACATTGCCTTCTATTTTTTTATTTGTTTTATAGCATCTTGATTTCTCATAAAGTCACTAGCTTCTATTTGCTTCAGTCTAATTTTGAAGGAATTATTCTGTTTAGTGAGTTTTTGAAATTCCTTTTCCAACTGACAAATTCAGCTTTTTAAGGCATTCTTCTCCTCCTTGGCTTTTGGGATCTCTTTTGTTATTTGAGTTTGTCTAATTTTAACGTGTTATTTTCTTTTTTTTTTCAAATGCTTTATTAACTTCTGATTTACATCATTCATTTCCGCCAGATTTTGAGTTGCAAATTTTCTCCCAGTTTTTCTCCTACCCATCCCCCAAAATAGCAGTCCCACAGGATATCCCCTCCTCAAATTTTCTATCTCCCATATTTTCTCTGATACCCCTTTTGACTTTTCCAGTGGATCTCTATGCCCCAGTGCCTGTATTACTTATTTCCCAGTTACATGTAAAATAGTTTTGACAATAGTATACACACACACACATATACACACACACGTATTTGATTTTGAAACCTTGAATTCCAGATTGATTCCCTTCCTCCCTTGTCACCCACCCTTACTGGGAAGATAAGCAGTTTGGTATAGGATGTACATGTGTGGTTAATGCAAAACAATAATATAGTAGATATATTGTAAAAGACTGACAATATTTCCCACCCTCCTATCCCACCTCCCACTTGTTCTATTCTCTACTTTGATCCCATAACTATGCAAAAGTGGGTGCTTCCAACTTCCCTCCTGTAGCAGCAAGCACCCCAAGCACATCCTCAGGGTTTGCTGCCCATACAGGTTCTTGGATCTGCTTTGATAAAGGAAAGCAACTCAAAATGGGTTAACAAGCTTACTTTAATCAGTCAGACATATATCATTTACCTTGTTCAGGGGAATAAGGTCAGCACCCCGAACTTCAAAGCACACAGTCAGAATTATCAAGACAGAAACAGATCAAGTAGACAGCTTTCCAAACTGTCCAACAATTACATCCATACCCAGTCAACATCTGGGTTTCCACATCCGGGTTTTTCAAAGCCGGGGGACTCTCAACAACGGCTTCCCAGAATTCAGATCAAATCACAGAACACTTCTCAAAGTGAGTCCCAAAACAAAGCTACACATCAGGGCTTATATAGCCTTCTCCTGGGTCAGAGAATGTAACAACCTTATTGACTCACTGGCCAATCAAGAAGTATCTACTGAAAAACAAGCCTCCCTCCCCAGGCTTCAGGTGCATTTTAGCCTAGGGGCAGGGAAGATCTTCCAAATTTGCATTCCCATTACACCTCCCCTCAGCCTGTCATCCCTTGCATCACTGCTCACTCATCCCCTTCCCCCCCCCCCCCCCTCCTGTAGGGTGAGATACATTGATACATTATTTAGTGTGTATCTCTTTCCCTCCTCAAGTCAAATTCAATGGGAATAAGGTTGACCCATTCCCTTTTGCCTTCCTATTCTTCCCCTCCAATGGAGCCATTAGCCCTTGCCTCTTCTGTATGAGATAGTTAACCACATTCTGTCTCTTCCCATCTCCTCTCATTATATTCATCTCTCACCTCTAAATTTCACCTTTTAAGTATCATTCCTTCCTGTTAAATTTGTCCTGTGCCCTCTATCTATGTATACCTGTAAACATATATACACACATTCACATAGGTATTCATATGCCGATATACCCTTATATATAGACATATGTATTTCTATTCCTTTCAACTACTGAGAAAAGTTTAATGAGTTACAATTATTGTTTTTCCATGTAGGAAGGTTAATAGTTCAACTTTAATAAGTTCCTTATGATTTCTTTTCCCTGTTTACCTTCTCATGCTTCTCTTGCTTCTTGTATCTGAATGTCAAATTTTCTGTTCAACTCTGGATTTTTCATCAAGAATGCTTGAAAGTCCTCTATTCCACTGAATGACCAATTTTCCCCTGAAACATGATACTCAGTTTTGCTGGGTAGGTGACTCTTGGTTTTAATCTCAGCTCCTTTGCCCTCCGGAATATCTTATTCCAAGCCCTTTGATCCCTCAGCATAGAAGCGGCCAGATCCTGGGTTATCCTGATTGTGTTTCTATAATACTCAAATTGTTTCCTCCTGGCTGCTTGTAATATTATCTCCTTAATCTAGGAATTCCAGAACCTGGCTATAATATTCCTAGGAGTTTTCTTTTTGGGATCTTTTTCAGCAGGTGATCTGTGGATTCTTTCAACCTCTATTTTGCCCTCCAGTTCTAAAACATCAGGGCAGTTTTCTTTGAGAACTTCCTGGAGGATGATATCTAGGTCCTTACTTTGATCATGGCTTTCAGGTAGTCCAATAATTTTTAAATTATCTCTCCTGGATCTATTTTTCAGGTCAGTGGTTTTTCCCATGAGATATTTCACATTTACTTCTATTCGTTCATTTGTTTGGATCTATTTAACAGCATCTTGATTTCTGATAAAATCATTAGCTTCCATTTGCTCCACTCTAATTCTCAATCCATGATTCTCTTTATTGAGCTTTTGAGCTTCTTTTCCATCTGGCATATTCAACTTTTTAAGACATTCTTCTCCTCCATTGCCTTTTGAGCCTCTTTTGCCATTTGAGTTAGTCTGTTTTTAAGGTGTTATTTTCCTCAGTCATGCTGTTGACTCTCATTTCATAATTTTCTTGCATTGTTCTCAGTTCTTTTCCCAGTTTTTCCTCCACTTCTTGTATCTGCTTCTTAAGGTCCTCTATGACCTGTAACCAGCTTGTATTTGCCTTTGAAACTTTTGGTGCAGGAGTTCTGACTTCACCGTCTTCCTCCTGTTCCATGCTTTGCTCCTTTTTGTCCCCAAAATAGGAGTGTAATGTTGGAATCTTCTGTCTGCTTTGTTTCCTTTGCCTGGTCATGTCACCCCTTAGTCACTTGACCCCTGGGCTTTTTGCCACAGTAGGACTCTGCCACCAGACAGGGGAGCTTTAGTCCCAAATGCTGGAGTTTTCTCAGTTGCTGGAGGTATTAGATGGGTACCCTCTCTGAGGTCTCCACATGCGCTGGCAAGCTGGACATACACCCCAGGACCTCCACCCTAGACTGCAATCCAGATCCAAGAAGGTTAAAGCAAGAGCGACTACCCCTCAGACTGGTGCTTGGTCCCCCTACACTCTGCAGGCCAGAAGATGAAGCTGCCATGTGGGGCTGGCTGTCTGTGCTGGTGCCTCAGCGGCTTCTTGCCCCAGGGGGAAAAAGCCACACACTCTAACTTACTGGTCCCAAAGTCCAGACTCCACTGACCTCTCACTTTGTCCTTCGCTTCTGCCTGTTGATAAATCTGGAAATGGCCACAGCTGCTGCTGTTCTGGAGTCCCTCAGGCAGCGGCCGGTCAGGCCCGCACTGGGGCTAAAGCCTCGGCAGCGGTCTGGGCTCGGCTCCCAGAGCTCTGCTCTGGCTGAATCCTGCTGGCCTGTCCTTCTGTCCCCAGTGGGAGATTAGCTTCTCTCTGTCATTTTGTGTGTTCTGCAGCTCCAAAGTTTGTTTAGAGTTCCCTTTTTACATGGATTTGGAAAGGTGGAAGCAGGAGCAGCAGGGAGGTCCTGCCTCTACTCTGCCATCTTCCAAGCTATCCTAATGTGTTATTTTCTTCAGTCAAGCTGTTGACTCACTTTTCATGATTTTCTTGCATCATTCTCATTTCTCTTCCCAAATTTTCCTCTACTTCTCTACTTGATTTTCAAAATCCTTTTGGAATTCCTCCATGGCCTGCAACTAGTTCATATTTTTCTTGGAAGCTTTTGATGCAGGAGTTTTGACTTTGATGTCTTCTTCTGGTTCTATGTTTTGATATCCTTTGTCCCCCAAAAAAGTATTCTTTAATCTGATTGTACTTCCTTTGTTTGCTTATCTTGCTAGCCAATTACTAGACTTTTGATTTCTTTGCCATGCAAGAACTCTGCTTCCATAGTGGAAAGATCTGTGTCCCAAATTGCTGGGGTTTTCACACTTGTCAGATCTGTTGTTGGAGCTGTAGGGAGGGTGCCCTTTCTACAGGCACCACAAGCTCTGGCACACTTACATTCCTCACCCTAGGACCACGACCCAAGACTGCAACCCAGATCCAAGCAAGTCAAAGCAAGAGTGATTACCCTCTGAATGGTCACTTGGTCCCCCTATGATCTGCAGTCCAGGAAGTCCAGAGGCAGCCACATGCATCCAATATGCCTCTGTCACCTGGGGGCAAGGGATGGAGCACTCTCTTGAGGCACCTGGTTCCACCAGAGTTCACTACTGACCTTTAACTTTCTCTTTGGTGTTTATGTGCTGGGAAGTCTGGAAAACACCACAGCTGCTGGTGATTCACTCTCCTGAAGTCTACTCTGGCTGGTCTAGGCCACTGGTTGTGTCAGCCCCAGGTCTGAGCCTGTGGGTCTCATGTGGTACTGAACTCGGCTCCCAGCTTGGTGTGATTGCATCTCCCTGTTGTCTTTCCAGGCTTCCTTAAGCAGGAGATTTGTTTTTCTCTTTCACTTTGTGGGTTCTGTGGCTCTCAAATTTGTAAAGAGTGATTTTTTACAGGTATTGGAGGTGGTTGGAGCTGGCACTCAGACAATTTTGCCATCTTGGGTCTGTACCCCCCCCCAAACAATTTATTAATAAACAAGAGATAGTGCTAGGTGTAGAATGAATACTTTTGATTACATTAAATAAAAAAGATGTTTTTATGCAATAAAAGAAATATGGCCCAAAACATAAAAAAGTAGAAAACTAGCATAGAAAAGTACAGACAGATTCTCAGATAATGGTCTCATATGTAAAATACATAATGAACTTTGTAAAATCTGTAGTAATATAACTCATTCACTAATTGATTAATGGTCAAAGCATATGAGTAGGCAGATTTCAAATGAAAAAATCAAAACAATTTATAGTCATATGAAAAAATCATCTAAATCATTATTCATTCAGATGGCAGTGTAGAAACAGGACTTACATGCAATTCTGTCTCCCACCTTCTCCAATTCATGTAAAAAAAGACTCTAGATAAAAATTGGTGATATAGAACCCACAAAAAGACATAAAGAAGATAACCTCCTGCTGTGAACAGACTGGCAGTCCAGCAGGAAGATTACAGCACAGCACTGTGGTAGACTAGCCCAGCCCCACTCAAGCCAGAGGTTTTAACCTGAGGTTGGCCTGACCAGGCCCAGGCTTGAGGGACTTCAGGTTACCAGCACCTGTGGAAGTTTCCAGAATTATCATCCCACAGAGGCTAAGGACAAAGTGAGAAATCAGTGCAGTGTGAACTTTGGGACCTGGCAATACAGGAGTATGATCCTGCCTTTGCCCCTAGGGCAGGAAGCAGCTGAGGCTCCATGGCATGCAGCTGCCCACTATGTGGCTGTTTCAGAGGTCCTGGTCTACAGATTGTAGGGGGACCAAACCTCCACTATGAGGTGTAATCACTCTTTCTTTAGCCTGCTTGGATCAGTATTGCTTTCTAGGGAGGTCCTGGGGTGTATGAACAGTTTGCTAGAGCATGTGGAGGCTTCAGAGAGGGCATTAAACTAATAGCTCCATCAGCTATGAATACCTTAGCATTTGGGATAAAGCTGTCCTTTCTGGTAGCCGAGTTCTACTATGGCAAAAGGCTCAAAAGTCAAGTAATTGAGTGGCAACATAAGCAAGAAAAGGAAGCAAAACAAACAGAGCAATCCAACTTTACACTCCTATTTTGGGGACAAAAAGGATCACAGCATGGAACAAGAGGTATACAGCAAAGTCAGAACTGCTGCACCAAAATCTTCCAAGAAATATATGAACTGGTTAAAGGCCAAAGAGAAGCTTAAAAAGGATTTGGAAAATCAAATAAGATAAGCAGAGGAAAAATTGGGAAGAGAAATGAGAATGATGCAAGAAAATTATGAAATGAGAGTCAACAACCTTACTGAAGAAAATAATACCTTAAAATATACTAACTCAGATGGAAAAAGAGGCTCAGAAAGGCAATGAGGAGAAGAATATCTTAAAAAGCCAAATTTGCCAGATGGAAAAAGAATCTCAAAAGCTCACGGAAGAGAATCATTCCTTCAGAATTAGATTGGAGCAAATTGAAGCTAGTGACATTATGAGAAATCAAAATACTCTTAAAAAGATCCAAACAAATGAAAAACTAGAAGACAATGTGAAATATCTCATTGGAAAAACCACTGATCTGGAAAATAGATCCAGGAGAAAGATTTTAAAAATTATTGGACTACCTGAAAGCCATGATCAAAAAAAGAACCTAGAAATCATCCTTCAAGAAATTCCCAAGGAAAGTTGCCCTGATTTTTTAGAACCAGAGGGAAAAATAGAGGATGAAAGAATCCACCATTCACCTCCTGAAAAAGATCCCAAAAATAAAACTCCTAGGAATATTATAGCCATGTTCTGGAGTTCCCAGATCAAGGAGAAATTATTACAAGCAGCCAAGAAGAAACAATTAGAATATTGTGGAAACACAATCAGGATAACACAGGATCTGGCAGCTTCTACACTGAGGGATTAAAGGGCTTGGAATATGATATACTGGAGGGCAAAGGAGCTGGAATTAAAACTAAGAATCAACTACCCAGAAAAACTGAGTATCATATTTCAGGGGAAAATATGGTCATTCAGTGGAATAGAGGATGTTTAAGCATTCTTGATGAAAAAAACAAGAGTTAAATAGAAAATTTGACATTCAGATACAAGAAGCAAGAGAAGCATGAGAAGGTAAGCAGGGAAAAGAAATCATAAGGAACTTATCAAAGTTGAAATACTTATATCCCTACATGGAAAAATGATAATTATAACTTATGATAGTTGAAGGGAATAGATATGTATACATACATATAGATATATGTATAAGAGGGTATATGGGTATATGAATACATACGTGAGTGTGTGTATATATGTCTACAGGTATACATAGACAGAGGGCACAGGACCAATTGAATAGGAAGGGATGATACATAAAAGTTGAAATTAAGAGGTGAGAGAGGAGTATAATTAGAGGAGAAGGGGAGAGACAGTATGGGGTAAATTATCTTACATAGAAGAGTCAAGGGAAAATTGTTATAATGGAGGGGAAGAACAGGAAGGCAAAAAGGAGAGCATCAACCTTATTCCCATTGAATTTGGCTTAGGGAGGGAATGATATACACACTAAATAGGGTATCTCACCCTACAGGATAGTAGAGAGGAATTGGAAGAGAGGGGGGAAAATGGAAGGGTGGGCAGGCTTGTTGGGGAGGGATGTTGAAAGCACCTTCCTTTGAAAAGAGATAGGATCAAAGTAGAGAATATAACAAGTGCGGTGTGGGATAGGATGGTGGGAAATATAGTCAGATTTTCACAATATATCCACTATAGAAATGTTTTGCATAGCTACACATGGACAACCTATACTGAATTGCTTATCTTCCCAGTGAGGATGTGACAAGCGAGGAAGGGAAACAATCTCGAATCCAAAGTTTTAAAATCAAATGTTTAAATACACACACACACACATAATTATTATCATTTTACATGTAACTTGGAAGTGAGATATACAGGCACTGGGGCATAAAGACCCACCCTGCACTACTGGAAATTTGGAGGGGGAATGGGGAAAGATATGGGAGAGAGAAGATTGGGGGAGGGGCTATTCAGTGGGATCACTGTTTTGGGGTGGTGGGGAGGGAAGATGGGGAGAAAATTTGTAACTCAAAATCTTTTGGAGATGAATGGTGTATATGAATGTATAAAAAAAGAGGAATATATTTTTTTTTACAAAAGGGAAAATTCATTATTGATTAGATAAATGTTAATTAAAACAATGTTGAGGTTCCATTTTACACCTATCAAATTGGCCAAAATGATTAAAGGGGAAAGTGACAAACATTGGAGGTTATGTAGAAAAATTGGTACTCTAATTCACTGGTGGTAGAACTGTGAACTGATCCAACCATTTTAAAGAGCTATCTGTAATTGTGCTGAAAGAGGTATTTAACTGCCATTATTCTTTGACTTGGAAATATCATTACCTGGTCTGTTTCCAAAGATCATGAGTTAAAAAGGAAAAGAACCTACATGTTTTAAAATATTTATACCAGCTTTCTTTGTAGTGACAAAGAATTGTATTCTCATCAATTGGGGAGTGACTGAGCAAGTTGTAGTGTATGATTGTGATGGAATACTATTGTGATGTAAGAAATAATGAGCACAGGGGCAGCCAGGCGGCACAGTGAGTAAGAGAACCAGCCCCAGAGTCGGGATGACCTGGGATCAATCTGGGCTCTGATACTTAGCTCCACACCCAGAAATAACTGGCCATGTAACCTTGAGCAAATTACTTAACCCCAATTGCTTAAAAAAAAATGAAATGATGAGCGCAATGATCTTAGAAAAAAAATGGATAGCTCTGTATGAAATAATGAAGAATGAAATGTGCAGATGAGAGACAACATTATGTACAATAAAAACATTGTTTTAAGAACAGCTTTGAGTCACTAAGTCATTTTTACTGTTATAAATCCCCAAATTAACTATCAAGGACACATGAAATAACACTCCATCTGCATCCAGAGAAAGAAATGATAAAAAGAAGCATGTAGAGAATAGGTTTTTGTACACACATGTATATGTACATATATTTATATACACACAATACATATAGACATACATACATATCTGTTTCTAATGGTTGCCATCTCTATATCCCCAGGGAGAGGGAAAGGAAAGAAAAAGAGGAAAAATTACATAACTTTATTATATATTTAAAAGGAATACAAATTGTGCATAATAGAATTGCAGTTTTGTGTACAATCATCTTTTTTCTATTCCACTATGGTTTAGAAATGTTCAAATTATTTCTTAACTTCAGAATGAAATACATTTCTAAAAAAGAAATTTATTAAGCCAAGACAAGACATATATCCCAGACACCCCTTTTTTATTTGTCAGCTTATTACTTCAGAGATTTTCCTAATGGTTTTTTTTTTCAGCTTTCTGAGAATGTAAGAATATCTGGTTGAACTTATGACCTTCCTTGATGCAAATTAATTAGATGATTCATATGAAATGATCCCTTCCCCTTACAATTAATTCATTAAACTAAACAGAAGTTTCTACTATGTTGTAACATTTAATTCAGTTTGCCAGGTCTATAAATTTAGATTAGAAATTAAAGCAAGTCAGTGGAAGAGGCAAGGCCAGTGCTCATGAATTTCAACTTTTTGAGCCTTATATGTTGGGGGGAAATATTTTGCTTGTGTTTAAATGAAAAAAGAGACTAATTTTAGCATGTTGAAATTTATCATATCAAAATTTGACTTATTAATTTCAAAAGCTTTTTGTTAGGATTTTTAGTTGACTAATTACAATTAAAATATAAACAGAATGTAAAGTTGATTTGACATATTTTCTTTAATAGTGCCAGTAAAAAGGCAGAGGCCATTGATATATTTTTTTTTATTTTGCAACTCTCAGAAAAACAAAATAATTACAAGCATTATTTGTACTTTCCCTGAGAATATAGAAAATAATGAAATTTGGATTCAATTAATTCTGCAGATATGAGACATCAAGGAGTAGCATGGTATTATCAGCTTTCATGGGGTTAACTGTTATCTCTATGTGGATAAGTCTCAGATCAATATATTGACCTCTACTTTGGCTCTCCTGAACTTTAATTCTATATCACAACCTGTCTTGAGTATCTTGAATGTAAGTTCAATAGATATTTAAAACTCAACATATGCCAAAGAGAACTCATTTTCTTGCTTGCCAAACTGATACATTTCCACAATTTTACTATTTTTCTTGATTTTGAGATGCACTGTTTGCATTCATTCATGCTTGCAATTACTGTGCCATCTTTGATTCTCCCCTTCCCTTTGAGACTTATAACTAAATATTTACCAGATCTTCTTGTTTCTACTTCAACATCTATCAGAACTATTCCATTCTCTCCATGTACTTCACCATCACCCTATTTCAGATACTCCTCAGCTTTTATCTGGTCTACCACAATAGCTATGCAATTGGTCTCTCTGATTCACCTCTTTCTCCTCTCCAAATCATCCTTCATACTTAACAAATTAAAGCATACATCTCACCATATCAATCTTGCTGAAAGAGATTTGTTAAAGTACAAACTCTTTGTTTGGCTCTTAAAGCCCTTTGGACTCATTGATCTTTCATTCAAATTCTCACTTTGACATGTTACTTTTTTTTTTTACCTTGGACAAGTTTTATTAACATTATACTCCTTCCTAAATTCTACCTTCCACCCAACTGGGTCTCTTTGCTGCTCCCCCAATTATGAACTCCTTGTTATCAGGCATTGTCTTTTGCCCTTTTCTGTATCCTCAGAATTTAGCACAGTGCCTGACAAATATTAAGTGAGTAACTGACTGACTGACAAGATAACACATCTCCCACCTCTGTGGCTTTGTATTGCCTATCCCACATTCCTACAATATTATCCCTCTTTCCCTTTACCTCAAAGAAACCTTAGCTTCCTTCAGTATTCATCTCAAGTGCAATTCAAGGAATCAGTCCTCATCTGCATAAATGCTAATTTTTCCCACTCCTTGATATTACTTTCTATTAATATTTCATTATTTTCTGTCCATGTTGTCCTAAACTCAATAAATAATATGAAGATAAGAGATTGTTTTATTTTTTAAAACTATATATCACCAGGGCTTGACACAAAATAGATACTTGATAAATGATTACTGATTGATTGACACAATTCAAGGCACATGATCTAAACTTGGGTTCTGGGCTTGATTCTGATGCTAACAGTCAAAATCTCAAGTTTTGAGCCCCACTAAGTAGTAGGAAGAGGGAAGGAAAAAATTCTTTCTAGTCTAGATATTAAAGTTAATAAGGCAAAATGCCAGTGTCCTTTGTCAACTTTGCCACAGAACAAACCATCATATTTTAAAAGAAAAGTGTATTAAAATATTTGAACATCATTGATCTTTAAGAATTTTTCACCTTCAATAATGTCCCACTCTGGCTGACTGGTAATAATTCTGAGTTAGGATTTTTGGAGAAAAGTATAATGAGGAGTTAAGCACAAATTTGTCTTAAATAACTGCAAAAGAATCCTGGTAAAATGCTCCCAAGGCTACACATGAGCCAAGAACTAAGATGTACCAAATTATCAAGAGGGATGGAAAATCTAAAACAAGAAGATTGTTGTGCTATTCTGGCTGTATTGGAAAATAGTGATAAAACTTAGAAAGAAGCAAGCCCAGAGCCTTCTGTGGTATGTAGTGGTGAAGTTGCTTTTGCAATGTAGTTTACAAAGAAAATTCTCAAGAAAAAAAAATTTCCCCAAAGAAATAACAATTTTTATCTTAATTTCCTTCATTTGACAGTGAAAAGATTAGCTTCAGCCCCTAAAGATATATTGGAGGAAGGAAAGCAATAATATGTTTCAAGTTCTTTCAGATTGTAGGAAGAAAGATACCATGATTATAATGTCCACAGTTTTATTTAATTCACTTGATTAGAAATGAAAAATATTGTGGCTAATTAAAAAGGGTATTAAGATTTATTTGATCTCTCCACAGAGAAGTGATCTTTTCAGTTGAACTTGTCATTTAATTCAACAAAAATTAATTAAGTGATACCCTAAATTCTTTTGTAATTATTAGTGTTTCTTTCCTACTAGCCCTAAGATCACCCTAGGGGATTTATTCAAGCCTTCCTACCAGAAAGGAATCAAGTCAAATCCCTTTATTTTGCAAATAAGGAAACTGAGGTTCTAAGAGTTTGAGTGACTTGCATAAGGATACAAAGGTAGCAATAGCACAGCTAAGTCTGGGGGTCACTTTCTTGACTCCATATCAAATATTCTTTCTACTATACAGATTGTAAACATCTTAAAAATTCAGAATAAAGACATGAGCTTGCACATAGTAAAGCATTTAAATTTCTTTGCTCAATAAATATTAATCCAATTGAAATGGTTTACCATTTCTAGCTCATTTTACAGATGAGTAAACTGAGGCAAACAGGGGTAAGTGACTTGCCCAGAGTCTCACAAATAGTTTCTGAAGCCAGATTTGAACTCAGGAAGATGAGTATTCATGACTTGAGGTCTGGCAATCTATCCACTTCACCAACTAGCTACCTATTTAATTAATAATTAATGACTTAAATTAAAATACCTCAGTATCTAGGTATATGCCTTTTTTGAGATGTAATTAATCACATGATATTCACACAGAGTGGATTGTAATAAATAGTAAT